>NC_086338.1:53629966-54354428 GCF_032445375.1 Bacillus rossius redtenbacheri
AAGAAGAGAATTAATTATTGTACAAGACAATTAAACATTTTTGTTATGTCCGGATTCGATTTCAATTTTGGCAGAGAGAGAAAACGATAATTACCGTGCCGACCAAAGATGTTTTGTTTACTTCAGTAAAGCGCCATTAAGTTCAGACTAAAATATTTTCTTTTACCTCAGTCACATTTACGCCGACTTTATTCCCATAACATGATTTTCCATTTCCTCATCAATTTTTTATCATTTTATGGGTTTTCGGCCACTGTGGATAATCACAACCCGGTAATCATTGTAACGTCTTTTTTCAGAAATATCAACTTTCAAATCACACATTCAAGATTCTTTTGTCAGTTAACAACCATCAGGTTAAAAAACATTGGAGCTTGAAAACTTTTGCAATGCACCCTTGCCTTGGAGGGTTGTCAAGTTTTTAATAAACCGCGCGCCATAATTTAAAAAAAATCTGCGTGGATTATTGGATGAATTTGTTTACATGAACACACAATTTTGAAAATTATACTACAGCTAACTCAAGTTTTCGTAACGAATGGCCATTTAAGAAACCATGTACAATGCTGAAACAAGCTTATCTCAAAATATTTCCGTACACATAAAAAAAATCCGACTTTTTCCGGTTTTCCAGGTCTGTGGACACTATGTACTTATTTAAAACGTAAACCAACATTGCTACCACCGCGGCCAAATACTCTGCTTCTATTGGTCGCGCGGAGAAATAAACTGGAGAGCTGGTCTTTGCCGTGTCCGTGTCCGTATGCGTGACATTGTACATACTTCCTTCCGTGAGATGTCTCCGCTTCCAGGTGATTGTAGAACGGACCTTAAGAAATGCACTTTTTTTTACATTGTAGTGGCATTTGCTAATAATGTAACGATTAGTGATATAACGAATGTCAGTTCTTAGGCATTCGCGAATGTGAATGCGAATATGCAAGGGTTGGTACGAATTGTTAAAAGAATTTGATTATTTATCTCTAAAAGTAAAAATAATTGTTCAAGTATTAGCATAAAAGTTTTATAGAATAATAAAAATTTTGGTTGCAGGAAGAATTATTTTTTTTTTAGTTTCTTAACAGAAGTTGATAATTTCTAACACTAAAATTCAAATTATTTTGAAGTTTTGTTTGTTTAAATTACATTTTTTTTTGTTCTCTAATGAAAGGTTAATTTTTATAATACTAAGCCTAAAGTTTTTTTTCTTCAATTTTCTAATGTTAAAGTAAAGGCTGATAAAAGATAAATTGCAAGGTTCCCTCAGTGAAAAAAATTTCGTTTTTTAAAAACAAAACAGGAATAAGAAAAAACGTCTAAAAAAATTGATATTTTTGTCTTACTTAAATATGTTTTTATTCTAATATTCATATGCGCAAAATATTCACATGAATTGAAGGGTCCCGTGAGAGAGAAACCTTGAAAAATTTTAATTTCTGCTATTTCCAGTCTTCTCCTGTCACCTATCATGTGAACTTACAACAATGTGGTATAGCTAGTTCACGTAAACATTAACACTCAACATAACACCATGTCATGTCAAAGTGGCACAGCCAAGAACTACAGCAATGTGGCACTGCGCCGCGGCCGCTCACCTCGCGTGTTGATGCCGATCCAGTTGAGGTAGCGGGACAGCTTCTTGGAGATGTACGTCTTGCCGCGGGCCGGCAGCCCCACCATGGCGATCACATGGGGGCTGTTCACGTAGTTGGCGCGCTCCCCTGCGGACAAACACACCGCCGTCAGCCGCCGCGCCCGCATCCCCACTGTTGTATATGTTACAGTTGGTAGGTGTGTTTTTAGTTATTGTAAAGTTGGTGTAATTTCCGTGTTGCGTATTTGTTGTTTTGTAAAAGAATGGCCTGCTGGGCGTTCATGTTTTCGGAGGCCCGAAGGCCAACGCACCCGCCTTCCACCCCTCCCAAATGTGCGCCCTTTAAGGGTGGATTGGGAGTCTGCTTGCAGACCTGTATAGTCCAGAGCCCCGCCTTACTGAAGCTACCAGATCCAGCACCCGCTGGCCTAGAAGAGTGGCTTCACAGGAACCTGGAGGCTGAAATCCCCAGGTGGAGCTACGTCCGGGTAAGGGCGTTCAGTTATATTGTGGTGTTGAACAGTGGCGTAGCCAGTATTTGTGTATGGGGGGGGGGGGTGTTAAGAAACATCCCCCCCCCCCCGCCGTATTAAAGCGGGAGAGTCCGGGGGTCCTCCCCCGGGAAAATTTGGATTTTAAGGTGTAAAATAGTGCTATTTTAGCAGTTTTCGGTACTGAAATTTAAATATTGTAATGGTAAATTTTTTATTAATTTTAATATGAAATTTGTTTGAGTGATGAATAAGAAATTAATTAAAGATTTGTTGCTAAGAGGGGGGGGGGGTTTGAACCCCTAACCCCCCCCCCCCCCCCGGCTACGCCCCTGGTGTTCAAAGTTATGGAAACGTCTATTGTCTTATTTCATTACAGTCACAGCACCCACAACAACTGCTGCTTGAACCACGCCAACGTGTGTGTGTGTGTGTGTGTGTGTGTGTGTGTGTGTTGGCGACGCTCGCTGGTGCTTCTAGCGCGGTGTCTCCTCTGGACTGGCGCGCAGTCTTCTCGTCGTGCACAGGGGCCAAACTATGGGATTCAAGCGATGAAAACCAAAAACTTTATGGCGGAGAAATGAAAATAACACGCTAGTCCTATTCGTCGATTCATTCGCCACTATTCCACACCGTTGTCCACAACTGTAGAACATCCTGCCCTTGAGTCCCAGTTCGGCTCGGCTCCAGGTAGACTTCTGGGGAGGGAACTGTCGTACAGGGATAGGACGCAGTTTAAAAACACGACATTGAATTTAGTCAGATATTTACAAATTTATAATTTTACACGACTTAGATGAAAGAGAAGTTCAACCCATTCAGTCCATTCGTACACTCATGTGAATAATTTGTGTCCCAATTATAGATGAAGTTTATCAAACTTTTGATGTGTGGGTCAAGGTGTAAATTCGAGTCGTTATATTTTATCAAACGATAGTTATACGATATTATAATTATAGCTAGCTTAAAATTATTACTACATAATATATCAAAAATAGGTTAAAATTACATATATATATATATATATATATATAATTGACAAAGTTTGACTGAAATGGTTATGACACGATAATAATTCTAGTGTTGCAAGTTAACATAAATGTACCCTACAGGATAAAAAATAAAAAAGTGGGTATCGGGAGTGGCTATCCCCCCCCCTCCTCGTGTCCCACGCTTGTCCTCGCTGCAGCAGCTGCAGCAGCTGCAGCAGGGAGTGCAGCCTGCCTCCTTCACGCTGCAGCATCCCCCAGCTGCTCCGTGGTCCCGGCTGCTGGCTGCAGGAGGGACCAAGGCTCACTTAGCCGCACGTTCCACATACCACGTAGATTTTTTATTTAGACGTGAATACGTCTTTAAAATTGCTTCCGCAGTGGGAGGCAATTCAAAAAACGAACGATAACAAGATCGGGGGTAACAGTTTGGTGTTGCAGCTAGCTACATGTCATCTCCATCCAAAATTTAATCACATCACTGGATAGCTAAAGGATCAGAGAATTTGTTACGCTAAGTGAGGAATGTGACGTGATAACAGGCTTCATCCTTATCTTAGTTGATTATTTGTTCATATTAAATCTAAAAAGCTATATTATTCAAACTTAAATTGGTTTTGGGTTGGAAATCATAATATTTTATTACAAACGTAATTTTTTCTAGGTATGCGGTGGAGGGGGAAGCGCCGCCATTTTGAGGTCATTTTGCTGCGTTTCGAAATTTCCATTTAGTATAACTTTGGACTCGGAGAAGCTACGACGTTCGTTTGAGTTTCAATCGTCAGCTCTCGTCAAAATCTATCGATTGCATGTATAAAACATTAGTGTAAAATAGTTACAGTGAATAGATATGGTGTTAATAAAAAAATAGCGTCTTTTATATTTTGTATACCTAGAAAAAATTACCTGTTACGTACACGTATTCACGTACAACACACGGCCGTGTTCATGACACAGCCACACCCCATTTTTTTTTCCATTTTCTCGTCGTTACTGTTAGTCTATTTTTGTAAATGCAACAATATACCTCTCATATGTTGTTCTGTCACAAACATTTACAACATATATTTAATAAGTGTTAATTTAATGAGTGTAAAAGGTTTCGCGAGTGATAATAATTAGAACCACTTGCAAGACTACTTACACCCATCATAATAACACTTGGTAAATATCCGTTGAAATTATTTGTGACAGAACAACATGCCTTAAAACTACGTTTTTACTTATTTTGTGCGAGTTTTATGAATCTAAGATTTTTCCACTTGTGCTTTCTTATAAAAAAATAAGTGTTACGTATAATTTATTACGTTTGTAATAAAATATTATGATTTCCAACCCAAAACCAAATTTAAGTTTGAATAATATAGCTTTTTAGATTTAATATGAACAAATAATCAACTACGATAAGGATGAAGCCTGTTATCACGCCGTAACGAAGAATAAAATTTTGAGAAGATACTGAATAAATAAAATCGGAATTTAAAAAAAAAACGTGTAAAATCTGAAATTGCGGAGAATAACCAATGTCACGATACATCCATCAACACTGCGCATGGTCTAGGGCACTGACGTCACAACATGGCCCCCAGGTTTTGGCAGGAAGGTGTCGATTTTTAGGTTGGTGAGCTAACGAACTGTCAAAGGTGGACTTAAGTGCATGTGTGCACCAGCTGATAACGGGAGAGCAAATATGCTTTAGGCTTTTAGAGTATCAAGCCACATACGCCGGGAGAATCTCGCACTGATATATCGTATCGCACAGTATCGCGAGATGCGTGTCTCCTCCATTTTTTTTTTGCAAGCCACGACCACCATTTCGCTGATATACTGCACTTTCGAATCAGTAAAAATAGACTGAGAGTTTTGTTAAAAACCGCTGAACTTGAATCAGTAGATTTCTACAGTATTTATATTAATGTTTCAACAGTAGATTTCACTAACTCTCCAATGAATTCCACTCTTTAATCTTAGTTCCATTGATTTACCAATCAGTTAACACGTGTTAACGTAATTTTAAGTTGCTAAATTTCACTGACTGAAATCATATATTCATATTCAGAGTGTAGAAAGAGAAAAAAAAACAATCGTAATAATTAATATTTATTTTTTTTGCTAGCCAGGCTTGCCACAAACACATAGATAAACCTTTGAAAAATTAAACTCGTCAATATTTTAGAACGATGTTCAAATCGCAATTTATTTTCACCACTCTTGTAATATGATTGGTAGTTAAGTGTTTCTGAGTAACGTAACTCACCCCTTGGAAGGACAAAGTGAGGCTGTAAGATCGACATTTCACGGCCGATCACATGCACACGCGGCCTTAAGGCTTGGCGACTTGGACGTCCCGGTGCTGCTAGCAACGCAGAACATAAGCCGCGCCAATATTTCAGGGTCCAAGATTCTCTGGCTGTATTGCGAAAATTACTAAACCGTTTCACAAAATGTTCCCCCACCTCCTAGAAATAAACATAAACTTCATTTCTCAAAGACTAAAAACTTTCAAGATATTACACATTTTATAAACACAAAATTTTAACTCTAAAAAACATATCAGAATAGTTTTCAGTTTCCTTGGCATATTTTAAACGTAAAATACCAAAAACATATAAGAATAGTTTTCAGTTTCCTTGGCATATTTTAAACGTAAAATACCAACAGCTAAATTACAATTTCATGTTTTAGTTTCATAGATTATTATATTTACTAGTTCCGACTTTATGTTTTAAAACCCTCTCATAAACTTTAAAGTTTTATTTTTTCCATGGCTGGTGCGCACTACTAAAATGCAATTCCAATGATTTGACAACAAAGCGTGGCCTACAATTTTTTTAAGAATTGTCCTTGTGTTTCTGCTTCAGTGAACATCTGAAGCAATGCGTAATAAAAAGCCTATAATCACAACTTTTCAATTAACAATGCCACATTTCCTGACCGCAATAAGAATAGCATAAAATTCCGTACAGTCTTAAACAAACAAAAACAGCAATAATTCTGTGTGTGTGGGATTATTTGTTTTTCCTCGTTGTTAGATAAATATTTTTCAGTTAAAACTTTGTTACAAATATGGTACAGCCCTTTATAATAAATATATTAATTTATGTACAAATGAGCGACGAATATTTTTGAGGGATTGGGGAGGTAATGTTCTAAATGTCATAGTAATGAAGATATTATTTTTTGTTTTTTGTTAAATACTACACAAAATATTGCATTTTAGTCTTCATAACTTTTATAATTGTGATAGTAATATCACAAACTATCATCGTATTCTGAGATGTATTTTTATTCTAAATACATTATTATTTGATGCAATGGTTTTCAGGAAAATTACTTTTGAGCTTCCAAGTACAAAATATTTGTAAATGTAGAACAAACTTTCCACTTCAAAATTCTTTATAAAAAAACTAGATGCTATTTTTAATTTAGCTTTATTTTACAAAGTTCTTTAGTAACTGCATTCTACATGTCCCAGATATCATCCATTATATGGTCAAAATACGAGATAAGATGTAGTTGCCAGAATCAAGGTTAAGATGAGACTTATTATGTTTAGGATGTTTTTTTTATTAAACCTAAGTTACAAATCTTGCTCAAATTGACGTCCTCCATCCCGTACGCATGAATGATACTTATTTCTTATTTCAACAGTTGTTGTGTGGAGTCGTGTCAAACGCGCCGTTGATTTCTTCTAGTGGAAGCTCTCTCGCGGACACTAGCATCTCCGCACGTGTCCAGGTATAGCGCCGCGTCTTCCTATCCACGAGTTGGGAAGTGCATTATTTAAATATCCTCGGACTTATAGTTGATAATGTGCCGGAAACATAAACGGCACACCTGCTAAAGCTGGTGACACTATTTCGGGTAGATTGTTAATTAAAAAAAAAAAAAAAAAAATAGATAGTCTCCATTTAAGCGGTCTGGCAAGAAATACATGCGAATACATGACCAGTGAAAACCCCCTCGCTTACATTTGAAATCGGTTAAAAAAAAAAAAGTTTTAAGTCACATTACAAAGTAAATAGGTTGTTAGTTACCTTGAACAGGGGTGTAATGAAATGCATGCCTCCCATCTTCCCGAAGAATGGACCAGACTTTCCAAACTGATAAGCCAAGGCCTGCTTGCACAGTCGTGACTTGAGACGAAGTGGAGTATTCATATTCTTCCATTTGATTAACCTGCCAAGTTTTTTCTCGGACTTGACCCACCTGACTCTGCAAGCGGCCCCAAGTCTTTCACCAACTACTCGTATGCGTGAAGTATTCTTTCATCTGCGTTCACTTGAGGCTCTTGAAAATGTACGTTCCGGTCTCCCTCAGACGTCGGTAAGGAGTTGAAAAGGTCCCGTGGTGTAGCAGACGTCTATCAGGATATCGCTCCTGATAGATACTTCGTGCTGGGGACGCATCACAACGCCGTAATACATTAACGCCGAAAAATGTCATTGCAGGACTACCACAAAAATTAGGTTAGGTAAGGTTAGCACACAAATTCATTAAGTTGTTTTTAATTTTGCTCCTGTGCCCCCCCCCCCCCCCTCTTCACCGCAGCAACATGTTTCGGCGTTGTGGTACACAGCAGTTTTCTAGCTGTCGGCGTTGCGGTAAATATGGCATTCGGCGTTATGGTATTCGGCGTTGTGGTATTTCGGCGTTGTGGTAACGACCCCTTCGTGCTTCAAGCGCACTGCAATCAGCGCAGCCACACGCCAGTAAAACGTCAGCATAATCTTCGTCACTGAAGTTAGGCATCGTAACAACAACGGCGAGAACAAAACACAACTAAAAGACACAATTCCAACAACGTGAGCTGTTTAGCCACAGGTTCAAAAAAACGAAACTCAACTGCGACGCGGACGCGAACAATGCGAAACGCACGGTCACTTCCCAACAGCAGAGAAGGTCAAATCACGACTGAACCTGGGGCACAACAGCACCTGGTCGCTCACGAGACAAACACGACGTAAACGTACACGCTCCCGCGCGCGAGGCTACAATCGCTGGCCACGTGAACGAACTGGTCAAATGGAACCACCCGCATGCACTGCCATTAACGGCTGTAGCCTCGTGTCTGGGGAGCTGTAAGATGACGGGAATCCTTTTCACAGACGAGAGAGCCAAACGCCCGATCGTGCATGTTAGTTTTTTTCCCCTTCATTGTAAATAAATATGGCGATGTTGATAAAAGGATACAAATTGCCAATTAGGTTAGGTTAGCTACATTATAAATACTTTAAAACATTGTGGACGGTTGATTTGGTTAGGATAGATACATTAAAGATACGGGAAAAAAACCATGAACTTCGGGGAACTTCAGGTTTTGGCTCTCCCGTCTGTGAAAAGAAGGCTTCCCGTAAGATGACGTCTACCGCCTGCTCGCTGTGTGCACTTCAGAATCGCGTTTCTGGTCACGTCACGAACTTACAAACCCAAATGATCGACAAAGACAAGGATCATTTTGGATGCGCAAGAAAGTGACAAACGTTTTACCTGCTTTACGTGGAGATCATCGCATCGTTCAAACCGGTTCAATTGCAAGTGCCTGTGTTCGACCGTGGCAAAACACGTATCTCTTATTTTGACCACATAATGGGTGATTTATGCGACATGTTGAAAACCGATGGAAATGGTATAAACTAGAGAACATTTCTAAAATAAAGCTAAATTTAAAATAGCATTTAGTTTTTTTTTATAATAAATTTCAGAGTTTATTGTCCTACATTTACACCATTTTTTTGGTCTTTGGAAGCGCATAAGTAAATTTCCTGAAACCCATTGCATCAAATAATGATATATTTAGAATTTAAAAAAAACATCGCAGAATACAAAAAACAGTTATTTTGTGCTGCCACTGCCACAAATATAAAAGTTATGATTACCTAAAAGGCAATGATTTGGGGTAATCTTCAACAAAATTTAAAAATAAAATAATTCATATTCCATTACCGTAACATTTAGGACATAAGGTCTAAGGGTAATAACTACAGCCAGTGACCTCTTCAATCCCTCAAAAAAAAAATTTCGGTCCTTCTACCAATTAGCCTGTATAATACCCATAGCTTCGGCTCAAAATCCCGTCGAAAGCTAGGTCCTAGTCCTGTTCTACACTGACACGGAAGCGGAGCCGGATCACGTAAACGGATCTACAGCGGCACGCATGCGGACCGCACCTGTACGGATCAGCTCGGCAATGCTCAGCTCTTACGTTTACGTTCACGTTCGCGTCCGTGCGACCAACAGATCCCAGAGTATTTATTTGGCCGCCGAGTGGCAGCCAAGGTTTGTTTACTTTTCAAAAGTCGTTGAAAATTGTTTAAAATTCAAGAATATCGTCATGGTCCACGGAAATGTGATGTCTTCTAAACTGTGTATGGGGTGAGATCGTTTATGAATGCTTACGCCGACGCTCGGAGATATCGATGTACACTGCGCCACATTGCTCCATCTTTCGAAGTTGGACGAAGACGTAAAAGAACCTCATGCTACACAGACCTGATCGAAAAAATAATTGTATTTTTTTTTCTCACAAGGAAAGTCAATATACGACACCAGGAAACGAACAGTGGGCGAGTTGCGCAGGTCTGACCTCTGAAGCGAAACTGGAGCACAGTGGAATAAAAAAAACGAGCATGAACGGACTCTGGCGAGGTCGGTTGTCACAAGGCTCGGGCACTATAACAACCCGGATCACGTCGAGTGTTGGCGACAGCTCATTCCAGATGGTTCAGACACGAACTGTGCTTGATGTTCTCTGCTGTGTGACGAAACTGGAAATATCTTCTATTCGTCCAAGAATATTACGTTATGTGACCGGGTCGTTACCACAACGCCGAAATACATTAACGCCGAATGTCAAAATTGACTACAACACCGACAGCAAGAAAACTGTGTACGACAACGCCGAAATACCACAATCAAACCTAACATTATCTTACCTAACCTAACCTAGTCTAACCTAACCTAGTCTAATCTAACCTAGTCTAACCTAACCTAGTCGAACATAACATAACCTAACCTTTGTGGCAGTCCTGCAATGACATTTTTCGGCGTTAGTGTATTTCGGCGTTGTGGTACACGGCAGTTTGCTAGCTGTCGGCGTTGTGGTCAATTTGGCATTTCGGAGTTGTGGTGCGTCCCCAATCTGACCCTTCCCTGCATGGCTGATCCCAGCATGACGGGGGTATAGGCTCCGGTCTGAGACGCACCTGTGTCCCTCCCCAATACTCGTTAAGTTTTAGGTCAGAGCACGTATAACCCAGTACACGTGATACAAGTGCCGCCACTTTATCATCATTGGAAAATCACTACTCAGTGCGGGGGAGGTACAAGCCTTTTTAGGGGCTCTTGTCCTCCCATTTTGTAGTCATTAAGAGTTTGAGGGGTAGAGGGGAAAAGCCGCCCCCCCCCCCAACCCTCTTGTCTTTTATTTGTCTTATGGCATGCACAAGGCATCCCCACATGATATAAGTGAAGCTTCTTTGGCAATTAAAACCTCGTATCGTAAGTATATCGTAAGGGGGTGAAATGGCAAAGAGAGAGAATAAAAGAAGATAACTATCTAAAAAAAACCTTTAGTATTAATAGGATTTAAGGAAAGTATTTTAAAAATCAAAATGAAAACATTATAGTCAAAATATCAGTTTCTGTGCGTATTACTGTTTCTTCAAACAATTCTGCTAATTATTTTGAACACGCCAAATCTTTGAACGTAATATGAAATTCATGACAGGTTGCGCTATCTATGCGGGAAATGCAAGGACTTCTCGACAGCTTTCATTGCTTTCCCCACTAGAAACAGACTGTCTCCATTTTGACTTAAAATGTTTTTAAACTAAGTATTTACATAAAAAAAATTGGTTGTCTGTAAAGTCGGTTTACGGACGATAGTTTAACGTGACAACGTCAAAACCAAACATTGATTAAATGATTGCATACTTTTATGAATAAAATTGAATCAATTTTTTTGAATTATCACTATTTTGTATTGATACAAAGAAGGAGTGAAATGAAATCTACAATTTAATTGATAAATTTACTCTTATTTGCACTCATTAATTCAAATATGTTTATAACTTTAACGAACAGATTATTTTAACTATAACTTGTATACATGTTTGCTATTTAACTTCTTCCAATCTGTGTTATTCTGTTAAGGATAGGACGATGATAGGAAAAGTAGGAAACGAATGGGAGTGTTTCAAGTTTAATGTGCCTCAAAAAAAGTCAAATCGATGGTTGTTCCAATCGAGTGGAAGAGAGATAGATGCGGCGCAAGCGTACAATGAGCGTAACGGGACAATGTGCGTACCGGGACAATGAGTCATCCTTTTACGTGCGTCTAGCCGGCGTTCATCGATTTATTAGACGTCGCGTCAAAAAAATAGTTTAAAATCAGAAACATAGACAGGTTAAAATGTAAGCTGGCGGGACCTAATCCCCCGTAAGCAACCAGTCCGAGTCTTGCACACTCGTCCGGACCAATGAGGATGCGGCTACTTCAGTGGGAAGCCTTCATTACACAGACGAGAGAGCCACACCCGAAGTTCCCCGAAGTTTACATGATTTCACAGTAGGTATCTTTAATGTAGCTATCCTAACCAAATGAACCGTCCACGATGTTTTAAAGTATTTATAATGTAGCTAACCTAACCTAATTGACCATTAGTATCCTTTTATCAACGCCGCCATATTTATTTCCAATGAACAAAAAAAAAACCGAAGATGCACGATCGGGCGTTTGGCTCTCTCGTCTGTGAAAAGAAGGCTTCCCTACTTCAGTACTTGAACGCTCGTGGTTCGCCGAGACAGCAAAGAGTCGCGCCGAGTGCCTGCGCTAACAGACGCGGTGAGTGGCCAATGAGGCCGCGCGGAGCTGGGGCGGAGCAGAAGCAGAGGCGGGCAGGTGCGGCGCCGTCTCAAGGTCGCCCTCGGAAATAAACGCGCACTTGACCCCCGAGGAGCTGAACGGCGCGCGTGTTGACTCTGGCTGCGGCCCAGGACACCGCGGTAGCCGTGCTGCCGTGCTGCCGTGCTGCCCTCTGTCGCGGGCGTTCCCCAACTGTTCGACTCCCCGCCACTTCGGAAGTAGGCCTAAGGCTGAGTTCATTATTGAAAAATCCAAGAGAGCGTGTAGCAGGCCATGCACACGACTGTGCATGCGAAATAGGTTCACAGTTGAAATCTTACTGTTAAGTTTATCCTGTGAAATTTCGCGATCGATCTGCCATCTGTTGGTAGTGTTAGTAAAATAACCAATTTAACTAGGAGGAGAGAGGAAGGAGGACGAGGAGGAGGGAAGAGGAGGGAGGAGGGTGGTCGAGGGAGGAGGAGGGAGGCGCCCTGCCCAGATGCTAGTGCGCCAGTGGAGGCGCCGCTACGCACGAGCGCCGAGACGCCACGAGGCCAGTGCCACAACACACGCGCAGACACGCGCAGACACGCGCAGACACGCGCTAGACACGCGCTAGACGGCCCCGCCCACACGGTACGCAAGAGCTTCAGAGAAAACAACGCCACTTGAACACTAGACAGGATATCCGAGTGGGGTCTGTTTACGGAGAAAAAAAAAGCAGTTAACAATGCGCTGAGGACCGATAAATAGCTTTTTTTTTTTTTTTTTTCCGGATTTGAGTTTTTAAAACTGTATTCTTAGAATAGTCAAAATGGCTAAAAATACGTGTTTTCAGAGCGATTTATAGGCATAAAACAGTCGGCACAGATTCTTTAAAGCACTTAAGGGACTTTCGTGACACCTTTATTCTCATCTCAATTCGACCGCCACATTTCGACTGCAGGTTCATCCTGAAAACATTTGGCTGAAAACATCTATACGACTTAAGGCCTACAGCGCTGCTGAAGGCTCGCGTACGTCTTTGAAAACTCGAACGAAAGGAAAACACGAGACGAGAAATTCAACGAGTGTTCAGAGGCGAATGCAGCAGCCGTCACCAACGCTCCACGACTCCTGCCGACCGTAAACCTTGCACGGTGACGGTCGAACAACAAGAGTGACGACAGCCAAGGCCGCTCGCGCAGTTTAACAGCCGCGTGGAGGATGAAGACAGCTGACGACGCAAGACGGTAGGCGAGTCCCAGCTCGCTGGCTCCTCCACAGCAGTGGTAGCCGACCCCAGACATCACATTCGAAACCGATAAGGGCCAGTTGCATGTGAATTAACATTGAACAAACACAAAAAATTACAACTTGTATGTTCCGCACAGCGTAGGATTCCAAGCCCAAATTTCCCGGTACACCAGACAATTACGGCGCATGTACGATAATTACGGTGCACAATAGGGCGAAGTTATAGTACGACGAAGGTGGATGCGAGAAAAATTATGGAACGCAGTATGTAGTGAATAATAAATGAATACTATATGTTAAGTTATGAAATAACAGAAAATAAGGCCTTTAAAAATTATATTTACAAAAAAAAATAAAACTTTTCATTAAATAATAACATACGGATTCCGTGAATAAAAGTAAATTCAAGTATATTTTTTTTGCAAGAATACTGTGACTTCTAAGCAATGTAAGCTGTCAACTTTAATCCACATAATGATAGGCACAAAAGACGGTTTGCACACGACAGTGTGGCATTTCTTTGTTGGAATATTGTCCAGACTAGCCGCGCGAAGCGAAGTCTCGGGGTTGGATACGGCCCGTGGACGGCCAGTTGGCCACCGCTGGTCCAGAGCGTGTTAACTATGAGTCGGATCAATTTAAACATCACGCAAAAGTTCACCTACATCAAGCGACTACAATATTATAATATAGCCTACCGAACGGGGTTGAATTCGATCGACTACCTTCCGCTGCAGATTCATCACGGAAAAATAAGTTGAAAGCACGTGTATGACTTATGGTCTGAAGTGCTTCATTGAGACGAACAACATTTTCTTTTTTATTGTAAACTAGCTAATGCCGGGTCGTTACCACAACGCCGAAATACCATAACGCCGAATGTCAAAATTGACCACAACGCCGACAGCTAGAAAACTGCTGTGTACCACAACGCCGAAATAACAACTGAATAAATTTGTGTGTGTTTCTTAAATGTAGCCTACCTTAACGCCGAAATACCACAATCAAACCAAACCTAACCTTACCTAACCTAGCGTAATATAACCTAACCTAACTTAACCTAGCCTATCCTAGCCTAGCCTAACCTAGTCTAACCTCACCTAGTCTAACCTAACCTAACCTAATCTTTGTGGCAGTCCTGCAATGGTATTTTTCGGCGTTAGTGTATTTCGGCGTTGTGGTAATTCGGCGTTGTGGTACACAGCAGTTTTCTAGCTGTCGGCGTTGTGGCGCGTCCCCGCTAAATGCCCAGCATGCATCGTATATTGTTTGAAGTAGGTACATACATACAAACAAAGCATCTCTATCTAGATATGTCCGTCTATAAATCTCACCACATTTCTCTATAAGTAAATTGAAGCGTTAAAGCGGGCTCTAACGTCGACCAGGTCAGAAGCGGCAGTCGCAGTTGCCAAAACCAAAATATGCTGCGCGGGGACCGAAGTATCCGGGTGTTGTGTGCGCGGCGGACGAGAGAGTGGTGCTAGTCAGTGTGTCGTTCGAGGTAAGAGACGAGAAGTATAGAGAGCCCCAGCGGGGAGTGTAAATTGCTGACTTAATGAAAAGAGTGGTAAATTTATTCGTCAGAAACTTTTAATTTTTTTTTTGTAAATATCGAGCAATAAACCTAGGGTGCCAGGGAAAATGAGTATAAGTCACGTTTTGGGTAAAATGAGATAAGTCAGCAGGCTACTCATAGGAAGGTTCCGCACATGTGGTCTAAGTAGTATAAGTCAGCACTGCAAAACGTCTAATGTGTTGCTTTTGATCTCAGGAGTATAAGTCAATTGACGTGTATACAGTTTGAGAAAAACAGTATAAGTCAACTTATTGTGTATTTTTGACTTATACTCTTTTTCCCTGGCACCCTAGAAATAAATATCTTGGGCTATCCTTTCCTAACGTGTTCCCCCGAACTCGTAACAATGTGTGATTGTTTTCTGCGTAAGGTAACGACGAGCCACCGCTCAGTACGCCCCGGTGAACCTCTTGAGGGGGGCGGAGCTACACAAGATGGAAGCGCGAGACAGACCCTCCCTCCCTCCCACGCGGCGCGATAAATCAGGGCGCGACACACGTCGCGCCAGCTCCTTGGCACCATTCATAAAACTGCCCCCCCCCCCCCCCCCAACCCCTCGGGCCCCCGGACAAGAACCCGCCGCTGCCACAGTTACCGTTATAGACTTGCAATGCGCTGGCTGTTCCGAGAGCCGATGTGCCAACTCCCTGCTGCGACGAAGACACAAAGTTGCTCCCGCGTAGGGTTACCAGACACTGATAACAAAAAAGGAGGACATTCACATCGCAAAAGGAGGACAATATATATTATTAAAAAGCCGTGAATTAATTACAATGGAGTACGATATTTTACAATGTTTTGGCATTTAACACAGTTTCAGTATAAAGAATCAAACAAACTACGCATATACAGCATATTAAAAACACGTGCTTCTGCATGTGCTGCTACCTGTCAAGCTGTCACAGAACTACTTACTAGTGGGGAGACTCTGCGGTGTAACTGCAGGAATTATCTCACTTTATAAAAAAAAGCCGGACATTTTGGAGCATTAAGGAAAATCCGGCCGGACGCAAAAAGATACATAAAAAGGAGGACATGTCCTCCTTTTGCCGGACGTCTGGTAACCCTACTCCCGCGCCGTTACAACCCGGGTCTGGGGGTGCCCATGGTCACAACTGCAGCCCGTGGCACCAGACAACCCCGCTGACGGCCGCGATGCATACACTGACATGGGCGCCGGGGGACAACCGGCGAGACACGGGGGCTCGCAAAAAAAAAAAAAAAAAAAGTCATGTTTCATTCGAATTCAACGTTTTCCAGATGGCTGACGACCAAATTTTGTTTTATACGTTTTTTGGAGAATAATTTTAATGTCCTCTGGTCTGGACTATATTGAACAAAAAAAAAAGGGGGGGGGGGGGTTGTCTGTAAAGTCGGTTTACGGACGATAATTTTGCGTGATAACGTCATATCAATTTTTTTTTTTTTTCAAAAATTGCTGCTTTTAAAAAGCCCGCGCCTTAACCTGTTTGACATTATAGAAGATTTTCTCTCGCACGGTGGTTGCCCGGTTTTCTTGCACGCTCGGCTCAAGCGAAACGTGACAATGAGTCATGCTTTTTTTCGTGCGTGCAGCCGGCGTTCATCGATTTGTAAGACGTTATCACGTCAAAAACGAATACAATATTCCGTATTATAGTTCATTTTAAAAAGTCTGCCTCTGAAGGCACACGTCGTTGCAGTCTTCCTGCTCTGACTCCGTCTTCCCCTGGCCCAATCGGACAACCTAGTAGTGATCAATCCCCAAGGAGCATCCCAGGTTAAACTAAAATGCCTCCCCCTCCCTTTTTGACGTGAATACGTCTTTAAAATTGCTTCCGTAGTGGGAGGCAATTTAAAAAACGAATGATAAAATCGGGGGATACAGTTTGGTGTTGCAGCTACATTTTATGATATCTATCATCTCCATACAAAATGTAATTATACCACCGGATAGCTAAAGGATCAAAGAATTCGTTACGCTAAGTAAGTACTGTGGGCGCATCGCGCGCGGTGGAGGGGGAAGCGCCGCCATGTTGAGGTCATTTTCCTGCGTTTAGAGATTTCGGTTTAGTATAACTTTTGACTCGGAGAAGCTACGACGTTCGTTTCAGTTTCAATCGTCAGCTCTCGTCAAAATCTATCGATTGCATGTATAAAACATTAGTTTAAATAGTTACAGTGGATACATATGGTGTTAAAATAAAAAATAGCGTATTTTATATTTTGTATAGAAAATATTACCTACCTGTTACGTACTAGTATTCACGTACAACACACGGCCGTGTCCATGACACAGCAATTCCCCATTTTTCATTTTTTATTTTTTTCATTAGATGGATCCAAACTATTTAGACACTAACAACCACACAGCATAAAACTGAAGGAATGTAGTTTTGTCCCGAATAGAGCAAGGAAGGAGATATATAAGTGCGACTCTCACTGAGCGACATGCCACTATACCTGCGGCGAAGCGAGAGGCGATTTGCTGCACTGCTTTCAAGGTGTTTTGCAACCCACGCCGCTAGATGCCACCGCTGTGCCCAGTTTCAAAACTGCAGGTACCCTCCACGCCGCCGGGTCGGGCGTATCACTTACCAGTCCCTATTGCAATATTAGCTGCGACTACGTGACAGCGAGGAGCCTAAGATGTACATCAAGTTCTGTCCCTGCCCGAACACGCCCGAATATTCACCTTCGGCCAACCGCGGGATTTGTTTTATTTTTGCGCAGGAAAAATTAACTCAAATATTAAAAGTGGTCGGTAAGGTCAGCTACATTAAAACACTTTTAAACACTATGGACGGTTAGTTAGGTTTGTATAGCTACATTAAAATAAACAGAGAGATATAAATATATATAAATAAACCCGAGGTTGGCCGAAGGTGAATATCCGGGCGTGTTCGGGCAGGGACAGAACTTGATGTACATCGTAGGCTTCCCACGTGACAGCTCGCCGTCCGCTGACGACACTCTCGGACCTGCTGTCCCGGCCGCGAAGACGACAGAGAGCGCCGGTATTTATAGCGCGCGCGCAACACCGCGACCTGTCGCCCGCTACGCAGCGACGGACAAACCCCCCCCCCCCCCCCCCCCCTCAACCGCACAGCATTCCCAGGCGCCCTGGGCCAACACCACCGATGCATTTCTATCACAAAAACTCATTTAATGTTTCTTGGCTGTCAAAATCGTAACAAATTTGAGAATTTTGAAATGCCAGGTGAAATTAATTAATATTTTCTGAAATAAATTCAAACCATTTCTTGAAGTTGCGAGTGGCATTGCAATTAAACCTAAAAAGTTTCTTTTTTTTTTAATAAATTAAATTCTTCTTATTTGTGCAACCCAAAAAACGTTAAAAATGTAATTTTGGCAGCTAATTATGCAAAAAGTATGCGCTGTATATATTTTTCATTTCGTGAAAGTTAAACAATTGAAAAAGTCTGCATCTGTAATTACTGTAAATATAAAATCTTGACCTGAAATGGGAGGCATCCCCTTAAAAAAACCCCGCCTACCCGGACACACACGCGGTGCGCAGAGCTTCCGGAAAAACAACGCGATGTCAAAACTACACAAGATATCCGAGTGGGGTCTGCTTACGAAAAGCATTTCAGAGTTCGCTGAGGGCCGAAAAGTACTTTTGATTTCGGATTAAGGTTTTTAAACTGTAGTTTTAGAAGAGTTAAAATTGCTAAAAACGCATGTTTCAGAGTAATCTTTAGGCGTAAAACAACGGGTACAGATTCTTGAAAGCACTTAAGGGACCTGCATTACACCTTTACTTTCATTTCTCGGGCATACAATGTTACGGTCGCCGCTCAGATCTCTGCAGTTGTCCTGTGCACTGAGAGAAGACTGCGCGCCAGTCCAGAGGAGACACCGCGCTAGAAGCACCAGCGAGCGTCGCGCCTATCATCCCGCCTCGCTGACAGATAAGCCCCTGACGAGTGGTAAGGCGCTGGGACCAGCACTCCGAGGATCCCGGCTTCGAACCCAGACCACTCCAGCAGTAGGCCATGGCCACTAACCCTAACACACCACACCCCCCCTCCCCACCAACACCAACACCCAACCAAAGATTTAACGACTTGCGATTGCAATTGTCCGACTCTGACGACCTCGCTGTCGGCGTCGAAGACTATAAACAAGCACACCCGCCACCTTCAAGCGAGTTATTGGTCTATAACCCCACCGGAGAGCGTCGCACAACCAATGAGCTAGTGCCAGAGATCATTAACAGCCTTGAAGTCTGGTCGGTTTGCCTTTCACAGACACGTATTTTTTTTTTCAACGAGGTTTCATTTGACTGCCGAGAGTTATAAAAGGAAGTGAAATAAAAACCAAGGGCGTATCCAGGGGGAGATGTATGGCGGCAGCTGACCACACCTCGCGGCCACTTCTTTTGTTTTGTTTTGGAAAGGGGGTGAAAAATGGTGTTCCTCCCTTGTTATCGTTTATTAATTAATAGAACCACGGAAAGAAGTTGAACTCCGGAAAATGCCCCTCTTCCAGCGGCGGACGCAGCTTCAATTAAAGGGGGGGGGGGGAGGGAAGAGGGCACCAGATAAACATACATATTAACGCACAAACTCTAGAGTGCCTAAGTACAAAACAAAGCACGTAACAAACTGGGTATCTTATCTGTATAATGATCACACATAAGTACAGCTGATAAAAAACAAACTACGCGCTACCATTTCGAGTCCTGTTTCACGAACGTGGTGGGAATCAAGAAATCTGCAAGTCTAACAGCCAGGCATTAATTACTCCCAGCCCTCTTTAACTCCGTGTTGCCAATAGAAAAACGTAAACATCAGAAGAATGCAAAACTGTGAATGAGTGAATTAGAGCTTTAACATTTCGTCGACATCCAGGTCATTATTGACAACGAAGAGGCGAGGACGAAGCGTTGATGGAATTACCACGCGGTAGTGACGGCAGAACCCCGAGAAAACATTCCCGCAACGTCCGCCTAGTTTCATCATCTACGAAAAAAAATATCTTCGATTTTTAACCTAATTTCCCCTCGCCCGGGAGACGAGTGATCTAAACACTCTAACAGCGAAGCGCCCCCCCCCCCCTCCCACACACACACACACACACACAAAAAAAAAAGCATCGAAGACAGTAACGCTAACCTTCCAAAATTAAAATCTTTGTCAGAATGGCCAGAAAAAACCTTACAAGCAAGTAGAATTCGCTGACTTTGCCCTGACTTCTCCACGTCTTATAATTTTTCACTTTTACAAAACATGTAATCTTTCCAAATACATAAGCCTATATTATTTTTTTTTTTTGCGCTACTTGCCAAAACAGCCATAGTGACATTAGTCACAACGTACCTCCGGATTCTTGTAAGCCGGGGCAAAACTGTCTACACCGTAACAAAATGCACAAAGAAACGTTCATCCCATTCCAGGGCACCGTTGCAGATGAGTTAAGTCACATGTGCAAAAAAATACAACTCTGATCGAAAATACTTCATATGCGTCAACAAAGGCTGAATCCAAAATACAACATGCATTAGACATTTGGTAGGCTAGTGATGCAGGATTAGCATTTTCTATCCCTCTTGTTTTATTCCAAAAGAAAGAAGTGGATCGTTGACAGCCAATAAAAAAGAGTAAATAAAAAAATCCGTGTAAAGAGTACAAACACGTATTACAGAAGTAAAATTTATGTTCTGAAAGTTTTAGCGCGTCAGTGTGTTTAAAAATACCCGCTGAACCTATTTCACGGCCTTTAAATAATATTTTATACTACCTATTTACAACACAATGTCATTTTATACATAAGCAAAATTAAATTAATGTGATCTATTACTATTTGTAGGAACGTGTTAATAAATAATTTGCCCAAGATTTAAGTGGACAGTCTCCAACTATTTGTATTCAATGGAGCCGTCAAAAAATGCAAATGTGTAAAAAAAAAAAAAAGTTGTTGGAAAATGAAGTTTCTTCACCTCCAGCCCCGTTACTGTTAATTCCGGGACGTTTTTCTAACTGTCGTGGCCAATTTATCAGTTTCGTTACTTTTATCTGAACTTTTCCCTCACTCTCTTTATTTTTTCGTGATTTCCCTTTTTTTCTCGCTACTTTTTCATAACTTTCCTTAAGTTACATTATTTGTTGTAACTTTCCTTTAATTTTGAAACTTTTTCGTGACCAGTTAGTTGGTTTTTTTTCCTTCGAAATTTTCGTGAGCAGTTCTTCAGTTTCGTTACTTTTGCGAGACTTCCGTGAGCATTTCTTCAGTTTCGTTACTTTTGCGAGACTTCCGTATGCAGTTCTTCAGTGTACGTGACTCGTCCGTGGTGACCTGCGGACACCGTCGGCGGGCGAGTGCCGCGCGCAGCAGTGTTATCGCCAGTCCCGGGGGCCGTGGTCCAGAACAGCCACCGGCGGGGTCACTGGGAGGGGGGAGGTGGCGGTACACTGAGAGATAGCTTTGTTTGCCCCAACAAAATATTTGTTTCTATATGGCGAAATTAATATATTTTGTCAATTCAAACAAATATTTTGTAGTAGGAAAGATTCTGTTGACCCAACAAAATGATTTTGTCAACTCAAATGTATATTTGGTTAGGTGCAAACAAATTATTTTTGTTACTTACCGAGTTTGGTTAAACTAACAGAATATTTTGTTCCACCAAGTAAATATTATTTTCGCCATATACATATAAACAAATATTTGTTTGATTCAAACAAACCTTTTCATCTGTGAAAGGGTTCGTCTGCCATCGCCGAGGGTTCCAGCCCGGTACAGCCCGCCCTCGTTTCCCGACAAGCGGACTATCGCTAGAGACCGGAGAAATTCGCGGTTTCATTTCGCGATAGGCTAGAATTCAAATGCCGCTTCAGTGATTGGAACACAGTTTGCCTGAAAGGACTGTGAGCTAGGGACCGGAAAAATTCGCGGTTTCGATGGCCTTCAGAATAGACTGCACATTCCCCTGTACACTTGGGAAAATAACGCAAGTTCATCGGCTGCCGACTTGTGAGTCGTCTCAGCTGGTTTGTCCGTGATTCGATCCTTCTTTTGGTTGGAAGGTTTATAACTGGTTGAGATTCGTCCAGATGAACAGCAAGCCAATAGCAGAATCATCTGAAAGTTATATGTATTTGAATTTTAACCTATCGCTGAATAAATCCGCGAATTTTTTCCGGTCTCTACTGTGAGCCAATGAATGACCCTCAACGTAAGAAGTATCGAATCACAAGCATCCCAGTTAACAGGTGTCACGAGTCAGTAGCCAATGAGCAGGTGTAATTTTCCCGCGTACGTAGAGGATCGTGGAGTCTATCCTAGAGGTCATCGAAACCACGAATTTTTTCCAGTCCCTAACTATCGCATGACTTCGATGACCTCCAAGCGGTAATACCTCAGTCCTGCGTGTGTCGGAACCGATATTCGTTTGTATTTACTGGTTGCCGAGTCGCTACAATCAGGCGCCACTGGTTATAGTCATTGGCCCAAACCCCGCATTCGGGCCGACAGCTAAATCCATACAACATAGGGTGATTGGAGATTCAACATTTTTCCAGGTAAATCCGCGAAATGTAACCCGCTTCTGCGATGTTCGTGGTATGCCTCCAGTTCTAATTTATTTGTCTCCGGGACGATAACCTCCCTGTCCCTTATTCCAACGGTGACCAACTTCCTACAGATAACAAGCTGCCAATCGAAGTAAGACACGAATTGCAGTATTTGAGATACAGCTTTCCGTGCTCCACCCCACCCCTCCCTTCAGCTAATTCATATCAGGGGAGAACAGATTAAGCCTTGGTTAGCTTCTACCAGTTAAAATTACTAGCAGAGAGGCCGGGAACACGCCGGCCTTGTAATCCAAGAATCTCGAAGAAACGAAATATTTGGAAAACTGCCCAAAAATCGAGACAAACTGAACTGCAGTACTGGGCCGGACTCGGGTCTCACACGCACTTGTTGATTTTATTCGCTTTCCCGCGCAAATCCTGATAACTACGCAAACTCCCGCGCATTTTTACACCCATGGTATTCCAATAAGTGAATATAGGAAGGTATAGATTCAAAATTTTAGGAATAGCCCTCAAATTAAAAAAAAATGCCGGAAAACACTAAAAAAAATTAACATGGCTTGTGAGATCAAGTCTTAAAACGTGAATTTAAAAGCGACAGAGGTTGAAACGGGTGTTTGCACTAGGGTTTTCCGGCATGAAACGTATGGTAAGTGGCATATGATAGAAATGGTACACAGTATTGTAAGTAGGATATGATAGAAATGGTACAGAGTATTTATTGCAAGTGGGATATGATAGAAATGGTACACAGTATTGTAAGTAGGATATGATAGAAATGGTACAGAGTATTTATTGCAAGTGGGATATGATAGAAATTTAAGAGACGCGTTATCGACGCGAAGACTGCGCGCCAGTTCAGTGCGTGGCGCGTAGGGGCGAAGATGCGTGTGATGCGCCAGCCAGTGTGGCCCTTAGCGACCCGCGGCACTTTCAAGAGCTTCGTGTGCTCGACCAGGCGACGATGCAAATCCAGAGTCGCGGCCATTTTACAACGAAGTGTGTCAATATCCTGTCGCCTACGCAGTGACGGCGTGATTAGCAAACAATGGCTGGTTCAATGCCTCGAGTCAGAGATAACAGCTAACATTACACGGCACTTCAATACCAGCTTCCCGTGTTGAAGAACAATTACAAAGGCATTACCCCAGATGGTAAGTTAGTCTTATCGTCTGTGAGTCGTACACACATACATATGTATCTATATTATAAAGAATGTGGAAATTTTGTTAAGGGGTAGTTTCCTATATTATTTTGCTTCTAATATCTCCTGTTTTTGCACACGATTTTAAATAAATACATAATATTACATTTTTTTTATAAAAGGTAGTTTTTATTCTAAACAAGACCTTGTTTATTATATTTATTGACTTAAAGGCAAATGTTTGTCAGTCCTTGTAAGTGCTGAAAGCTCGAAATCATGTGGTAAACAGTTTTGGATTCACAATTCGTTCGTAGTATTTGTCTTCGAACTATTTATTTTTAGTATAGCATTCACAATATAAATTTTAAAAAAATAGGTTCCCCCAAACTGAGCTGAACTGGCACACCGTCTTCTCATCGTGCATAGGACAACTATCGAGATTTGAGTGGTGATCGTAACATTATATGGCAGAGTAAGAAGATAAAGATGTAAAGTAAGTCCCGTTGAGTGCTTTGAAGAAACTGCACCGGATTTGTCACGCCTAATTTTTTTTAAACAAGCGTTTTAGCTCTCTTCGCCCTCCTAAAAGTACAATTTAAAAACTAAATACGGAAACAGAACAAATCCTCCACCCTCAGCATATTCTTGAACGTTTTTCGTAAACAGGCGCCGCTCTAATATTTTGAGCAGTTCTCAAATTGCATGGTTTTTTTTTTTTATCTCTGCACATCGCACATGTACTCAGTTAGGCGGTGGCCTTTTATCACTGCAAATTACTTTTTGTTGTTATTTAATTTTTTTAAGTGCTATTAAGTATTTTTAATGCCGTTTTTCATACAATCAAAATGTTTATCTCACTGATAACAACAACATTGTTACTTAGAAGATAACTTTCTGAATTTTCGCACGTAGGTGATGCACATACAACTTTACTACTATACACAGTAGATAATAAAAACTGTAACGTTACAAAAACAATCTTTTTTCGAAATGTTGGCCTACGCTTGAATCCACACCGCTGTGCGTTTCTTCCGACAACTCCCCCGCTACAACCTCCAGATAAGCTTCATCAGGAACAGGAAGTTCGAAGAGGGAAGTTGCGTCACAGAAGCGGCAGCCAGTCAACAACTAGCCGGCTTCAATGTGAAGACACCGCTGTGCTGACCAGCGCGGCAATAAAAAATGAAGGTCTAATTGGCAATATCAGATCATTAATTCTTATTTACGGGAAACAACTTCGTGAATGTTAATTTTGACATGCATAAATATTTTTGACTTGACAACGTCTAATAAATCGATGAAGGCCGGCTGCACGCACGAAAAAGTGTCCCGTAACGCATTTTGTCCCGTTACACTGTGTCCCGTTACGCTCATTGTACGCTTGCGCCGCATCTATCTCTCTTCCACTCGATTGAAACAACCATCGATTTGACTTTTTCGAGGCACATTAAACTTCAAACACTCCCATTCGTTTCCTACTTTTCCTATCATCGTCCTATCCTTAACAGAATGACACAGATTGGAAGAAGTTAAATAGTAAACATGTATAAAAGTTATAGATAGTTAAAATAATATGTTCGTTAAAGTAATAAACATATTTGAATCAATGAGTGCAAATAAAAGTTAATTTATCAATTAAATTGTAGATTTCATTTCACTCCTTCTTTGTATCCATACAAAATAGTGATAATTCAATAAAAATGATTCAATTTTATTCATAAAAGTATGCAATCATTTCATCAATGTTTTGTTATAACTTTATCGTGTAAAATTTTCGTCCGTAAACCGACTTTACAGACAAACCCCCCCCCCCCCTTTTTTTTCCCTGTTGTTTCCGAGATACACTCTCATCTCCAATTTCAACAGGCGCTAAAATACAGCATCGGGGAGCACTTGAGAGCCGCGACGAATGAGCAGCCCGAGTTTTGGCCGGCGGAGAGTTGAGGCTGCTGGATGCTGTACGTGTGAGCGGACCTGCCTCTCTGGCCGATAACAAGGTCAGGGGCTGGCATTCCTCCCCCCCTCCCCCGCCCCCCTGGGGCCCGGGTCAACACTTGTTGTTTGTTGCCAGCGCGGGGTCACCCCGGCTCCAAGTCTGCTTCGCCTTCGCTTCCGGACGACAGGCCCCGGGTGTCAGGCGGCAGACAACAAGCTTGTTTGTCCGCTGGGTTTTTTACGACAACCATATCAGAAATGTATAAATATAGAGAGGCCGGAAAAATTCGCGGTTTCATTTCGCGATAGGCTATGGAATTCAAGTGCGTGTAACTTATTGCCGCTTCAGTGATTGGAACACAGTTTGCCTGAAGGACTGTGAGCCAATGAATGACCCTCAACGTAAGAAGTATCGAATCACAAAGCATCCCAGTTAGCATATGTCACGGGTCAGTAGCCAATGAGCAGGTGTAATTTTCCCACGTACATAGTGGATCGTGGAGTCTATCCTGGAGGTCATCGAAACCACGAATTTTTCCAGTCCCTGTGTGTGTGTGTGTATGTATGTATATATATATATATATATATATATATATATATATATATATATCAACTTAGATTAGGCGAAGGAGCACTGAGTGCTGGAGTGCACTTGTTGTACATACCAAAAACTGCAAAGTGTACAAATTGTGATAATAAAACATACTGAATTGAATTGAATTTAATTTAATTGTCCGCTGGGTCTCAGGGGTCAATACCAGGGCCCCGCGCCAGCCATTTTCTTCCTTACGGCCCATTCTCCTTCGGTTTTCCTCCCCACGAATAACCACGTTAATGGGAAAAAAGAGCAATTTCCATTATGTTTTCATCTATATAAATTTAAAAAATGTAAATGTTCTTTCAGAATATTAAATCTCAGAAATATTCTTTATCCGATTGATTTGAACTTTTGAAACAACGTTGCATTCGAATAAGCGCGTATTTCCATACACATGTGTCACAACTATGACAGATAAAAAAATATATAGTTAAAAATATCGACAGGTAAAATCATGTATTTTTTATATTTTCATTTATATAGAGTGACATACAGATATAGGTATATAGAGGAGAGACAAAGAGAGATAGAGAGGTAATTATGTGTGTAAATATAGACACAAATAAAGACAGGAAGATACATATGTAGATAGAGATATAGAGATTAGATAGATAGAGAATGAGATAGAAAGAGATATAGAGATGCTTTGTATATGTGTACCTACGTCAAACCAATTTTTAAAAAAATCGGAATTGCAACAAATTCCGGGCATTATCTCGTGATTTCATATAATAATAACCTTCACAGATTTTATTTCCTCATATAATGACGGTATTTCACCGTGATTCAATCGTTTGTATTAATAAAACTAACCCGAGTATAATTTTTCTAGAAAGTTTATCAAAAAATTTTTAAGATAATATATAGCTTTGAAGAGTTTTTTTTTAATTTCCTGCTCCTTTTATTAGGGGGTGGGGGTCCAATTCTATAACCCCCGGGCCCCCAGTAAAACCGCTCTACATAACATTAGGGCTTTGAAAAAAATGGCCCAGAGCCCGACCGAATCTAGGCCACCCACTGCTTGGTTTGGTGTCACACCAAGAGTTGGCTCTCTCGCGCACTTGCCGTGGCTGTTATTTAAGGGCTATTCTTGTACACTTATTCCCGCAGGTAAAATATTTCCTCGCCAGATATCTGCCAGACTTTTGTTTGCGATCTGTCAAAAGATCCCGCAAGGCATCACAGTGATAACACTTGCGTGACTTTACCGCTACAAAATAATATTTAGTAAATATCTGCCGAGAAGATTTTGAAGACAAAATCAATAAATGCAAGAAAACTTATCACGTATCAAATAATTGCAACGGCCCCGAACCACATGGACACTAACTCAGTGCATAGTTAGGGGCGTATCTGTGTTAGTGTTAGGGATGGCAAGACACTTCTAGCGCGGTATCGTCTCTGGCGAAGTCATTCTTCTCGTCTTGCATAGCGCAACTATGACATTTAAGCGGTAACCATAACATTATATGACTGGGAAATGTAGATGAAAGTGAAATGCAAGTCCATTGTGTGCTTTCAATAATCTGTACAGGACGTTAAAGTCTGAAAGTTATCCTGTGAACACACGTTATCAGCCATTTCCACTCTTCTGGGTGTACAAGTCAACTTTTAGGGAAACATTTACAGAAGTAATCATGGGTAGAGTAAACGTTTCTTCAAATTTGAATCTTGAATTTGGTGTTTGAAAGAGTGCCTCGAATTTGAATCTAAATGTCACGAGTCGGGAATAAAATAATATGTATAAACAAAAACACAGCAATTCAAGGTTTTGAAAAAATTTGCATCAAAAATATTCCTTGAAATGCTTTTAAAAAAAAATCTGTACAAAAGTAAAGCACAGTTACAAACTGATTACGGCAACAGAACCAACCACCCATCCGCCCTCGGCGTTCTCTTAAATTCATTTCGTGAACAAGACACCACTGGGATACCTCGAGCAGTTTTCAAATCGCGCGGTATCTTCTGAAGCTCTGCGCGAAGATAATGCGTGCCGGGGTCGGAGTTCAACGTCCTCCTGGCTCAGGCGCAAAAACGTCAAAAATAACGCGGGAGTCCTGCGCGGAACTTACCAGCAGGTTTTTCCGAACGGAACAGAATCCGATGCTTCGACCACGCCCTTTTTTTTCCCCCCGACACGGTTTCGATTAGAAAACTAACGCGTAAATACGCTAAAAATCAGTTTAAAAAATATGTATATTTACTATCTGTCGATTCGTGGTGGGTTTCATATGTAAATAGTAAATTAGTAGGGCCCGGAAAAATTCGCGGTTTCGATGGCCTTCAGGATGGACTGCACATTCCCCTGTACACTCGGGCAAATAACGCAAGTTCATTGGCTGCCGACTTGTGAGTCGTCTCAGCTGGTTTGTCTGTGATTCGATCCTTCTTTGGTTGAGAGGGTTTATACAACTGGTTTAGATTCGTCAATATGAACAACAGTAAAGCCAATAGCAAAAATCATCTAAGAGGTGTGTATGTGTTTGAATTGTAGCCTATCGCCCGAATGAATCCGCGAATTTTTCCGGTCTCTGTAAATTAGGCAAAGGTGTGTGTGTGTTAAGAGGGGGTGGGGAGAAGTCTTCCTGAAGCCACACTGGCGGCTCCTGGCGGCGAACAGGACAAACTAAAAGATGTCTGGAAGCCGGCTACACCGTGCTGGTTGAAAAGGTGGGGGGTGGGGGAGGGGCGGGTGGACAGAGGGACTCACCTATCCTGATGGACACCTTCCTCTGGTACTGCGACGACCGACGCTGTATCCGCGCCGTCGGCGGGTAGCTGGACAGGCGCCTGCGCTCCATGACGTCACACACACGCACGCACTGCGTCGACGGAGCGTGGCGCGATGACTGCCGCCGCGGCGACCTACTCCCGTCCCGGGGCTCTTGTGATACCCCCCCTCCTCCGCGTGGTTCCCCCCCTCCTCCTACCAGGCGGCAACACGCTAGGACGGGCGCGCGCAACACGGACCCCAGGGCGCGAGGCCAGACGCCCGTCACAAGCGCCGGGTCCCGTAACCTCGCGTGCTTGTGTTGGAGAGGCGCGCGTTTCATTATTAGTAGGGGCAGGCACTTTTGGCACTTATTACCCTGCAACAAGGTATACCCGCACCTGTGGTTTCTTCCTTGTGATTTGACGGCCGTCTGTGAGAGAAGTCGTTGCCTTGTTTGACCGAGCCACTCAGGACGCGTTTACTTCCGCACTGAATCACTGTGATTGGTGTTGTTACAATCGATGTGTACCTGGGAGAAAGACACCCAATCACGAAACACAGACGATGCTACAGTGTTTTAACTTTCATCGAGTCTCGAAATCTTTTCGCGAAATCTGCATGCCCCTAATTATTAGTAGAGACCGGAATAATTCGCGGATTCATTTCACGATATGATGGAATCCAAACAACTGTACCTTTAAATGGCTTCTCTGATTGGCTCACAGTTTATCTGAAGGACTTTGAGCCAATGAAAAACCTTCAACCAAAAAAGTATCGAATCGCAAGCGTCCCAGTTGACAGGTGACACGAGTCAGTAGCCAATGAGCAGGTGGCATTTGCCCGAGTATGTAGGGAATGGTGGAGTCTATCCCGGAGGTAATCCAAAGTGCGAATTTTTCCAGTCTCTAATTATTAGGGACCGGAAAAATTCGCGGGTTCAATGACCTCTAGGAAGAACTTTTATAGTTCTACGTACACTCGGTGAAATGTCACCCTCTCATTGGCTGATGTCTCGTGAAGGTGTCCCAATGTAGAGGCCTGGTGATTCGACACAGCTTCGGGTTGAGAGTTTCTCACTGGCCCAGAGTCATCCAGGTGAGTTGTGAGCCAATAGCAGAGGCAGCACTGAAGTATAACTATGTGAATTTTAGGCTGTCGTGAAATGAATTCGCAAATTTTTCCGGTCTCTATTCATTATACAGCGGAGAAGCTGTGTTCTCAACACTGTCAATCAACAGCAAACTGCCTAAACGTTAAAGTAGCTTGGCTTCTGGGTTGTAGCCGCGTCCTTGGAGAATAATTCACCGACGTTTCTGGTCGACGTTGAAGTCTCCATCATCAGGGAGCAGTTACCTACTGAGATTTTTTGTTTTGTTTTTTTTCCCCTAACCTAACTAAAAACTAAGTGTGTTGGGGAGGGTTCCGGGTTAGGGAAGGAGACTAAGTGCGTCTCAGGCCGAAGCCTATACGCTCTAATCATGCAGGTTGTGAACCATGCAGGAGAGATAGCGTACAACATGTGCTAGGAGGGAATTGGCCAGTCATGGCAACGTTTTAGCCATGACTAACTCACCTCACTGACTATTCTAGATTAAAACTAGTTAAGTTGGGCTCAGGTAAAACCTGCATAGACACAGGGAAAACCCTGGGCTCTGACATGCGGGATGCAAAAATTCCATGCATTAATAACAAGCTGAAAACACATGTCCTTCTTAAAAACACACATTTCTTTCAAAGAAACTGTGTTTATATAATTGTAAAAAATAATTTTAAAATAGGCATCTGGAACCTATAGTGAGCTTTATCACGAAATTAAAACTTTGATATGAATAAAAAAAAATCAAAACTGATCATGTACTGGCGACTAAATAAATTTCCCAGTGGTCGCGGTGGTGGGAGCATCCCGTGAAAATCCAACAGCCACTCATATTTCAGACGATAATCCTGGCAAGGACCTGTTAAGGGCTCGAACTGCAAAGAGAGCAAGGTGCGATCGTTCCTAGGTCGTGTGCCACAAAAAAAAAACAACTAATGCCAATATTATTTCGAATAGAAAAATGTCCCGATGTAAGATAAGTGGAGGCACTGGAAAATAGCGTTTATAATGGCTGTTTGTAGCATTTATATTTTGCCATATAGCATTTATATAACATTAATTGTAATTCTTCTCCCAGTTTATGCGAATGTTGCAAGCTTTGCACATAAGTATGTTAGTGTCACTAACATAGAAATGGTGCGATTTGTATTGCTCTGCACGTGAATGCACCGTAACAGATTTTGTCCGTCCCATAATGGTAAAAAATATATATATATATTATAGTTCTAACTGCATTGCACGCGAACGCGATACAGAAAACCGAATTTAATAACCTTAATTTTATTGTGAATAGCAGCGCAATATTTTAGTTTCACAGATTACCGTTTGTTTTTCGGGTTAGGAAATTAGTAAACACTAGGTACGTTCAACAAATGAGCGACAAAATCATAGAGCTACATTGCTGCCATCTTTTTTTCCCGTTAAAGTGCTAACGAATTTGACTGAAGTAGATTTTCGTAATTTTTTTTTGTAGTTGCCAAATATAAGCTGCGTGTGTTGTTAACTTAAATTAATGCATTTTTATATTTTAGTTGTCATTTAACAGTAAATAATTTGATTGCTTGTGTTATCACGCACGCACGCACGCACACGTTTGCAAACATGGCCGTTTCAATGTTATTACATTTCTCTTTCTTTCCCGTGAAAATATTCATGCGCGTAAATAAACGTCTCTCTTTAACCGTTTACATTTGTTTGGGTCGTACGTTACGTTTGCCGTTAACCAAGTTTCCGCGCGAGCCCATGCGTATTTAAATTGTGTTTCGTGTTATTTACAAGATTCATAGATCGTGTTGATTGTTTACATGGCTCGCCATCGTCACCGTTTATTAGGTAATCTTGAAACACGGTAAGATGCATAAAATAAAGAATGTTCTTTATTGTATGAGGTCAGGCCGTTAATAATAAGAAATGGTTTATTTAAAAATATTAGGTAAACCTAAAATTTACTGGAAATTTTAATATTACTTGAAATTCTAAAAACGGGATTGTAGCGTTTATTCGCCGATAAACCATTTTGTCGCTTTTATTCGCGCCTATAACGTTTTTACGATTTTCCAGTGCCTCTAAAGATAAGGTGTTTGGTATTATAGGAAGGTGGACTCCCTCGAGTGCCGACATGCGGTGGAAAGGCGCTACGCGGTGTGGTGGTGGCTCGCGCCTCGCGCCTGGGAGGTAGGCAGCCCGCTAGTCGTCCCTGCTTGTAGGGCGGCTGGCGTACGGGCGATGCGCATGGACAATCCTTACCTCCGCCTACACACGGTGTGCACAGACAGCTTACATACACCACCATACGATTTTAAGACTGTTCGAGATACTCGACATGTGTCTGGACGCGTAAAAGCTTTCAAGAATACGCGAGGGCTGAATACAAAAATCTCTTTCCTGATTTCTTTTTTAAATCGGTGTTTCTAGGAGAGTGGAAATGGCTAAATGCGTGTTTAACAGAAGGATTTTTTTTAGGCATGAAACATTTGATACAGATTCTTGAAAGCACTCAATCATATGACTAGCATTGCACCTTCATCATCATTTCTACGCCACATTGTAAATGGTTTATTGTACTTTTACAAAGGAAAAAACCTCGGAAACTCAAGTTGCCAACGATATCACTTGTAAAATTGCACGGGAGAGCTTTGCACCATTTGCATTTTTACAAATCTCTGCACTGCAATTATACAAGTGATAACTTTGGCAAAATAATTTTCATTGTAAAAAGTACCAAAATTTTTACAGTGAGTATAATGTTATGGTTACCGTCATGGACCCCACATTCGATTACGGGCCCTGGAACCAGGATCGGAAACTCCTCTCCCCCCCCCCCCCTTCCCAAATTTTACAGTCACGTGCTACATTATAATTGCATGGTTATTTCTTACCTACAATCGTTTTAGAATGACGTTTTAACCTGAAAATACAGGGTATAATTACGGTTAATATTTTATAAGTCCAAACTAAGCTTTATTTATAAAATTATTTTACTTTAAAATAACCACAGCTAGTATGTGTATTTATTTCACACACTGAGATAAAAATAAAATTAATTTGGGCCCTGGATCCAGGGGTCCACCCAGCCCCCACCCTTGTGGGGGCCGTGGCTAGTTACCGCTCAAATCCATTAGTAGGACCCGGAAAATTCGCGGGTTCAATAACCTCCAGGATAGACTCCAATATCCTCTACACACTCGGGCAAATGCCAACTGTTCATTGGCTGCTGACTTGTGAGTCGCCTCGTCTGGGTGGCCTGTGATTCGACACTTCCATGAGTGACGGTCTCTAATTGGCCCTCAGTCCTCCAGATTAACAGTGAACCAATGACAAAAGCAGCACTAAGGTGTAATTATTTGAATTTTAGCAAATCACGAAATTAACCCGCGAATTTTTCGGGTCTCTATCCATTAGTTGCACGACGAGAAGACACCGCACGATCTGGGCGTGAAAGGAGCGACATGTGCCGCTGTTGCGCCGAGCGGCCGGCGCCGACGAAAACAAGGAAAAGCCGGTAAACCACATAATTTCTTTCATCCCGGCGCTGGATCAGGACGAGTCGCCTAGGTCGCGTCTCAAGGTCGCGCTTGACGAGTCTCCGCTGAGCGCGTGATTTGCGGCGCTGATTCTCCCGATAGGCCACACCCGTGATGGATGTGGTGCACGGGGGAAAACTAAGGCGCGTTAATTCCGGGCGTAACTATATCCCTGGCGTGGGAGCAAACGCGTCCTGAACGGCCAGCGTCAAACAAAGCAATGGCGTGTCTCGAAGACAATCACAAGTAGGAAACAGCTGGCGCGGTCATGCCTCGTTGCAGTCTAATGAGCGGTCACTCTTTACCGCGAAAAATACCTGCCCGTAGCTTATGGTGAATATACCTTTCTGTAGCTCATTCAACAGGCTTCCAAGTACAGACCGGAAAAAAATTCGCGAATTCATTCGGCGATAGGCTAGAATTCAAATACATATAACTTTAAGATGATTTTGCTATTGGCTTACTGTTCATCTGGACGAATCTCAACCAATTATAAACTCTCAACCACAGAAGGATCGAATCACAGACGAACCAGCTGAGACAACTAACAAGTCAGCAGCCAATGAACTTGCGTTGTTTGCCCGAGTGTACAGGGGAATGTGCAGTCTATCCTGAAGGCCATCAAAACCGCGAATTTTTCCGGTCCCTACTTCCAAGTGATGTATGACATCCCTATTTTTTTAAGTTAATTAAATGAAAATTACCTCATTTGTATGATTCTTGCAATGGGAAATATTGATTTAAATCATTATGTTGTGCATAAATCATTGGTGTGTGTTTGTGTATTCATCCTACTTTGTCTGTTATTTGGGTTTTCTCTGACATAGACCGTGCAAACTAACAATAGCGAATGTACAAAAAAATTATAACCATAAAAAAATGGGCGCGTGTACTTACGTACGCGCGTTAGAAGTTAAAATTACTTGGCGTTATAAAAAAACTAATTAAATTTTGGATGCAAATAATTAATATAAATAAATAATAAAATTGTCTGGAGTGATATTATATATAAGGTTAGTAAAGTATTAATTCAATCGAATTAATAATTTAAAATGCATACTCAGTATTAAATATTAATATAAAAATGCGTATAAAATTAATTATTTAATTCACTAAAACAAAAAAGATAAATCTGTATCAAAAATTAAAATCAATATATGTGCCGATTTATCATAATTTATAATTGTATTTATTAAATAGTAATGTAATAATTTAACATGCAAATAAATTATACATACAAGAACATAACATCACTTATATAAATACACTTTAAAATAAACTTGAAAAAAGTTTAGAAACACAATTTGTATCACTAATATTCACAACATATATTTTTTTTAAATTATATGTACCAGCATTCAATATCAATCATTAAATTATGAAGTTATAATTTTTATTCGTATGTCGCCTTTTTGTTGTATGTAGCCCTTTTTTTCATAAACTTTAAAAAATTGACCTTGAATGTTACTAAAAATTGGGTATTACTTTTCCCCCCCTGAAAATATGCATACATATCCGACATTTCCGAAAATTCTCTGCAAAATGTCATTGTTAGGGACCGGAAAAATTCGCGGGTTCAATGACCTGTAGGATGAACTCCATAGTTCTACGTACACTCGGTCAAATGTCACCCACTCATTGGCTGCTGTATTTTGAGACGTCCCAACGTAGCAGCCTGTGATTCGATAAAGCTGTGGTCGGGCGTTTCTCATTGGCCCAGAGTCACCCAGGTGAGTTGTGAGCCAATAGCAGAGGCAGCACTGAGGTATAACTATTTGTATTTTAGCCTATCGCGAAATGAATTCGCGAATTTTTCCGGTCTCTAGTCATTGTACGTTAAGGGTATATTTTAAATACTGATTGCGGGCCGCAACTCTACACAAGAAAGAAGCGGGGCGGGGGGCAAGGGCGACCTTGAAGCTGAAGGCGCTGCTTCCGTCGCTCGCCACTTAGCGCTGCTGTGCGCGCCTCGTCACGACCTGCGCACGTCCGCGAGTCGCGAGTCGCGAGACAGTGACGGCTACGCCTCCCCCCGCGCGCGCGGCCTGGCGTGACGTCTGCATCGGGCAGTTAGTAGAGAGATCACGCAGGTTCGGGACCACAGGCCGTGCCGAGTTACTTGCACCCAATCCATTCAGTAGGTCGGTGGGCTGGTTAGGTGGGTGGCATTGTTTCAATTTCAAACATCGACACAGTAGTGCACGGCGATACATGTCCGGATATGATTGCAAGGCCTTAAAACTTATCAGAAATCTATTCACTTTATTTAAAAAAGTAGTAAACAATTTCACACAAACAATAAAACAAGTTCCTAACAGTTTTGCTCCATATAATATTATGTTATTACTAGAGACTGGAAAAATTCGCGCTTTGGATGACCTCTAGGATAGACTCCAAAACACCCTACACACTCCGGAAAATGCCACCTGCTCATTGGCTACTGACTCGTGTCACCTGTCAACTGGGACGCTTGCGATTCGATACTTTTTTGGTTGAAGGTTTTTCACTGGGTCAAAGTCCTTCAGATAAACTGTGAGCCAATCAGAGAAGCAATATAAAGGTACAGTTGTTTGGATTCTATCATATCGTGAAATGAATCCGCGAATTTTTCCGGTCTCTAGTTATTACCTGTGCCAGTACCTTACCAGCTTCATAGCTAGAGACCGGAAAAATTCGCGGTTTCATTTCACGATAGGCTAGAATCCAAGTGCGTGTAACTTATTGCCGCTTCAGTGATTGGAACACAGTTTGCCTGAAGGACTGTGAGCCGATGAATGACCCTCAACGTAACAAGTATCGAATCACAAGCATCCCAGTTAGCAGGTGTCACGAGTCAGTAGCCAATGAGCAGGTATAATTTTCCCGCGTACATAGTGGATCGTGGAGTCTATCCTAGAGGTAATCGAAACCACGAATATTTCCAGTCCCTATTCATAGCTTATTAAATACACACACACAAATCATAGAATTAACTATCGCACATAAACACTTACGGAAAAATAATTTCGCGATAGGGCTAGAATCCAAATTCGTTCACCTTCAAGCAGGTAGAGTGATTGAACCACGAATAACATGACGGGCTCTGAGCCAATAAAAAAAAAACCTCGACAAAAATAAGTAATCGAATCGCAAGCATCCCAGTTAACAGGTATCACGAGTCGTAGCCAATGAGCAGGTGTAATTTGCCAGAGTACGTAGAGGATCGTAGAGTATATCACAGAGGTCACTGAAACCGCGATATTTTTCAATCCCTACGAATTATCGATTCTGACGGTTTATCGAACATCAAACTAATATTACCTAACAGGAATGCCAAATCAAAATTAAAACAGTGAGATTTGTAAGTGGATCTCCCCCCCCCCCAAAAAAAGGGGGGCGGCAGATGGCCTCCGTTTGCACCATAAAGAGATTTTTTATTCTTCTTAGTTATTTTTTTAAACGAACAGTTAATTTTTTCACAAGACAACAAGTGAACAGCAAAATCCCTTAGTAGCATTTGGTTCAAAGATAGAGTATTCAAACTATGCAGTGAGTTTTCACGTGGAATGATACACCGAAGAAACAGTAGTCAAACCAAAAATATTTTGTGGCTACAGAAAAAAAAATTTATGATAGTAATAACATATTTTTGTGACTGTTAATAATGTTTCGTGGTAGCTATAAAATAATCACCACAAAATATTCGGCATAAAAAGTAGCAAAATATTTTGCGGCAGTGACAAAACATTTTTGAAGTGAAACTTCTTTACAGTCGGCAGGGTGGTCGAGGTGATGACGTCACTGGAGCGTAACGAGCCATGCAAAGCGAATTCATGCATGCGTCATACTTTAGCTATCAAATTATTTGCCTAAGACACAGGTGGTAGCAGAAGTGAGTAACGCGTGCACTATAGTATCATAGTTGAGCACTAGTATACTTGCGTACTTCTACACTTGTGTACTTGTTCGCTCGCAATCTTCCGCACTAAAAGCTTTAAAAAAATACATTTTTGTTTCGCATACAAGAGCAAGTACAGACAATTTAGTGGATTCATACTAACTCGAGAACGTATTATCTGATCATTCACCTACTTACTCCCAAAATTTCAACACTGAAGAATTTTTTTTTATTTATAATGATAATAGAACCAATGATGCTTGATATTAAAATTATGGAATTTAACTATCATCATGCATTTGTACCGTTCGATATATCGCAATAAATAAAGACAAAAAAATATTCTGGGATTAATATTCTTAAGCTTGTTTGAATTTCAATTCAATACCATGAACAGTTTTTTTTTTTGAAGTGACAACGTCTAATAAATCGATGAACGCCGGCTGCACGCACGAAAAATGTCCCGTTACGTGTCCCGTTACGATGTGTCCCGTTACGCTCATTGTGCGCTTGCGCCGCATCTATCTCTCTTCCACTCGATTGGAACAACCATCGATTTGACTTTTTCGAGGCACATTAAAATTGAAACACTCCCATTCGTTTCCTACTTTTCCTATCATCGTCCTATCCTTAACAGAATAACACAGATTGGAAGAAGTTAAATAGCAAACATATATAAAAGAGTTAAAATAATCTCTTCGTTAAAGTAATAAACACTTTTGAATTAATAAGAGCAAATGAAAGTAAATTTATCAATTAAATTGTAGATTTCATTTCACTCCTTCTTTGTATCCATACAAAATAGTGATAATTCAATAAAAATTATTCAATTTTATTCATAAAAGTATGCAATCATTTCATCAATGTTTTGTTATGACGTTGTCACGTTAAACTATCGTCCGTAAACCGACTTTACAGACAATTTAAAAAAAAAAAAAATATTTCGTATAGACAAACAGGCAAAGGCAGAAACTTCCCAAACACGTAGGTTAGTGCACTCACTTCTAAACACGTGGGGACTATCTGCCCTCCAAACTGCTGTCCTCTGCTCCGGAGGAAGAGTATTCTGACCTTGGCACAATCGAACGCCGCGCCGGTCGCCATGTTGCTTCCGGCGAATGGGACGCTAAAGGGGGGGAAAGTCGAACCTCGCTATAACTCTTTCCAAAACACGAGCGCCAGAGGTTAACGGAACGACGTCACAAGCGGACGTGCGCTCTCACGCCTTCGTGTCAGTAACGGAACACGACCTCGCTTCTGTTAACACTTCTAATTCTCTATCCCGTATGGTAATTAGCTAGGGACTGGAAAAAAATTCGTGGTTTCGATGACCTCTATGATAGACTCCACGATCCACTATGTACGCGGGAAAATTACATCTGCTCATTGGCTACTGACTCGTGACACCTGCTAACTTGGATTCTTGTGATACGATACTTGTTACGTTGAGGGTCATTTATTGGCTCACAGTCCTTTCAGGCAAACTGTGTTCCAATCACTGAAGCGGCAATAAGTTACACGCACTTGGATTCTAGCCTATCTAGAAATGAAACCGCGAATTTTTTCGGTCTCTAGTAATTCTAGAGACCCGTGAATTTCACGGATTCATTTCGTGTTATGATAAAATTCAAATAACTGAGGGCCAATTAGAGACTCTCACTCATAGAAATGTCGAATCACAGGCCACCCAGTCGAGACGACTCACAAGTCAACAGCCAATGAACAGTTGGCATTTGCCCGAGTGTGTAGAGGATATTGGAGTCTATCCTGGAGGTAATTGAATCCGCGAAATTCACGGGTCTCTAATAATTCTGATAAGTTTTAGGATATTTTTAATTTTACCTATTTGCTTATTTTTTTAAGACCACAAATTAGTGTATTTTGATAATTATTACAGTTCAATAGGTACATTATGAAAGAAAACAAAATCAATTCTAAACATCAATTATTATTTTACAGAAAAAAAAACTATTTCTAGCAGTCGGTCGTTAGTAATAACAAGACATTCCTTTAATTAATTCATATGGTCAAACAGAGCTAATTTTTTTTTAAAATTAAAAGTTATTAAAAAACCGACGACAAAAATGGTTGAAACCAATATTACAACTTTAGTTACGTTTCCTTAGATGTGAGAAATGAATATTATCAGATTATGCTCTTGATGAAATACAACAGAAAAATGTCTTTCCAAAAATTTCATTCAAACTTATACTCTTAAAAATGTATACTTTTAATACATTGTACATTTTTTTCTTAAATTACAAAGTTGTGTATTAAACGTATGTGCTCTTTGCGTGTATCTGGCAACATTGCATATCGAGACAAGTACAGCGCTAATAGTAGATATGTACTGTGCACTGCTGGTAAGAGAGAGTAATTGTCCATTAAAATGCATATTGCAATCTAAGGATGATACGATCTATAGTAAAAGTCAATCACAATTAAGGGCGATTACAGGGGGGGGGGGGAGGGGGGGTAGAGTAAACGGGACAGCAACTAGGGCAAGCAACAGAATCGGGTCACTGGTCTTCGATTTTTCAAAGAACTTTCTGATCAATAGGTGCGTGGAAGGCTATGGAGGAGTGGGTGTCAGTTCTGAAGTTGAAGTCAACTGGTTAGCACGTGGACAGCAGAACAAATTGCAGCTGAATGAAGGGCTAATTCTAGAAGTTTATATACTTATAGCATTAGCCTTCATCCAGCCATTCTTGAAAGAAAACCCGCTAGAGAATAATACTATAAAATTGTCGTCGTGAAGTGAGCATTGTCTAAAACAAAAATTGTGATAACACATCAACAAGAAATCAGCGTTAAACTTAATCTATCTATCTATCTATATATATAAAAATGAAACCCGTTTTCCTTGGTCACGGCATCACGCGTGAACGGCTGGACCGATTTCACTAATTTTTTTTTAGTTGTGTTTGCTATGGTCAGGAGAAGGTTCTTATGAAAGAAAAAATTAAGAAAATTGTGCGGAAAATTAGAAAATTTAAGAATAATGAATTCCTATTTCCCTTGGTCACACCATCACGCGTAAATGACTGAACCGATTTCACTAATTCTTTTTTTGTTGTGTTTGTTATTGTCACGAGAAGGTTCTTATGAAAGAAAAAATTTAACGGAAAATTAGAAAATTTAAGAATACTGAACCACCATATATAAAATTATTTCCAAACTAACCCAACACTTTGTACAATATAAATATTTTTAAAGTAACCTTATGACGTTTGACATAGAATTGACAGAATGTTTGCTGCAAATATCTTCAAAGAGGATGTAAAGAAACTGTATCGTTTAGGAAATATTTATCAACATTAACGTTTTACTACATATTGTACCGGTACATTCGGTACAGAGCTGCTGGCGCAGGCTATTCTGGCTGTGTACATTCTGCCTAGGCCATTGTCATGCCATAATTCGTTATTACTGTGTTGCAGTTTAAAAATAGAAAAACAAATCAATACATTATGTAAACATTTTCTATGTTTGTTTTTGTGTGATATACTTGCTTATAAAGAAGAATACAACCGTTTTCTTTAATTTACAGTTGAATTTTCATTTTTGAACTTTTTTAATGTAAATTTATGTCGTTTGACATATAATTGTTTTAAAGACTAAGAAGATTTTTGTTTGCTAATAAGTGTTTGTTAATCATGGTAAGTTCACAACTTCATATTGATTTTTAGAACTTTTTGGTGACTACACAATACTATAATTTGGTATACATGGTTATACAGAAAATGTATGAGAGCTTTTTATTTTCAGTTGGATTTTCGTTTTTAACAATGCCACCAACCAGACGTACAAGCTTAGGCCGCAGAACTCGAAATACGGCAAGTCAAAGAAATATACGAGCAAATCAAAGTGATGAGCAACGCGAAGCGCGAAATGAACTTGAACGGAATCGATATCAAGATAGGAATGTTGTGTTTAATCCCCACAGAGCTGCATTCATTTATAATGTGGCAATTGATTACAGTTCAGAGCAAATTGTTGCTATTGGACTAATGAATATTGTGTGTCCACATTGCAAGGCATTGAAATTTAAAAATGAAGCCCCTGGATTGTGTTGCGCCAGCGGCCAAGTTAAATTCACGCCATTTGTACCGCCACCTAAGATACCTAAGATAGGTCAGCTATACAAAATAAAGTAGTGCATCATTGCGACGCTAAGGCGGTACGAAGTTCGCCGGGTCAGCTAGTTATAACTAAAAATATTCAATGCTCTCCAGATGGGAAAGGGAGGCGGGGAACCGTTCTCATTTTGTCTTCAATTATTTACACCAAAAAATTGCACACACCCACTACATTACCTTTTTTTATTTCCATTCTTTGGCTTGTAACCAATGAGTAAAGACCCGTAAAATTCGCGATTTCAAATCCCTAAAGGGTAGACTCCATGATCCTCTATGCACTCGTGCAAATTACATCTGCTGATAGGTTACCGACTCGTAACACCTGTTGACTGGAATGATCGTGATTCGCTAATTCTTCTGTTAAAGATTTTTCATTGGCCCAGAGTCCTTCAGATAAACTGTGGCCCAATCACTGAAGCAAAATAATGTCAAAAGTATTTGGACTCTATCCTATCGCGAAATGAATCCGCGAATTTTACAGGTCTCTACCAATGAGAAATAAGTGGGTACATGCATTTTTCGCGAAAATATTTCGAGACTAGCTGAGAGTCCAAACACTGTAGCATCGTCTGTGTCTCGTGATTGGTTTAAGTGTCTTCCAGGTACATGGTTACCGTTGGTACACGAGTCAGTGTATAACCAAATGCGTCCTGAATAGTTCGATCAATGGAGACCTGAAAAATTCGCTGATTCATTTTGCGATAGGTAAGAATCCAAACACGTTTGTTTGCCTCTTTGCAACTTCAGTGATTGGGCAAGAGTTCATCTTAAGGACTCTTTGAGCCAATTGTAAAACCCTCAACAAAAGAAGTATCCCAGTTAACAGGTGTCACGAGTCAGTAGCCAATGAGCAGGCGTAAATTTGCCCGAGTGCGTAGGGGATCACGGGAGTCCATCACTGTAGGTCTAATCCAATTGTTACTCTTGCAGACGGCACCCAATCACAAGGAAGAAACCGCTGGCGCAAGCATACTTTATTGCAGACTAACAATGTTTCAGAATTTTTTTTGCGAAAAAAAAAACATTGTCCTGGACATAAGTAGAGACCGGAAAAATTCGCGGATATATTTGGCGATAGGTTAAAATTATAATACACATATCTTTTAGATGATTTGCTATTGGCTTACTGTTCATCTGGACGAATCTCAACCAATTATAAACTCCCAACCAAAGAAGGCTCGAATCACTGACAAGCCAGATGAGACGACTTACAAGTCAGCAGCCAATGAACTTGCGTTATTTGCCCAAGTGCACAAGGGAATGTGCAGTCTATCCTGAAGGCCATCGAAACCGCGAATTTTTCAGGTCCTTAGACATAAGCGTTTATTCCGACGTGGCGTGAAGAAGACGACAGACGACGAGAGAATGTCGCGGGGTCACGCGGCCTTTATCGCCGCCGCCGCCGACGAGACTTGAGGTGACGCGCGCCTCGCGATAGCTTATCTCGCTCAGCCGGCCGCGCGGCATAGTGCGACACCAGGGCCTTTGAATATACATACTGTATAGAAGTCGCGAGTGGATAGGATTTACTCTACGTTTTTCAGAAGCGTATGATGAGCAGCTTGGGAACTTCACCGCTGCAGTGCGCTGCCGTACAACGCCCTGTATCGTCTTAGTTGTTATTTACACGTTAGAGCGCAGCACTGTCGCCCGCTGTCATTCCCCGCACCAACCCACACATCATTCACTGCAGCTCGAGGACGTTCAACGGGAGGGGGAAGGGGTTGGTTTGAAGAGTTCGACACTTGTCCGCTAGGGACCACCACAAGTCGATGCCCTAGAGATGGTGGCGATTGCGGCGGTGAATCAACCAACTACCTCAAAACCGTATTAGAAATTTTAACCTGGGCTGGCGACTTCTATACAGTATATATATATTCAAAGCCAGGGCTGACCGCGAACAGCGAAGCGCAAACAACTTCCAATGACCCCTCGCACGGCACTGCTGTACCACTTCTGCTGCCACTGCGGCAGGTTCGAGACCTCGCAGTGTCCAGAGCCGTCACCAGTGTCCAACAATGGGTAGAGACCGGGAAAATGTTCGCGGATTTATTTGGTGATAGGTTAAAATTCAAATACAAATTCCTTTTAGATGATTTTGCTATTGGTAGAGACCTGAAAAATTCGCGGGTTCAATGATCTCCAGGATAGGCTCCAATATCCTCTACACACTCGGGCAAATGCCAACTGTTCATTGGCTGTTGACTTGTGAGTCGTCTCGACTGGGTGGCCTGTGATTCGACAATTCTATGAGTGAGGGTATCTAATTGGCCCTCAGTCCTCCAGATTAACAGTGAACCAATGACAGAAGCAGCACTAAGATATAATTATTTGAATTTTAGCATAACACGAAATGAACCCGCGAATTTTTCAGGTCTCTAGCTATTGGCTTACTGTTCATCTGGACGAATCTCAACCAACTAAGAACTCTCAACCAAAGAAGGATCGAATCACTGACAAACCAGATGAGACGACCTATAAGTCAGCAGCCAATGAACTTGCGTCATTTTCCCAAGTGCACAGGGGAATGTGCAGTCTATCCTGAAGGCCATCGAAACCGCGAATTTTTCAGGTCCCTAACAATGGAGAGCAAAACTCCCGCGAATCTGGCAGCAAGATTTCCAATTTTTTTTTTACGTGATAACGTCTTATAAATCGATGAACGCCGGCTGCACGCACGAAAAATAGTAACGTTCCGCCTGAGCCGAGCGTACAAGAAACGGCCAACCACCGTGCGAGAAAATCTTCTATAATATCAAACAGGTTAAGGCGGGCTCTTTAACTAATTGTTCGTGATTATATTTAAACAAACTAATCAAATTAAATTTGCGAAAACTGTAAATAATATTTGAAAATTGTTAAGTATGCAATTTTTCATCAATTTTTTCTTATGACGTTATCACGTATAATTATCGTCCGTACACCGACTTTACAGACACCCCCCCCCCCCCTTTTTTTTTAAATCTATGTTTTTACCCAGTTGCTAGGCAACACCACTGCCGATCCAAATCACATGTTACGCATTACGTTCAGATAATATTTCCAATTATTGCCACAGCAGGGTCTATAATATTAAATATTAAGTTTTAGAAGTTATTGTTATTATACTTGTTTGGGCGCGTTAGAGAAAAAAATATGAGAGAAATTTTTTCGATGCGCACGCACCTTGAAACGAAATTTTTCACAGGATGAAAAAATACTGCATATTAATTTAAATGATATATATGCTTTTAGATCATATACTTTAGTGATTTATATTTATACTGCTCCATATAATTTAAAAATTATTTATTGTGAATATTGAGCTTTTTCAAGTGTATTTATATAAGTGAGTTTTGTTCCCGTATTTATAATTTATTAGCATTATAAATTATTAATTTATTATTTAATAATTAAAATGAATAAATTAGAATAAATATTTAGCATTAATACTGATTTTCATTTTCAATAAAATTCTTTTCGAATATTTTACTAAATTAATTATTTAATTTTATACACGTGTTTATAATAATACTGAAAACTGAGTATTTATTCCCAGAGAGGAAAAAGGAAAAGAGGGGGGGGGGGGGGCGGGATTACGTTTATCACTCCCGATCAACAGTTAAGCGGTTAAGATTTTCCAAGCTCATGCGGGATTTTTTGGCGGATTCGGGTGGGGGAGGGGGAGGGTTAACCTTATCTACGCCCATGCACATGTCAATCTTTACAACGTATGATTACAGACCGGAAAAATTCGCGGATTTATTTGGCGATAGGTTAAAATTCAAATACATATACCTCTTAGATGATTTTGCTATTGGCTTACTGTTCATCTGGACGAATCTAAACCAATTATAAACCCTCGACCACAGAAGGATCGAATCACAGACGAACCAGATGAGACGTCTTACAAGTCGGCAGCCAATGAACTTGCGTTGTTTGCCCGAGTGTACAGGAGAATGTGCAGTCTATCCTGAAGGCCATCGAAACCGCGAATTTTTTCCGGTCCCTGGTCATGTCGTAGACGGGCATTATCAAGGACCTCATTCAGTGAGGACGTTTCAAGGATGTCGAGCAGGCGTACAACTACGAACCCCCGCGCGACGATGGAGTCGCGAGTGCACAGCCGCCATTACCTGCCGCGCTGAAGCCGCCGGTCATGGCGCCAGGAGCCCGCACACACTGGCCGCTGGCCGCGAGACTGGCCAATCAATGGCCGCGAGGCCGCGGGCAGCAGATAGCGGCACTTGACCCCCGCCACGGCGGCCGTGACCGTGCCCTCTCGCCGACTGCCAGCGACTCCACGTTCCTTATCAGTAGAGATCGGGAAATATTCGCGCTTTGGACGACCTCCGGGATAGACTCCACCATCCCCTACACACTCGGGCAAATGTCCACCTGCTCATTGGTTACCGACTCGTGTCACCTGTCAACTGGGACGCTTGCGATTCGATACCTTTTTTTTGGTTGAAGGTTTTTTTTTTCATTGGCTCAAAGTCCTTCAGATAAACTGTGAGCCAAGCGGAGAAGCAATTTAAAGGTACAGTTGTTTGGATTCTATCATAACGTGAAATGAATCTGCGAATTATTCCGGTCTCTACTTATCATCCTCGTCGAGAGAGAGAGAGAGAGAGAGAAAAAATTATAATTAATGCCGCACTAACCACGCACCAACTAAAAAATTAAAAGGGGGGGGGGGGGGGGGGTTTGTCTTTAAAGTCGGTCTACGGACGATAATTTTACGTGATAACATCATAAGAAAACAATGATGAAAAAATTGCATACTTTTTTAATTTTCAAATATTATTTACTGGTTTTGCAAAATTTAATTAAATTAATTTGTTTAAATATAATCACGAAAAATTAGTTAAATGCCCGCCTTATCCTGTTTGATATTATAGAAGATTTTCTCGCACGGTGGTTGGCCGGGTATTGCTCGCTCGGCTCAGGCAGAACGTGACAATTTTTCATGCGTGCAGCCGGTGTTCATCGATTTATAAGACGTTATCACGTCAATAAACGTGTGTGTACTTATGTACGCGCGTTAGAAGTTATACTTTTTTTTTGTTTAAGATGCAGGAACTATTTTGAGATTTACAGTAATAAAAATTAATTAAATAAGTACTCGGAATTCAATATTTATATAAACATGCCCTTATGTCATCTACCAGCGACTCTTCGTCACAACACGCAGATTTATTATCAAATATCAGATGGTACTCGAGAGAGAGAGAGAGAGAGAGAGAGAGAGAGAAATCATACTTAATGCCGCACTAACCACACACCAACCTAAAAATAATTTAAAATTAACGAGTGTGTACTTATGTACGCGCGCTAGAAGATATACTAATAATTTATTGGAAGACACTGAACTATTTTTAAATTGACTGCAACAAAAAAATAATTAAATAAGTACTCAGAATTCTATATTTATATAAACATGTGTACGAAATAATATTACAGCAATACGATAAACAAACAATATATTAATATATATAAATACAAGCATAAAGTAAAATTTGTATGATCCAGTAATCTGTAATTTAAAAGGTAAAAAAAAAATTATATGGTCGAGTTTTGAACCCAGTGTATTATCTCTAATTAACCGCGTACTTAACCAATGCACTACGAAACCTGACAGAAATTTGTGAGGAAAACTGTTTTTATATCAAAATCCTAAGTTTTTTTAACTTTAAATTACTCTTTATTATGACTATTTTAGTTTACCAAATATGTTCTTATATTTCAGGGTAGTTTCACTATCATAAAGTAGCATTTGACACACCAATATATTTGGCATATCCCTTAATTTTTATGAAAGTGAATATAGGTACATGGGTTTATGTTCATAAAGGTGGGGTCCACCATCTTCATGTGACAATTTCGTTGTATGGTGAGCGCGCTCATCGTAAAAATACACTCTAAATCATTTTTTCTATATCGCACCTAAATAAGTATAACTTTTAAAAAAAAAAAAGCACAACCATACTCGATAGCGGCTATAAGAGGATTATAATTTAACTACCATACTCGGCTACAGCTAATCATACACAAAACGGGAAAGCAGGGTACTTTCCTAACCAGAGCCAGGCTCGTTCCAACTCTTGCTGAGTGCGTTCCGAACCAGAGCCAGGCTCGTTTCAACTCTTGCTGCGTGCGTTCCGAACCAGAGCCAGGCTCGTTCCAAATCTTGCAGAATGCGTTCCGAACCAGAGCCAGGCTCGTTTCAACTCTTGCTGCGTGCGTTCCGAACCAGAGCCAGGCTCGTTCCAAATCTTGCAGAGTGCGTTCCGAACCAGAGCCAGGCTCGTTCCAAATCTTGCAGAATGCGTTCCGAACCAGAGCCAGGCTCGTTCCAAATCTTGCAGAGTGCGTTCCGAACCAGAGCCAGGCTCGTTCCAAATCTTGCAGAATGCGTTCCGAACCAGAGCCAGGCTCGTTTCAACTCTTGCTGCGTGCGTTCCGAACCAGAGCCAGGCTCGTTCCAAATCTTGCAGAGTGCGTTCCGAACTAGAGCCAGGCTCGTTTCAACTCTTGCTGCGTGCGTTCCGAACCAGAGCCAGGCTCGTTCCAAATCTTGCTGAGTGCGTTCCGAACCAGAGCCAGGCTCGTTTCAACTCTTGCTGCGTGCGTTCCGAACCAGAGCCAGGCTCGTTCCAAATCTTGCAGAGTGCGTTCCGAACCAGAGCCAGGCTCGTTTCAACTCTTGCTGCGTGCGTTCCGAACCAGAGCCAGGCTCGTTCCAAATCTTGCAGAGTGCGTTCCGAACCAGAGCCAGGCTCGTTTCAACTCTTGCTGCGTGCGTTCCGAACCAGAGCCAGGCTCGTTCCAAATCTTGCTGAGTGCGTTCCGAACCAGAGCCAGGCTCGTTTCAACTCTTGCTGCGTGCGTTCCGAACCAGAGCCAGGCTCGTTCCAAATCTTGCAGAGTGCGTTCCGAACCAGAGCCAGGCTCGTTTCAACTCTTGCTGCGTGCGTTCCGAACCAGAGCCAGGCTCGTTCCAAATCTTGCAGAGTGCGTTCCGAACTAGAGCCAGGCTCGTTTCAACTCTTGCTGAGTGCGTTCCGAACCAGAGCCAGGCTCGTTCCAACTCTTGCTGAGTGTGTTCCGAACCAGAGCCAGGCTCGTTCCAACTCTTGCAGAGTGCGTTCCGAACTCCGAGCAAGTGCATCTCGGTAATTTACATTTCGGGAAGAACTAAATGTATTAGAGAACTGAAGCTCATCAAGTTACAAGACAATGTTATATTTTAGCCCATACAAACACTTTAGTAAAGTGAGAAAACTTATTATATAAAAATTATATAATTGTATTTACATCACGTATTTAGTAGCCATTAGCATTGGAGTTTTAACCGAAAAGTCGGTTCTGCAACTACTACGTGTATCTACTTAAGCTTAGGTAGGTAGCCTACTTAAAATGTTTAAAATATGACTGACAGTTTATCGCACGAGTGAAACGAGGTCTCCAAATCAACTTGAGCGAATGTATGTATGTTTGTATATTTGTATGCATGTATGTGACTTTTTCGACGATAACTTTCGCACCGTTGATTGCATCTTCATAAAATTTTGCAGGTATGCATATAGGGCCATTAGAATTTTCATGTTCGTATATAAGTTAAATCGGTCGGAGAGTTGTTAATGTATTGGGATAAAAAAGGGGAATGGAAAAAAAAGGGGGGGTGTAAAAATTTCAAAGTGAGTTCATCAGGTCAAGTAGGGTTCAAAAAACATTTTTTTTTATATTTCCGAACATTTTTTTCTTGCCATAGGCTATGTTTTTATTAGTCATAATAACCCAAACTATAGTCAAAATCTTGTTTGTATGCTGCAATTAGCGCAAGATGGGGTCAACATTAAAAAAAGGCAAATAATAATCGATTTATTGGGTATGATTAAAATTGTTTTTAATACTATAAACAACTTGTATTTACATTTAAAATTACTTATGAAAAGAAATAATGCTCACTGTAGTACAGAACTCACAAATAGATGTCTCTAGAGGAATGTGACAAATGCTGAATCGCGCAGGAGAAAACGCATCCAGAAGTTGCGTTAACTTTGAAAAATTTTGCACGATCATCAATGATTCGTATTATTTTGTCAGTAGGTTGTCGATTGCATTGTAAATATTATTTAGTAAGTCAGTATTTTAATCCAAACTGTTTACTTGGATTGTTCTGAAAATAATTAAGTATATTTAATACCGTTTTTGGACAAACGCAATTGCAGTTTTGCACTGTTTGTCATGGAAAAATTAAAAAAAAAAAAAATTAAAAACACGAAGTTAAAAAATTCACAGAAAACAAAACTGAATCGGCTGATGTCGGACAAACGGAACCATGATGAAACTGAACAAGTATTATGGACAACACAGCGACGAAAGCACGGACAAAAAATTTTTCAACACATAAATATCATAAAGCACAAGAATTCCGTAGAAGGAACTCAGTCATGGAAAAAAATAGTATAACAACACAGACGAACACAGTGAGCTAACAACGACGAGACAGATTAAATGCAGGCAGACAACAAACCTGGACAGTGCAGCAAACACATAAACACAGCGATGGAGATAAACAAGTACTGTGGACAACACAACAATGATAGCACTGACGAACACAGAAGATTTCCAATGAGCACAGATGCGACGTTTCTGGAACTGACATAAATGTTTCCGTCATCAGGTACAAACAAACAGATGATTAAAAAAAAACGTATAATTAAGTATATGCTTACTAACTCTGGTCAGTACGTATTTACCTACACAAAAAAAAAACTGAACATTGCGAGATATCAGTTCGGTGTGCGAAAAAACTGGTTATAAAATGTATAGGCAACGGACAATTTTGATGTCAAGAAAATTAAATAGTATAGGGGTAAAAATTCTACAAAAAAAATAATTTCTTAAGAGAATATTAAGTATATCTGAACAGTTTTAAAACCCCTTTAAATAAAATAGTACCATATCTGTGCTCTAAAGCAGTCTCAGTTGCAGAGGCGACCCGAGGTCCTATTCGAACCCGCGATACGCGCTCTGTGCACGGAGCTCAGACGAGGCGCAGACAAGGCAGTCGCCGGCACAGAGATCACTCCTCTCGGCGATTAGGCGTCGCGTCTCTCCTATCTTATCAAGCAAGCCCTAACAGTATTTTTACTCTAGAATTTTTCCATCGCGGGGTTATTTTTTCCGTCTGGGGTTTTTCCGTCCGGGTGGCGTAAGTCTCGCCGTGGACGAGGGGAAGCCTTCTTTTCACAGACGAGATCGTTAGGGCCATGAAAATTTCGCGAAAAGATCCCGAGAGAAGCCGGAAGTTAAAACACTGTAGCATCGTCTGTGTTTCGTGATTGGGTGAGTTACTTTGAGGTGCATGTCGATTGTTAGGTACAACAACCAATCACACTGATTCAGTGTGGAAGCAAACTCGTCCTTAGTGGCCTCGTGCAAACAAGGCAACGACTTCTCTCGCCAGACGGCCGCCAATCACGAGGAAGAAACCGCTAATGTGGGGATACCTTGTTGCAGTCTAGTAGGCGTTCAGATTTTTTTCGCGAAAATTTCCTGCCCCTACCGATCGTGCATCTTCGGGTTTTTTTTCTTTGTTCATTGTAAATGTGTTGATAAAAGGATACTAATGGCCAATTAGGTTAGGTTAGCTACATTATAAATACTTTAAAACATTGTGGACGGTTGATTTGGTTAGGATAGCCACATTAAAAAGATACTGAAAAAAAAAAAAGCCAGCATGAACTTCGGGGAACTTCGGGTTTGGCTCTCTCGCCTGTGAAATGAAGGCTTCCCGTGGACGAGACGAGCGCAGACCGGTGGCTCCCGTGACAACTGCTGTAACTGCCGAAACTGAGACCCAGATTTCTGACGTAGTTTCTGACCCGTCCGCCAGATGGTAGCTTTCACAATATACTGCTAATTTTATTTTCCAAACCTAAATTAAAACTAAGTGTATTTGGGAGGGGTCTGGGTTAGGGATAGACTCTAAGTGCATCTCAGGCCGAAGCCTATACGCTCTAATCGTGCAGGGTTTAAGCCATGCAGGGAGAGGGTCGCATGCATCATGTGCTAGGAGGGGATTGGCCAGCCATGGCAGCAATTGGCGCCATGACAAACTCCCCTCACTGACTATTCTAGATTATAAACTAGATAAGTTGGGCCCAGGTAAAACCTGCATAGACACAGGGAAAACCCTGGGCACTTACATGCGGGATGCAAAATTTCATGCATTATTGATAAGCAGGTTGATTACAGGAAACAGAAGGATGATTCCGGAAGAAGAGTTGGACAGAGTAGAAAATATTTACTAAGCAAGGGTGGGCACTTGGACATAAAAATAAATTACAGTGTACTTTCTGCACGCCCGCAATTCGCCATAACCGATAAGAAAAAAGGTACAGTGTTTTTTTTGCGAGATACCTTGACACGAAATGTATTCTCTCGTAACTCAGCGGTCGGTTCGTGTCGGATCGCCCCTTCGCCACTCCTGTGGGTTTATTTCCAGCCGCGCAGGAAATGAGGTTCGTTGCGTGGGCTTCCGAGACCAATCTACCTCTCTCTTCCTCTCTCTCTCTCTCTCTCTCTCTCTCTCTCTCTCTCTCTTTCTCGCACTTGTTACTTCTCTGCTGACCGCGCGGCGAGATACGCGCAGACATCCGTGCTCGGAGAACTTTCTCATCTCTCTGCACGGGACTCAAGACTCGAGGTATTCGCTCGTCATGGGCGTCGCAACCGGGGGGGACGGGGGGAGACACGTCCCCCCAATAATAAAAGTCTTCAATTTCGTCCCCTCCAATAATATATTTAGTTTCGTAGTTATATTAAAAATATGATTTCTGTGATATAACCCATATGTTGCGCATGGTGCATTTAGTCCAATCGTGGTAATGTGAGCACTGTGTTTTTACAAATTTGTTCTCTGAAAATACTTTTTATAAAAAATAAATTAGATATTGCAATCCACTATAATTAGAATATTTAGGAAAGAAAAATGCCCAAAAACCACCTTTATGCACCTTGAAACCCCAAATTTTCCCGGGGGAGGACCCCCGGACCACCCGCTTTTTTTTTTCCAGGGGATGGATATTCCTCAACAACTAAATCAATTCAAGTCGTCGTCCCCCCCCCCCCCCAAAAAAAATATATATATCCTTGCGACGCCCATGCGCTCGTTCTAAACGCAGCAGCAGTGGCTGACAGCTTTAGTGATACCTAGAGACCGGGAAAAATTCGCGGATTCATTTCGCGGTAGGCTAGACTCCAAACTCGTACACCTTTATGCTGAGTCAGTGATTGGACCACCGTTTATCTGAAGGACTCTAAGCCAATGAAAAAGTATCAAATCACAAGCATCCCAAGTAACGCGAGTTAGTATCCAATGAGCAGGTGCAATTTATCCCAGTACATAGAGGATCGTGGAGTCTATCCTATAGGTCATTGAAATCGCGAATTTTTCCAGTCTCTAGTGATACCTGAGCCTTAATTACCGCAACCCCCCCCCCCCAAAACACACACACACACACACACACCAAACATCAATCATTTTATTTTAAGCTATAATGGGGACCTGTCCAGGTACGAATTTTTCCTTTATAAATCACGTCTTTTATGTTTTGTTAATTTTCCCGCATTTAAAATATAAGCTGATAAATTGTTCAACTGTGACAATTTAAGAAACTTGTGAAATATAGATACAGTTGTGTGTGTGTGTATATATATATATATATATATATGATACACATCCCACCCGCTGTCTCGTAGTCGGAAAAGTGCGAGCGGTTGCGGGTTCGAGTCCCGGCTAAAGCACGAATGTAAATTTGTAATAACTCTCAAAATTGACCACAGAAACCTCAAAGTCTACGAAACTGTCGAAATATCAATAATAAAACATCACAAAAAGGAGAAGGGGCGATTGGCTCGTTGGTAATTTTAAAATTCACCAATGAGCATTTTTTTTTTTTTGAGGAATACTTCCTCAGGCGCGTTATGGAAAAAATGATGAGAGTGTAATTATACGTTAAGCGCGCACCATGCAACGAAATTGTCATAGAATAGAATGACAGACTACATACAAATAAACATTCAGCATATTTATTTATTTTCATTCTTAGTTTAAAAAAAATTCTCGATTAATTTACTAAATTAAATAATTTAATACGTGTGTTCATATTAATATTGAATACTGAGTAGGTATCTATTTAAAAAAATTTATAATTTGATTTAATTCATACTTTACCGATCGTATTTGTATCACTTTACTACTTTGATTATTTGCATGCCTTATTAAAGTTTTTTTTAATTATGCGCCAAGTAAGTATAACTTCTAACAAGCTTACATAAGTACACGCACCCACATATATGTTTTTTTAATATAATACAGATAATCGTCCTGACGGCGGGTTGACGGTTCCGTAGTGCACCAATCTGGTTCCAACGGCAGAGATTGTGTGTGTGTATGTATATATATATATATATATATATATATATATATATATATATACATGGGCGTCACAAGGATATATTTTTGGGGGGGATTGCAATTGATTTAGTTGTTGAGGAATATCCATCCCCTGGGAAAAAAGCGGGGGGTCCGGGGTTCACCCCCGGGAAAATTTGGGGTTTGAAGGTGCAAAAAGGTGGTTTTTAGGCATTTTTCTTTCCTAAATATTCTAATTATAGTCAGTTGCAATATATAATTTATTTTTTATAAAAAATATTTTCAGAGAACAAATTTGTAAAAACACAGTGTTCACATTACCACGATTGGACTAAATGCACCATGCGCAACATATGGGTTGTATACCAGAAATCATATTTTTAATATAACTACGAAACTATATATATTATTGGAGGGGACGAAATTGAAGACTTTTATTATTGGGGGGACGTCCCCCCCCCCCCCCGGTTGCGACGCCCATGTATGTATGTATGTATGTATGTATGTATATGTGTATGTATATGTGTATATATGTATATATATATAGTTTAATGGCAGACAACGTGCGTTTGAAAAGTAAAACACCTCAGCCAATTGCATACGTGGTTTACATCTTTAAGAAAACAAGAGTGGTTATCGACACGTGACAGGTAAGCGACGTGATATTTTTTTTTTTTGGGGGGGGGGGGGATTTTCAAACGCGCACGTACTTGTTCCACGTCTGATGACTCAGCCAAGCTACGTTGTGGAAAATGAAGAAGGAATGGAATCGGATGATGAGAGGGGGGGGGAGGAGGAAGAGGGGGAGGAAGGGGTGTAGGAGGGGGAGAGAGAGAGAGAGAGAGAGAGAGAGAGAGAGAGAGAGAGAGAGAGAGAGAGAAAAATATCTTGGGAACGCGTGCCGAGTCAGCGGTCAAAACAAAAACTTCAATTTGTTATGTCAACTCGCCCTCTCTCACGAGCTGAGCACGGCAAGATCAGACTGACGACCGTTACGTTACACCGTCTCACTCATTCCTCAGTCGTTGGCAGGTTTTTTTTAACCCCCCCCCCCCCCCCCCCCCCACACACACACACACAACAGTTACTTAAAAAAAAAAGAAATACAGTTTTTGGACATGTTTCCCTTCTTATAATATACCCTTTTTGATCACCTTCAACCAATTCACTACCCCCCCCCCCCCTTTTTTTTCCCCCCGTTGGTGCGTTCCAGCCAAATATTTCCTATCAAGATAATAGTGTACCATGATTTGTACCATATTGTGCTAGAGTGCCCCTGCGTTGTACAGTAGTTTTCATCTGCATACCATAATCCAGGTGCCGGATATCATAAATACTGTGTGTGTGCCGTAGTGCGAGAACAATAATTCTAGTATTCTGGGAAGTCTATGCGAGACCAGGGACCATATATCCATTTACTTTTATAAACTAAGTAATACTATTCAAAATGCTTCTCTGAAATATTTTGTTGTAAGTAGAATATAAAAGAAACTTATCGACAAAACGAAAAGACGAAACAAACACAATAGTTTTCCAAAACAGAAGAGAACGAAAAAAAAAAAAAAAAACCAACAAATCTTTCAAAGATAATATCTAAATTAAATGATTTTCCTAATCAGACCCCACTCGGATATCTCGAGTAGTTTTGAAATGGCGTGGTTTTTTCTTCCTGAATCAATGCAGTGCAGACCGGGCAGACGAACACCAGGCGGTAAGTCATGGCGCGGCGGCCAGAACCACTACAGATGACGTCATCGACGGCCATCCAGTCGCACGTGCAACTGTGACCAACTTTCAGTTCGACAGCTGACACGCACGATCAGTGCAGCTGCCGGCTCGCACTACTCAGCCCGAACTGACTACGGCCCTCTGAACACAATATAAGTCCAGGTGCTCAGTTCTGACTGAACAGTCCCAGCTGAGAGAGAGAGAGAGAGAGAGAGAGAGAGAGAGAGAAATCATAATTAATGCCTAGAGACCGGAAAAATTCGCGGGGTTCAGTAACCTCCAGGATAGACTCTACTACACTTAACTACACTCTACTACACTCTACTACACTCTACACACTCGGGCAAATGCCAACTGTTCATTGGCTGCTGACTTGTGAGTCGTCCTCGACTGAGTGTCTGTGATTCGACCACTTCTATGAGTGAGGGTCTCTAACTGGCCCTCATTACTCCAGATTAACAGTGAACCAGTTGTAGAAGCAGCGCTAAAGTATAATTATTTGAATTGTAGCATATCACGAAATGAATCCGCGAATTTTGCAGGTCTCTATAATGCCGCACTAACCACGCACCAACTTAAAAATTAAAAAAAAAGGGTGGGGGAGAGAGAGAGAGAGAGAGAGAGAGAGAGAGAGAGAGAGAGAGAGAGAGAGAGAGAGAGAGAGAGAGAGAGAGAGAGGTGTGGCAGATCAGTCGAACCGAAATCAAAGGTTTGAACTCTAGTCAACTATCTGGTTAGCTAAGTAGGGGTTTGGTGAGCTGCAATTTTTTTTTGACGTGACAACGTCTAATAAATCGATGAACGACGGCTGCACGCACGAAAAAGTGTCCCGTTTGCGCACATTGTCCCGTTACGCACATTGTCCCGTTACGCTTATTGTACGCTTGCGCCGCATCTATCTCTCTTCCACTCGTTTGGAACAACCATCGATTTGACTTTTCCAAGGCACATTAAACTTGAAACACTCACATTCGTTTCCTACTTTTCCTATCATCGTCCTATCCTAAACAGAATAACACAGATTGGAAGAAGTTAAATAGCAAACATGTACAAAAGTTATAGTTAAAACAATCTCTTCGTTAAAGTAATAAACATATTTGAATTAATGAGTGCAAATAAAAGTAATTTTATCAATTAAATTGTAGATTTCATTTCACTTCTTTTTTGTATCCATACAAAATAGTGATAATTCAATAAAAAGTTTCAATTTTATTCATAAAAGTATGCAATCATTTCATCAATGTTTTGTTATGACGTTGTCACGTTAAACTATCGTCCGTAAACCGACTTTACAGACATACTTTTTTTTTTAATGGAAAATAAACATTCGTGTATAATCACAGACCTTTTTAAACTTGTACGTTTACGTGAAAAACAACTGAAAATAACTACGAAATAGTGTTCGCAGTAATACTGGGTTCGCATTTTTACCCGAGCATTTATGCTTTGTGTTGTTATTTGTAAACCCTTCCCTGCATAGCTATCCATTATTAACTGCGCACATTAATATAGCATATCACAAAAAAAAAATAAAGTAAAATTATTGAATATTCGATTATCTTTTCCATGGTTCAAAAAAAATCTACGCTTGAATGAAACATAACCACAGGCATGTGTTGTACAAGGTTACAGTATCTTTCTTGCAGCATTGCAACTGGCATCAACCCGTGTCTCCGACAATGGCGGCTTCAGGATGAATTTTCGGGAGGGGCTATCGCACAAAGAAAGGTCGCAGTTGCAAAAAAATGAAAGTGGTCAGATATTGGTCTTGGAATATTATTTACAAATTACAGGTTTCAAATACAGAACCTTAGTAGCTCCATGCAACTTTTGATGAGATAGAAGTTTAACTTATGAAATTAAATATTTAAGTAAACATAAATATACACTAATAGATAAAAATTTGTCTCGGGAGGGGCTATCGCCCCCACCGACCCCCCACTTCTGGAGCCGCGCTTGGCCTCCGACCACCTCCGCCAGGTAACACGAGACGGCCGAGGCGAGCGACGTTTTCGCGCTCCACCTGCGAGCGACAGGTATGCCTCGCCAGGTATGCCGACGGCAGAGAGTAGGGAGGGGTGTGGAAACAATAGAGAAACAGCTTGGGCAGGCACGCCGCACGCGACTCGCGAGAGGAGAGGGCAGAGCTGACGAGGCGTAAGCGGAGGAGGGGTCCTCCGCGGGGGCGTAACACGAGGCCCTCCGCCGAGTCCTGCCGAGTCCTGCAGGACCTCTGCCCCCCGCGGTTCAGTCAACCTGGGGCCTGCTACTGCACGTCCCGCTACACGTCGTCATTTTTTTTTTTTTTTTTTTAACGTTCAACACGGTTCAACTTGCACACTCTTTTGAGTGGCAGAACTTAACACTTTCTGCACGATTAGCTCGCAAAGTTGAATTTTTAACATTTTTGTGCAGTACGGATAAGAAAAACCAAATGGAATACAACGGATTTTTTTTTTTTTCCGTTTCAAAGGCAATGTCGGTGGCTACTGCGTGGTATGGTTTATATTTCTTTAATTTTATTTACCTTTTAAAGTCATAAAAATTCTGAGGATTTTTAAAATGCCGGGTAATTTTTTTTTCCTGAAAGACAGACTATAACAGTTTACAAACTGGGACCACCGAGGTAATTTCACGTGAGAAAATGCCACTGGCATTATCATACATATCATCAGTCCACGAATGTCGATATTTATAGGCGCCGAAGTCTAATAATAACAGCACCATTCCAAGTCAAGCCGTAAAATATATCTGCTATGCAAGATGTGGCTTAAAGTTTTTAAAAAAAATACAGCGGGCAAAGTAGTGACCTGAGGGGTGGGAATAAGGAAGGGCGACATACCCCCTTTCGAAATGTGGAGAGAGAGAAAAAAAATAAACAGGAAAAAAATATATCCGTAGTACATTCGTACTCCTTTTGAGAAATGTACGATTTCAGAAAAGTTACGCGAGACAGACTATATGCTAGTGGTCTGAAGACCCTTCAGTCTTTATCGCGTTCTTCAATTTCGCAAACCTGTCTGCCTCTCTCGCCTGACGAGGGAGAGACAAAGCTATCACACGACAGATAAACCAGCACACGACTGCCTCACAATGCATTGAAGCGCTAATTATTGCACTCGGCAAATCAGTGCGGCATCGCGCCTTTTATATGTACGCCGGTCAATTTAAGGAAACTTTGCAGTTTCATTTCTTTCGAGTGGCCCACCTAGTCACGAGTGTATTAGTGTGTTAGTGTGGCGGGATTATAAGAGCGACGCTCCAACGATGCTTCTGGCGCAGTATCGCCTCTAAACGCAAAGTTACGAACTAGCGCGCAGTCTTTACGTCGTGCGTACGAGATTTGAGCGGTAACCATAACATCAGACGGCGGAGAAACGAGGACAAAGTTGAAATGTAAGTCCCTCGGGTGCTTTCAAAATTCTGTAGCGGGTTTTTCATGTCAAAAAAAAACTCTGAAAATACGCGTTTCAATCGTTTAAACTCTTTAAAAAAAAAATTGTTTAGCATCGAAAAGCAGAAAAACTATCCATCCGCCCTCAAAGTATTCTTAAATGCTGCTTTCGTAAACAGACACCATTCTGATATATTGAGCAGTTTTCAAATCACGTGGTTTCTTCTGAAGTTCTGCACACCGTATATGTGCTTAGGTAGGCGGGGCCCTTCGTGGCGGAGACTTATAACTTCTCACATGTTGTAGTTCTTACGACTTCTCACAGGTTGTAGTTCTTATAGCTTCTCACAGATGAAGCAATGTCTCTGTGTCGTAATTAGTTTCTTCATAAGTTTCAGGATTTTTTTTTATAATTGTGTTTGGGTTTTATTATTCTTCCGCTTCGGGAAGGGGAGGTAAAGCTGCCCCCCCCCCCCCCCTTTTTTTCCCTTGCCATCATTTTGATACGCTCTTGCTTTGCTGTGATTTTATTAGTCGTTAAGTGTCGAAAAACCGTTCAAGGACGATTTCGATCAATAAAATAAAGAGAATTGTCATTGTTTTACGTAATTGGAACCGGGAGAGAAAAAATCTAACAAACTCGATTCAAGGATGAAAATAAAACCTACCCCAAGCGAAACTTCTAACAGGTAGACGAGTAGGCGTGTTCTAGTCGTCTTTATTTACTGTTATTGTTGCAGCTGTCTCAGCGTTGTCAGTCCACTGTAGCGCCGTATCGCCTCCGGCGCTGTCTTTATGTCGTGATTTGATTGGTAGCCACAGCACTGTATGGCAGAGAAATGAAGATGGTGTACTGAAAATCCCTTGTGTGCTTTCGAGAATATCTACGGAGTTTCATAACTAAACACTGTTCTGAAAACACCCGACGTTAGCCATTTTGTCTCTCCAAATAATGCAGTTTAAAAAACGAAATAAAGAAACAGTACTGACATTCCGACCTCAAAACATTTTTACTTTATTTTCGTGAAAAGACATCACTAGAGACCTGTAAAATTCGCGATTTCAAATCCCTAACGGATAGACTCCATGATCCTCTATGCACTCGTGCAAATTACATCTGCTGATTGGTTACCGACTCATAACACCTGTTGACAGGAATGATCGTGATTCGCTAATTCTTCTGTTAAAGATTTTTCATTGGCCCAGAGTCCTTCAGAAAAACTGTGGCCCAATCACTGAAGCAAAATAATGTCAAAAGTATTTGGACTATATCCTATCGCGAATATTTATGAATCCGCGAATTTTACAGTCTCTAGACATCCCTCATATCTTGAGCAGACTTTTGTTATTATGACGTAATAAAAGGACCACAGCAATCATTCCCGCGCTAACTACTGTCCCTCCAAACATTCCAATACTACGGCAACTAGGCAATAGACAAGGACATGAGAAAGATTGTTTAAAACTCAAACAAGTTAGCCTCTAAGCCGTTTATGCGTAAGGGCGTAACTAGTGATAATTCGGGGGAGGGATTGATAATTTTTTACGCGAGCAACTGACAACTGCTTGCGTACTCAAAACATGCGTACATCTCAAGTGTGTACCAAAACCATAATCTACAACATTTATTATATTTTCACCGTATAACCAGTATCTACTCATGGGTATCGAACAAGTATGCAATGAATTTAGATGTGATGTTTGACTTTTTACATTTATTTACAAACAGTTCAACTGAATTTGAAATTCGTTTTTGGTGTAAGAACTGTTTGTAGATATATTTCATAAATATATAAATATATTTTATTTTGGAATTAAAAACCTAACGGGTTAAAAGTTTTCATATGTATCGAATAATTTATGTCTGTAATGAATTAAGATGTGATGTTTGACTTTTTACATTTATCTACAAACAGTTCTACGGAATTTGAAATTCGTTTTTGGTGTAAGAACTGTTTGTAGATAAATGTATTTTTTTATATCATAAATACCTATATACATATATTTTATTTTGGAACTAAAAATCTAACGGGTTAAAAGTTTTTTTTCAAAACTTATAATTCTGTGTTTTTGCTCATATATTACTTTATTCCAGACTCTTTAATTCGAGATTCCTATTTGAGAAAAAGTGGATTCGACCCAGTACGATAACATGAAAGTTTCTTACATTTTTTTCCTGTTACAAATTTTCTTTTTCAACACAGCACTGGTCAGGATCTACATTTTCAAGTAAATTTTACAACTAAATACACATTATTATTTCCTTGAAAGATTTGTACAATGGGAGTGCATGACTTGATGTAAGCTTTTGGACAAGCGCCATTGCTAAGCACATGTATGTCTGTAGAAGAAAACTGTTGTGTTTGTTTCGTCTTTTAGTTTTGTCGTGTTTTTGTCTCGTTTTGACTGTTGTGCTGAATTTTTTTGGGTTCAATATCTTTGTGCTGTCATCATTTGTGAGGTTTTTTTTCGTTCTCTTCTGTTTTTGGAAAACTATTATGTTTGTTTCCTCTTTTTGTTTTGCTGTGTTTTTTTGTCTCGTTTCAACTGTTGTACTGAATTTTTTGGGTTCGGTATTTTTGTGCCGTCATCATTTGTGGGTTTTTTTTTTTTCGTTCTCTTAGTCCATTTTTCTGTTTTCTTTGTTTTCTTTGTTTGTTAACCATATTCCTGTTGTGGAGTATTGTGTGATGTTTATATTCTGACAACAGCAATTTTTTGCTTAATTTGTGTTTTTGTCATTTGTGTTTTTTTGTAGTTTTCTTCTACAGACATACATGTGCTTAGCAATGGCGTATGTCCAAAAGCTTACATCAAGTAAATACGCATTAGTCCTAATTATTATTATTTTAAATTAATTTACCGACTATTTCCCACAAATTGTCAGAAGAAGTGTGACGTGTGTTGCAGACCGACATGACCACCAGAGCGATAAGGATCGTTATCTTATCGCTTGGCGCTTACAAAGTAAGTTAAAACTAAACCGCTTAGAAACAATAAAGTGTTACCCCTAGACGGCACATCCGTAGCAAGGGCGTCATACGGGAATGAAATGGAAGGGGGGGGGGGGGGGGGGGGAACCAAGAGGCCACGGTTGAGTTCCGAGATTTTTTTAATGCTGAAATTTTAAGTAGATTGTTAATAGAATTCAGAGGAAACCTTAAGATCATTATATTGCAATAAGCACACATCCAGTTAACAGTTATGTCCATAGTAACGTTTACAGTCTTTAGATAGGGACTGGAAAAATTCGTGGTTTCGATGACCTCTAGGGTAGACTCCACGATCCACTATGTACGCGGGAAAATTACACCTGCTCATTGGCTACTGACTCGTGACACCTGCTAACTGGGATGCCTGTGATTCGATACTTCTTACGTTGAGGGTCGTTCAATGGCTCACAGTCCTTTCAGGCAAACTGTGTTCCAATCACTGAAGCGGCAATAGGTTACACGCACTTGGATTCTAGCCTATCGCGAAATGAAACCGCGAATTTTTCCGGTCTCTATCTTTAGATTTTTTTTAACTGTAGGGCCTTTCCCCGCACTAGGCTTCTTTCGATGACCCTGCTAATTGGTAAGACGCTTCAACATACTGCGCGTGGTAACGTAATACGTAGAGACCTGCAAAATTCGCGGTTTCGATGGCCTTCAGGATAGAATGCACATTCCCCTGCACACTTGGGCAAATAACGCAAGATCATTGGCTGCTGACTTGTAGTCGTCTCATCTGGTTTGTCAGTGATTCGATCCTTCTTTGGTTGAGAGTTTATAACTGGTTGAGATTCGTCCAGATGAACAGTAAGCCAATAGCAAAATCATCTAAAAGGTATATGTATCTGAATTTTAACCTATCGCCAAATAAATCCGCGAATTTTTCCGGTCTCTAGTAATACGTTACGGCAGAGGTGTGGTCTCTAGCAAGTAACTGTCTCAACCATTAACAGTTCTCAATAGTAGTGCCAATGGTCTACGCATTAATTTTTTTTTTTTTGCTGAGGGGGCATCAATTTTCGAGCGTTACAAAAATTCCGATTCGCATGAGGGGAATAGTTAAGGTACGTGGTGGGTAAAGGAGGAGACAGCAGGGGAGAGGTAGAAATGACGCCACATACTTGTATACTTGTATATTCGTAAACTGGCACACTTGAACACTAGCATACTTGTGCAAGAGCATAATTTAGCGCTAGCATACTTGCATTTTTTTTATCTGCAATCTAAGCCTAAGGTAATTATGTTTCCTACACCTAATACTAATCCCTACTTAATATTATAAATGTGAATGTAAGTTTGTTTGTTACGCTTTCACGCGAAAACTACTTAACCGATCATCATGAAACTTTGTACACATTTTCTTGGAGGAATTAGAAGTAACATAGGATACTTTTTATTGAAAAAAAAAATATTTTTTACGAAAGATAAAAAAAAAGTTTGTCAAAAAATCTCAAAATCTAGCTTCTTTAACGCCATCTAGCATTCCAGTTATGAAGTTCCAACCCTGAGTACTGTAATACCGTTGCACTGTATTATTGACGGTAAAAATTCAAAATTCAAAATTATTTATTTTTGTTACAGAGAAATATATTTTATTGATTCATTTCTATTGTAATGATCTCTGATACTTATTTAATGCGAGCGAAGCCGCGGGTTAAAGCTAGTACTATAATAAGCAACAAGTTTCACTTTTATGGTGCGTGGACTCCAAGCATACATTTTTCCCCCACTGTTTTTTCTGTCAGCAGAAAACAGTTTGTAAACAAACAACACGCGACGGCTTGCAAGAGACAGTAGGGAAAGAGGTAGGTTACCACTGCTACTACTTTAGGGAACTTAAAATTTCCGATACGTTTTATGACACACAAGAGGCCTAACATAACAGGAAATCTCGTATGATTAAATAGTTTCCTTCCCAAGTTAATAGCTAGAAATATCATTACCGATATAGTACTTCACAATTTGAAATATGTGCGGATACCAACCCCTAGTTCAGTAAATTTTTTCCGAGAATAGTTTCGCGCCTTCGGTTTGTACATAAGGCGACGTGGAATTTCGAAAACAAAACCACAAACTAAAGGATATCGACCGCGTACGTAACTTGAACAGTAGAACGTTTATGAGCCACTGAACGGCCTACTTGCCAATAGAACTGTGGAAGAAAAAAGAAAAAAAAAAAAAAAATGTAGAAACATTTTCGACTAGAAAGTTTTTATTGTATGAACTCATCAATATTGTGTCATGGCGGACGAGGTTATAAAACCTCGTGTTACTATTTCTGTCTGAGTTCCAAAGCGACGAGTGTTTGATAAAACAAAAGCGTGTGTTATCGTAGTATGATTTGTAAACAAACGCACGTGCCGATGTTTACAACGGCTGAATTCGACACTCCTTTTGGCGAAGCGCCAGCTAGTCAGTACCCTAATCGTGAATGAAACTAGTGTTTATCTCTGTGTAGTTTTCTTTAGGCTGGACACCAGAGAAACTACTTGATTTCTTGGAATCACGCCATTTCTTTTCTTTTGTTTTATTACATCCTCCTCGAGCAGGCTACACGAATAATTGACATACGTCCAAGGAAAAAAATTATAACGGAAGATTGGCCTTTTTTCCCCCTAAATGTTTTAAATGAATCGTCATAAATTAATGTTTGGATTTCCTTGACCCCAGACATAATTATCATATTTGTTTTTGAATCTGTGTGTGTGCTGTATATCTCAATGGCGATTCCTTTAAATAGTTATGAGAAAATTGGAGGGGAAGGGGGTCAGTGTGATCCGAACCCCCCCCCCCCCCCCTCTTCCAGGATTAAAAACCAAACAAGTTAAGACAGTAATAAATTACAGCAACTTAGCTACATAAGTTCACAGTGAGATATTTTAAAATATTATTGTAATCCTCAGTGGGTTTCAATAACGAATTACCTCCCCACAACGGCCCGCCATACCTCATACACGAAAGCGGCAGGAATTACATTTTTTTTTAAGTAGTCTATATACTAAATGCCGGTTTGCGCACGTAAACATGTTGCTTCACACAAACTTGACACGTGTGTTTCACGTATTTAAACAAATTAATACGCACGTATTCGTGACTTGTTTTAACGAAATCACCAAAAATTGACTTAAGACCAAAAAATTAAATAAAAAAATGTTCAATTTTCGTTTCTCAAGTAAAATCATTACTTAAAAAAAATTCCGTGTGTAAACACTGAGATTTCAGTGTGACTATCTATATTTCTGCGGGAATACCGCTCTGAGGAAAGTTTATGGTGAAGCGAGTAAACTATTAATTGTAGTTAAAAAATATATATAGATATATCTAGAGACTGGAAAAATTCGCGCTTTGGATGACCTCCATGATAGACTCCACAATCCCCTACACACTCAGGCAAATGCCACCTGCCCATTGGTTAACGACTCGTGACACGTGTCAACTGGGACGCTTGCGATTCGATACTTCTTTGGTTGAAGGGTTTTTTTCACTGGCCCAAAGTCCTTCAGGTAAACTGTGAGCCAATCAGAGAAGCAATATAAAGGCACGGTTGTTTGGATTCCATCATATCGTGAATGGAATCGGCGAATTTTTTCCGGTCTCTAGATACATCGCGTACGGAAAGTAGCAGGACAAGTTGAGAGTTCCTTGTCAAATGAGCTGAGAGACAGGGTCGCTGACGGAGACTCACCCCAGAGAGCGCAGTCGCTCCTCAGGAGCACCATGGCGCCGAGGAGGTCCGTGGTGCCCGGGCACCACGACACGACACGAGACGAGACGAGACACGAGACGAGACGAGACGAGACAGACGGCACGCCGACGGAAACAACGCCGAGCGGTCATCCTGATCCCTCAAGTAGCGCCGTCCGAGCCTCACCGATGGAGGGGGGGGGGGGGTTCCAGGAGGAAGGGGGGGGGGGAGAGGAAGGGTGTCGCCGCCGCCAAACGGTGAGGGGAGGGGGCAGGCGGGGGACACGATAACCCCCCACCCCCTCCCCACCCTCACTACTCCACAGGTGAAGAACCGAAGGTCGCGAGATTGCGGCAACGGCCCTTACTCGACTCTTTCCGACGCGCTCGATGAAACTAAATGCTTTCGCCAACACGATCCGTGAACACGGGCGACTTTTTTTTTTTAATGTGAAAAACTTCTTTGCATTCCAATCGCACGAGGGGAATAGTCGAATAGTTAGGTGCTGGAGGGAGGGGGGGGGGGAACCGGTAGAGCAGCGACGCCCGCTTCAACGCATGCGCCAGCGGTCAAATGGGGAAAGCCGGTTGTTACTGCCCCTGACAGTGAGTGGTTCTTTATGCTTGTTGTCCCACAGGGATAACTACAGAATGGGACAATATTTCAGAGCCTCGTAGTTGGGTTGCTGCCCTAAAAGTGGTTCCATGCAGGGATAACTAGAGACCGGAAAAATTCGCGGATTTATTTGGAGATAGGTTAAAATTCAAATACATATACCTCTTAGATGATTTGGTATTTGCTTACTGTTCATCTGGACGAATCTCAACCAATTAAAAACTCTCAACCAAAGAAGGATCGAATAACTGAGAAACCAGATGAGACGACTACAAGTCAGCAACCAATGAACTTGCGTTATTTGTCCAAGTGCACAGGGGAATGTGCAGTCTATCCTGAAGGCCATCGAAACCGCGAATTTTTCAGGTCCCTAGGGATAACTGGATGGACCATATTTCAGAGCCTCGTAGTTCTTACTGCCCTAAATGGTTCTATGCTTGCCGACCAAGGATCATTACAGGATGGACCAAAAAACTCAATACTGGAATTTTTTGGAAAATGGTTATTTTTGTCAAAAACCTTTCAATTTATATGTTGTGGCCAGTGCATAAAATCGTTAGGTATTGCCTCAAAATACAAGAAAATCCCCGTAACTTGCGGAGTACAAATTGCTAGCAAATGCGTGTGACGTTGTTCACATCGGCAGATTTAGACTGCGGTCGTGTCGCGAGCCAGTCAGTGTTGGCGCCGCGCGCAAGAAGAACAGAATCAGTCTGTGCGACCACTGCTCTTGCGGTGCCAAACAGGAGCGTCCGGAACAGGACGCCAACGAGATCCCGCTAGCGCACGTCTCCCGCAGCGCCTGTTGACTCCTGTTGACTCGCGCGCGCAGACAACCAATCCGCGCTTATTTATATACTTTCTGGCCGTGTGCTCGGGCAGCGAGGCCATTACGGACGCACGCGTTGAGAATGCGGCTACAGGCGCCAAAGCTTAGACCTACCACACCAACACCTGGGGGTGGCCACGTCTTCAATATTACGTGCGGTAACCGAATGAAACTTTTTTTTAAAAATTATAGTTCTTTAGGTGCGTTATGAAAAAAAAAAATATATGCGAGTGAATTTTTAAGATGAACTGCGCACCATGCAACAAAATTTTCACATGATGAAAAAAAGGCTACATAAACATTAAACCTATGTATTTGTCTTTGAAATCAAATACTTTAGTGATTGATATTGACTACAGTTCCGTATAATTGAAAACATTTATTTATTGTGAATATTAGTAATAGAAATTGTGTTCGTAAACATTTCCAAGTGTATTTATATAAGTGAGGTTGTCTCCATATGCATAATATATTTGCATTATAAAATATTACATTATTATTTTTAAATTAATTAAAATTTTAAACTTAGAATAATCATTCATCAAATATTATGATTTTCACAACTAATTAAACTGTATCTAGATTATTTTACTAAATTAAATAATTAAGTTTATACACTAGTTTATACTAATATTGAATACTGAGAATTTTTTTTTTAATAATAAGGCAATGGTTTCTCTTGCAGACAGTCACAAGTAAGAAACTGCGGGCGCATGTATATATATGTACATTATTGCAATCTAATGAGCGTTCAGAATTTTTTATTTATTTTGCGAATAAATGCTTGGCCCTATAGCAAGTCTCACGCTTAGATGGCAGTAATGGGCAGATGGTGCCCATTGTCGCCAGATTGTACTACCCGGCTTGATAACATTAAAATACTTATTTTTTATACCATCAATAATTTTAATAAGATTTAATACTTTTAATTTTACTATTTGTTGATTTTTCTAAGACTTTAAAATAGGTAGTGTCTTTTGGCAGTATTACTAAAGCAGTCTATCCTGAAGGCTATCGAAACCGCGAATTTTTCCGGTCCCTGGCTCAGAGTCATCCAGGTGAGTTGTGAGCCATTACCAAAAGCAGCACTGAGGTATAACTATTTGTATTTTAGCCTATCGCGAAATTAAAACGCGAATTTTTTCCGGTCTCTAGTTGGCGCTATTCAGAACAAGTATTTGTTGCGTCAGCCGGTACGTATTCGTCGGGGGTTTCGTCAGCGGGGCGGAGAGGGGTGCGGCCCACGGGACAGCGCGCGGAGAGCGTGAGAACAGACGCGTCGGCGGTGACGCGGCGTGCCTGGAAACAGCTCCGTGGGCGACGGCACGTAAGTTCTCTGCGCGGCCCTGTTTGTGAACCGGGGGGGAAGGGGGGGGGGGAACCGGAGGTCCTGCCAGTCCTTTCCCTCGCCGCCTCTCCAACACGTCACGTGGCGGTCCTACGGGAGGGGCAATTAAACCCCTCCACCACCACCAGGGGTGTAGCCAGGGGGAGGTTTTAGGGGTTCAACCCCCCCCCCCTTTAGCACCAAAACTTTAATTAATTTCTTATTCATCACTCAAACAAATTTCATATTAAAATTAATAAAAATAATTTACCATTACAATATTTAAATTTAAGTACCGAAAACTGCTAAAATAGCACTATTTTACACATTAAAATTCAAATTTTCCCGGGGGAAGACCCCCGGACCATCCAATTTAATACGGTGGTGGGGGGGGGGGCGCATGCTTCTTAACACCCCCCATTCACAAATCCTGGCTACGCCACTGACCACCACCCCCCCCCCCCCCCCCCATAGCATAGAGACAGGAAAATTTCGCGGATTTTTCCGGCGATAGGTTAAAATTCAAATACACATACCTTTCAGATGATTTTTTGCTTATTGGTAGAGACTTGCAAAATTCGCGGATTCATTCGGTGATAGGCTAGAATTCAAACACATATACCTCTTAGATAATTTTGCTATTGGCTTAATGTTCATATGGACGAATCTCAACCAGTTATAAACCCTCAACCAAAGAAGGATCGAATCACAGACAAACCAGCTGAGACCACTTACAATTCGGCAGCCAATAAACTTGCGTTATTTGCCCGAGTGTGCAGGGGAATGTGCAGTCTATCCTGAAGGCCATCGAAACCGCGAATTTTTCCGGTCCCTGCCAATACATACACACACAACCATTCCCCACAAAAAAAAAGCACGGATGACAAAAAATTATACTACTTCTTTCCACACCGAACCTGTACGGTAGGTTTGTTAAAATATATTATTTAATAAATAATGCTTATACATACAATTTATTTTGTTAAAACTTTAGCACTCTTAGAAATAAGTTTTAATTACAGTGCTGCTGATTAGTTTTAAATACGACAGAAATGCGTTAAAATGGCCTTTTAAAATGCTGTTATTGTTCAAAATTTAGGACTCGTAATTTAACTAGGAGTTAATACCATACCATCCGCTCGTTCCTAGTATAGGCGGGTTCAACTGCATCCCCCCCCCCCCCCTCCAATTAAATTTCAGAATTAAGGGCCCCGCCCACCCGGGCACACAAACTATGTGCGGAGCTTCAGGAAAAACCAACGCGATTTCAAAATATCTCGAGATATCCGAGAGGAGTCTGTTTACGAAAATCATTTGAGCATTCCCTGAGAGCCGAAAAGTAGTTTAGTTTCTGAATTAAAATTTTTAACGGAATTTTTAGAAGGGTTAAATAGCTAAAAGGCGTATTTTATGAGTAGTAAAGTTGAGTGCATAAAACAACCGGCACTCAAGGGACTTGCATTACACTCTTTATCTTCATTTCTCCGCTATATCATGTTACGGCGACCGCTCAAGTTTCATTGTCGTCCTGTGCGCGACGAGAAGACCGCGCGCCAGTCCAGAACGTTGCGCTTAGAGGCGATGTCCCGCTGGAAGCACCAGCGAGCGTCGCACTTAGATACAGCCCTGATTAGACGGAGAACTGGGTCGCCTCTCAGTCAGGATAGATCCGTCATCACCCTTCCAAGTACAGAGATCGGAGAAACCGGACCAACTATTTCACAGTCCCGTGGAACTAGGGTTACCAGACACTGGTAACAAAAAAGGAGGACATTCACCTCGCAAAAGGAGGACATTTCACTAAAAAGGACAATATTTGTATATATATTTTTTAAAAAAAAAAAAAAGCCATGAATTAATTACAATGGAGTACGATATTTTACAATGTTTTGGCATTTAATACAGTTTCAGTATAAAGAATCAAACAAACTACGCGTATACAGCATATTAAAAACACGTGCTCCTGCATGTGCTGCTACCTGTCAAGCTGTCATAGATCTACTTACTTGTGGGGTGACTGCGGACAGCGCATTAGCGCGCACCGCGCGCTTTACTCAGAGTGTAACTGCAGGAATTATCTCACTTTATAAAAAAAAAGCCGGACATTTTGAAGCATTAAGGACAATCCGGCCGGACGCAAAAAAATACATAAAAAGGAGGACATGTCCTCCTTTTGCCGGACGTCTGGTAACCCTACGTGGAACCGAAGTCCTCGGCAGCAGACACACAACTAACTCATGCTTTGTTCATGTCCTTCCCCAGTTACCTCCAGCCAACAGGCTTTCCGGTCAGGAGGCACCCGTCACTGTACCTCCCAACTGCAGAGACGCACGCCCAAACAATCCATCATACAGTAAAAAAGAACGTGTCTCCCATTGAAAGTCCATCTGAGGAGGCGTCAAGAGCAGCTTCTATCACACCTACAGTTTTTATTTCGCGTTAAGAGTAAACAATAATATGAAAGTAGCTTGGCTTCTGCGTTGTAACCGTGTTCTTGGCAAATAATTCACCGACGTTTCGGTCGGCATTGCAGTCGCCGTCATCAGGGAGCAGTTACCAGTTACCAACTGGTAACTGGTAACAACTGGTGATTCAGCGCTCCGAGATCATAGCAACGTATCACTTCTATGTGTAAGTATTGCATGACTGTGGGGCATCTGCCGACAGCGCCACCTTTACTACATCAGAGCGTCAGCCTTGATCCCGAATCAATCTACTTAACAGCTTCGACCTTTGAAGAGGCAATGCTTTCAGCAGCAAACACCAGTTGTCTCGGGGGGGTCGAGAAAACGAAGGTGATTATCACTCATTACTTAGCGGGCCCCGCCCATCTGGCCACGCATACGGTGTGAAAAGCTTCAGAGAAAAAAAAACATGCGATTTACAAACGGCTCGAGATACCAGAGAGCTGTCCACGAAGACACAAGCTTTTAGGAATACGCATAGAGAGCGGATGCTAAGACCTGTTTAAACTTTATTTTTACAAGAGTGAAATTGACTAATATGCGTGTTGCAGATTCTTGAAAGCACCTAAGGGCCTCGCTTAAAACCTTTATCTACATTATCGGTAGGGACCGGAAAAATTCGCGGTTTCGATGGCCTTCAGGATGGACAACACATTCCCCTGTACACTCGGGCAAATAACGCAAGTTCATTGGCTGCTGAATTGTAAGTCGTCTCGGCTGGATTGTCTGTGATTCGATCCTTCTTTGGTTGAGGGTTTATAATTGGTTGATATTCTTCCAGATGAACAGTAATCCAATAGCAAAATCATCTAAGAGGTATATGTATTTGAACTTTAGCCTATCGCCGATTGAATCTGCGAATTTTTCCGGTCTCTAATTATCGGCCATATGATGTTGTGGTTACCATTCACATCTCATGTTTGCCCCAAGTACGGCGAGAAGACTGCGCGCAAGCCCACAGCCTTGCGCTTAGAGGCCATATCGCGCTAAAAGCACCAGCGATCGTCGCACCACGGTGCTGGCATCTTTGTCGGATGGCGCGAACCAAAGTTCACAAAGACAAAGGGAAACTTCAGAGTATTAATGTTTGACGAATTTTTAATAAGATGGTCACTATTTAAACTAAATTCTTTGTCGCAAACCAAGTACGAAGCCGGTGTTTAGCATTTTTCTTCTAGTCTTTTTCGCTTTTATCGGAGCCGTTTCATTACAGTTTAAAATTCCTGTCTGCAAATCGAATTATTTAATAGTCTACTTAGCTGCTCCGGCAGCGAATTCTAGCGGCGGGTGCGGAAACTACGCGTGGTTCCCGTCAAAACGAAAATTTAATTGAAAACACTCATTCTACGTTAAATTTCGTGTTCCAGTTTCGTGTTATAAGCGTATTTGCAAAATACATGAATTTGCTCGTTACCAAGGTTAGACGTCAAACTTCTCTGGCGAGTACTGAAAGACTCGTTTTTTTTTTGTTTTTTTTTTTTTGACGTGACAACGTCTAATGAATCGATGAACGCCGGCTGCACGCACGAAAAAGTGTCCCGTAACGCACATTGTCCCGTTAAGCTCATTGTACGCTTGCTCCGCATCTATCTCTCTTCCACTCGATTGGAACAACCATCGATTTGACTTTTTCGAGGAACAATAAAATTGAAACACTCCCATTCGTTTCCTACTTTTCCTATCATCGTCATATCCTTAACAGAATAACACAGATTGGAAGAAGTTAAATAGCAAACATGTATAAAAGCTATAGTTAAAATAATCTCTTCGTTAAAGTAATAAACATATTCGAATTAATGAGTGCAAATAGAAGTAAATTTTATCAATTAAATTGTAGATTTCATTTCACTCCTTCTTTGTATCCATACAAAATAGTGATAATTCAATAAAAATGATTCAATCTTATTCATAAAAGTATGCAATCATTTCATCACTGTTTTGTTATGACGTTGTCTAGTTAAACTATCGTCCGTAAACCGACTTTACAGACAACCAATTTTTTTTTTAATTTATGTCAAGCTTGCTCAGTGTGATCCAGACCCACCCTGTACACTGACTCCGGGCTCGAGGTTCAACACCCGCTGGAATGGAAACTACGTGAGCTACAAGGGGGTCGCCGATACAGCACTCCTGCCACCCGGTGTTTTTCCACGGGGTCTCCCCTCCTCCCCCATACCCCCCCGTTTACACCCTCCCCTACCCATGCCGTTGCTGCATCCCGGTTCTGTCGCGTCACCGATGTTCTTTGCCGCCGCCGCGTGGAGGGATCGGGTGTCCAATAACACTCTCCACAACAGCCACGTGGTCTGATGTTCCACAGGTGTCATGCAGTCATGCAGATATCTGGTGATTCAACCCCAGGACTCTTTCTGGACCTTGCAATAATACTTTTTTTTTTGACGTGACAACGACTAATAAGTCGATGAACGCCGGCTGCACGCACGAAAAGGTGTCCCGTTACGCACATTGTTCCGTTACGCTGTGTCCCGTTACGCTCACTGTACGCTTGCGGCGCACATATCTCTCTTCCACTCGAATGTTTATAAAGTGAAGTGAAAAGTTAATGTGGTTTTCATTGCTTATTACAACAACAATTTCGGCAATAAAGGTTAATTATTCTTGCATTTCAAAAATCTGATTACTAGTATAATTTCAAGTATTTATTCTTTTATTATCAACATTAAAATGATTCAATTTTATTCATAAAAGTATGCAATAATTTCATCAATGTTTTGTTATAACGTCACGTTAAACTATCGTCCGTAAAACGACTTTACAGACAACAAATTTTTTTAAGTGAAAACGTCTATAGGAAGTTTTGGATACAGAGTAAATTCATGTAAGTCGTCATCGACATGGTCACGTGACGTGTTGATTTTTTTTTTTATATTTCAAGGATAAAACTTAATTTATTCTGTTTTTAAAGATACAAGTTTTTAATTTTATATTTATTTTCCAAGGAAATTTTAACGTTATTGTGTGGTACATATTGCGAGTATTGTATATTTTTTTTTTGGTAGGTAGCTAAGATGAGGTTATGTTTATTTTCTTTTGTTTATTTTTTTACGATGTGAATTTCTTCAAATGTCGGGTTATTGATTTGTTAGAGATAATGTTGATTTTTTGTAGATTTAAGTTAATAACTTTTTTATTCTTTCAATGAAAAAACTTATTTTCTTCTAGTTTTAAAATTATTATTAGTAGGGGCAAAACCTATGGGTTCGCGTCACCGACATGCTAGTGATAGAATACCAAAATCATTTTCTTGCGTACATTTTACGTAGAAATGATTTCATATTACACATTTAAAAACAAAATTTTAAGTTACTGTTAATTTCGGGATTTTTTTTTCCCTTGACTTTCGTAACCAAGTCCTTCAGTTTGTTAACTTTTTCGTGACTCTCGGAACTTCAGTGTACTTCAGACGTTATAGTCACGAGCTAAAAGTTTATTCTTTTCTTATTCACAACTGAGAAATGCGCGCAAATTTATTTCTGCAGTGCCATTTTCAGAATATTTGAAGTGAAACTTTTTTTTTACAGTTGGTGAAGTAATATCAGAATCACCGTGTAACGGAACTAACATGTGTACCGTATGTAACAAATATTTCTTGGGGGAGTGTTTTTTTTTTTGTTTTAAATTGGCACATCAGTAGTCTATAATAGCTGGGACTGGCACTAGTTCCTGATTGAGGTGCCGACCGCCATCTTGTATTTTGATGAGTCACGGCGGCCATCTTTTTAATGTCCTTGACCCCGGCGGCCTTTTTTGTATACACCATCTTGGATTCCGCCATTCTGAATTCTAGAATGTTCAGCAATTTTGTTTTCCGCCATTTTGTTTTCTCAGACATTCTATCATCTTGAAATAAAATGCCCCATTCTCTAGTGTTGCACTCATAGGTCATAGACATACAAACAGTAATTGTGTGTCATTTCTCTATGTCCAACACACATGCCATGTAGCGCTATCCGATACATCACCCTGTGTTCAGCCCGGGCAACGCCGGGTCCTGCAGCTAGTAAATACGTGCATACGGGATAAATGAACCTGCGGGAATTTCCGGGTGTGTAATTATTCATTAAGAGAGGGTTTGAGACCGGGCAGCTGCTCCTTGGTAATACGAAGGGCCGTAATGAACCAGTCGCGTCTGTCATCTCGTCCAGAGACCTCTCTTTCATCCCCCGCGCGCGCCATTCCCAAGGAAGGCCACTGACACATAACACGGTTCCCCTGTAATACCGGAGCTTGCTGACGTCAGCACTCCCCCCCCCCCCGGACACGCTTCGCACGCCGGGCCCAGCCCAAGACCAAAATTGGAGGGGAACTTGTTCGGGTCGTTGCCACAACGCCGAACATACAATAACGCCGAACATTCAATAACGTCGAATGCCAAATTGACCGCAACGCAACGACAGCTAGAAAACTGCTGTGTACCACAACGCCGAAATACAGTAACGCCGAAAAATGTACCACAACCTAACCTAACCTAACCTAGGCTAGCCTAACCTAGCCTAACCTAACCTAACTTAACCTTACCTAACCTAACCTTTATGGCAGTCCTGCAATGACATTTTTCGGCGTTAATGTATTTCGGCGTTGTGGTACACAGCAGTTTTCTAGCTGTCGGCGTTGTAGTCAATTTGGCATTCGGCGTTATTGTACGTTCGGCGTTGTGGTGCGTCCCTAACTTGTTCGTGCATGGGCGTAGATCCCCCTCCCTTCCCCTTTCCGGAATTAAGAAACCCCTTTTACCGAGTAGGCCCGCTTGCGCTTGCAAAATAGTTACTGTGGAACGGAGTTGATGAACGTAAACGTCAAAACTGTGATTTATGGAGAGAAAAAACTTAATGTACATTAAAATTTATTTTTTTTGCTTGATGTATGCATACAGGTTAGAAAATACGGGCAGTATACAACATGTACGCTTCCTCTCCAGAGATTACTTGATCGGTTAAAACCCACGCGCTAACTCTCGGACTCCTAGCGCCCCCCCCCCCCCCCCGCAACACCCCTTCCCGCCACAATAACGAATTTCCGCGGGCCCCCCTGACGAAATCCCACAGATTTGCGCCCCTGGTTTCATTGTGTGTTAAAATGTTCAAATATTCCACAGAGGCTCGGCTCAAAAAGTAGGGGGGGGAGGGGGAAGAGAGATAGACACAGTAAGACGCCATCTTGGTGTCAAACGTTTTTTTTTTTTTTGGCCATTACAATTATTTATTTTAGATTTTAAAAACATTTTCACGAACATACGCCACTGCTGGTTTCCAATGTACGTCCGAGAGACCACGAGAATGTTTCCCTGCACAATATAATGTCTGGACTAGGTACTATAATTTCTATTTTTCGAAAAAGTGCTTCAGTTCCGTGACTTTGGCGACTTTCGTGAGCTGCAGAAAACACGTGAATTTAAAACTGATCGTCAACAGGGGTAACGGTTCGATTCCCACATAATTTAGCATTTGTTTACAATAATCCCGCGCAAGCTACAAGCTAGGCCTACACCAGTCACAGTTCTACGTGTGACAGTTTCTTACATAGAAACATCCAAACCAGCTGCCACAGAGGCTTGGCTAGCTTCGGGTCGTTACCACAACGCCGAAATACCACAACGCCGAATGTCAAAATTGACCACAACGCCGACAGCTAAAAAACTGCTGTGTACCACAACGCCGAAATAACAACTGAATGAATTTGTGTGTGTTTCTTAAATGTACCTTAACGCCGAAATATCACAATCAAACCTAACCTTACCTAACCTTACCTAACCTAACCTAACCTAGCGTAATATGACCTAACCTAACTTAACCTAGCCTATCCTAGCCTAGCCTATCCTAGCCTAGCCTAACCTAGTCTAACCTAACCTAGTCTAACCTAACCTAGTCTAACCTAACCTTTGTGGCAGTCCTGCAATGACATTTTACGGCGTTAGTGTATTTTGGCGTTGTGGTATTTAGGCGTTGTGGTGCGTCCCCGCTAGAGCTTCCAGCGGAGCCTGTGTGAACCTGTGTGGACCCTCCACAGCGGAACACGGGGCACGTGGCGGGACATCTCCCGGAACACGGTGACTCACCCGGGCGCGGGCGACACCGCGACGCTTGCCACTGGGCCGGGACCGCAACTGTCCGTCCGTCCTTAGTCAGTCCGTGTCCGCCCGTCCTCCATCAGTCCGTTTCCGACCGTCCATTAGTCTGTCCGTCCGTCCATCAATCCGTCCGTCATTCATCAGTCCATCCGTCCTTCATCAGTCCGTGTCCTTTCTTTATCAGTCCGTTTCCGTCCGTCCATTAGTATGTCCGTCCTTCATCAGTCCGTGTCCGTTCTTTATCAGTCCGTTTTCGTCCGTCCATTAGTCTGTCCGTCCGTCCATCAATCCGTCCGTCATTCATCAGTCCATCCGTCCTTCATCAGTCCGTGTCCTTTCTTTATCAGTCCGTTTCCGTCCGTCCACTAGTATGTCCGTCCTTCATCAGTCCGTGTCCGTTCTTCATCAGTCCGTTTTCGTCCGTCCATTAGTCTGTCCGTCCGTCCATCAATCCGTCCGTCATTCATCAGTCCATCCGTCCTTCATCAGTCCGTGTCCTTTCTTTATCAGTCCGTTTCCGTCCGTCCACTAGTATGTCCGTCCTTCATCAGTCCGTGTCCGTTCTTTATCAGTCCGTTTTCGTCCGTCCATTAGTCTGTCCGTCCGTCCATCAATCCGTCCGTCATTCATCAGTCCATCCGTCCTTCATCAGTCCGTGTCCTTTCTTTATCAGTCCGTTTCCGTCCGTCCATTAGTATGTCCGTCCTTCATCAGTCCGTGTCCGTTCTTTATCAGTCCGTTTTCGTCCGTCCATTAGTCTGTCCGTCCGTCCATCAATCCGTCCGTCATTCATCAGTCCATCCGTCCTTCATCAGTCCGTGTCCTTTCTTTATCAGTCCGTTTCCGTCCGTCCACTAGTATGTCCGTCCTTCATCAGTCCGTGTCCGTTCTTTATCAGTCCGTTTTCGTCCGTCCATTAGTCTGTCCGTCCGTCCATCAATCCGTCCGTCATTCATCAGTCCATCCGTCCTTCATCAGTCCGTGTCCTTTCTTTATCAGTCCGTTTCCGTCCGTCCACTAGTATGTCCGTCCTTCATCAGTCCGTGTCCGTTCTTTATCAGTCCGTTTCCGTCCGTCCACTAGTCTGTCCGTCCATCATCAGTCCGTGTCCGTTATTCATCAGTACGTGTCCGTCCATCGGTCCGTGTCCGTCCATCGGTCCGTGTCCGTCCATCAGTCCGTGTTCGTCCGTCCATCAGGTCGTGTACGTCATCCATCAATACGTCCGTTCGTCCTTCACCAGTCCGTCCGTCGATAATCAGTCCGTCCGTCGATAATCAGTCATCAGTCCATCGGCTTAACTCGCACTCGGTAAGACTGCCACCCCAGACACGCACAGTTATCTATAATAAGAAAATTAAAAATTATGTTTTTTTTTGTTTTACTTATTTCGGCTCGCCGAGGGTGATATTTTAGTACGCAAAGAAATGCACCATACAACGGAAATTTAACAATAAGAAGTTTCAATGCGAATGCGCGATCCGTCCGTTTTTGGCCGCACAAACTTTTCTTTTCGACGCTACCTACTTGCTTCATGTAATCACGCCAGAGCGTAAATACGTAAACGCGTCGTTTTATTGCAAATAAAAAAAAACAGTGGCGCATGGAAGTAATTAATTCAAAATTTAAAACTGCCATAACATATTATCTACGAACCTTGTTACAATATGAATGTTAGTACGTATTATAACAATGTAAGAAACACAGCATCAACTCAGCAGATGATTCAGAAACTCATTTGAAAATACATCAGCCTATTTAAAATATAACGTTAACACCTCCCCTCATCATAGTGCCGATGAATAAAACTGTTTCGTTGTTGAAATTGGTTGGAATAACAAAATATTTTCCGTCTTGAGCTATATATATATATATATATATATATATATATATATATATATATATATATATATATATATATATATATCTGCAGAGAAACAACGTAAATTTTTTTAGGTGAAATAATTTATCCGTCCAGCTAATCTGAAAAGTGTCCAACCTTGAACAACTGCCTATGCCACTTCGAACTAACGACGTGTTAGGGCAGTTAGTTTAATACGCTAAAGACTTCATGACTGAAATGAAACACTTAGCGAGGAATCAAAAGTGTTTTTGTTAGCTATCCACTGTACACAGTATATTAAACTTCACGCTACATGCTATCAATCTATTTTTACTTTTGCATTCAAACTAAGGCAAACAATAATAACACGTGTTACCGGATTTGCATTCAAATTAAGGCAAACCACAATAACATGTGTTAACGAATTTGCATTCAAACTAAGCAATCAATAATAACGAGTGTTACCGGAACCTGCGTCCATCATGCAGGCGTGACGGGTCTTGTGATGAGAAATCACTTGCATGGTTCGTACCTTCTGGTTAAATAAAAAAAATTAAAGAGTTGTTAAGGAACTAAATACTTAATCACCTTCATCGCTATCACTGAATGTACAATACCTCTATCAAGGGGTAGAAAACTATGTAACATTTACTTTCATAAATAATTACGCTTACTTTACATATAAGTTCAAAGCAAGCCAGTAAAACATACATTAGTGCATAAATTTAGTCTAAAGGAGAGATATTAGAAGAAAATCAAAATCAAAAATATTTTTATCTATAAAATCCTATCACAAGGCCTGAAACTCGCTAGTTGCAGCTGCGCGTGTGCAAAGCGTTGTTTGCGGCCAAGTCGGAGAAAAAAATTAAGAACATTATAGTACCCGCATTTATCCATTGCTTCCATGCTATCAGTGTTTATGAAGGAGTTTTGAAGTATATAGGGACCTTCAAGGGCCTGTACTCGATTGAAGACAAATTAAGAACTTCGTGACACATGTCTGAATGATTGCCATATACGTCTCACCTCAACCATTGAATAACTTATCCTATATAATTATATATATATTAAATTCTAGAGACCTGCAAAATTCGCGGTTTCGATGGTTTTCAGGATAGACTGCACATACCCCTGTACACTCGGGCAAATAACGCAAGTTCATTGGCTTCCGACTTGTAAGTCGTCTCAGCTGGCTTGTCTGTGATTCGATCCTTCTTTGTTTGAGGGTTTATAACTAGAGACCGGAAAAATTCGCGGGTTCAATGACCTCCAGGATAGACTCTACTACACTCTACACACTCGGGCAAATGCCACCTGTTCATTGGCTGCTGACTAGTGAGTCGTCTCGACTGAGTGTCTGTGATTCGACACTTCTATGAGTGAGGGTCTCTAACTGGCCCTCATTGCTCCAGATTAACAGTGGACCAGTGGTAGAAGCAGCACTGAGGTATAATTATTTGAATTGTAGCATATCACGAAATGAATCCACGAATTTTTCAGGTCTCTATTTATAACTGGTTGAGATTCGTCCAGATGAACAGTAAGCCAATAGCAAAATTATCTAAGAGTTATATGTGTTTGAATTCTAGCCTATCACCGAATGAATCCGCGAATTTTGCAGGTCTCTATACAATGCCTCAACGCACGGCGTATTACGACACCGCCCCTTGCGCCTAGCAGGTGGGCAATCTGCGGTGCGTGCAGGTGTCGCGGTGCTGCCTACACCACAGCTGGCCTAAGTGCACGAGGTGGCTTACTGTAGTACCTTTGCATATATATACTGTATAGAAGTCGCCAGCCCAGGTTAAAATTTCTAATGCGGTTCTGAGGTAGTTGGTTAATTCACCGCCGCAATCGCCACCATCTCTAGGGCATCGACTCGCGGTGGTCCCTAGCGGAGAAGTGTCGAACTCTTCAAACACTCCTTCCCCCTCCCGTTGAACAACCTTGAGCTGCAGTGAATGATGGATGAGGGGTGCGGGGAATGACAACGGGCGACAGTGCTGCTCTCTAACGTGTAAATAACTACTAAGACGATACAGGGCGTTACGGCAGCGCACTGCAGCGGTGAAGTTCCCAAGCTGCTCATCATACGCTTCTGAAAAACGTAGAGTAAATCCTATCCACTCGCGACTTCAATACAGTATATATATTCAAAGGTAGTACTCAGAGGCGCAACAAAAGGGAGGGGGAAAGGTATTTTGCCCCCCCTCTGAAACCTTGAAGTGGGGGCAAACGGAGGCAAAGAAAGTGCTGTGTAATCAATTTTTAGATAGTAAAACTGCTTAAATAGCACCATTTTCCACCTTGAAATACAAATTTTCCCGGGGGAGGACCCCCAACCACCCGCTGCAATAGGGGGGGATCGATGATTCTTTATAAAAATGTATATTGCCCCCCCTTTGGAAATTTAGTTGTTGCGCCCCTGGTAGTGCTGGCTTATTTTTAGGGGCATGCATATATCGTGAAAATATTCCACTAGTTGAAAGTTAAAACACTATAGCATCGTTTTGTTTTTTTCGTGATTGGGCGAGTTTCTTCGAGGTAAATGTCTATTGTTACAACTCCAATCACAGTTGTTCAGCGCGGAAGCAAACGCATCCTGAGTGGCTCGGTCAAACACGGCACATCGACTTCTCTCTCTAGACGGCCGCCAATCACAAGGAAGAAACCGCTGGTGCGGGTATACCTTGTTGCAGTCTAATAGGCGTTCAGATATTTTTTTCCTCGTGCAACTTGGTAATAAAACTAAACCTAAATAACTAAGTTTATCTAAAGCTTCCACCTCTCAGCACCCGTTCCAGCATGCCCAGGGCATGTCTGCTCTTCAACTACCGTATCCACTTAATCTACCCCCAGGTTTCATCTCAGCAAAGTATTTATAGCTTTGGACTTGCATATCACTTCTCCCCTCCAGCAGCAGAGCCTAGTAAATCCAGCCATCTTTGTCTTGCCCACATTCATCTTCACGCCATCCATTCATTTCAACCACGTCCATCCAAATCCTCCTGTGATCCCTCATCTGCATCTCCATGTACCTCAGTCGTCCGCAAAGAGTCTCATGCACTCTTTTTACGCCCTCCCCTGTATCATCCACCATGATGGTGAAGAGTGGTTGGTCCAAGCACACTTCTCTCAGACCACTTGTGGCCCCCAGGCCACATTTATATTATTTATTTATTTTAGTTGTTATTGATTTTACGAATTATTTCCATTTTAAATGATTTATTTTTGTTAAACCTTATTTAATGTTATTTTGGTTAATTATTTAATTATTGTGATTTTTCCTTTTATAGTTTTATTCTGATTTGGTGTTATTCTAGTTTTATTGTTATTCAATATATATATATATATATATCGATTGTGTTTTCATGGCCGGCTACTGGGAGCGCGGGTTCGATGCACCGATGACGTCATGAGCGGTCGAGTGCCGGCGGGGGCGGACTGAACTGTGCGCCGCGGGCTGTTGGTTTTTGGAGTCGCCGCGACCGGACGTGTGTCGCGAGGCAGGGAACACGGCTTTTCGACTCTGCACCGGCCAGTCCTCACCGGGGCCTGCTGAGATGGTGCCTTGCCTTACCCAGAGGTGTCTTCAGCGGCAAGATATTCGCAAGCTACGGTAAGGTAAAGAGGCGACACATAGCTTTGGCAGTAGCGGGTTGTGGATCAAGATTTATTATTAAAAAGAAGCATAGTTTTGTGAGGCGAACTTTTATATGAACTGCGTATAACGGTGCAAGCTTATGGATTAGACCTTCCCGTTCTATAAAATGGATCAATGCTCCTTGGTTGGACTATGATAAAGGTGGAGTGTAGAAATTGCTGCTATGCCCTGAAGAGATTTATTATTTAAATTATGTTTACCTGCGAGATTTGCCCTCAGAACTAAAAACATTTTTAGTGCATCCGCCTCATTGCGATTGAGTGATATTTTGCCTGGCGCATTTGACTGAAGTATATCTACGTATTTTCTGAAGGTCACGGTTATCAGCTGTTTGATTCTTGGAAGCAAGACCTGCAAATATTCATGATCGTGCACGTAAATAAATCCGGCTCCCAGTAGGACTCTTTTTGGAACTTTTATAATTAATTGTTTTTATTATATAGTATTTTTATAGTATTTGTATTTTCTGATTATATAGGTATTTTGGATCTTTTGAAAATGATATTAATAATAAAATTTTGAGTAGCCTTAATCTGTTTGATTGTTTAAATGAGCCAAAGTCTTGCTGTAAACGTTCATAGTATTAATGCCTTTCATAGCTCGACCGCCCGGGTGCGATTTTTTGGAGCGAATTACCTTTTTTTGGTTTTCCCTGTTTTTGTATTGATAGTTACCCAGGGTGAGTCGGGGACGGGACCTCCCTTCCAATTTGACCGGAAGGCGGGTTTCACACTCATCCTCTTCTTTCCTGTTCTTAAGAAAATCGCCAAACTACTCCACCACCTCTCTAACCCTTACACATATTCCACCTTCTTCAGCAATTTCTCATGAGTAGAGACCTGTAAAATTCGCGGATTTATTTCGCGATAGGATAGAGTCCAAATATATTTGACATTATTTTGCTTCAGTGATTGGGCCACAGTTTATCTGAAGGACTATGGGCCAATGAAAATCTTTAACAGAAGAATTAACGAATCACGATCATTCCAGTCAACAGGTGTTACGAGTCGGTAACCAATCAGCAGATGTAATTTGCACGAGTGCATAGAGAAACATGGAGTCTATCCTTTAGGGATTTGAATCGCGAATTTTACAGGTCTCTAGTGATTGGGTGAGTTTCTTCGAGGTAAATGTCTATTGTTACAACTCCAATCACAGTTGTTCAGCGCGGAAGCAAACGCATCCTGAGTGGCTCGGTCAAATACGGCACAACGACTTCTCTCGCTAGACGGCCGCCAATCACAAGGAAGAAACCGCTGGTGCGGGTATACCTTGTTGCAGTCTAATAGGCGTTCAGATTTTTTTTCGCGTGCAACTTGGTAATAAAACTAAACCTAAATAACTAAGTTAATCTTATAGCTTCCACCTCTAAGCACTCGTCCCAGCATGCCCCGGGCATGTCTGCTCTTCAACTGCCATATCCACCTGATCTACCCCCAGGTTTCATCTCAGCACTAACCCTAAGTATTTATAGCTTTGGACTTGCATATTACTTCTCCCCTCCAGCAGCACAGTCTCTTATCCCTAGTAAATCCAGCCATCTTTGTCTTGCCCACATTCATCTTCATGCCATCCATTCATTTCAACCATGTCCATCCAAATCCTCCTGTGATCCCTCATCTGTAGAGACTGGAAAAATTCGCGGTTTCATTTCGCGATAGGCTAGAATCCAAGTGCGTGTAACTTATTGCCGCTTCAGTGATTGGAACACAGTTTGCCTGAAAGGACTGTGAGCCAATGAATGACCCTCAACGTAAGAAGTATCGAATCACAAGCATCCCAGTTAGCAGGTGTCACGAGTCAGTAGCCAATGAGCAGGTGTAATTTTCCCGCGTACATAGTGGATCGTGGAGTCTATCCTAGAGGTCATCGAAACCAAGAATTTTTCCAGTCCCTACTCATCTGCATCTCCATGTACCTCAGTCGTCCGCAAAGAGTCTCATGCACTCTTTTTACGCCCTCCCCTGTACCATCCACCATGATGGTGAAGAGCCGTTGGACCAAGCACACTTCTCTCAGACCACTCATCCTCTTGTTTCCTGTTCTTAAGAAAATCGCCAATCTACTCCACCACCTCTCTAACCCTTACACCTATTCCACCTTCTTCAGCAATTTCTCATGAGTAGAGACCTGTAAAATTCGCGGATTCATTTCGCGATAGGATAGAGTCCAAATACTTTTGACATTATTTTGCTTCAGTGATTGGGCCACAGTTTATCTGAAGGACTCTGGGCCAATGAAAAATCTTTAACAGAAGAATTAGCGAATCACGATCATTCCAGTCAACAGGTGTTACGAGTCGGTAACCAATCAGCAGATGTAATTTGCACGAGTGCATTGAGGATCATGGAGTCTATCCTTTAGGGATTTGAAATCGCGAATTTTACAGTTCTCTACTCACGAGATACATTTGGCGAAGTTTTTTCGAAGTCCCGTATCGACCCATATCGAACCATGTCGACCCCTCCAGTGAGCACGCCAACTGAGTCCCGTCTAAACCCCTCTTGCCTCTCATCTAGCCAATGCCTCATGTCCCGTTTCCCCTGCCACATACCCGTTCGCATCTCGTTCCATTGGCTTTACCACTGCTGATGTGGGACTAAACTGGTCGACAGCTTGCTGGGTCCTCTTTATTCACCCCTTTCTTGTAAACTGGCGCGACAACCGCCTCCTTCCATTCCTGAGAGATGTTACCATCCTCTCGACCTTACCATAGCCACCATAGCCTCACCCCCAAGACCTGACATGTCATCACCTATAACAACCTCGCCAATTGCTTTCTCACTGCCTTGTCCTCTCAATATTTTCTTTACCTACACTGCAAACAATAAATGGTGCAATTTTACACCGATGTGGATGGCAGCTTTAGCCACACCGAAGTATGTGTATTTTTATCCAACATTTACTCACACAGTTCTGAATTTAAAAGAAAAATACTTTCTTTTTAAAAAAACACCAACGAAGGAGGTGTACATTTACACATAACTGAGGAGTAATTTAACCATGTAGCATTAAAAATCACATTTATATGGTATGCGTAATCCTGCCGATTTAATAAATGTAAAATTACACATACATTGTCTATGTAATCATGCAGTGCACGTATGTGTAACATAGTGTAAAATTACGCTGCTGAATATGTGTTTCAATCATTTAGAAAAATAAAATTATATAGTAATTTTGCACTCTGTGTAACATCGTGGAAGGTTTTATATTTCCCTACTGGGCATCACTAATATGGCTTCTCGTAGATACCTTTATAAAATATCTAGTGGAGTGGCGCGGGCTCTAACAATGGAATTAAATATGGTTTTAATAAATTAAGAATAGTTGTTCAAATTATAGATTGGTCCCCAGGATTACTGGGCGTCATCGAATGATTATTTTATTCACTTTCGTGCCACTCGCAATATTTTAGTTTCCAAAATCAGTTGCCAGGTGCGCTAGTGTTACTTGCTTTAATTCCAGCTATACACCTTATATCAAAGTAATTTAACACGATCAAGAATTTTAAGTACCAACTACATTGCAACTGTATTTTACGGAAATCTGTGGAAAAATTACCAATATTTTATTTATTTTATACATACCAACAAAGTTTTAATTTCACACCTACATTTGCATAAAAACACACAAATTATAATTTTTTTTCAGTTATTATTTGTAATATGCTCGTATTTTATCGTATATGGCTACATTCCATGTAAAGTTACACATGATGTACCTACGAATTTTCATAACTTAGGTACAGATACTTACTTAAGTGTAAAAATACACCTAATTCTAAGGAGAAAAAAAATAACTTTTTTACAATGTAGACACACGGGGATATAAGTGAGTAATTTAAAACTTGTTGATAATGTTTTAAGTGCATACTGTCTGTATAAAATTACACACCACTCAAGATTGTATTATCATCACAACACAAGTGTTATATTAATGTTAGTGCACTTTTCCTTGGACATTTTGGGTGTAAAACTACCTCCAGAAGAATGACTGATTTACACAGAAACTCAGTTTTTACACCAATGTTTAGTTTATAAGAATATTACGTACATTTGGTGAAATGTAGTCATTTTACACAAAGATGGTTGCCTGATAGGCACACAAGAATACAACTGAGTAGATTTACACTTGATAAATGTTTAAATACACACTGTTTGTGTAAAATTATGCAAACCATGCTGGTGTATTATCATCACAACACAAGGTGTTATTTTATTGGTTTTACAGGATTTTACCACAGGAGTTGTTAATTTACATTGAAGCTGTGTATTTTTACACCAAATTTGAGTGTAAAGTTTTATGACATATTGGTGATTTTGTTCAAGGAATGTGTAAAAGTATACAAACAGTACACAAACTGCGTGTTTTTTCCCCTAAATTACACCAAAAAAATGTCAAATATACACTTACCAAATATGTATTTTAAAAGAATTTTTTATAGTGTAAAACAGTTTCCCTTATTTCCAAATTTTTTGGTCTTGCTCTTCCCCTGTCCCTTCCCACTGTTTTCCCTTCTCAAACACTAACAAGTCATGTTTCGCCATTCTTCTGGTGGCAGGTTGCTGGAGGGTCCAGAAGGCTGAGTATGGAGTAACACTGGTGCGAAACGATGCAATGCTCTTGAGCTGCAGTTAGTTCACCCCCGAACACCTTGGATAAGGCCGGCTTACACAGTCGTGACTTGAGACAAAGAAAGTATTTCTCCATTTGATTGACCTGCAAATTTTCTGCTTACATTTTACTTACCTGGCTCGAACATATTCGGCGTCCATTCAAGAGAAGAGTACAGCTAAAAAATATTATTGTTTTTGTAGTTTGCTATTCATAATATAATACCAACTTAGTTTGTTCCATGGTTGTCTGTATTGTTACGAATGTACAACTTTAAACATTTAGGTAATTAGATTCAAGTGCTACGGTAGTTTTTTTTTTTTTTCATCTAAGATGAATTTCTAAATTTATTTCATTGCAAAACTGACCTATACATGTAAGGTGAAAAAAAACCCAAAGGACTGGCTACGATAGTTAAAAGGTATCAGAGAATATGCGGAGTGAAATGATAATAAAACACCGCGAACGCAAAGACCGTTACGGTTGTGACTGTACAAGTTCTGCAGTATGAACAAAATCAATTGTCACGCAAAATGTAAAGCGATTCAGGAAAGGGATATTCAAACGTTTGAAAGTTCAAAACTGGGGCGCGTGATTATTTCTAAACTGACTGCGCGACTTCAAATGACCAGAAGACTAGTCACGTGCTAAGAGCGCATTCGAAAGTTCGTTTCTCTTCTGTTAAAAAAGAAAAAAAATTCCGCTACCCTGTCACCGGCCAAACATTGATTCTACTTCAGCGAAGACTGCTAGAAACGAAGGCATTGTTCGACATCAACATTCGTTAAGAATGAACAATAATATTGCTCGCTGTTTCTTAGCTGTCGATGATTCAGTCAGTGTTCATATACTTGTGCGATGCGGTCGATAACCGCAAAAAAAAATAAAAAATATAAAAAATAACTCGTGCCCGGATAAGAGGTGATACCGATATTAACAAACCGTTGTTAGTATCATAATAAATATTGTTGGTCTAATTGTTTACTAATTTAGCAATGTAATTAAATATATGTAGTACAACAACCATAACACATACTAATTCTAGGAATAAAACTGTTTGTTTTAATGAAACATTTAACGACTAAAACCAAACATTTTAAAGTATTTCATCGTGAAAATAAAATTCACACTAAAAACACTAAGAATAATATGCATTCTAATCAAAATAACTAAACTTGACATTTCTTACAAAACTACGAATTTAATTAGAACCTACTAAATCAATTAACAAGAGATTGTCAATCGGAATTTTCGAGTACGCCACTTGCGAAATAATGACGCAATTTTTTTCTGCTAGACGTTGCAAAATTGCCAATTTCTCTCAGTGCTGGGCCACTGACCAACCTGTTACCCTAGGCCACTGCACGAACGTAAAACATTTTTTCTCTTACCTCTGATTGGAAAAGGCTTGGTTTGGATGGTCTCTGTGGGTGGCGGGATGCTTCGTTTGGTCTCAGGCGACATGGAACACGTGTCAGCGCATCTTTTTGACCGAGAAACACCAAAATAATCGCACACGCGAACCGAATCACTCCACAAATCCATTAAAATTTACAGCTTCATGTTTTGACACGGCACCTCACCAGATACCGAATCAGCCAATCGTTGTGTACGGGGGCGGAGTCAAAAACGTTCCTTAAAATTGATACTCGTTTGTTCGGCTTCCCAGAATGCAATGTTACAGACACGCAAGATGTTAGTTTTACAAGTCCATATGCGGAATCATAACGATTATTGAGTAATAATCTTATAAAAATTTGTGAAAACACGTTTATTTAATGACTGATCGTCATTTTTACAATGCGTAGCGGTAGTTTATAAAATTATTAATTTCGCAACAGTTGGCAAACTTTATCCTGCAATTTGTTTTTACATTTCGACAGTCAATTGTATAGTTATATCAGTTATATATATTCACATTCACAGGTTATGTAACTGTAACCATCGTGCAAAACCACGCATATCGTGTTAAACTATTACTTCTGTTTGGTTTCAAATGGGACCTTGAGCTGTAACACCAGTGTTTAATACGACGTGGGTGAGAACATTCAAGCAATGTGATTAGGAATGCACAACTGTCAAATGAAACTCAGGCAAGTTGTGCACGACCATTCAAGATGTTCTGTGTGACTTGACTGGTCGTTGCCGATGTCTTAGGGCAGTTACAGATTCCTTTTGCGCCCAAAATCTTTGTCATGTTTAGTCAAATGTCTCGACCACCATACACACATCAGTTTTCATGTTATGTTCAGTCACGTTGAATATAGTGATTTACATGGTTTTGGGTTGTTTTTTTTTTTTTTTTTAACCCTCTTCTGTAACAGATTGCTAGTAAATAGAGCCTCTAGCATTGAATTTTGCTACTAAAAATTTAAGGCAATGTCAGCGTTTGCAAATAGGTTTCTTGAGGTGGTAGTTCAGACTAGCCAGGGTGTGCTTTTTGCTTCAACAGTAATCATATTTTGACACTATTAAATTAAACATATTCAACCATATCAAAGTGACTGCTAGACGCAGCTACTTCATTCTCTTAAGGCTCGTGACACAATATGTAATTTTTTCATTATTCTTTTAAGGGCTATTTCTAAAAAATTTTAACTTAATACCTCCAGTTCATTTGCTATCTGTCACAAATATTTTCAACAAATATTTACTTGTGTAACATCATGGGTGTAAAAAGGCATGCAAGTCTTAATATCATGATCTGTTGAAAATATTTTTGGCAGAACAATTGCCAGGGGAAGGAGGTATTAGCTTAAAATTTTCTAAATAGCTAATAAATAAAATAAATGACGAAAGAACAAAAAATCTGCATGACATGTGTGAAGGAGTTATTAAGTCACCAGCAAATAAAAGAATCTGCATTATTTGCAGTTTCGCCAGCGAATTAAGAAGCCTGCCCAAAGCAAACAAAAGCATAACTAGAGACAGGAAAAATTTGCGAATTCATTTCACGACACCCTGAAATTCAAATAGTTATTCCTCAGTGCTGCCTCTGCTATTGGCTCACAACTCACCTGGACGACTCTGGGCCAGTGAGAAACACTCAACCCGAAGCTGTATCGAATCACAGGCCGCTACGTTGGGACACTTCCACAAGACAGCAGCCAATGAGAGGGTGAAATTTGACCGAGTGTACGTAGAACTATAAAGTTCATCCTAGAGGTCATTGAACCCGCGAATTTTTCCGGTCCCTAAGCATAACTGTAAATCATCCCAACGGCACTTATAGGGTCACATCCCATTTGACAGCAAGTTGATTTTATACAATTTCTTGGACATACACCATTGCATATGTCCAAGAAATTTTATTAAATCAAAATTCCACATTGCATGAATCATTAGTAAAGAAAGTTGACAACAAGTTTGGGGCTTGTAGATTTATTACATTTAAAAATTATGGTCACCCAACTTGAAAATTATTCATAAGGCAGTTTGTCTTAGGTCATTTAAAAACCAGCCAAGCTTCTTAGATGTGATTGCTTTAAAATATGGTTTAAAAACTACACTTTGCTTATTTTATTTCAAAAACATTACATGAATACAGCTAAAGCAGTGCAAGCCTGATGTAAATCCAGGCGCTGTTACAACCAAAACTGGCCAATCCTATTTTTAAAACCTTAATTTAATTCTTAATAGTAATATTTGATTACTTACCCTTGTACAGGTTACGATGAACTCAGATGGAAGGAAAACAGTAGGATTTAACATCATAGTTATGTGCAGAAGGCTGAAGGTGTAAAGATGGCGAGTCATGCCATAGGTTGGAAAATAAAGTAAGTTTGTGCCTTGCAACATGAGCCTGTCCTTGTCATTAACAGTGGACACACAGGATTCCTCCAATTAGAGATGCTAAAGACCTGAAGACCCAAAATTTTTTATAAATTTTAAACTCAGTGCTTTTTCAATTTGGCGAGTTTTTAGTCAAAAAGGTCGGGTTATGGTGGAAAATGTGCCAGGGTCGGGGAGTTGATGGGGGGAGGGGGAGGGGGGCTAATGCCCCATAATTTGTAAAATTTTTAAAGTATATTCTTTCAATTTAGAGTTTTTCTGAGGTAGTGTTATGGTGGGAAATGTACCCGGTCTTCGTCTTTCTCCCCCTTGAGGAGAAAAAGGGGGGGAATGCCCCTAAATATTGAAAATTTCAAAAATATATTCTTTTCAATTGGGACTTTTCCTATTCAAAAGGTCGGGTTGTGGTGGAAAAAGTGCCGTGGCTTCATTAATGGCAAAATGGGTACTACATCGGAAATTATCTGACCACTCTTCCAGTGTGATCAATGTATGATACGGACATTCCATCAGTCAATGTTGATTTAGGCACAGAATGTGTGCATATAATTAAACCAATAGCCATTTAGTTTCCAGCAAAATACAGCTATGGTACTGCTGAAAGGCGAATGTTGCTATTCATACTGAGTTGGGCATCTACCGTGCATAAAATGCAAGGCTGCGCTGTAGATTATGCAGTTGTTTATTTGGGATCGCGTCTCTTTGCTGTCGGACAGACTCGTGTAGCTCTTAGTCGCGTAAGTCACTGGATGGTCTCCAAGTAGAAGAACTTTATTGCTCTAAGATAACAATGTTGACACATTAACTGAAATGATTTGATTACATGAACATTAATGACTAATTTTAAGTTCATTGTAACAAATAAATACTTTAATTACTCATATTTAGTATTTTTAATTAATTTTTTTACTCATATTTAGAATTTTTATTTTATTTTTAGACTAAAAAGGATAAAATAAATTTAAAGTTAAAAAAATACTTTAAAAAAATTAAATTTAATTTTTATATCTTATCATCTGCCATGATTCGAATTGAGAACACACTAGTGAATGGACACAGCATCTTCAGTTTCGCTGTTGTAAGGACAGTGGCTTGGTCTTTGATGTTTATTTAAATAAAGACTTTCAATCCAAGACTAAAATAACAACTTATCTACATATTCCCATTTTGACGAAGCTTGTACCTGGTGCATTTAGTTGCAAAAAAAAAATATTTCCTACATCTAAATTAGTAATGTAATATATATGAGGCACACATGCAGAACAAGTAAAAAAATTCACACAGAATAATTTTTTTAAGGATGGTAGGTATTTATTTGCCAGCTGTCATTTCTTTGTGCCACACTAGGTTCATATTAAAAACATGTAGGAATTAATTATCCTAGGACTTGTACAGATTAACAGACAACTGTCGTTTACAATCTACAAACACAAATGCTTGGACAGAGTTGTGAAAATCAACTCCACATGACACAGTCATTATAGATTCAAAACAGTTGAACAAACATTAACCTCACCAAAGTGTTCTTATTTCAAATCTAATCTCTAGCATGATAGACCTTGAGATGACATTTAAAGACTTAGGCAGCACAGATAATTACTTTATTTAAGGAAAATTTACAGGGTTTCTTTAAAATTCACAAACTTCCATCTACCGAAATGCCATTTAACTGCTTTTAAAATAATTAGGTAGCCGGGGTTCACAAGCAGTGAGGCAAATTCACAACCAACTTAAGAACTAAAGCGAAAAGTCGAAATGCCAACGAGGATAATGAATAGAATCACGTACCAGCTGCGAAGATAAACCACATAAAACACAGCGTGTAGATTACACAATAAAGGATTCAGTCCACCTACGCAGAAAAATGGAAATGAATAATATCACTTTCACTTGTCCTCTGACAGTCTTGGTATGCGTCTCTTTCCAACTGAAGTGTTCTGTCGTTTAGATCCATTGTGACACACAGAAAACTGAGTCATTTTTCCATTAAAACTAGAGTGTCTTCAAATTTCCACACACTCTTAACTGGCCAAACGTCGTCCTCTATCTGTACGTGAACTTAATTTGCTGAAACAGAAACAAGACGGCAATTAGAAAAACCTGGTTGCTCATTAACAGCATATAATTTACAACAGTAATGCACTAACCACTAACAGAAAAGAAAGAAAAATCAAACAACCATGACCAGCTCAATACATAACAAAAATACTGGCACAACATTTCAGGTGCACCAAACAATAAATCACTATTGAAAAAAACCAATCAGCACTAACATGCATGTTAGAACTGTTAACCTGTGTTGGATATGTACAAAAACAGCTCTAGAATCATGATTTTCTATTTCACACCCATCCATTTGTGATCGTATGTTTGGTCACAAGTAGTTTTGTTTTAATATTCTACATTAAAAACATTTAAGGGCACCTGTTTAACATGTGAAATTATCACTCTCCTGACAACATACGTCACAGATAGGCTACTGCTGTATGCTGTTAAAAGACTATAATGAGAAATCCTTCCAAAACAGCTTCAAACTCAGGGGTACCAATCGAGATCTTAGCAAGAAGAAGACTATATCCAGAAGACTCACATGTGTATTGATTGTTTGGACTACAGTGAAGAACCTTCTAGAACTTTATGTAACCATCCCAGACTTTCTATTTATTCCTAGAGAGGTTGGGAGGCAATAGGAGGAAGAGGGAAAAGAAATTAGTGTATAAATACCCAGGGTTTTAGGTAGTTCAGGATGGAACATCAAGACACCACTATGAATCGACGACATCAGAGAGTGAAAAGGGGTGGTGGGGGGACACGAGAGTATGGAGGTTATTGGAGAGCTAAGTACTCTCTTTTATCGCATAATCGTCGCACGCGTGTAATCGTCACATTTATATTTTAGGCCGTCAAAATTGGGATAAAAAAACTTCTCGTTTAAACGTCGAATGATGTTTTTGGTCCCGCTATTAGATGCCGAGCGCTTTGTGTAGGTATGTTTTCCGTATAAAACAATGTATTTTAAAGTAGAAATATAATATTTATTCAGAAATTACCACTTGCTTATTTAATTGACGGAAATACAAAGTTGTCTGACGTGTAAATTTTCTTTTAAAGACGTTTTTAAACGTTATTTCCTTTATCTGATCATCTGCGTCGCCGCGGTGTACCGCTTATGAACATGTAGCCAGCGCCAGTTTGCATCATTCATGTTTGGTTGTTTCTTCCCGTATAGAGCGCGCGCACGTAGTCGAATATCGATATCTCGCCGATTGCATGCAGCGCGCGCTCTCTGTCGAGTGCCGAGTTAACTACATTTGATGGCTCGCATTATTTCATGGTAAATGTGCACTACAGCTATTGTTAGGCGTTCGTTCACGTCGCAGATTCAAGTGGCCTGCATTTGCGTTACAGTTTGGGTTTTCTATTTAAAGTTGAAAGGTTTTTGTTTAATGAATTATTAATATAAATTGTTTGACGTGCTCTTGTATACGCCACTTTTTTTTTTTTAAATAAACATACTTTCCATGAACGGGTTTTTTTATTAATAACTTTACCTAACAAAATTTTTTTTTCTCTGCATAATCGTCGCACCCCTACTTTTCAAACTTGATTTTAGATTAAAATGTGCAACGTTTATGCGAGAAAACACGGCAAGTCTTTTGTTTATTTTCTTTAATGGCGAGTAATTTTTCCAAGTCTGAATGTCTACTGTTGTACATGATACTTATATTTTTCAATAATGTTTCAGACACCTTTTTTCCTTGGACTTGGTGTATGATGCACCTGGTAAAGTTAAAGTAAGTGTTAAGTTTTTGGTGCTCATAATACTAGTCTGTTTTCTCTCTACACTTTTTTGCACTTTCTGCAACTTCTGTACTTTGGTGGTCATATTTGTTTCACAGAATTAAAAATAACTTAGCTCTCCAAAGCCTTTAGATTACTTGTAATTGTATAGTGTTATTTCTCAGGGTTGAATACATTATCACTTCAACCTAAAAATGTTTTTTTATAAAGGAAAATGAAAAATAATTTTCTGATGAAATTAACTTTTTGAGATAAATTATTTATGTTATTGCTGTGATAAAAATAACCTCATTGTACCTGAAAAATTAATGTTGATCAGATTAATTATTTTTGTATTTATGGAATTTTTTTCCTATACATGTTTGAAATTTACAACTAAATCTATAAATAGAACTTACTCATTTTGTCTTGTTAACGTTTTGCACCTTCTAAAGTTTTCAGCATTTAGGTTATTTCCTTTGATGTTTTCCATTTAATATGCAGGCTACGTCCCATCTGGTCAAGCAAGTGGTTACCTTGTGAGTTTGTAAGAGTTGGTGCTTTCAGTGAGTGTTTGGGACCATATGGGACCGACCTCACGTTTTTGACCAAGACAGACAATCAAGAATGATCCAAAGGAACACTAGGCAACTTAAGAATACTCAAGACTTGTAAAAATTACATTTTCGTAAAAACACAGCTGAAAAGTTATCGTACATATTTCCTTGGCAAACTGTATTTAAGGCATTCCAAGTTTCTTAAACTTGTGTAGTGACTGAAGGAAAAGTAGAAGCCAAGAACTGTATAGGTTAACAGAGTCTAGACTACGTAGAGCAGATAACATGTGCAAAAAAACAAAAAAAAACAGTAGTTACGAGATGAAAATATTAATCTATGAAAGGAAAGTTACATACTGTCCTAGGAAGAATGAACAACAATAAACTGTCTTATAAATACATATACTGATTTTAATGACCCAAGATTGTTTTTATATAGCAAAAAATTATAAGGTAAATAAAAATATGCAAAATGTAATGGCATGTACTTCAAGTGCCATAAAGCAAATTATAAATGTGTCAATGTAGTTAAAGCATTTAACAAAACAATATACAAGTGCAGAAGAGAGCAGGTTACGTAGTCTGTAAAAACTGTGAAATAGTTTATTATGGAAAGTGTCACAGACTGTCACAATGCTTTTCACTCACTAGGATTTCAGTGATTGGTCCTTCAATTAGCACAGCGGCACACAAAACTAAAGCCAAATGTATTCATAAAAAGCTTGATGCAATACGGCCTTGTGCACTGCATGCTGAGAGTGCTCAGGTGTTTCTATACGAGCATTAACACTTAACTGCACAAGATGCACCATCATGACCTCCAAACATCGGCATGCTCAAATGGAACTGAAGGAAAGTTCATGCAACAGAAGATTTGAAAAAATACTCATATGCACACACATGTGCCCGCACACACACACACACACACACACACAACACGTGTATATACATATTGCTGATGCACTCTCTCTTCGCTACGGAAGTCTAGACAGAACACTATTGCACTGTTCATTAAACATGCCCCTCCTCAATGGTTTGTCACTGTCGCGCCTCAGATGGGTAGGGGGGGGGGAACTTCCGAAGGAAAAAAATCGGTAGAACTACGATAATTAGAGACCGAAAAAAATTCCCCGATTTATTTGGCGATAGGTTAATATTCAAATACATATACCTTTTGGATGATTTTGCTATTGGCTTACTGTTCATCTGGACGAATATCAACCAATTAAAAACTCTCAACCAAAGAGGGATCGAATCACTGACAAACCCGATGAGACAACTACAAGTCAGCAGCCAATGAACTTGCGTTATTTGCCCGAGTGTACAGGGGAATGTGCAGTATATCCTGAAGGCCATCGAAACCGCGAATTTTTCCGGTCCCTAACGATAATATAAACCAAATTGGCCATATTGAATGCAACCCTTTTTATAAGACTTCAAATACAAATTTTTGTAACCAAAACAGCTGATATGATGGCAAAGATGATTACAGAAAAGCTGGATTATGATCTGAATGCAAATAAATATTGCAATAGTCATTGCCATGGAGATTGTCGAGAAAACAAAGTCGTACACAGTTTTTTTTTTTTTAAAATGCACTTAAAAATCAATGCAACTCATGTTAAAACAAAATTAATGAACATTTAACTAGTATTAAAATTTTAAGTTAACTTCTTTTACTCTTATTGAATTTTATAATGGATTGGCCAAAGAAAGGTAAGGTATTATTATTATTATTATTATTATTATTATTATTATTATTATGCAGAAATTATAAATTAGTACAAAAAAGGATTTTCTGCAAAATACCTTAACATATACCATTTCTTCTGACCTCTATTTTCCTTATGTAATAAATAGCTAGAATTGAAATTATATACTGGATGCTTTCTTGTCCATATTTATTCTCACTTTCCTGCTCAAGAAAGAAGTTCATGTACATTTACTTTACTCCAGAAACAGAACCTAAGATCACACTTTCCCAGGAGTTTTTTTTTCACTCACTTCTCCTAAGAAATATTTTTTGATAAGAAATTCTGTGAAACTGTAAATTAATTAGGTAAAATCATTGCACTGTGACTAGTTCAAGATAATATAAAATTCTCAAGGTATTTTTTTACCTCCAACAGGTGTTTCAAAAAAATATTATTTAAAATTTTGATTCTAGCAAACTTAGCATGCCATGTTCTTGCTAATCAATGAACACTTATCATGAAGCATTAAAAGTCTAAATTAAGTCTTATTAGGGTATTAACACAGTGGTTGCTGCGATACCATCAAAAGTGGTAAAGAAGTGATATTTTTTAACACTATTTAAGGCACAATGCTGCACATTTAACAATTCCATGCAAATCTCAAATTAGGAAAATTTTTTAACATGCCATTAAATTTACAAGTTTAGAGGTGGACGGGATCCCGAAACTTGGGATAAAAGTCGGGAAAAAGACCATTCCAGCTCTTTGGGGGAAAAAATTTTCTCCTTGGGATAAATAGTTTGGGAAAACCAATTTTTTTAATTGTAAAAATATTCGGCAAACTAAAAAACATTATAAACTTACGTTTTAGTGTCACATAACAAATTACAACTTTGCACATGTATTGACTAAACAAAAAAAAAATCACGAAAACACAATCTGCGAAACGTAATCCAGCCCTTGTTCATAAATTCTGTCAAAAATAAAAAAAAATCCAACTAAATAAAGTACTCAAATGTGATCAAACATATTTTTAACAATATATTTTTTTCTTTTGATGAATGTACAACATATCATTAGGTTATCTTTGAAAATTAACTTCACATGAGCAGCAATGAATAATGTTGCCTAACAAGTCATATTCAAAACAACACAAAACTCAGTTTTTAAAAAAAAAAAACTGAAAGATGCCATCTTGGTTGCAAATATTTAAGCCATAAATTTGTTGCTTTTAGAAACATCAGAGCATTTTTTAATTTTTTGCAGTTGGTCAACATGTATGACCAAAAGTAAATCACGGGAAATGATAGGGAATAAGATGTTTGTTATTATTTCCATTATATGTTACTTATTATTTGTCCTTATGTATCAATATTTTTTTTGTGAACTAGAATTTGGATTACTAATGATTTATGAGATGAATGAGATGTTTTTGAAAGACATATTAATGGTAAATATTTTTTTCCTGTATACCAAGTTAAGTGACATAATTTCAATGCTGTTGCTCCCGATCCCGAAAATCCAATATCTTTCCCGACAGAATCCCGTCCAGAAGTAAAAATGTCACTCCCGTCCACCTCTACATTTAACATATCTAACTGCACAGCCAGAAAAAAAAAAATTTAATGATAAGGAAAAAAAAGGGACAAAACATTTCTTAACAGGTACACGAGAAGCAGAAACAAATATCAAACAATCAACCAAACCTGCAATCAAGTTTTTAGTGATCTTTACTCTGCAATGATTTCTAGTTCACTTTTTTTTTTTTATACAATTTATGTACGTGCGGGAGGAGTGCGTTGGTGCCACTACCACGACTCCCTCCAGTTCCCGTCGTGAAACAACGGTACTCGAGAGACGTCGATATCGGGAGACGTCTCTGCAAACACAGTCCCAACTCAGCCACCACATTCCTAACGACGACTGAGGCACACAGTGAAACCTCGCTAGTACAAAAAAAAAATGATTTTCACTGATGCCTGTATCAAAGTTAATTGTAACCAAACTATTACACTAATTTTTCTTTTGGTTACAATTTTTTTAGTTGGGGGTTTCACGCTTCAATCGACAGCGAGGTCATGTAGACTATGAGACACAAGCATTGGGGAAGGAATCGCCAATAGGAATCACTCCATCCATCGTTTTCTTGGAGTGTTCTCCGGGAGACCACGGGGAAACAGCCAAGAGAATGGCCGGGCCAGGGTTCAAACCCAGATTCTCTGCAATGACATTTCAGTGACTTGCCACTGTCTCACCTAACTCCAGTCAGGGTGTACACACAAAAATTACTATACCTATTTAGTAGACTGTGCGGGATCCCGAAATGCACAAAAAATTTCTGTAACGTAAAGAATTATTTTCTTGCCAGGAGGGAAAATAAATATCCATATATTTTCAGGAATTTTAGTTTTATCTTGAAGAGGTATGAAATAACCTCTAACAAATCAGCTCCTAAACACAGTATATATTTCCTTCAAAATAAACATTTAACAGTGGTAAATATGACCAAAAAAAAATATGACTACAATAAAAAAATGTACTTATGTTTATTTTTTTTACAAAAAAAAAGTTTTTTTTAACGGCAGTGTTATAATTCGTTGTCCTAATGTCTGACGTACGTAATTACCTATGACATACCTGAATACCACAGCTTAAAAAATAATCAATGCCTCAATGTTTATAAGAAAACAAACAAACATTAAAATACGCAAAATAGTTTAATTCCGACTACTCATGAGAAAAAAACTTTTCAAACATGGTTGAAATAAGGCAGTTTAGTATTAAATAATACCCCAAGTTTTTGATGGCATTAATCTTCTTGGTTAAAATATGTAAGTTTCTAATATTCTGTCATAATAGGTATTTTGCTTATTTATAACATTAAAGAGAATTTTTTTTTTTTTTCAAATCTCGTGAACATCCAAAAATCGGTTTCCTAACGATGCCAACAGGCCATAAACAGAGCGTAAATGATTATTTTCTTTGTCATTGATCAGATTGCATATTTATTTTGTAATAATCTGCGAGGCTTTAAAACAGGGCAAAAACAAACTAACATTAGTATCATAGAATTAAAAATAAGTCTTCCAAGTAAATTCACTGACTTTCCCCATCCAATTTCAACATCCCTGATTTTTTCCTGACTTTCCACTGACAGTTATAATTATTATAATGAAACATATTTACACATTTCAAAATATATATTACACAGCCGTACACAGCAGGATAACGGCACCAACTTGTAACATTACCTTTGAGTGTAATTCTCGTAAATTTCATTGGAGTAAAAAAAATACCTTGAAAAACAAGTGTTTTGTATTAAACGAGGACTATTCGTAAGGTAAGCTCTGTTTGGTCATTAAAAAAAAAAAATAAACTCTTAGGAAAAAGGTTTTTATTGACAGTTTTAGTTTACTACATATGTACTTTACATTTTTACATAATCACCATTCAGTTCCAAACACTTTTCATAACGCTACATTAGTTTCTTTAACCCCTCTGCAGAGAAGTTTGCTGCCTGGAAATTAAACCAGTTGACCATCGTAATTTTGTAATTATTGCCATTTTTGCATGTTTCATTAAATCAACCCAAATGACTCCCTTTTTGTCCCAAAAAAATGGTAGCCATCATTGTTCGATTTGAGTAGGAGATTGCTTAAATGTTTTCTGGAGCTGTTTACTGAGCGCCTGTATTTAGGCTATGCACATTTCATATTTGAAATCCATAACGCCTATGGCCAAAGCATGCAGGGGGGTTAAAGAAACTGGTCTAGCATTACGAAAAGTTTTTGAAACTGAATGGCGATTATGTGAAAATATGAAGTCAAAAAAATTTTCTCAAGTGTTTTTTTTTTAATGACCAAACAAAGCTTACTTTACGAATATCACTCGTACAAAGGTTTCGCTGTAACACCCCTTTGGAGCTTATTACACAAATTACAAATTAACTGTCATACTGCACATTTACTTGGCATCTGAATGATAAATATCTCGATATACACTGACTCCTTTAAGTGGTAATTTTACACACCTGTAATTAGGTGTAATACATTTCACATTTCAATGGAGTGGAATCTTTTTAATTAGTGACAGCATTATGCACTTCCATACAAGTGACATATATATGCACGAATAATTTTTAGTGGGACCAGAGTGTCAACAGAGATCAGAGAGGTTATATTACAAAATAATAAATTAAATACTTAATTGTACACATTAAAAACTTTTAGCTGCATTTTTCCAAAACTGATTTTTATATAGGTATGCCTGACTTCAACAGAACAAAATCCAATTTGGGGGGGAAAAAAAAGGAAAAAAACATAACTTTCTGCACAGTTAACAGGAACCCTGTAAAATCAAAATTCAAACTTTTTTTTCCTACAAAAAGCAACTCAAAAGCTTCAGGGCACACAGATATATTAAAATGTAACTCAGGCACAGTAAGAAATGTTATTACTGACCTACGCTGACAAGATAGTCTGTGTCCTTTAAGGGATACGTAAAAATAAAAATAAGGAAACAAATTTAATAGCTATTTTATAAGAAACTCAATGGACCCTTCTTCAGATACACCACTACAAAAATGATTTGAATCCCACCATTTTATTACCATTAAATGTATGTTGTTATATCTCATGTAAGAAGTTGCCCAAAAACTTTGTTTCCCATATAAAACATTGTAATTTTATAAGTTTAAATTCAATGTATAAGTTCTCTTTTAGACACATTTTCAAAAATTACAAACTTTATCTGTTCCACCACGCCTGTGTAGTGCATATGAAAATGTAGCCAGCGCTAGTTCGCATTGTGATTGGTAAGTTGATGCCTGTGTAGAGTTCACGCACGTAGTCTAATATCAATATTGATAACTCGCCGATAGCATGCAGCATGTTCACTCGTATCTAATGCAGAATAAACCATACTTGATAGCTTGCACTTTTCCGTGTGTACTACAAGTGCTATAGTTATCGATACGCTATGTTAGTTCCGTTTTGTGTTCACGTCATGGTTTTTGTTAATTTATTAAAGTTAATACAAAACTTTTTTTTTTTCATTACATTTATTTACTAGTAAAATTGTGCGAGCTAAAAGTGGTAATGAACACAATGTTCTATGTGTAAATTATTTTTCGGGAAAGGTTTTCAAACGCAATCTCAATCTGAATTTTTTTCAATAATAAATTTAAACTTTTTGATGTTGTGTAGGTCTAAATCCTAGTCACCATAAAAAAATCTTTACCATTTGTTAATTCATTCATGCATACATTTAAGGAACTATGATAGTGAGAAAATTTTCCATTTCCCAACTAAGAAGTTTCCCCATCTAGAAAGTTTATTGAAGAGTCCCTTAAAAAAACTTCTAAACAGAGTATCACAGTATTGATTAGTCATATACTATTGATATTGTACATAATTTTTTGAGCAAAGCAATATTACACTGATCAACAAAGCTATGTTGTAGCACACACAGTCCCCCACACAAGTTTCCAAAATAATGGTTCTGAACCGAGCACACACGAGCGAGTGGAAAGCCGCTGTGTGCAGTACACTCACCAGGAAATCCCTGGGGCGGCTGCCCGGGAACTGAATACTGAGGTCGGAATGAGGCGAAGTTGGCGCTGCCGAACCCAGACTGCAGTTGGCCCGACTGGAACCCTGGCGGGAACTGACTAGTCAAGATACCTGTCGCAAACATCAACACTCCTGACGCTCTCCTCTGCTGCCATCGTCACACACCACGCCCAACACTCGACTGTCAAGATGAGAAATAGGATACATTATGGTGAAAAGCAAATTAAAATAAAACAGTATCACCCCATTCCAACATAATGATTTTATTTAAACCCAAAACTCGAAAATGTGAGCTGAAAGCGAGATTCACACAAACCTTAACTCAAATCAAAACCATTAAACACTTGTATACCCAAATATAATTTCAACTTGTACTTAACTAGACTTTAATTCACAAATAAAAATATGCAAATAAGTCAACAATTGTAAATTTTTAAGTTTCAATATTAATAAAAAATTATTTTTAATAAAATTAAATACATTAGTTTTCAAATGGAATTTTATTTTAGGGCCTAACAAACATTCATTTTTTAAAAGGAAATCATTTTAGTAATTGGAGGTCAATCCATTAGCGTTTTGCATTGCATTTATCCATTTACTCTCAATTTTACAACAGCCCAAAAAAAAATAAGATACTTTCGAATGTACGGCAGCCTGGAATATAAAAAAAACAAACTGTAAAAAAAAACTTCCAGAAGGGATATCACTAATTCAGTGTTGCAAAAATTACCATTATCCACACCAAATCAAAAGCTTAGAATAGAGCTTTATTTTACTATTTTCTGCCAACATCTTGATGGTTTAGAAACCAATTTAGGTTCACATAATTTTTTAGGTAGTTGGCATCACATGTTTTGCAGATACCAATTACAGTGCTTATCAATACAGTCACATCACGCAATCCAAGACAACTTCTCACAATAGCTCAGTGAGGTCTGTTTACGAAAAGCATTTTAAAATTGGCAGATGATGGATGAGTAGTTCTATTTCGTTACTTATTTTTTAAACTTTTTTTTTTAATTGGAAGAGTAAAAAATTGCTATAATGCATGTTTTCGGAATAATTTTAAAGTGTTTCTGATAGTTGCCCCGCGCATGAAAAAGACTTCACACAATCCAAGACATCTTCTCGCAATATCTGAGTGGGGTCTGTTTACGAAAATCATTCAAAAATACACTGATGATGGATGAGAAGTTCTGTTTCTTTATTTATCTTTTAAACTGTATTTTTAATAGAGTAAAAAAAACGCTAAAATGAATGTTTTCAGGAATAATTTCGAGGCGTTTCTGACAGTTGCCCCACGCATGAAGAGGACTTCACGCAATCCGAGACAACTGCTCACAATAGCTCAGTGGGGTCTGTTTGCGAATACGCTGGTGATGGATGGGGTCCGGAGGAGCACCTGTGGGCCCCTGCTGGGAGGCGGTGGAGGTGGTCGGCGTGCTGGACGAGGTGGTGGTGGCGGCCAGCCGGGACAGGATGGAGCGCTCCGACATCTGCAGGCGCTGGGCCACGGGCGGGATGCGGGCCAGCGTCGCCGGCAGCCTCGACACGTCCGACTTCATGTCCGACAGCAGCTCCTCCAGCTGGTTCAGCACCTGTGTACAGCCCCGGACCGCGTCTACTACACGCCCCCTCACTGCACACTGCTCGTTCAACATCCACCACAACATTACATACCACTATTTTGCAAACACACACACACACACACACACACACACACACACACACAAAAAACACCAGACAGACAGAGACAGACACAGAGAGAGAGAGAGACAGACACACAGAGACAGAAACAAAAAGACATACATACATACATACATACACACACAGACAGACACACGCAGAGACCAAAGAGACACACAGACATAGACACACACACACCCTCATATTTACATTTTTACCACATGCACAGTTTTCTTAAAATGCTAGTTTATTTTACAAAAAAAAATTACACTACTGAGAAAAGCACATCCCATGTATGAAAACAATGGAATGAAAGGGGCCCGTCGTATGTGACGTAATTTTCGAAACGGCAAATAATCTTCTATGAGAACAAAATATTTTTAATGTCCGGAATGTACCATAGTTTTTATGATTCGGCATCAATCGATATAATCAATTTTCGGCACAAATGTAACAACGTGAAGCGATACATCTTTATAATACAGCTTGTATCTTCATATTAGTGATGTGTCAGGCCCATGTTCTAGGACCTCCGTACTCCAAGTTCTCGGCAATTTAACCAGCACTGAAAACTGTAATTATACTAATCCTCGTCCCCACGGAAATCTTTACAGACAAAACCTTTCCCAGTGCAACTACCACACTTGTTGAAATTATTTCATGAAAAAAAGAGCGGTTATCTGTTGTAAAATAATGACTAGATCATAATATGTTTGCGAAATGAATATTTAAAACAAAAATTAAACTTTTGTAATGTTGAAAACTTTTTACATTAAAATGTACAGTGTTTGGCAGGGATAAAATATTTAGTTAGAAAGGAATTTGTTGATCAATACTCAATGCTGAATACTTCACAAAGAAGACTATTGGTAGCAGTCAAGTCACCGTTAGTTCCAGGCATTCCATTGAAGTACTATGTTTTATTGCATGATCGTCACACATTTTATACAAAAATTCTAACAGCGGGACCAAAAACATCATGAGATTTTTATGCAAGAAATTTTTTCCCCAAAAAAATTGAGTTGGCGAGAGCAACGATTACGCAATGTGTTTTGTCTATAGACGTACGAGACTGTAAAATCCAGATAAAAACGATACAATTAATGCTGATGCACTCGCAAACAACTCGATTGGCAGCAAGCGTGCACGGTAGCACAACTCACCGCCATGACGGTTCAACAACAACTGTTGCTTCGTTGCCAGAAGCTGCAGGGCTGCCCACCTCGGCAGGCAGCCAACTTGAAAAACTTGGCGCTGCTAGCAAGCAGCGCGGGAAGTTCAAAATTCAAATGTTTCCAAACACTATACACTAAATTACACACAATATTTACAAGTCCAAACACAATGATGTGCTTGAAAGGTTAACCCTTTCCTGCCTGGCAGTACTTGTGAGTCCCACAATGTTTGAAGCCCCATAGAAATAGTGTGTGCATGTTTGAAACCACATGCTGCCTGTCGGGACCTCTGGGTCCCTGTATAGCTCCGCTCTGCCAGTTGTCGAAGAAGTTCGATTGACAGCCGAGAGGTTGCAGCACTAACACGGCAGCGCTGCACCAGTCTGGAGCGCCCTTTTTTTTGTTCGTTGAGCTGGACATATGATAAATGCCTGTCAGGACTTAAAAGTCCCATCATTAAAAAATATATTAAATATAAATAAAAAAAATTGGAAAAAAAATAGGGTCTCCTTTTATGCCTACTTAAATATAAAAATGAAATAAAAATTACAAAATTCAATTTTTTTACATTTCTAGGCAGGAAAGGGTTAAACTGCCGAAAGGGCGATGCGTAACCTTGTGAAGGACGGCATTGGCGGGCTTGTTGCCGGCCAGGGACTCCTTGGAGAGGTGCTGGTGGGACTCCGCCAGGCACTCCACCTCTGCGAACCGGGCGTTGAGGGACATGGCCGGGTGGTTGGGGTCCTGGGTGAGGTTCAGGTAGGCCGCCCGGCGGAGCTGCTCCTCGATCACCAGCGCCTGCTCCAGGAGCTGCAAACACGAGTTCCACGTGCAGGCTGTACCCCGTGCTCGGTCGGGACCCCGTCGGCTGCGTGGGCCTTTCAGTTCGTGCAATGGCATCTTACAGTGACAAGATTTTATGGCTTAAATTTCAGTCCCATTTCATTTTTAAAACAGAGGAGTTCATTGTTATAGTTTTATTTTTATAAAATATATATATAAATATATATATAAATATATATATATTTATACTCACTCCACCAGAATAGTGGTAAAATTAAAAATGCAGAATTTTTACAATAATTTGTATTAAATAAGTCTAAAACAGACACATTCATATCAATGAAAATAAATTAGCAAGCATATTTAACCACACAGTGCAATGTTTCTTTTCTTTTTTCTTAAATAAAAAATTGGGTAAGGGTTGCAATACATTATTTTAAAACTAAAAATCAGCTTAAAATGTATTACCCATACACGCATTAAATTGGCAAATTGTCATTTGGTGGAGGAGTTCTTGATCAGTCAAATGATAAACTAGGCTAGGGAAAATATGTGCTTGGGAAACCAAAACATTTTCTGTGGTCAAAAAAAAAGATTCTTAGTATAATTTAAAGTTGCTGAATCTGGATAGATACAGAAAAGAGAGGAATGAATGAGTAATGCACAATTGAAATGGTTTAAAGAGTGTAAAGATGAATGGGGTTGATAGAAGTGAAGGCCAGGTTGTGCCACATTGCCATGAAAAGCAACAGTAACAGTCTGCAACAGCTAAAAAGAGGAATAAAATTTTGAAGGAATGTTTTCCTAGTATGACATTACCCTCTACTAAGCATGAACTTTGAAATGATAACAAATGTGAAGTAGCTTGGCTTCTGGGTTGTAGCCGTGTCCTTGGCAAATAATTCCACCGACGTTTCGGGTGGACATTGCAGTCGCCATCATCAGGGAGCCGTTCATTACCAGTAGGTAAAAACCCAGAAGCCAAGCTACTTCAGACAATGGCCGTGAAAGCCTGCGAACATTATGACAGCAAATGTATATTCACACAAACCTTAAACCTTCTTGCCAGGAACTTGTTCTTAATCTCCAGGAAGTTCCCCTTTCCCACGTCCATCTTGAACGGCTCGTTGATGATGGAGAAGCGGATGTCGTTCTGGATGTCTTGCCACCTCCCGTAGCCGTGGGTGACGATCCCGGCAAGCAGCCAATAGTCGTGCCTGCAAGACAAACAAGTAGACCAGTGGACGGAGAGAAAACCAAGCAGCACAACTAAAACTCAGAAATATTATTTCTGCGTTCGAAGAAATACTAAATAACTCTGTCATGAACACACTTATATGTACTTCAGAGCCTCCTATCAGCAAAAACAAGATTTTTACAGTTTTATTTTTAGGCCAATTTCATTTTTGAACAACAGATTTTGGTGTTATTGTCGTTATTTTTTTATGAATGCAGTTTATTTGTTAAGACAGTACATGATTAAACAGATATGACACACAATTTTTTAATGATACTTATTTCACCAAAACAGTGTCATTTTTGCCTGATAAATGATGCACTCGGAGCAATAAATATAAATCTACAAGTACTTGTTCGAAGAATGAACATATGTCACTAAGTAATACAGTAAAACCCTCTTAAGAAAATATTGAAAAAACAAAACGTCCTTAAGCAGGAAAACTTATTAAAAGGGTAAAAAGTAAAAATAAATTTTCAAGGGTTAAATAGTTGCGAGGTTTATCAAATGTAAAGTTTAAATGGAGTTACGTAGAAGGAAACAATAAAATTACATTAGTGAAACCTCACTGATTCAAACCTGGAGAAATCTAGGATTATATATACACTAGAGTCCCGTTATAGCGAGGTGTCACGGTTCCGGGTTTGATCCTCGCTATAACCGTGTCCTCGCTATAACCGAATTGGACAAATTTTGGCCCCCAAAAAATAAAAATTAACCGAAAATAGCATAAAAATTGTGTTTAAACCTGTATAATTGGAAAATAACAAGTAATATTAACGAAATCTTAATTTCTGTGAGCAGATTTGTGAATTCTCTTTAAAACGATACCCCATAAGTACGGATGCGATCACCGATTGCGTCAAAATAACCAGAATACCCTACCACGCCACGTAAGTATAGCATCTCAACCCGCGGCCGACGCAGCATTGTGCTGCTATCTATTGTCGACACGGGCTGTCTGCTGGCGGCCATGTTGGTTCGGGATGTTGCTAACAGGTGGTGCTAGTGTAGCGCGACGATTTAATTCCTTACAAAAAAGCAGGAGTGCGGCTGCGGCAACGCACGTACGTCTCAAACGTAATAGTCGCTGGAAAACTATACTTTTTTCATTTAAAGAAACCTGTCAACTTTTTTAGAAAATAAATTTGGGATTAAACTCAAACCATCACCACCCCTTTCCCGGACAGATACCACAACAACTGACCGAAACAAAAGTTACAAGAAAACTGCCCTAGCGATTCGGAAATAAATACGGTAGTGCCTACTAGAGGTGTAAAAGTAACGAAAAAATGTGTACCCGTATGTATTCGTTACTATAACAATTAGTACTCGTTACCATCGTTACGTTACTCGTTACTTCTGATACCGCATAACATGCTATGTTATGTTGCAGCAACGAATCCAGTCGTATTGCGTACGCGTACAGTATGACGTCGCGTAAATAATAATAAATAGAATATAAACAATTAACAATATTTGATAATTAATAGTTTTTGTTAACCAAGAAACAATTAAATCTCATTAGAGCGGCTTTTTAATATTATCTCTTTTAAGATAACAACCAAAAAAACGTGAAAATACGTGATTATAAAAACAAAATCATACATATTTCTAATTTGTAAATAATACTTTCTTACGTTGTTTCTGTTCCAATCTCAAACTTTGTGTACACACGGCACAGATAACTAACGGAAGTTTGATAAAAGAAAGAAAGGATGGGATTCTATTTTTAAAGCCACGCACTTAGGTGGCGACTAGAGGTGTAAAAGTAACGAAAAAAAGCGTACCCGTATGTATTCGTTACTATAACAATCAGGACTCGTTACTATCATATCGTTACTCGTTACTTCTGATACCGCATAACATGCAACGAATCAAGTCGTATTGCGTACGCGTACAGTATGACGTCGCGTAAATAATAATAAATAGAATATATACAATTAACAATATTTGATAATTAACAGTTTTTGTTAACCAAGAAACAATTAAATCTCATTAGAGCAGCTTTATTATATTATTGCTTTTAAGATAATAAAAAAAAACGTGAAAATTCGCGAAAAAAACAAAAAAACAAAAATATACATATTTCTAATTTGTAAAAAAATATTTTCTTACTATGTTTCTGTTCCAATCTCAAACTTTGTCTACACACACAATACCATTAATAAACAGTAAAAAACTTGGACGACGAATTTCCAAATTATACTTTACTTAGTAAACAAACATCGTTCTTTGTAACGTAAATTCATCGAATATGCGCGCGCATGCGTGAAACATACAAAAAATGCGAGTAACGAAATGTAGCCGTGTGTAACGTTTCGTTACTCGTATATAGACGGCGCACCCGTTACTCAGTAACGAATACATCCGGTTTGCTACAGCTCTAGTGGCGACTGCACGGCTGAAGAATGTGACAGGCGTCAACGGCAAGATGTCTAGGGGCGAGCGAGAGGGGTGGAGATAAAGCAGACAAATAACAAAAGCGCGCTTCAAGCGACCACGCCGTAAATTCCTCAAAAATACCTCGTTATAGCCGTGTTCTCGCTATTACCGTGCTCGCTATAACGAGATTCTACTGTACTTCTTAATTTTTATATACTCAGTAACCGTACAGAAAAAGTATTTAGTAGATGCAGAAAGGATAAAATGGGCACTATGTTTTCATGAAATTAGGGCATTACTTTGAGAGACATGTGCAAGTACTAATCTCGCAAAAAAAAAAAATTATTATATTCAATGAACCTAACTGAAACCAGACATATAAAAGATTTTCAAGGAACAGATTTAACATTTTGCTGTAATTTACAGTTATCTGTGGTCTGATATGAAGCCATAGGCTCATGCACAAATCCACTATACACACACACACACACACACATATACAGACACACACACACACACACACATCGTACTGTCAAAGTAATACGGCCACATGTCAAAAGTAGAAACTTTTAACACAATTAAACAAGAGGCTATATTATTGCAATAACATGGTTAAATTCCAGACTTGCGTCCATCGCAACATCGTGTTTTGACCGTTATTTTTTCAAAATTCAGGCATGGCCTTATTACATTGGTAAGATTGGCAGATGTTGTTTCCATTGGCGATCTTAACTCAATTTCACATTTTTTGAGATATGGCTCTATTACTTGACAGTGCGATATGTGTGTGTGTATACATATATATATATACACACATATATACATATACACACACACAAAAAAACACATCCACACACACACACACACAAACACACACCTAGTCCCTTCCACCGTCACCCACGAGCTACCAACAAGGTCCTAGTCACCTCCTGTGCCAGATCTCGTACTCGCGGCCGGGAACCGCCGCCTTCTCCTCGTTGACCCACAGCGTGTGCAGCTCCGTGAAGCCGCCGTCCGCGATGTTGAACATGAACTTGCGCTTCTGCTTGTCGAACATCTCCTCCATCTTGCTGGGGTCCATCTGGATCTTCTCCTCCTTGCGCTCCTCCTTCGCGGCCTCCTTGCCCTCCGGCGCGCCGAGCTACCCCCACCACACACTTTAGACGTCACAGTGAACTTCTACCAAGTATTTATATCAACGCATCACTATCTTTTTTTAAATCACATCATGCCCACCGCTAAAGCCCTCGGCTGTTGGTGGGCATGTTAAAATATAAATAAATAAATAAATAAATAAATAAATAAATAAATCACGGTATGCTACATACAGTGCAGACCTGCCAACATTCAAATTTAAAAAATCATGAGGTCCTCGATAAAAATTTTCAGGCCCATAAATACAGGTTATATATAAAAAACAACAAATGAGAATCTTTAAATTTAAGTGACATACCTGTACATATGTTACATGGTCTCTGCTTCAAAATTTATTTTAACAAATTATAGGTTGTAGATTTAATTTAGTTGAACATAATTTAGCGCTGTTGTGTAGTGATCATGCACGGCCGCAACTAAAAAAGATGTAAAATAACATTCTGCTCGTGTAACACTATTATCATTGTTCACAGCAAAATTAATTTTTTTATTGGAAGCAATACACTTCACATGTTAGTTGTGTTTTTTTGTAGCGACATGTTTCACAATGTCTCTTCTTCCACTATGCGAGATAGAAAAATCAGCACGGCACACGCTACGAAACGCAAAATTGCTTCCTTTACATGACTCGAGTATTGATGGAAACTCGTTACTGTAAGCTTTCGTAAAACTTGTTTTGTAACTTTTACAAACAAAATCTTGGGGCCCCGAAAAATCGTGAGGAAACACTATTTTGGCGTGAGGGCGTGAGATGGACCAAAAAATCGTGAGCCTCACACCATAATCGTGAGAGTTGGCAGGTCTGACAGTGGAACCTCGCTAATATTATGTGGGGATCACAATTACCACCCCGAGCTACCCCCACTAGCGACCATCATCACACACTTCGAAAATCACAAGCCTAGTTTTTTTTAAAAGAACTTCTACTAAGTATTTATATCAACGCATCCCTATCAATTTTTTTTTAAATCACATCACAGTACGCTACATACAGTGGAACCTCGCTAATATTATGTGGGGATCACAATTAGCACACGCCGAGCTACCACTACTAGAGACCATCATCACACACTTCAAAAATCACAAGCCTAGTTTTTTTTTTAAAGAACTTCTACTAAGTATTTATATCAACGCATCCCTATCAATTTTTTTTTAAATCACATCAAAGTACGCTACATAGTGGAACCTCGCTAATATTATGTGGGGATCACAATTACCACACGCCGAGCTACCACCACTAGAGACCATCATCACACACTTCAAAAATCACAAGCCTAGTTTTTTTAATAACTTCTACCAAGTATTTATATCAACGCATCCCTATACAGTGAAACCCTGATTATCCGTTTTCCAATGGACCATGAGTAAAAAACGGATAATCCAGGAAATCCTACAATGTGGGAACACACTCTAAAGTTACCAAATGCACAATGTATGTACTATTGCAAAAACTTTCAGTGAATCAGTTAGGTATTTCCATAAACTGACACCAGCAGCACACTGTATATACACTTTTCATGGGGACAAAGTAAAAAAGTGTAAAAAGCGGGAAAGTGTAAATAAAGGGAAAAGTAAGAAATACTTTTAAGTTAATTAAAATACAGTCGCATCCTGCAGCGTTCATAACAAATGCGGGCTACATTACACATACGCATTGCACCACAGTAAAAAAAATTTAAATAAAAGGGCCGCAAATTCGACATTTACCGTCAATAGCGCGCCGTGCGCGGAGAAAGGTCATCGTACTCAATCAGCTGTTATAGCGCGACGTACCCGCCGGCTGGCTCTCTCTGTTGTCTGAGCTGCGCATGCGCAGTATAACTCACTCAACGCTCCGCCCAGACTCGTGACGTTCCATCAGCAGTCAGCCAATAGATGCGAGCTTAGCGGAAAAAAATATAAGCTCCACCTCCCGTGTACCAGTTTTGTCCAGTTCTAATACCAGTTTATTGGTATACGCACCAGTTTTCTCGCTGCCGTGACGTGTTCAAGTTTACGTTCACCTTGATTTCTTGATACCAATAATTAATTATTTACGATCCCCAGATATAAATGGTTAGTTTAAAGAATATGCGTCAACTGTACAATACTTCCGAAATTATAAAATACGTTTGAAACAGTTACCAAGACTCCGCTCATTTTATCTTGTAAAGTTTGTATCGTACCAGTATTTTGGCTAAGTTGTGACATAAATATAAATATAGTAACAGAACGTTTATACATTCGTGAGTTTACGTTTTTCCCGAGTACATTTTAGATCCTCCTGCTATAATTACTCGGACTTTTACACGCCTAGGCTAAAATTATTATATGTTTAGAAATAAATGCAACTTTTCATGTTATAAAATATGTTTATTTTGCGATTTAAAATGTTTACTGCCGACTATAAAAGTTACGTTTTTCACAATGTTTTTAGGCCTACTATCGTTGTTACGTGATGTAAATAGCGGGATGGATTAGATTTTTGAGACGTAACTCGCGTGAAAGTATTGTATTGGATTAAATGGGAACCAAACGGGACCTGAAGAATATAGTGCAAATAACGGGAAAACGTAAATAACGGTAACGTAAATAAGGGGTTTCACTACTTCCTTAATTTTTTTAAATGAACAAAATGTGCCATCCACTGGGATGTTTGATGCCCGAACTTGCTGGAACCAAGAAAACAAAACTTTCTCAAGCTCACTGTATTTCGACTGTCTTGCCATTTTCCGTTTTTTTGAAGACTGGCCGAACTGACTTGCTTGTTTCCAAATCTCATTTCTTCTAGCGAAGATAGAATTAAGAGTCGATGGAGGAATACCATAGCGCTTTGCCAAATCAACCCGTTTTTCGCCTGGATTTTTTTCAACGGCATTTATAATTTCTAAACGCTCTTTAATGGTTTTAACCTCTTTTGTAGACCGATACATATCAATGAACCTTTACAAATTTCACACGTGCATTAGAGTTAAATGCGTAAAGCTAATTTACCGTAAACAAGGAAAATCTCGCGCATATACGGCCGGCCACGGAAACGCTAGGATGAACAATTTCGTCTATGTTTCTCGCAGGATTTCACTGCCGCTAAATAGAAACGTGTTTACGTTGGGCTAGTATGTAAATTATATCGACCACGGTTATATTGTTGTGTCGATTATCGCACAAAGCAAGAACTATCGTGCGAGCGTTAGCTTTCGTCTGTTGTTTTGTCTGTTGTGAACCTGTTAGCAACAGCGTCATGCTCACTTTATTCGTTTTCTTTTAGTAATGGCCGCCATATGTAAATATTGGTATTGCGTGTCGTGTAGACACGCGTAAACTGGAATATTTCTCGGGAATTTGAATGTGAAATCGGTAAAAAGCCTGTAAAGTTCAACCCGTTAAACCGGGTTAAAAAATATTCGTAAACGATGGAAACGGGATTTTTTTAACATTGTTCTTGCGGGATTTTTTCGGGACCACGGACATGGAACAATAAAACCGGGAAATTCTACAATGCGGGAACGAATAAACGAGGTTTCACTGTATATATATTTTTAAAATCACATCACCGTACGCTACATACTGTGGAACCTCACTAATATTATGTGGGGGCTCGAAATTAAGAGTGATTTGAAATTGGCCGTCAGTGTGATTGTAGAAACCGTAGTAAATTTGTGCAGTGTAAACAAGTGCTTTTCCAGGTGACACTTTTGTCAAAATGAGCGATTTAGTTCGCCCCTTTAAAAGCAGCAAGCAGCAAACAGAAAAAAAAAAAAAATTGAGTTCGGAAGCTACACACGCCAAAGAAGAACAGAGCTATTGCTACATATGTAGAAACCTGGGGGCATGATAGGCAAGCAACGAGGAAAGGGCTGAACTAGTAGCCACAGGAAAGAGGGGAGGAAATGGGAGGGACCCTGACATGACTGATATGAACACTATCAGCGCTAGCTGCTCCCCCCCGCCCCCCAGCACTTTAAGAGTATAATTTATTGGCTGCAATTGTTGGTCTTGTTTAATAATCTATCTTATATATAATTACTAATGCCAAGTTGTTGCCTCTTTAATCATCTCTGTTGAATCAAGCTCATTAGAAAAATGTCAGTTTAATTCCAAATAAACCACCTAACCCCTTTAAATGGCTATTACCGTATTTACTCGCATATAGGTCGCGGCAATTTTACCAGATTTGATGGGAAAAAAATGAAGTGCGACCTATATGTGAAGAAAATTTTTTTTTTAAATTTTTGAGGAATTTTTTTTTGCAATATTTTGCTTTAAAATGCGAAAAAGAAGTTTATATAGGTATAGGCAAATTTATTTACAATGTACACATACAGCGAAACCCCTTATTTACGTTACCGTTATTTACGTTTTCCCGTTATTTGCACTATATTCTTCAGGTCCCGTTTAGTTCCCATTTAGTCCAATACAATACTTTCACGCAAATTACGACTCAATAATCGAATTCATCCCGCTATTTACGTCACGTAACAGCCATAAACAACCAAAAATACCATGGGTACTTTAAGAGTAGATAAGATTAGCTAGTAGGCCTAAAAACATCGTGAAAAACGTAACGTTTATAGTCGGCAATGAACATTTTAAATCACAAAATAAACATATTTTATAACATGAAAATTTGCTTTTATTTCTAAACATGTAATAATTTAAGCCTAGGCGTGTAAAAGTCCAAGTAATTATAGCAGGAGACAATCTAAAATGCACGAGGGAAAAACGTAAACTCACGAATGTATGAACGTGGCTGATTGTTAATTTCTGATACTGTATTTATGCCACAACTTAACCGAAATACTGGTACGATACAAACTTTACAAGATAAAATGAGCGGAGTCTTGGTAACTGTTTTAAACGTATTTTATAATTTCGGAAGTATTGTACAGTTGACGCATATTTTTTAAACTAACAATTTATTTCTGGGGATCGTAATTAATTAATTATTGGTATCAAGACATCAAGATGGACGTAAACTTGAACGTGTCACGGCAGCGAGAAAACTGGTGCGTATACCAATAAACTGGACAAAACTGGTACACGGGAGGTGGAGCTTATATTTTTTCCGCTAAGCTCGCATCTATTGGCTGGCTGCTGATGCAAGGTCACGAGTCTGGGCGGAGCGTTGAGTGAGTTATACTGCGCATGCGCAGCTCTGTGAACAAAGAGAGCCAGCAGGTGCGCCGTAACAGCATTTGATCGAGTACAATGACATTTCTCCGCGCAAGGCGCACGGCGCGGTAATGAATTACCAGTGCGACCTATATGGGGGGAATCTTAAATACCAAATTCAAGACCTCAAATTATGGGTGCGACCTATCTGCGATGGCGACCTATATGCGAGTAAATACGGTACTTATTTCTTCATTAACAGAACAATTATCACAAAAGATCTAGTCCACCCAAGATTTAATCTCGAGCATTTCTAACAATGGGATAGTTTTTTTTAACTCACATTATTTTTAAATTAATACATTAAAATTTTTGGGTGTTCAAACTGACTGAATAACAAAAAAACAAGCAATTCTTCAACCAGTAAAACCAGTTTTTTCCTTTCAGTTTGTGCCATAAATAATACAATATATTTTTTCCCCTAGTGTTTAAGTTAATAAAAGCCGTAAAAACCATACATGTTTTCTTCTGAACCTATATTTCTCCATTTACGGAAGTTCCAAAAAATCCACCCACACTAAAGTTGTTATACCAACCTCTACAGGTGCCTCGTCTTCTTTCGCATCTTCCTTCTTAACCTCCTCCTTCGGCGCCTCCTCTTCGGCTTCCTTTTTCTCCGCGTCCTTGCCCTCCGGCGCGTCGTCCTTGGGCTGCGACGGCTCCGCGGCCTCGCTGCCCGCCGCCTCGCTCTCTTCCTCCAGCTCCATCTTCACTCCCGCCGCCGGGCCTTCCTTCTCCTTCGCCTCCTCGCCCTTCGCCTCCTCCTCCTCGTCCTTCGACTCCTCCTTCACCGCTGGCTCCTTGCCATCCTCTTTGGGCGTGGCTTCCTTCTCCTTCCCCTCTTCGTCCTTCAGTACCACATCCTCGCTCTGGAGGAAAAAAAAAATCAAAAACAAATCATCTATACATTATCTATACCAAAAGTGTACATTAGAAAAATTTTTTCATCTGAATTTCCGTTAAAAATATAATGATGTTCGCAGTGGTGTAGCCAGGATTTATGTATGGGGAGTGTTAAGAAGCATGCCCCCCCCCGCCTCCCTACCGCGCGTATTAAAGTGGGAGGTCCAGGGGTCCTCCCCCGAGAAAATTTGGATTTAAGGAGTAAAATAGTGCTATTTTAGCAGTTTTCGGTACTTAAATTTAAATATTGTAATGGTAAAAATTTTATTAATTTTAATATGAAATTTGTTTGAGTGATGAATAAGAAATTAATTAAAGATTTGGTGCTAAGGGGGGGTGGGGGGGTGGGGTTTGAACCCTAAACCCAACCCCCCCTCCCCCCTGGCTGCACCCCTGGATGTTCAATAATCCAGGATCAATGTGGTCGCAAACATGCTGGATTACAGACCTTTCACTGTACAACTGAGAATCTGTATAAATACAGGGTAGAACTTCTCAAAACATTTTTTCAAGGAGGCAAAAGAAAAGAAAAAATTAAGCAGGCAGGAAATATCAATTTAGCACTTATCAGTGCTTGAAATTTCTATCAATGGACTCATCAAGCTATATGTAAACAAAAAAATTATATTAAAACCACGAATGGGTACCCTTGATACTTGAATTTGCTTAACCAAGCCATTAATTTTTCTTCAAATTCATTGTCCTTGCAGCTTCTATTTTAATGGGCTTTAAAGACACATTTCCATATTTCTGCAAAAACTGTCTCACAATTAGTGATGACGATGTTTGGTGTGGAAATGCCTCTGTCCAATTCCTTTGCTACTTGACCATGTGAGTTTTTCAATCTACACCTATGGTATAACAGTGATTGTGAACAAAAACATACGTAAATTGTAAAGTGAAGTGTATAACATGTTAAACTTCACAAATGGGATAAGTGCTAGAAATTTTAGGTTTTTAAAAAAATTTGCATTTATTAAATTTAAGAAAGCAAACATTATAAGCAAGAAATGCACCATTCATGAAATGTTAGGACTTTCTTATGGAGGAAATGTTAGGACATTAAAAATATGTTATAACCAGAAAAACATTATAAGCAGGAACTATATAACAGGGTTCTACTGTAGTATAACTGTAACTTCGTAATGTCTGTACTTGGGACACATTTTTAATTAAATAAATTTGATAATGTCCAATTAGATGACTAACCACACTAACTAAACTTGGCACTAGTACATATTTGTTACAAAATTGTCAGCAATCACATACATGCATAACATAATCTTTCAAGTATACACACCTGAGTTGCTTTAGTATGTAATATAGGCACAAAGTCCACAAGACACCAAGCAAACCACATGGGAAATGCTAGGTGTTGGAAAGGCCATCATCAAAAATACTGGGACCACACATTTCTGTAAAGAGTAATGTCTGACATACAATTATAGTACATTAAGTCCTGAAGCAAAGGACATATGTTTAAAGGACACTTAAAACTGACACTACAAAAATAACTGTCCCTGATGTTACAGAAATAACTGTCCTTCGTGTTTCGCTATATTTTGGAAAAAAGTTGCAGAAAATATCATTGTTTTCAAACTGAGATGAGATCAAATTGTTTGAGGCTTACACAGAACACAGTCATTTTCAAAGCAAGAAGCACGAATTTTGATATTACGGTGTTCAGCTGGAATATAAGGGTACATATGAGCATTTTTTGAAAAGAAAAGAAAAAAAATTATGTCTTTTAATATAATTTTTTTTTTATTCACATTCTGCTAATATGTAGTTTAGAACTTAATTATCTCTGGAATGTCTAGCAAGAAAGGAGATTAATTAGACTTCATGGAATCAATATATTCTCCTTTGAATGCGTATGAGAAAAAAAAAGACAGCTGTCTTTTTGTTTCGCTTGCCAAAGTACAAGTTTCACAAGTTGGCTCACAAGAAGTCATTGGAAGCATCAGAGGTTCAATTTGGCAGAGCATTGGTGTTAATTTGGTGGAGCATTGGTGTTACTACCTGGTGACTTCAAGCAAACGCTTCCAGTTATACATCGCTCAACACCAGTTGATGAATTGAATGCCTGTTTGAAATATTCAACTTTTTGGAGCAGAGACAAAACAAAAATGCATTTAACAAATACGAGACTAAAGCTTTAAACCGATCCAACAACTGACATATTTTAAGACAATTACTTGAGGTCGGTAACGGCACTGTACCTACAGATCCAGAGTTTGTCCATCCACTAGCTTTAAAATAAAAAAATATTTTTATGTTTAAAAAAAATATTTTTTTTTCCCCCTTTCTTTTCATTCCTTAGCTTAGCCACAGCAATGCAAAGCAGGGTATTAAAATGAATTGTGTGTTTCCTTGATGAATCTATGTTCACTAGAATACTTTGATTTACTTTCATGTTCATTTTATTTCAGACTGAGCCACAGCAAAGAGTGGCCGGGTTTAGCTAGTTATAATACACCAGCCCCTCAAAGTAACGCTCTAATTCGTTCCAGGAAAATAGAGCGCTAATCAAAACAGCGCTAATCAAATACGTTTTTGCCATAAGAGTGCATGTTATTCAAAATAATTGGTTCTCCAGCCACTGAAATCCGTTTCTTTACTATTCCTTATATGACATTTATTTCGTTTAAATGTACGTATTTACATACCACATCTAAATATAATTTAAGAAAAATATAAATGTATAAATTGCATTTAAAGTTCAAATAACCTAAAATAATACTATATTTAAATCACAGGCGGCATAATTGAACTGTACATAGCCTACTAACCTCATATTTCTTTGCGAAGCACGTGTATACGTAACATTTTTTAGTTACAAATACAGTAGAACCCTGTTATAATGAATCTGAAGGGAGCAGTTTATATGTTCACTATAGAGGGGAAACTTTATATCTGGGAAAACTTTTATATCGGCAATACATACTCAAAAGCATAATCTTAACTACACATAGGCCTAAGCCAAGAAAAGAACGAATGGAAATACTCAAAGCAACAGTTTTATGAGCAAATGCAGATATTATTTTTAATACACTACACATGTACAAACTTTCTCTTAATGGTTCTTCGACATCGGCGTATTTTCCTTTTTTCAGGCGTTTAATACTCTGTGACGTATTCGCAGCTTGAGAAAGAAGATTGTTCAGCTTGTTTAATATTGTATTTAATGTGGATGTTGCAATTCCCAGTTCCTTTGATATTAACACGTGCGGGACAGTGGGGTTGGAGTCTACCTTTTTAATAATGTTCAGTTTATCTCGCACAGATAATGCCTTACGTTTTTTAACGCGTTTTTCACCCTTTTTTATGTACGTATTTCTTATTGAAGCACATTTGCAGCTTAATAACACTAAATTCTTTTTACCGTCACAAGTAAATAAACGAAAAATAACGAGTCTGGCGCATCAAAGATCACTACGTATCATTTAGTATCGCAGTTGTTAAAGCTGGAACGAAAATTTCTTACTTTCTATGGAAAAATTTTGTCCACAGAGTTCTATCTAGTGGTAGTCTTACGAACCTTACTCGATCAAAATGTCCGAAACGTGAACGATAAAAATGAGACGTAAAAATATTGAATTTGCTGCTATAATGTACATACTTATTTGTGTGGCGGTAATTTATTTTCAATTTTGATAACTTATTAAATGTACACGCGTTCGCCCATTCTTTAACTATGCAGGGAGAACTATTTTTATTTTCACCAAACTGAGCACCATTTCTGGCTACACGTAGCCTACCGAGGCCACTCGATTACGACTTGTTTATAATATGAACAGTGGACAATCGAGTAGCATATTGCGGAGAAAAACGTTAATGTGATCCAGAATAGACGTTTTGTGAAAATACTTTTAATTATATGAAAATATTTGAGATAAATGTGCATTATGTCGGCAAAATTTGTTCGTGGTACACGGGAAAACGTATCAACATTGACAAAAGTTGTGCGCTATATCCAATAAATTAATACATAACCTCACATCATTTTGCCGGGACCGAGACGGAAATTCACAATAAACGGGAATTCATTATAGGCGGGTTCACTATAAACGGGTTCTACTGTAATAGTATTTTAAACATATAAGCTCTGTTTGAATGTTTAAGAATAGAGAAGAATAAATTTTACGTTTTCTATTAACAAATTGCTATCTTAAAGGTTTAGTAAATAGTTTATATTGAAATCGATTCTAAACAAAAGTAACTTCGTGTGCGCACGACTAGGAGTCAGCGCAGCCTGTCATGCAAGATGTGAACTAGCCTCGAAAGCTTTCGGCATTTCCCACTAGAGCTGAACTAGCCTCGAAAGCTTTCGGCATTTCCCACTAGAGCTGCTACTGAGTAGCAAGACGGCGTAGTATGTATAAACATTAGCTAAACACACACGTAGGCGTCGGAAAACGTATTTACGAAATATTACTTACTGTGCAATTTTAATTAGGCTTTAAAAATATGCGATGGAAGCGAATAACTATTACATAAAAAAGGTAATATCTTTTTTGATTCGTCATAATGTTTATGTTACACAAGTGCCGTCTTATTTTTAATTTATTGCATTTTGATTGTTACATTGTGCACATATGAAAATAAAATTAATTATGTGGACGAGAAAGAGCGCTACTTCGAATATATGACCGCGCTACTTCAAATCATGCCCTAATTAATTGGCGTCGTTACTTCAAAACAGCGCTAATTGAACAGCGTTACTTCGAGGGGCTGGTGTATATGATGCGGTGAGGTGGCACCAGCCCGCGTACCTCCTTGTCCTTGGCCTCCTCCTGGCTGGCGACGGTGGGCGTGGGGCTGGCGGCGGCGCTAGTGGCCGGGGTGGCGCTGGTGCTGGTGGCGCCGCTCCGCGGGGTCTCCCCCGACTCCCCGCCCAGCCCCAGCTTCACCGGCTCCACCGGCTTGCGGATCAGCTCCGGCATGCTGTAGTAGCCGTTGATGTGCTCGAACTCCTGCACCTGCCGGCCAGCGAGCCAACCACAACATAGCTCACTTGCTCCGCTCCTACACCCCGAGGGCGCAACAACAGGGGGGGCAAGGGTATTTTGCCCCAACCCCCCCCCCCTTCTGAAACCTTGAAGTGGGGTCAAACAGGGGCAAATAAAGTGCTGTGTAATCAATTTTTTAGATAATAAAACTGCTCAAATAGCACCATTTTCCACCTTGAAATACAAATTTTCCCGGGGTAGGACCCCCGGACCCCCCACTTCAATAGGGGGGATCGATGATTCTTTATGAAAAGGTATATTGCCCCCCCCCCCCCCCTTTGGAAATTTAGTTGTTGCGCCCCTGTTACACACATATGTTTGTAAAGGGGGGCCTAGACCTGGGGGTATGGAAGACAAACGGTGACTTGTAAGTAGCCATGAAACGATCACGTGCTTGCACAGTCTGTACAGATCGCAAGCACTGCCACACAGCGGGGAGGAGAGGGAGGAAGAGGGGCTTACCTTCTTGCGTATGAGCGACATGACCCCGATGCGAGTCAGCACGTGCTGCCGGCTGAGCCCCTCCCGCGGCACGCCGTCTGCGAAGGTGTCGGCGTTGTCCGCTCCCGGCTCGCACAGGTGCCTCATGAACAGCGACACGTACGCTTTGAAGTTCTTCTCCGACTTGCCCCGCAGGTCCCGCACCAGCCTGGAACACAACCTACCATTATTTCAGTTACCACATGTTCCGACCGAGATGCAGCTGTGACGCCACAAAAACGCTTTCAGTTGCTGTCTGGGCAGAGTCTTACATAGTGCTCGGAAAGTCCTGATCTACAGACTACATTGGTGGCGCCGCCTGGGAATATGCTATAAGAAAAATCACATTCGACGATAGCTAAAAGTTTTTCTACAAGAATTTGCAAGAACGCGAATTATTCGGATTTAAAACTCGAATTCAATGAAGTTAGGTTTATCATTGACGAGAAGGGATTTGTTCCTAACATACCGATGCTGTGACTGATTTCCAGAACAATACATTGAGTAGAATTGACAAAAAAAAATTTGTATTAATGCAAAGCGTATTCTTATGGTTAAAAAACCTAAAATCAGTTCATAACGTGGTGCATCCATGGTAAGTTTGTCAGTGTGGACTTCCACGAATTCGTTCAAGTTACAGTCAACTTTAAGCACTCTTCAACTTCAAACAGTAGTGTTCATCCACACTTGCACAAGTTCTTACACAAGTAGAATTGGATCTTTATTTATTTTATTCTTTGATACTCAATGATACAATACTGTTATCTTAGTATCGCACACTGATTTAAAAATCCAATACATAGGTTACATTGGAAGAATCAACATGCATTTTTCTTACCTATACCGGCCAGCAAGGAAATTCTAATTGTTCCAGCTGTTCAGTCTAAACAGTTGCTCAGTACAGCAGACTTGAAAACAGGAAAAGAAGTAGACATGTTACTAAATCTGTTTGAATATAATTTTTTTCTACACTGAAAATCTGTAAACTTTTAAAAACTCACCACACTAATAATAGTATCAAAATAAATATGTGTGCACAGTCAAATCTCATTATAGATTTTACTGGTTCATACGGTCCTTACATACTCCGAAAATCTGGCCATACTTCTTTAGTTAACCAGATTTAATTTAGTTTACTTAATTGTCAATATCTCAGATTGCTGACAAAGCTATAACTACAGATTTGAATGAATGCAATACTTATGCTTGGATATCAACCTGATGTTACAGCTACAATGAATCCGTACTTACATGAAGACTCCTAATTTTCTTCAATTTCCAGCACCATCAACTAGTAATTGAGTGAATTTAACACACGTATGTGAGGGAAGGCCTTTAACGAAAGTTCACGTGCGAGAACCAACATTCTAAAACTTCCCACGCCCAGAAGAGGGCTCGCTCTACGAGTTGTGGTTCGTCTGGGGGACAGTATCTTGAGCCACCCACACATGCTTTACAACAACTCGCACCCAACGGCAGCAATAATCACTACAGCACTACTTACCACTGGGAGTTAAACGCATCCTGGGGCGGCATCCCGTAGCGCATGATGGCATTCAAAAACGCCTTCCGTTGCCTAGCGTTGAAGCCAAGCACCTGAAGACAGAAGTATGTTTGCATTTTAACCTTGCATCACCACACCGTTAGTAGGTTACACACATACATACAAAAACAAAAGAAGCAGCCAAATGCAAGTCAAGTGTAAATAAATGTTTACTAACTTATACCAAATGCCTTTTTGTAGTGTCACATTGTGCCTGTTGTTTACAATTTCTAGTTTACAAACTTGAAACTTCCCATAATTCTGGCTTAGCATCACCACTTAAAGAGTTCAATTGACTGCTCTATCTTCAAGACTATTCATTTGAAGTGCGCAAAGGTCAGGAAAGTCTAAGTCAAATAGAATCTAATTATTATCGACTGTCTTCAGGAAAATTTTTAAAAAACTCCAAACATTCAGTAGAACTTTCCTTAGAGCAATACAGGTATGTTAAAAGCCGGATTTAATGCTGTAGTTTGGGGCCATAAATAACTTCATCGGTGTCCACTAACCTCAGTGTTTATGGGCAAGAGATCCACTCAAGCTGTTAAAAATGGAATACAACTGACGGCACATTTTTCGCAAGTATAAAAGTAAAGCGACGAACAACCGCCTACTCCCCACTTTCTCACCCGAACTGCCGCTGTGATGTTCGTCTTTTGACATCTCAAGCAATTATTTCTTCCACATAGCTAACAACAAAAAAAAAGTGGACTCATACCCCACGGAGGCAAAAAAACACTGACATTTTTCATTCAAGCAAGTGGTCATTGGAAAAAATAATTTTTACTACACTTGTTCAAGATAAGATACATTTTTTGCACGTGTTCAGTGAAAATTTAGACTTTAAGACCTGGATATTATTATAAAAATAACAAAATAAAAATTCATAAATGATTGCTAAATAGTATGTCTAGATATAATAATGATGTGTTAATTCTACATGTTTGTTGAAGGACCAATCAAAAAGTCTCATGTTACATATAAGTATGCCTGTGCGAATATTCAAATTTTTGGATAAAAATACAAATAATAAACAATTCGTATTGATTCAACCTCGAATATCAACACTTTGAAATAACGATTATTTGTTTGCTTATAAATACTCGACTTTAAACCAAATCCACCCCCCCCCCCCCCCCCCAAATCATTTAGTGCTATTAATTTACGAGAATTAATTTTTCAAAAATCTTCATGCAATCATCATTTAACATTGATAAACTTTTAAATTTGTTCGTCACTCACAACACACTATAAGAAGCATTGAAGAAAAATTGTTAAAAAAAATTTTTTGGGACAACCATGATACAAAAATACATAGGTAATTAAGGCAGGCGGCTACAAGAGAGACACACAATTTCGTCTAATCGCACTTCTACTTTGTTGAATCGTGTCTCCGCATTCTCCTGTGATGTTTCATGTAGTGTATGTTGCTTATGAAATTTAGCTTCATTATATCTAATTATAAAGATAAAACACAAATTTCCTTACGACACCATCGCCTACACCAAACTATCACGACGGATGCGCTGCCTACCTCCATGTTTCCACCGACGCGCGCCAGCAACGGGGGCAAGGGACGATCTTTCTCATCTCGGCGCTCCATGCGTCGCCGGCTCCGCCTGCCCAGGTCGTTGGCTGAAGGGAAACACAACACACGGCGTGAAAACAGCTCTCCCGCCACAGAAACCAACAACTAACTCAACACGTGACAAGAACTGTAGCACTCACCATCTGCTTTCTCATCGAAGTCATCATCTTCTTTGTCATCGTCTGCAAGCAAATTAACAAGTTTAAAATTAAATCATTAACATTTAACACATCAAAAAATTAATTATTACAAATAAAAATTTAATTTTTAAAATACTTATATTTTTTAAAAATAAACATTTGAATATTTAAAAAACCTTTTGTTATTGCCCTGTTTATTATGAACACCTTTCTATTACAATCCCTTTTGAGAAACCATGGAAGAGGTTTGTTAAAAGTCGAAAAATTGAAGGAAATTGTTGAAAATTCGTTCAAAGCTTGTTGCGTTGCATTTCTCTTGGCGAGTGCTATACTGCGCGCAGAACAGTAGACACCCCCTCCCCTCTGCTGACATTCTTCTTCCACCTCACATCTCCTTCTAACATCTATTTCCAAAGTTAGTGCAACCTAATAAACAATTAATTATGATATTTTTAAAAAATATATTCAGTAGTATCAATTTTTAATCCTAATTAAGACATTTCACATTTCCTTATAGCATAATTTCATTATTACAGTTTAAAAAAATTTGAAGGTCTTTTCAGGTACGTCAAAATGGGATTTCATTGTATCGGTTGTTCTCGAAACCTACTGTAGGTATTCTCAACAGCAAGGCCTAACTCATCTGAACTGGACCTGTCTCACAGGACTCACCTGAAGGAACTGAGAAGTCAGAGTTGTAGTCGGACAGGTTGTCTTGCCAGGTTGTGTTGTCGCCTCCATCCACAGTGCCTTCCATGCTGTAGTTGACCTTGAACAGACAACCCATAATTCGCAACGGACAGCGATGGGCCAGGTCAATCCCACACGACAAGTGTAAACCCTTCCTCCAATAAGAATCAAAATATTTTGCCATTAGATACGTTTGTCATTCCATTAAGACTTCATTCCATTAAATGTCATTCCAGCTGGCTCTAAATGTAACATTTCACTTGAAAGCAATAAACAGTGGTTTTTCTATGTATACCTTAGTTTTGATTAATGCTAGTACAAATTAGATGCAGATTATTAATGGTACATTAATTAAGACACTAAGAAACTACGTAGTATGAAATATTAATAACACTGTTTTCTAGGCAGTGTACTCATTGTCAATTTCCCTGTGTTTTCTGGGATTTACACACACCTTTTCAATTCCATGAGATCCTCCCTGTTTAACAGATTTCCTAGCTCTTTCAAGCCATTGTGAAGAATGATAAAAAGTTTTTTTTTTCCTTCGTTTTTACAATTTTTACTGTGGTCAACGGCTTCTGCCAATGGCCAGTGTGCTAGAAAGACAAAGTGACTATTATTCTCATATTATATATTATTTATCAAGGGATCTACTACGTATGGTTTATTCTCTGTCGAGGCTAGTGGACGTGAAGGAAAACAGTCGTGGAACACTGGCAGTCAGGGGCGCAACAACAGGGTGGGGCAAGGGTATTTTCCCCCACCCCCCCCTTGAATTATTGAAGTGGGGGGGGGGGGGGGGGAAACGGGTGCAAAGAAAGTGCTGTAAAAGTCGGATAAATAATTTCATTATTTCCTCTAACTGTGTAATCAATTTTTAGATAATAAAACTGCTTAAATAGCACCATTTTCCAACCTGAAATACAAATTTTTTTCCTGGGGAGGACCCCCGGACCCCCAACTTCAATAGGGGGGGATCGATGATTCTTTATAAAAAGGTATATTGCCCCCCTTCCTTTGGAAATGTAGTTGTTGCGCCCCTGCTGGCAGCTGACGGTGTGTGAGCGAACGACAGGCCGAGCGCCCAGTAACGCACCTGCTTGCGGACCCTCTTGCCCTTGCCCAGCGTGCGGGCCATGTCCTCCTGCTGCTGCTCGTAGTGGTGCCGCAGCAGCTTCACCCAGTAGGCGGGGTCTGTGTTCTCCGCCTCCTGCTTGATGATCTCCGTGGGCTCCTCCTCCTGCGGGACATCGACCCTGACACTGTTTCTGCGCAACTACCTCCATCTCTCGTCACTCCTGAGACTTCTCAAGTGAGAGCTACAGTTCTAGAGCGTTACGAAAATTCCCATCACATGAAGGGAATAGTTAGGTACGTGGTGGGGGAAACCAGAAGAGGAGGGGAATAGTTAGGTACGTGGGGTAGGGGAACCGGTAGAGGAGGGGAATAGTTAGGTACATGGTGGGGGAACCGGTAGAGGAGAGGAATTGTTAGGTACGTAGTGGTGGAACCGGAAGAGGAGGGGAATAGTTAGGTACATGGTGGGGGAACCGGTAGAGGAGGGGAATAGTTAGGTACGTGGGGTAGGGGAACCGGTAGAGGGGAATAGTTCGGTACATGGTGGGGGAACCAGAAGAGGGGAATAGTTAGGTACATGGTGGGAGAACCAGGAGAAGAGGGGAATAGGAATAGTTAGGTACGTGGTCTGGTAAATCAGTAGAGATGATGACAGGGGAGAGGCATGCTTGTACACTTCCATACTTGAACACTTGCACACTTGCAAAATTGCATAATTTAGCACTCGCATGATTTCATATATTCTTTTTGATCTATGTTAGACAAAGAGAATTACGTTTCTTATACCTAATAATATATTAAACAAGAAGTTTCAGTTCTCGTCGCACCTGGACTACTTCTTTACATTAAAATGGGATTTTACTATTTATGCTCTTACAAAATTCTTCAGAAACAATTTCCCAAAATAAACCTGAATTTCGGTTCAACCATGATTTTCATCAGCTTCATACAGCCCTAAACTGTCCGAGAAACATATCAAAACAGAGACAAATTTTAAAATGCTTGAAAAATTTGTAAATTCTATAAAACTTAATTAATGCTGTAATGAATATTTATAAATGCTATTTTCTGTCATCTCTAGGCCCAGACTATTTCGACTCACCTCTTCACCTTCTTTTGTCACGTAACTCGCAACCTTGAAAGATGATAAGTACTCATTGGCCCAATTCTCTTTCTGTTCGATACCCTGTTTGGTTCTGTCGAGCAACTCGTCTATCGCTTTGTCATCGTAGTGGATAGCTTCGTCTTCTTTACCCTGAAAAATTCACACAAAAAATTATTGTTTTTAACACACTGCACTAATTGCAAAATAGCTTAAGATAAAGTGAGAAATAAAGGACTTATAGTAATTAACTGTTTTTTTAATAAAATAAGTCAACAATATTCTAGACAGTGAATTAATGATTGATTCTTGGAAATGAACAAATCCATTTAAAAAATTTCAAATAAAAATTTTTTTAAATGCTTTAATATCTCACATAATATGGTAAGTGTGTAAATGACTGTTAAAAATAATATAAACAAAGCTTTCACTATATATATATATATATAAATTTTGTTTGAGCTAAATTATCTTGTTAGCGACGAATTAGGCATGTTTACATTTTAAACTCAAGTTAATCACCCTGTTTTTATATTATTTATTTATTTATTAATATTGTAACATGCCCACCAACAGCCGAGGGCTTTAGCGGTGGGCACGACACATATATACAAGCACAACATACAAACAATACAAACAAACAAATAAAGTTTAAAATATAACTATTAAAAATAAACATCAAAATATAAAATGCATAAAAAGAAATACAATACATAAGACATTATAATGAAATTACTAATTGCAGGCTTATGTTAAAAAAATAAATTTAAAAAATTAAAAAAAAAAAAAACATTATATAGCTACACTTTTACAGATTAAGATTATCAATTTTATTGTAATTATAAATGAGTCGAAAAAATGTATCATTCTTTTTATGGTAACAGCAGCTAAATAAACTGTGTTTTAGTTCAGCAATATTGTAAACACATTTTCTGCGAACTTCCCCTGGAATCCAGAAACATTACAGAACTTTACTCGCTACTACCTTTGAATAAATATACTGTATAGAGGTTGCCAGCCCAGGTTAAAATTTCTAATACGGTTTTGAGGTAGTTGGTTAATTCACCGCCGCAATCGCCACCATCTCTAGGGCATCGACTTGTGGTGGTCCCTAGCGGACAAGTGTCGAACTCTTCAAACACCCCTTCCCCCTCCCGTTGAACGACCTCGAGCTGCAGTGAATGATAGGTGGGGGGTGCGGGGAATGACAGAGGGCGACAGTGCTGCGCTCTAACGTGTAAATAACAACTAAGACGATACAGGGCGTTACAGCAGCGCCCTGCAGCAGTAAAGTTCCCAAGCTGCTCATCACACGCTCCTGAAAAACGTAGAGTAAATCCTATCCACTAGCGACTTCTATACAGTATACAGCAAAACCCCTTATTTGCACTTTTCATGGGGACAAAGTAAAAAAGTGTAAAAAGCGGGAAAGTGTAAATAAAGGGAAAAGCATAAAAAGGAGTACAGTTTACCTTATTTAGAATTTTTTTCCTTTTGTTTAATAGCACATACTACAATGCAGGTACAAACACACTAACAACAAATTTTACTTTAGTATTTAATCAATTATTAATTTACCACATTTGACAAAAATAAAAAAAGAATGAAAGCCAAAATGTTTTTCTGATTACTTCCTAAAAAATAAATTTGAAATTTTCTTCTGCTTGCTTTTTTGGCTGTTCAAGGAGATTATTTGCCTCTCCAAATTATAAATACAGTTGCAACCGGCAGGGTTTATAACAAATACGGGCTACATACACATTGCTCACAGTAAAAAAATTTTTAAGAAAAGGCCGCAAATTGATGAATATTTACCGTCAATAGCGCGCCAAACGCGGAGAAAGGTCATTGTACTCGGTCAGCTGCTGTAACGACGCGGCGGCGCATGCGCACTCTATGCTCCGCCCAGACTCATGACGCCATCAGCCGCCAACCAATAGATGCGAGCTTAGCGGAAAAAAATATAAGCTCCACCTCCCGTGTACCAATTTTATCCAGTTCTAATACCAGTTTATTGGTATACGCACCAGTTTTCTCGCTGCCGTGACATGTTCAAGTTTACGTTTATCATGATGTCTTGATACCAATAATTAATTATTTACGATCCCCAGAAATAAATGGTTAGTTTAAAAAATATGGCGTCAACTGTACAATACTTCCCAAATTATAAAAGACGTATAAAACAGTTACCAAGACACCGCTCATTTTATCTTGTGAAGTTTATGTCTCGTACCAGTATTTCGGCTAAGTTGTGACATAAATACAGTATCAGAACTTACAAGCAGCCATGTTTGTACATTCATGAGTTTACGTTTTTCCCTCGTGCATTTTAGATTGTCTCCTGCTATAATTACTCGTACTTTTACACGCCTAGGCTTAAATTATTACATGTTTAGAAATAAAAGCAACTTTTCATGTTATAAAATATGTATATTTTGCTATTTAAAATGTTCATTGCCTACTAGCTCCACGGTATTTTCTGGTTGTTTATGGTTGTTCGTGACGTAAATAGCGGGATTGATTCGATTTTTGAGACGTAATTCGCGGGAAAGTATTGTATTGGACTATATGGGAACCAAACGGGACCTGAAGAATATAGTGCAAATAACGGGAAAACGTAAATAACGGTAACGTAAATAAGGGGTTTCGCTGTATATCGCACACCGAGAATAATAGGGCCACATCTCAAAAAAAAAAACTTAATTTTTACAGGAGAGTGAATAAATGAAAGTTTATTCTTAGCCTCAGCAATCAGGAAGTGCATAATGTCGGCACTGTTTCTATGGCACAAGTCAAAATATGGCCATGGTGTATTCCAACCACACCCTCAGCTGTACGAATAATAAAGGCCGCATGTCAACATGTGGCTGCATTATTCTGATTTTCTGTTTTACAAAATTTAAAACGTAATAAGGACATATATCTCATCTCAGGTGAATATTTATTGTACTACATAAATATGGCCTTGTTATACCGAATAGATATGGCCATAGACATTACAAATATACAAAAATGTAAAAAAAAAAAAAAAAAAATTTTTTTTGAGATGTGGCCTTATTATTCTCGGTGTACGATATATTCAAAGGTACTAGAGAGTACAATAAATATTCACCTGAGATGAGATATGTCCTTATTACATTTTAAATTTGTAAAACAGAAATCAGAATAATACAGCCACATGTTGACATGCGGCCTTATTGTTCCTACAGCTGAGGGTGGGGTTGGAATACACCATGGCCATAATTTTGACTTGTGCCATAGAAACAGTGCCGACATTATGCACTTCCTGATTGCTGAGGCTAAGAATAAACTTTCATTTATTCACTCTCCTGTAAAATTTAGTTTTTTGAGATGTGACCCTATTATTCTCGGTGTACGATGTGTTCGAAGGTGCTAGAGAGGAGCGACGACGGCAGGACGGTACCTCCTCCTCCTTGAAGAGCTCCTCCGTGCCGAAGCGCAGGATGTCGTCCAGCTCCTGCTTGGAGAAGGTGGTCCCGCGGCCCCCCATGCCCGGCCGCACCACCAGGTGCGTCAGCATCATCTTGCGCTTGGCCACCTGCGTGACGCGCTCCTCCACCGAGTTGCGCGTCACGAAGCGGTAGATCATCACCTTGTTGGCCTGCCCGATGCGATGGGCGCGTGAGAACGCCTGGATGTCATTGTGCGGGTTCCAGTCCGAGTCGTAGATGATGACGGTGTCCGCCGTCGCCAGGTTTATGCCCAGTCCTCCGGCCCTGCATCAGGCAGTTACTCACAACCGGGCCACACCGCGAGTATTCCAGTTTTGAATGAAAACAGTTTATTAATTTGACTTCCAATACTAACATTTTGAATTGATTATGAAGTATTTCTCATAAGTTCATTGCTTATGTTAAATATTTGTGTGATATAAATACCCTATTTAGGTTTTTTTACCAGGACAAGTATTCAAAATTATTTTACTGTCTTACAAAATAATAAGTGTAGTTCATTTATTTGATACTAACACTTTGAATTGATTATGAATACTTAAGAGGCCACTCCAGTGTTTCCGGGGCACTACGCAACCCGCGTTAACCTCACGAGATTCAATGCTAAGGAGCTCAAGCCCCCTCCAAAAGCATCTGGGTCCACTATTGTTTTAGTGTTTGCCTTGATAAAGCCTAGCCTCAGCTGGATCAAGCCCCACCTGGTGGACAGCAGGAAGACGAACTGCTGGGCCCCGGGGGCGTTGAACCTGTCGATGGCCTCCTGCCGCACCGAGCCGGTGATGTTCCCGTCGATGCGCTCGTACTTGTAGCCCTCGCCGTCCAGGTAGTCCTCAAGGATGTCCAGCATCTTGGTCATCTGCGAGAATATGAGTACCCTGCGAAACAAAACACACCAGTGTCGAGAGTACAGGAGCCGGCGTCACAGAAGCAGCGGGGTTGACCGGGTTTGTCACGCCTTTGAATATATAATACTGTATAGAAGTCGCGAGCGGATAGGATTTACTCTACGTTTTTCAGGAGCGTATGATGAGCAGCTTGGGAACTTCACTGCTGCAGTGCGCTGCCGTAACGCCCTGTATCGTCTTAGTTGTCATTTGCACGTTAGAGCGCAGCACTGTTGCCCGCATCATTCCCCTGCACCCCCCACCCATAATTCACTGCAGCTCAAGGTAGTTCAACGGGAGGGGGAAGGGGTGTTTGAAGAGTTTGACACTTGTCCGCTAGGGACCACCACAAGTCGATGCCCTAGAGATGGTGGCGATTGCGGCGGTGAATTAACCAACTACCTCAAACCGTATTAGAAATTTTAACATGGGCTGGCAACTTCTATACAGTATATATATTCAAAGATCACGCTCAGACGGCGGTTGCTACGAGGTGAATGCTCAAAGCATTCGTTTGTGGACTGCAAGACTATCACTTCACAAGTGTTTTACACTCTGCCAAATGGATGTTTAAACCATTGTGATGATACAAAAATGTTGCTGATCTTCTATTGTTTATTTGCATCACGACTACTCATGCACACTACCATTTTTGAGTTGAGACATTACCAAAGAAGTAAGAATTATACATGACGATGTGCATGTTGCTTTGAATTGTCTATTCCAGTAAAGTCAAGACAAGTAAATCAAAGGAACATGTTATTATAGCAGTTAAATTTAAAAACATACTATTTTGGCATGTATACATATGGGCCATATGGCAATACCAAATGTTATTCATTCATAACGACCAAAAGTACTGTCCTTGGAGCTACAACTGTGTAAATCCAAAGCTTCATGTGTTTTTGCCAGGAAGACACATAGAAACACCACCCTCTGGTCAAGACAGTAAAACACAACACAGAAAATGGACTGCTAACCAAAGGAATAGTTACACTAGACCACGTGGTTCGTCCACCCAATAAAAAATTAATGATAAATCAGCACTACACAAGCTAAGGCTATTATTTTCAACGCTCAAAATGTCGCAAAGCACATCCGCTGCAACTTATATTCTTGGGCGAGTTTAAAGTAGTGTTGGGGCCATTTCCATAGATTCCAATGATTCTGAAGTTCTCAGAGTCCAATGGTTTTGGCATTCCCATTTAAACGATATTTATGTTTGATAGGGGCAGGAAAATTTCGCGAAAAATATCAGAACGCCTACTAGACTGCAACAAGGTGTAACCAACCTCAACGGTTTCTTCCTTGCGATTGGCGGCCGTCTGCAGAGAGAAGTCGTCGCCTTGTTTGCACGAGGCCACTAAGGACGAGTTTGCTTCCGCGCCGAATTAGTGAGACTGGTTGTCGTGACAATCGACATGCACCTCAAAGTAACTCACCCCGATCACGAAACACAGACGATGCTCTACAGTGTTTTTTAACTTCCAGCTACTCTCGGGATCATTTCGCAAAATTTCCATGGCCCTAGCGTTTGGCGATCCGGCAACTGATCGCCGATCGGTAAGGACCGGAAAAATTCGCTGGTTCAATGACCTCCAGGATGAACTCCATAGTTCTACGTACACTAGGTCAATGTCACCCACTCATTGGCTGCTGTCTTATGAGACTTCCCAGCGTAGCAGCCTGTGATTCGATAAAGCTTTGGTTGGGTGTTTCTCATTGGCCCAGCGTCATCCAGGTGAGTTGTGAGCCAATAGCAGAGGCAGCACTGAGGTATAACTATTTGTATTTTAGCCTATCGCGAAATGAACTCGCGAATTTTTCCGGTCTCTACCGATCGGGCTCGGGCCGGGGAGATGTCAGGGGGCCCCCCCACCTGTGTCCCTGCTCCTTGAGCTTGCGCAGCATGGTGGACAGCAGCAGCAGCTTGCCCGAGGCCTTCGTGAGGGACTGGTTCTCGTACTGGCCGCTGGCCGTGACGGGGGCCTCCTGGGCCGCCGCCGGGAACAGGTACGGGTGGTTGCAGCATTTCTTCAGGTCCATCATGATGTTGAGCAGCGACACCTGCGTCCAAACACAGGACCTAACAGCGGCACAAACAACATCACAAACACAAACATAACACAACAACACAAACACAACACAGTGGCACGGGCTGTGCATCACTGAATGGCCTGTTTGCCGACAGAACTGTCAAAAATCGTGTGTATGGCGGACACAGTTGGTATGTTAACGAGTTTTGTTTGTCCGAAACTGTTAAAAGTATTTTATTTTCAAAACACTAGTGAAATTTGAGTAGATATCTGATATATAAATACCAGTGAAAATTCAAATATTCAGCCTATAATACTTTTATCTCTAATAAATTAAATTAATTGCTGAAACATTATTACTTTATTAGTAAACAAATGCACATGTCAATGTTAGAAACTTTTGATTTTGAAAGTTACAGAAATATAATCACAGAATTACATGTAATTTTTTATGATTATAAAGATGAAATACACTATTTTCAATGATAAAATTAGTTTTTTTTATTGCACCATAAAATCTTGGCTCTGCATATTCCTAATTACCACAAAGAGTCCATAAAGACATTGCAAGTTACGCACACCATTGATGGTGGAAACTTTGCTATCATTGCACCGGTAATCAACCAAAAACAGCCCCTTGAAAGATAACAAATTTTTTCGCAGGTGGTAATTTACAAACTGCAAAACATTAAAAACTATTGACTACTCAGCTGTACGTAATTCCTGCACGCAACAACAATCACTTTATGTGAAATCATAGAACAAAATTATAGATGGGTCAAATCATAATCCAGACTGGGAAAAAAAAAAAACATTCAACCCATTAAAGGCTTTTTTATAAATACATAAAGCACATGATGTACACAATTTTTTTAAATGTCACATTTTTTATTTTAATGTTAAAACATTCACAGCTGGTGGCATATACACACCATTTTTTTTTATCATTTTTGTAAGGATAAATAACAAAGTCTTTGCCACATACATAGTTGCTAGTGTTTCAATTTATGAATTTTTCTTCCCCAAATATTTTTCTTCAAATATTTTTTTTTTTTTTTCCTCAAACATCAAATCTTTTAAATAACCTATTAAACATTTGATGATATTTGAGGATTTGATTGGCACATCACCAGAAAAAATACATTTTCCCACCACAATCGTAGTAAGAGGCAGAGCTTACCTGCTGGCCTCCACCTTTGGGGTTCAAAGCCTCGAAGTTCCTCGTCAAGATGAACTTGTAATACTTCTTCTGCATGGGGGACAGCTCCACCCGCACTATGAACTCGGACTTGGAGGGCATGCTCTGGGAACACAACCGATCACGCGTGGAGACTCCCGTACAGCCGCATCAACAACCAGATCAGCTCTGCACATTTCTTTAACTACAAGAACTACACGTGCCAAGTCAATTCTTATAGGAGAACATTTAAAAAACATTTACGAACAATCAGATGAAAAATTAAATAAAAAGAACCTTTGAGTAGAGGAGTAGAAGTGAAGAAAGGAGAGGAAAAAAAACTGAATGAATTTTATTATATTAAAGAGAAGAGAATAGAGATAATAGGAGTAAAACCCAAGGGGCAAACAAAACAAGTTCAATAAAAGAAGATAAATTATAAATGATGAAACTGGTGGTGACAAATACTAAAAAAAAAGAAAAAAATAGATAGGCCAGTCTAAGTAAAAGACATGAAAGAAAGTGGGAGAAGATGGCAAGAAGGAAATAGCATTGAGAAAAAATTTTAGAGTAATATATCTATGTAGAAATCTAATGTGAGAGGAAGCATTAAGTGTGGTGAGAGAAAGCATCAATGGTAAGAGAACACAAAAATGGTGAGAGAAAGTGAGAGTACTAAATTAATGTGCGAAAGAAAAGGACAAAGATTTAAATGAGAAAAAGAAGATACTACAGATTGAGGTTGAACGATGAACGTGAAGGCTGATAAAAGGAGAGGAAATGGAAAGTTCAGAGGGAGCAACAGGAAAAGTGGGAGCATCAGAAAGAGGGAGATTGCGGCAGTGGTAACTATGAAAGATAGAAATAAAATGATGGTGAAAAGGCATAATAAAGAGGGGAAAATATAAAATATAGGAGGTGAACATTTGGAAAGTAGGAAACAAGAAAAAAATAAGTATATCCCAGGGAAAGAGGTGAGGGGGCAATAACAATATTTGGAGAGGAACATTGGGAGCTGCAGAAAGTGTTTACGGGAATTGCCTGGCTGGCAGCCTGGCGGGAAACGACGATAGTCGCCCCCTAACAACCAGTTATGCCCAAAACCCCCAATGCGGACAAAAATGTTCAAGTGCCCGACCTTGTTTAGTAGATATTTTCTACTATGTCCAACTCTTCTTCCAGAACCATCCTTCTGTTTCCTGTAATCAACCTGCTCGTCAATAATGCATGAAATTTTTCATCCCGCACGTAAGTGCCCAGGGTTTTCCCTGTGTCTATGCAGGTTTTACCTGGGCCCAACTTATCTAGTTTTTAGTCTAGAATAGTCAGTGAGGGGAGTTAGTCATGACGCCAATCGCAGCCATGGCTGGCCAATCCCCCTCCTAGCACATAATGCATTCTCCCTCTCCCGCATGGCTTAAACCCTGCATGATTAGAGAGTATAGGCTTCGGCCTGAGACGCACTTAAAGAGTCTTTCCCTAACACAGACCCCTCCCAAATACACTTAGTTTTAATATAGGTTAGGAAAAAAAAAATACTGACCTTCAGCACATCAGCCTTTAGCCTACGGAGCATGTGCGGCCCCAGCATTTCGTGTAGCTTCTTGACCTGGTCTTCCTTCGAGATGTCGGCAAACTCGTTCTGGAAGGCGGCCAGGTCGTTGAACTTCTCCTTGCAGAGGAAGTTGAGCAGGTGAAACAGCTCCTCCAAGTTGTTCTGGAGCGGCGTGCCCGTCAGCAGGAGCTTGTACGCAATGTTGTAGCTCGCCAGCAGGCGGAAGAACTGCAGCACGGAACGCACACCACGGTCAGGTTCGACACACTACTGAAAGTACAAACTAAACAAACCAATCTTGGGAAGGAAATGTCTAAATGACATTTTCTTTCTTAAATGTGATTTTCAATACATTCTTCAAACAAAATATTTGCTTCCAATTTTATAACTGAAATACATGAACCAATGTATTACCAGCTTAAATTCTCGTCATGAGTGGCCATTAGGGATGACGATGTGAATGGATCATTGACGGAATAAATCGACGAAAGAAATGGAGAGTTCCCTGGACAAAAGGGGTTTCGCCCCACCAAGAATAGATACCAGATTGTCTCGGTGAGATGCGTGTGATCACACCTCTCTCCACCAACGTAGTCTCATTCTTAACATACCAGTATACAAGTGTTAAAAGGCTTTAAGTCCACCGAGCTATTCCCATCTGAGGAGAATATCTCCACAATAGTTGATAATTGCCAATTTCTGTTCGGTCACAAATATAATGGATTGTAAGTAATAAAATGAGTATTCAGAGTATTCATGTGTGTTCAAATGTGTCTCTCACCCCTAAAACTTAACACCTACACACTATTGAGAAACAAGCAAAATAAAAACATGTAATGAATTAAATATTTATAGAGACACGGACAGGACTAAAATTGTGCATGGACAAGCAACCATAACATTATTATTTTATCCCTGGCTCCTGAGATCCAAACTTGGATTTGAACGGTGGATTGGAGGCACTCTTTCGAAAACAAAAATTCAATATCTAGATTCAAGGAGAATGGAATCTGACCCACTACAGCAAAAGCACTGTCGCGGATGTAGAATACACGACGTCACTAACCGAATGCCTAATCTGGCACCGTTACATTTTGCTAACGTGATATGCAACAGGATCAAAACTCACTTCATAAACACATTGCTTGTATATCAATTATAAATAAACAAGTAATGGATCAATAATAATAACAATATTAATTATAAAAATAACATTAATATTTCTTAATGTATAAAAAAACAAACAAATATATTATATTAAATTTGTTATAGATTAGATAATTATTCTTATTAACTAGATTTATGCCCAAGTGATTAGTAATTAACTCTAATATACATTACAATGGATTAATCAATATTAACTAGATTAAAAGTAGTAGTTCTGTCCATCACAATGTACTTATTCACGCTGTTTGATGTTGTGTATCGATAATGGTGACGGACAGACTGCACTGGCAGGAGAGGGTCATGGCAGGGGAGGATTGAGAGGTAGCGGCAGAGCTCACGAGAGGACAGTGTGCTTGTAGGCTCTGCGTGTGACTGTGCACGCGGAGATGTGGTGCCCGGTAAATGTTACAGTGAACGATGTTGTCTATCTTTTCATAGCCCTGCATTATAGCGAGCTTGCAACACACGCAAGGGGCTTGATTCACGATGCTTGACGCACGAGCGCGTCAGAGAGGAACCCACCTTGGAAAGTAACAGTTCTGTCAATCACGATGTACTTGTACGCGCAAGGGGCTTGACGCACGAGCGCCAGAGAGAGAGGAACCCCACCTTGGACTGGTTGCTCTTGAGGCGGTGGGCCTCGTCCACGACCAGCACGGCCCAGTCGATGGAGCCCAGGCACGCCACGTCGATGGAGATCAGCTCGTAGCTGGTCAGCAGCACGTTGAACTTGATGGTGGAGGAGCGGATGCGCGAGGCCTTGCCGCCCCGCACGGCTCCCTCCTCGAACGACAGCTCGTTCTCCCGGATCACCGCCCGCGAGTCCTTGTCCCCCACGTACGTCACCACGTAGAAGTCCGGCGCCCACGTCTCGAACTCCCGCTCCCAGTTGATGATGGTCGACAGCGGGACGCTGAGCTGGGATCACACAGACAAGATTTCCTGGTTTTATTTCTGGTCCAATTTCATTTTTTTAAAACAGGCGACTTCGCTATTATTGTTTTCATTTTCATAAAAGCTGTTTTATAATACTTGTTCGGACTTTGTGACTTATGTCCTTGTTGTGTGAAGTGTTACTTGTGCCCCTTTTGCGTGTCGTATAAACAGTTCGGCAAGATGGCGGGCCGCGTGTGCAGTCGGGTCGTTATGTTTTGTATTTGGCTATCGTTTCGTTGTCAGAGTTGTATTCACTAAATCAGACTCTTAATATATTTATGGTCCTCCGGAAGAAATTCGTTGAAACAAAGAACAATACTTACTCCACCAAAATAGTGGTAAAATTTACATGCCACATTTTTACGATAAAATAATTTGTAATAAATTAGTCTAAAAAATATACATACAGAACAATAAAAAAAAAAATAAAGCAATTGTGGTTTAAAAGCGATTCATTAATAAATGCACTATAAAACAAAACAAACAAAAAATTGCAACTGCAACTTGGTACAATTTTTTTTTATGGGAAATAATGATATTCCTTGAAATTTCAATAAAGATTACTTTTTGATGATCTGAATCGAGTTTTGGCTAAATGCTGCTTAACTCAACTCACCAAGAACGGTCCTTTGCAGTGACCTTCCTTGTACAGGGAATACAGGAACGTGATTGTCTGGATGGTTTTGCCCAAACCCATCTCATCTGCAACAAGCAACACACTGACGTTACAGCACTGCTGTATTTCAAGCCGATCAAAAAGTACTTCATGTTACACTGTTTTGGAGAAATTAGCACCATGGAACATTTACACACCATATTTGTTCAGCAATACCCTGTTTTATCGCATAGTCGTCGCACGCGCATAATCGTTGTACCGATATTTCAGGGCTTCAAAATTTGGATTAAAAAACCCTCTCGCATAACCATCCATAATGGTTTTTGGTCCTGCTATTAGATTCCGAGCAGCTTTGCATGGGTATTTTTTAGAGATGTACGAACCTGCAAATTTTTAAGTCGAGTCGAGTCGAGTCGAATTATACAATAATTAGTTCGAGTCGATTCGAGTCGAGTTTGTAGATCATAAATTCAAGTCGAGTCGATTTGAGTCTGAATTTTTATTTGAATCTTTGACACTTAAGTTGAGCTTGAATATTTGCACTTTACTGCTAAGAGTCCTTAGACTGGCCCACGTAATCAAATATATTTAAAATACAAGTATTAATACAAATAATTCATTTAGAATAAATTCTTAACTGATATAATACAATTCAATAATTGAGGTATAGAGCATAGAAAAAAGTATTTTTTGAATTTTTAAATTTTATTTAACAAATATTGCCCAACTATGAAAATCAAAAAATTTGATATCTCCTAAAGTATTTGGAATTTCTTATATCTGCCGGCTTTAATGAAAAGAGGAATTTAAAGAGCATATAATTAAAGTATTTTCAGAATTTTTAAATTTTATTTAACAAATATCGCCCAACTATGAAAATTAAAAAATTCGATATCTCATAAAGTATTTGGAATTTCTTATATCTGCCGGCTTTAATGAAAAGAGGAATTTAAAGAGCATATAATTAAAGTATTTTCAGTTTATAACATTTTTTTTTCGCAAATACCGCTCAACTACATATTTACCTTATTTTGGACCGAACGAGTTAGCTGCGGCCTGCAGCATTCACGAGTCAATAAAAAAATGAATATAATTTAGGCTTGTTGGCGCGAAGGTTAGGTTACGTTTCACACAATCATTAGAACATTTTTGAAAACTAACTTTCACTTATGGGAAGTGTAAGGCCGTGCTACAATTAACGCAACATTACAATAAACGTTCCTATAACAAATATAATACATTTAAAGATTATTGCTACAACACTAACGCCGTTACGTTGCCGGCCAATCGCAAGCTGGCACTTCCAACCAATCCATGCTTTTGTATTTGTATTAAATAGTTACACTTTATAAAATACTTTATACTTCATAATTAATTTTAACTTGCCACTTAATTTGGATAGCAAACAATTATACAAAATGCAATCTCGCCGAACGTAATAGTGTAAACAAACACTGAAAAAAAATTCATGTTCGCCAACCTACACTTCCTAAAATTAGTGGAGCAAAGTTTTTTTTTTAACTGCCATTTCGTGATTGGTGGCGTATCAGTCGCAAACATGCGCTCTGTAACACAAATATAACGCTACCGTTAATTTATTATTGTAACGTTGCGCCGATTGTAGCACGGATTTACTAAAAAAAAAAAATAATATTTGGGCCGATATTAAGATTATAAAATTTAATTCGTGTTTTGTTTATTATAAATGTGTTCGTCTTCTTTGCTATGTGGTCACACCTGTTAAGTTGGCAATATGTAAAACTAAAATATAAATATGGCCGATTGTCGTCATTGTTTTTAAGTACGTGTTTCGGTCTTACGTACGTATTTTTAGTGTCGGCCGAAGTCACGTAAGGAGATATTAAGAATTGTAAATCAATTTTATTATATTTTATCATCGAGTTTTACCCAATTTCCTTTCGAGTTTCGCCCCGTTGAGTAAAATAAACTCGAATGCCGAGCCGAGCCGAGCTGATGCTACTCGCTCGACTCTACTCGAATTTTCGAGTCTCGGCCCATCACTAGTATTTTTTCCCTATAAAACGATGTATTTTAAAGTTGAAATCTAACATATATTCGGACATTACCACTTGCTTATTTAATTAACGGAAATACGAAGTTGTCCGATGTGTAAATTTTCTTTTAAAGAAGTTTTCAAACATTATAATCTTTTATCTCTTCGTCTGCGTTGCCGCGGTGTACCACTTATAAAAAATGTAGCCAGGGCGAGTTAGTTGGCAGCATTCATGTTTGGTTACGCTGCTTCCCGTACCTAACAAAAAAAATTTTTTTTCCGCATAAACATCGCATCCCTAATTTTCGAACTTGGATTTAGTATAAAAATGTGCGACGATTATGCGATAAAACACGGTATGCTACCTGTTTTAATGAGTGGTTTTATTTATTCATTCATTGATTTATTCGATGATTCATTCATTCATTCATTCATTCATTTATTGATTCATTGATTTATTTATTAAGAATCTGGCCGCCGCGCGAGTGCACTCCGGGGGGAACGCACCGGCGAGGATGGTGTCGATGCCCTGGCCCCAGGAGTAGCGCAGCCAGTTGAGCCCCTCCAGCTGGTAGGGGTGCAGCTGCATGCCCGTCAGGTCGATGTAGTCCGGCTGCTTGTCCAGCTTCTTCTTCAGGTCCGTCATCGGCTTGTCCGGGGGGGGCGTGAACCTCGTCCTGACCCCAACACACACACACCGCTCGCTCGCAGGCAGGGACAACGCTGCACATGGTGGGCTTAGTGCAGGGCCGGCGCGTCCGTACAGGCGAACCAGGCAACCGCCCAGGGCGCCAAGTAGCTGGGGGCGGCGCAGCACGACACACAACAGCTGATATGATATGTTTAACGATTATTGAAACTAGATGAAAATGGATTTTTGTAACAGTTTGGAATGTTTATATTGATATAAGTAATTATTTAAAGTCCACGGTGACCTGTTCATGATTTGTAATAAGTAAAAAAGTAAAAAAGAAAAAAACACAAGCCTGCTTACATTTGATTGTTGACAAAATCTTAGGCTTACGTGATGTATTTTGAGGCAAGGAAAATTTTTTTGGAGTGTCCGATAGGAAGGGGGGGGGTTTTTTCGCCTAGGGCGCCAATTTATCTTGCACCGGCCCTGCCTTAGTGGAAAAAGTTGGTAAGTCCACTTTTTTGTGAAAATGAGTAAACTTCACAGGTGAAGTTGTAAGGGCAATATCTTCGCCAAGAAAACGTTCGGAAGTCCAAATAATGAATGATTGTGGACGTTTTATTCTAGCTTTATTTCGGCAAGTCCATTATAACGCTACTCTAGGCAAGCAAAACTTGGCAAGTGAACTAACAGTCTTTTTCCAGAAATTGGACTTACCGACTTTTTCCACTAAGCCCACGATATGGTGAATCACAATAAAAACCTAGGGTCAACCGAAACGTGAAGGCATCGTTAAAAATATACCCACATACAAATTTAATCAATGTTCTGTTAACACCGTTGAGTAAACAAAGTTGACGACCAAACAACATTCAAATAACAGTCATGTCTAAAAAATAATGTAAACACACGTTCATTTTATTTCATTACGATACATTTTTAACATTGACATATAACTTAACAAATGAATTTAAGAAAATTCCTTCCAAATGTGCCAAAAGAATGTTAAAATAGCCATTTTATCAATTTAAAATGCCAAAATTCGTATTTTACATTTCAAAATGCATTATCGCGGTAGAGAATTTTTTCAGGTTTCTACCAATTACTATAACTGGGCCGGAACTAATTTCCTATCAATTAATGGGCTGATATTGTTCTGTTACTGACAGTCGCGTTCAGAATCACGCTCGCCGATATTTCACCCTGATCAGCTATCATATTTACCCACAGAGGGGTTGCCCTTGCTACAATCGTATCTATTGTTTTGGACATAAAAATCCAACATTTTCACTGAAAAGAGTCACCCTCGAATCTTGTTACTACCATATATTTCTTCAGTAGAGTTCCAAAGATATAAGGGAAATATTTATGTTCTATGAATCAGCTTATTGGTGTGCAAGAAATACGGCACTAGCGGTGAGCCTCTGCCTTTCTTTTATCTGCTTTCAGTCTTACGTTATTGCTCTGAGAGAGGGGGGAAGGTGGCAGTCCTGTACCCGATTCTATCCCTCTTGCACACTTTATGACCAAATAAACGTTATATTTAATACTGCGTTGTGCATAAAAAAAAAGAAACAGCAAGGAAAAATTGTTGTAACCAATCTCCAACTTAGCAACCACACTACATTTATCTTTTCATTTCCCCACGTGTTTGTTGGGTGACGGCAAAATTAATTTTGTGGGATTCTACTTTTGATTCTTACTTACTATTCAAATTCGAGAAATGTTCTAACTATTCATATTCGCATTCATTCGAACTTAAAAAAACTGGTATTCGCACATGGCCTAGCAAAGTATCATCATTATGCTGTACACTAATTTTTTCCTTTGGTATTCTCGTTGAAACTACATGGATGCTCAACATTCCAACCCTACCTGCTAATCTGGAACGTGCCAGATCAGGGGGATTACACTGCAAAACGACACGGAGTATTTCCGACGACACTCACGGAAGTTTCGAATCGCTGTCCTCGTCCTGAAGCTCCCTGGCTTTCGTCCGCTTGCTCTTGCCCTTCCTGGCCTTCTTCGAGCCCGAGATCTCCGCGCTGCACGCCGCCCGCAGGTCCTGCAAGCGCGGTCACACACTCCTGCCACTTGCCAACATCAAAAATACCTCACGGAGAAGATGAGACATAACTCTCACAAAATTGCACTCCTAAATTATTTTCCTTGTATTAGCTATGTTGTGTTTTCGAACATGATTGTTTATAAAGTTTTTCCTACTAAAAAAAAAATCTTTATTTAATGGTTTATATGAACTTAATAAAAGATAAATTTCTACGAGAGGCCTAGCATGTACCGAAACCATTAAATCTTAAAGTATACAGTTTTGGATCAACCATTTGTATGTAGCCATATTTGAGATCATTAATTTTAATATATAATTAATTAATAAAATTAGTTTTTTTCCAAAAGCCCTAAAAAAACTCAGGTTGCTATATTTTTTAAGAAGATCTAATTTTTAATTATATTTTATGAATGATTTACCTACTAAAAATTAAAAAGTTTTGTAAATGAAGGCTATATACGAATGGTTAATCCAAAACTGTGTACGACATAAAAATTTGTTTTCAAGTTCATAAAAACCATTAAATAATGACTGATTTAGTAGGAAAAAGAAATTGTGAACAATTTAATATGAAAATACCATGACTTTATTTAAAATCATGTGTAAAAACATGAAATTCTAGAAGCAAAACAATTTAGGATATTACTCCCGTAAGGCTACCGTGACTGCAAGATTATATATAGTACCCATTCTGAACTATGAACCTCTTGCACAGAGCCAGTGTGTTGACTGTGTTGAACAGTAAATTTGAACAGCCATTGCAACCAGCTACAGTAGTGACCATGGAGGAGGTCAGGGGGGGGGGGGGGGGCAACTCCCAGAGGGGGATCTGCCTGCACTTGTGACTGTGAAACAGGTTTGATGTCAAAACTATGTCTTGTGGAAAAATTTCTTTATATTTTAAAGTTTTCTGCTTATTGTATGCAAATAGGCCAAAATATTGGCAGCACATAACATGAAAGCACAGTATCCAGAGATGTCGTGTCAGTTAACCCCACGCACAAAACTATATATAAGTGGTTCCAGGAAGAAACATCAACCATAATAAACAACTATTCTCCATTCACTCTTAGCTGAGTTTTGAAATAAACAAACACCGTCGTATCACTGTGCCGCGTCAGCAAGTGATAGGCTGAATTCATCTTGCGCGCCAAGCACTAGTTGCAACACACACACTTCAGTACAGTCGGTGCTAATAAAATAATGGAGAAGTAATATAACAAGAAGCACCGTAGCACTTTGTTCAACGTAGGTGGTTCATTTGCAAAGAAAAACTATGCACTTTACGACTAATAGTGGTCTTCACAAAATCACCACTAGTTTTGATAACAGGATACTCACTTTTCCTTTTCTTCCCGGGAGATGTTAATGTCCCAGTGTCCTGTAATTCTTTCCTTGCACGAAACACCCATAAATTCCGCAGCTAAATCGCGATATCGTTCACACGACAATCCAGTATTAGTTTGAAAATGTTTTAAAAACATTCAACACAATAGTTTTCTGTGCACTTTTCAAAGGCTTTCCCGTTCTGTGCTTTACAAAACTCAGTCCAGCGTAAGCCATAACAAACCGTGCGCATGCGAATCTGAAATACAACTGTTGCGCCGGGCATCAACTGTTCACACGGCATCTGCTAACATAATTGTAAGTAAATACTTGCTGACACATTTAACTGTATTGGATATTAATGGTGAAACGCTATAATGCTATATAACACCAATTGTTATAAAAAAGGCAGTGTAAAAATACTTACAAATGGTACGTAACCAAGGGACTATTTCTTGCACACAAATAATGTGCACGGCGGCCGGCAGCCAATGAAAATGTTTGTTTACAAGAGGCTTTGTTTATTCCAAAACTCAGGTAAGAGTGAACGGAGAATAACAGTATTAATAATAATACAGTTTAAAATTCTAGTGGCTTGTCTGAGATATACAAAAATAAAGGATATATTAATTTACAATACAGGTCCTGAAATTTTTGTCTCTAATCATTATTTTATTTTGATATTTCTGTTTCGTGAAACGCGACGAAAGGTTCCCCGACGAGCGAGCGGCGCACTCACGTGGTAGTACTCGATGGCCTGCTTCAGGCCCAGGATGTCCTCGCTGTCGTCCTCCCAGGTCGCCTGGTCATACGACAGGTCGCGCCACTTCACCAGGTACAGCGTCCGGCCGTCCCTCATCGTGCGGTGGTTGATGATGCGGTGCACGATCATCCACTCCGGCTTGATCCCGTACCTGCGGGGCGGAGACAACTGTTCGCTGCGCCTCGGGACGAGCTCACAACGGCGAGCTGCGACGAAGCGAAACAACACCGCAAAGCACGTCTGTTTGGACTTGTAAATATTGTGTGTAAGTTAGTGTATAGTGTTTGGAAACATTTGAATTTTGAACTTCCCGCGCTGCTTGCTAGCAGCACCAAGTTTTTCAAGTTGGCTGCCTGCCGAGGTGGGCAGCCCTGCAGCTTCCGGCAACGAAGCAACAGTTGTTGTTGAACCATCATGGCGGTGAGTTGTGCTGTCGTGCACGCTTGCTGCCAATCGAGTTGTTTGCGAGTGCATCATAATTAATTGTGTCGTTTTTATCTGGATTTTACAGTCTCGTACGTCTCTAGACAAAACAACGTCGAAAACACCACGTGACACCGAAATGCAAGTTAATTAGAGCTGGGCCGATGCCGATCCCCGATCGTAATAATCGGCCGATTTTGTTAATTTTGCCGATCATAATGATCGGCAAAACGTAGCCGATTATTTGAGCCGATCATTGGTCTCCTACTGCAAACTTATAACATTGAATAATTACCTATATCTAACAAATTTCCATGTTTGTTTACGGTACTTTTCGGGAAGAAAATTCAATTATTCATCGAAAAATAATAGGATTTAATAATTTAAAACTAACCGCACACGAAAAAAATATACCAATAAAGTAAACAAATAGCGTATGTTTTATAAACATTGAACAGTTACATACCTAAGTATCAATTTCCACGTATATTTACGGTACTTTCGGTAAAATAATTTTCCATTATACTATTTGCAAAGTTATTTATCATTTACGAACCGAAAACTATGTATTTGTTTACCATTTACGGTTAATATTACCGCAATGGCGAATGGCGACTGTTGTTTAGGTTGGTTATGTGACGCCAGAGATTAGAGTGACGCGCGTCGCGCGACGGAAATCGTACAGATAAATAGCGCTAGTAGTCTTGTGGTTAGTCTACCTCTTCGGGAATTCATCTATTTAGTTTTTTCTCGCTAAATATGGCCTATTGAAAGTTTTGTTTAGCGAAATTAATATTCTTACCCTGTTTAGCGGGAAATAGAGCTTATTTTTCTTTTGTATAAAAACCTGGTTGATGAAGAGTTTTGTTCCCCATTTAGTGGTACAGTAGAACCTTGTTAATCCGTGACGCGCTAATTCGGGAATCGGATAATCCGGGATGATTTAAAAGAGCAGAAAAAAAAGAGAATCTAAAATTGTCAGAGCTTAAAATTTACGTCACGCGGGCCGGTGGCCGGCAAACACTGCAAGCCATCGCGTGGGCCGTCAAACTCTGCTACGCTGTTTGTACCGACCCTTTGTGTCGCCCCCCTTTCAGCTGTCACATTTGTCACTCTTTAAACTTGAGGGGATGTCCTGACTTCTGCTTCCCGTCTCCCGTTTGTTTGAATGTTGTTTCACGTGCTGCTGAGTTACTTTCCGTCCGCCAACGCACAGCAAGCGCCTGGCCAGTGACGTGTCTGGCTGGCATTCGGCTGGTAGAATGAAGTGAGGGAGGTGGGGGGCTACCCAATATTTATGTGTGCAAGGTCAGCACGATCTTATCTTTCTCTCTTCGGCTGTTGTAAATGACCGTGAACTAATGGCTAGGCAGTGCCGTATTTTTTTAAGCCGAGACACTAATTCGAAGACGACCCTTACCGTGAAGGATTATCCGGGTTTATTATTAGTATTATTTTTTTTACAGAATTTCAATTATCCGGGCATCGGCGGGTCCCAATTAACATGAATAATGGGGAGTTTACTATTTTTATCCATCTGCTGCCAAGGCGCAGTAAGCCTCAGGAGATGTTACATCACATGACCTTGGCCTTAACCCAGCTGCACGCTGGTGTCTAAGAAGCTTGACAAGACCTTCCGGGCTTATAATCGCTAGTCCGTGAAATTCGGTAATCCGTGATTATCTTGGTCCCGACCATTACGAATTAACGAGGTTCTACTGTATTTCGTATTCACAAATTAACTTACAATCGGGAATTATTGAAAGTTTGTTGGCGGCACTGGGGGGAATAAAATTATCATCGCTGACGTCTACCGGCACACACGGATCACATAATGACGTAGTTGTGATTAGGTTGAAGATTTGGTTTGACCTTATTACATTTTAACGCAGTTAATTGTGTGTACGTGTGTGTGGTGATTTATAAGTAATCATGTCAATGAAAAGTAGTTTTTTCTGGGAATATTTCACCGTTTATAGTGATCCGTCAAAAGCAACGTGTAATCAGAGGTACTTGAAAGCTCTAATCGGCTCAGAAGATCGGCAAGATCGGCAGCAGATGATCGGCATCGGCATGATCGGCCCAGCTCTAAAGTTAATACATCACATAGCACCTAAATGCAAAGGTATATCATGGAGTTAAGTAGCATTTAACCAAAACTTATTTAAAAATAAATAAAACTTTAATGTTTGAAATTTAAGGAATGTTGTTATTTCTGGACAAATCATTTTAACCAAAGTGCATGTATCAGAAAAAATTTATTTATTTAGTTTTACTGTGATCTCTTATTGAATCAATTTCAAAACACAAATGCTTGCTAATTTATTTTTATTGTTCTGAATTAAACTGTTTTAGACCAATTCATTAAAAATTATTTTACCGTAAAAATGCAGCATATTAACGTTTACCGCTGTTTTAGTGGACCTGTTTGGGCATAGTGCTAGAACGTGTGGTGGTTTGGATATTTGAATTTGGCGCCATCGATCGTGAGTGCGCCACTGTGGCGGCCATCTTGTTCAGCAGTGCCATCTGTAAATAGTTTCGTCAGTCTTTTACCGTTTCTCCGCGTTGCTGGGCGTCATGCAGCTAAACTATTAGTTTCAATTCAGTTTTGTGAACATTTTTGGTCCTCCGGGCCGGATATCTGTATGTTTGAGCCAGTTTATTCGGTGGATCGCATAAACAACGTAAAAGCCATTCAGATATCGGTCTTCTTTGTTCAAAAATTGACATGTGCAGTACCGTTACGAATCGCGTGCGTGACTTTATCCGGGACTATAGTGTTGTGCTATCAAGAAAATATCAGTGTATACGCAAACACTGTATTATTTGAGCTCATAAATGTACTTTACGTAATTTTGATTGCGTGCAAGCGATTATAGGCAACACGTGTGGTTTTAGGTTAGGCCTAGGTTACCTATCTTGCATTGGTTCGTGTATTGCCGGTGCGTCCGAACGTCTGCAAGACCGTTACTTAAAATGTCAAATCAAGCCAAAACACGTTTGCGCCTCGTTAAGTGCCGCATTACAAGACTTCTGACGCTCGCCGACGAAGTCGAGCGCAACCCGAGTCGCGCGGGACTTTTCAAGGCCACGTGTACCGATTTACACCAATTGAAGACAGACTTTGAAGAAAATCACATGCAACTTGCTATTCAAGCTACAGAGACCGAGTCAGTGGAATCTGAAGCCAGCGAAAGGGAACTTGAGGAATTTGATGAAGCCTACTATAGGATACAGGAAGTATTTAACAAGATCACTGTTAACGAAACAGGCCAGAACAAACAACGCAATCAAATTGCCAAGACATCTTCGAACGTTAAGTTGCCGAAGCTGCAGTTGCCAGAATTCAAGGGTCTCTTGACTGACTGGCCCACATTTTATGACCTTTTCACATCCTTGGTGCATAATAATGAGGGCCTGTCAGATGTGGAGAAACACCAATACCTTCTGACATCACTATCAGGTGAGCCATTTAATCTAATAAAGACACTCCCACTGTCTAAGGAAAATTATATTCTGGCATGGCAAACTTTGGTAGATAGGTATCACAATGTCTGGGCAATTGCAAACATGCATTGGGACAAGATTGTGCAACTTCCTCGTCTGTCAATTGTTGCGCCTGACAAACTGAGAAATATGGTAGATGTTCTAAAGGAGAATCTGGGTGCCTTGAAAGTTCTGAAGTTGCCTGTTACTGAATGGAGCTTTGTGTTGCTGAATCTAATGTTACCAAAGCTTGATCCAGATACAAGAAATCAGTTTGAAATAGCACACAAAAATGTTCAAATGCCCACATTTAATCAATTGTTAGAGTTCGTGGAGCTGCAGTCTAAGGCCCTGATGATGTCAAATCACACTCCAGCTGTAGTGCCTGACGCACGCCCTTTTCCAAAGAGGTCACTGCCTAAAAACCCAAATTTTAAATCCTCATTTCTAGTGACAGCAGAAGCAGAGCCCTGTAGTGCCTGTGGAGACATGCATGGACTTCACAAGTGCCCTGTTTTTACGGGTCAGTCAAGTGATGACAGGATAGAGTTTGTACGTAGGAAGATGCTGTGTTTTAACTGCTTACAAGGTCACAGAGTGAAGGATTGTAGGTCAAGAAGAAACTGTTATCACTGCGGCAGGAGACACCATTCTCTCCTTCACACTGCGGTTCCCAATCAAGAAGTGAAACTACCTGCAGGTGAATCCATCCAAGAGATTACTATGCCACAAGCAAGTCACAAGGAGGATGCTGCGACAGTGGTATTGCTAACTTCTTCAACTGCAGTTTCAACCACTGTCGTTCTAGGTACTGCTATGGTACGAGTTCAGGATGCAAGTGGAATGCTGCAAAATGTTAGAGTACTACTCGATTCAGGATCGCAGAGCTCATTTATTACCGAAGAATGTGTTCATAGGTTGGGGCTAAAGTGTCGAAGGGCTAAGGTTCCTGTTGTGGGTCTGGCTCACTCTGTTGTTGTTGCTAACAGTGGTGCAGTTACTTGTTTTCTAACATCATGTAAGGGCGTAGGAACTGACGTTGTTACTGATGCTTTAGTGTTGAAGAACATAGCTGCCAATTTACCCACCATTCCCCTTCCCCACCATGTGAGAGACATGTATCGACATCTGGAACTAGCGGACCCATCTTTTGATACTCCAGGAGCAATTGATATCCTTCTTGGTGCTGATGTATATCCAGACGTGTTTGATGGTGGGCGGTACCAGCCTTCGAAGGGAGTTCCTGTAGCGTTGCACAGTATATTTGGTTGGGTTATTATGGGTAAGGTGACTCAGGTTGCAGATACTTCCAGTAGTGGTGTTGTCTCAATGTATGCGTCATCGGATACAGCCCTAACAGATACCATCCGCAAGTTCTGGGAGACCGAGGAGTTACCATCTGTCCAGCATTCCAGCCTAGAAGACACAAAATGTGAGAATCATTTTGTTGAGACTCACTCACGAAACCTCGAAGGAAGATATGTACTGAGACTACCATTTAAGGAGAGAGACCCAGATTTAGGAGATACACGTAGTCATGCAGTTAAGAGGTTACGTCAGTTGGAATCCAGACTACATCACCAACCGGAAGCCTATACCGAATATTGCAAGTTCCTCCGTGAATATGAGCAACTGGGGCACATGCATTGTCTAGATAATGCAACTGGTCAGGAACGTCGTTACTACATCCCTCATCACTATGTGTGCAAGGAATCCAGCTCAACAACAAAGTTACGAGTGGTGTTTGATGCCTCAACTCGCTCCACTTCAGGGAAGTCACTCAATGATGTTTTGATGACTGGACCCAAGCTTCAAAATGACATTGTGGACATAATCACTCACTTCCGTCTTCACCATGTGGTATTAACTACAGACATCTGCAAAATGTATCGTCAGGTTCTCGTGCATCCAGACGATGCACCATACCAGGTAATTCTGTGGAGGGAGAACCCTGACCAACCAATACGTGAATTCCAACTTGACACTGTCACTTACGGAGTCTCAGCTGCTCCATTTATGGCGATGAGAGCCTTACAGCAACTTGCAATGGAAGAGGGTCCTCTGTATCCGATGGCAGCAAGGGTTGTGATGGATGACGTGTTTGTAGATGACATTGTGACTGGTGCAGCATCAGTCACAGAAGCTCTCGCGTTACAGCAAGAATTAATAAATCTCCTGAAACAAGGTGGTTTTGAACTAAGAAAATGGTCCAGTAATAGTAAGGCAGTTTTGGATGCAGTTCCAGAAGATCACCGGGAGAGTCCACTTAGTTTTCATGGTAGCAATGAAGTTATTAAGGTACTTGGTCTTCAATGGGATTGGAAGGCAGACGTTTTCTCATATCATGTTCAGCATGCCAGTGCAACAGTCACCAAGAGAACCATCCTTTCAGAAATTGCTAGGTTATATGATCCGCTAGGGTGGATTACTCCAGTCATCATTCGAGCCAAAATCTTTCTCCAAAGGCTTTGGTTACTGGGAGTTTCTTGGGACGACACCCCACCACTAGACTTAGTTGCTGATTGGCAGGTTTTCATTGGCCAGTTGGATGTCCTAAGCAAGCTGTCCGTACCTCGTCTTGTTTCTGCACCACAGTCAGAATACCAGCTCCATGGTTTTAGTGATGCATCCAATGAAGGTTACGCAGCTGTTGTGTATTTGCGGACTTCTAGCCACGGTGAAACAAAATCACATTTGCTTCTCGCCAAGTCACGTGTTGCACCACTGAAGACCGTCACACTTCCGCGACTTGAATTGCAGGCTGCACTCTTGCTTATCAAATTGATTGAATCACTGATCACAACACTGTCCGAGCGAATCCATATAAGTTGCATTTATGCATGGTGTGACTCGACCGTAGTGCTTGCTTGGATTAAGATTCCGCCACATCGGCTGAAAACATTTGTGGCGAACAGAGTTTCTCGTATTCAGGAGAGCAAGGTTCCGGTTCACTGGAGACATGTTTCCTCTGCTGAAAATGCTGCAGACTGTGCATCAAGAGGACTCTCACCCAAGGAGCTTCTAACACACCCACTTTGGTGGACTGGGCCAAGTTGGTTGACAGCAGAGGTGGATTTATGGCCCAGTCAAGGATATACCAGTTCAGAGGAAGGTAAAGAGGAGTTGAAGGCAATCACGCTAGTCTCATTGGTTGGTCAGTGTATACCGAACATTCTTAACATCCTTTGTAGGTTTTCGTCCTGGTCACGACTGCAAAGAGTACTTGCGTACGTGTTGAGATTTGCATTAAATTTAAAGGTTTCAAGGGAGTTGCGACACACAGGTCCTCTCACTGTAGCAGAAATTGACGCTGCCAAGAAGGTGTGTTTGAAGCAGCTTCAGCAAGAGAATTTCAAATTAGAGTTTGATTGTTTGGCTGCAGCTCGCGAATGTTCTTCTGGAATTAAAAGACTACAGCCATTCATTGACGCTGATGGGATCATCCGTGTAGGTGGACGCCTGCAGAATTCACATGTAGCCTATGAAATGAAACATCAAGTCCTGCTTCCCAAAAGGAGTTTTGTGACAGAAATGATTATTGACTACTATCATGTCTTACACCTTCATGCTGGCCCCAGTGCCACACATGCTGCAATTCGGTGTGAGTACTGGATAGTGGCAGGTAGAGGAGCTGTCAAGACTAGGATACACGCTTGTGTAAAATGTTACAGATTCAGAGCCACCAATGTGCAGCCATCCATGGGAAATCTTCCACCAAGTCGAGTGCAACAAACAAGACCATTTCTGAATGTGGGTGTTGACTATGGGGGCCCTTTCCAAGTCAGGCTTTCGAATGGTCGAAACAGTCGTTCATCCAAGGCCTACCTGTGCTTATTCATATGCTTAGCAACTAAGGCAGTACACTTGGAAGTTGTTTCATCATTGAGTACCACTGCCTACTTAAATGCCTTTTTCAGATTCGTGGCTAGGCGTGGACTCTGTAAGGCTGTTTTTTCAGATTGTGGAACCAACTTCATAGGGGCACGTCGCTACTTCAATGACCTTCAAAGGTACCTGAGGAACACCTCTAACTGGCATTGTGTGGCAGACACTCTGGCTACTCGTGGGATTCAGTGGAACCTCAATCCTCCATCTGCGCCACATTTTGGAGGCCTGTGGGAGGCAAGCATCAAGTCTGCGAAGTACCATCTCAAGAGAGTCGTTGGCCAGCAGATACTCACGTTTGAAGAGCTGTCGACTTTGTTCACTCAAATTGAAGCTGTCCTCAATTCACGTCCACTCTGTGCCATTTCATCAGATCCAAATGACGTGGAGGCCCTTACGCCAGCACATTTCCTTGTTGGCACTTCTCTGACATCTCCTCCAGCTGCAGACCTCACGGAAATTCAGACCAACAGATTAGACAGATGGCAGCTGGTACAAAGTGCATCACAGCACTTCTGGCAGCGGTGGCACAAGGAATATTTGCACACACTACAACCACGTGGCAAGTGGACCAAAAGCGAAGGTGACCTGCAGGTTGGTGACCTTGTCCTCATCAAAGAAGACCACCTTCCACCCCTGCAGTGGCAACTCGGCCGCGTCGCAACCCTACATCCTGGTCAGGATGGTGTGTCAAGAGTAGCTACTATCAAACAGCAGCATCGAGTGGTGAAGCGGCCAGTGATAAAATTGTGTCGGTTGCCAGTCAACTAAGAACCAGTGTAGTGAAACATAAAAAATGTTATTTTTGGTGGGCGGTATGTTTGGGCATAGTGCTAGAACGTGTGGTGGTTTGGATATTTGAATTTGGCGCCATCGATCGTGAGTGCGCCACTGTGGCGGCCATCTTGTTCAGCAGTGCCATCTGTAAATAGTTTCGTCAGTCTTTTACCGTTTCTCCGCGTTGCTGGGCGTCATGCAGCTAAACTATTAGTTTCAATTCAGTTTTGTGAACAGGACCAAATATTACAAAACTGCTTTTATAAAAATAAAAAAACAATAACACTGAAATCATCTGTTTTAAAAACCTAAATTCGACTAAAAATAAAACCATAAAATCTTGCCCCTAACTCAACACCATTCCTACAAATACCTTGTAAACCAATTACACGACTTTATCAGGACGTTTCAATAAGGATGAACCTGTGAGCTTGCAGCTTAGACACACTTAAAGTTACCTTAAAGTCTACCAAACAAAAGCCTCAAAATCACTACCAATGCACCAACCTACTATGCAGACTTTCCAGAAAAACCAATTTTAAAAACTCAATGGTGATGATCCCATGTTTAGCAAAATTTAAATAATAAGCATCAGATTTCATAAATACATAAAAAATGTAGTGAAACCTTATAGTAGGAGATGAAGAGACCATAATTTAGGTTTTCATACAAGTTTAGTAATAAAACTACATATTGCAAAAATTTAATTTTAACGAATTTATTATGTCACAGGTTTGACCGATTTTTGTTTTGAGAACCAAATCCAGCGGACTTATTACACTGATTCACGTGTGCAGTGATTAGCTTATACACACTGCACTGAACTTCCACAGACAACACTCTCAGAACAGATGCACTGCAACCTCACATGGTATCAAATCAGAAGCAGGCTAGCTGAAACCAAAACCTATAAAAATGGAACAGTGTAAAAAAAAAATCATCTTGACCTGTAATATTTTTCCTCCAGTTCGATATCATCTGCATTCACTTCTCTGATCTTCTTCATCCTGCTGTCCATCTCGTCAACCGGATCGTCCAGTTTTGGCGGCTCATCCATGTCGTATTTCCGCATGTAGTTACGAATCATCAAGGGGTGGAAGACATCCATCTAAGGAACAACAGCACCAATCTCTGCACAATGAAACCACAACCAAGAAAAAGGCCAGTAACTAATATGGAGAGCTTATCAAAAGAGTGCTAAACAATTACTTTTATCTTTCTTTAGAAAGTATGATAATCAAAATAATTTTTTACAACTACCGACGTGCATTTGTTGAATGCCATTTCAATGAAGTCACTACTCCTGTTAAAATTAACTTTCAGTATTTATTGAGTACATAAATACAACCAATCAAAGTTTTAATTACATTTTCAGAATAAAATTCCAATATAAAATCACAATGTATAAATAATCATGGGGTGCATATTTACATATAAGAAGACCTTGGGCATAATAACATTTCTGAGCAACAAAATGAATAATTTAATGGTTCCATTTCACAATTTCTCCCCATTCCAGTTTTGATTCAGATTTTAATTACCAATCTTTCTTTCTGAATGAAATTTATGGAAATTCAAGTAGAAGGTTAACCTAAAGAATAACACTTCATAGTCAAAATTAATGTACAATTTCTGAAAATTTACATTTGAAAAGCTTGCAAGTATAGTGAAATACAAAATTAAATAATTTGCATTCTTGTGAAATTCTTCTCTCCTGCCATGATCTTTAACAGTCCTGATTGCAGTGATTTACATCCGTTAATGTTTATACTGAAATTAAAACACTAACTGATCATGAGATATTTTCTGTTTATCAATATTCAAAATCACAATAGATTTAATAATAAGGTAAGCTATTGTGGTAACGGCAAATGAAACATCAACAAGACCGTGAACGTAAATTTCGTACAAAATTTGTTTATGCACGGGAAGCAAAATGTTATGCACAAAAAATAAATCTTCGGCATTCAATCTAACGACTTTATATACGCATAAATCCAATTTTTAAGACTGCTTTTAAGCAAATAATTATTTACATAAAAGTATCAAAACTATAATGCGAAATTAGTATATGAAAGACTGAAAACAAAAAAAAATAGTTTTTGGATAACATGGGTAGCCAGCCCTGCTTTAAATTATTTACCGTATTGGCCCGAATATAAGGCGACCCCGAGTATAAGGCGACCTGCAGTTTCAGGAGGCCAAACAAATGTAAAAATAATTTTGGCAGAAATTAATGTGAAAATTCATTAGACATACATTTTGTGTTGATAAATTCTTTTTGCATTTATGTATAACAAATAATTTATATTTATCACATTACTTATTTTAAAAAAAGTTTGAATTGCCTACACTAAAAGTCAAAAGAAAACAATTAGAAAATATTTACATTTTAAAGTATTACACTAGAAATTTTTTCGTATGTTTATTCTAATGCAGCTGCATCATTGTCATCTTCAGAGCTGTTTATTTGTCTAGAGCTCGTTCCCCGCCATTCCACCTATGTGTGATCGTTCATTTTTCACAGTTTACTGTATCTACGAATTTAAAATTTTTACAATGGCTATTAATCACTCTTAAAATACAGCATTTAACTTTCCGTTTCACTTAAGATACGTATTACTATTTAGTATTGTGTGTTAGATGTAACAACGCAAACACAGAATGCAGCTTGCCGGAACAAAACAAGTGGCTAGCTGCCATGGTGAAGCATACGGCCATGAATAACTTCGGTGACGTGATCACGAATATTTGTCCATATTACTTTATGACAAGAGTGTCTCTGTCCTATGAATTTTAAAGAATAATCTATGATAATTATGTTGTTTGAAAGGATTTTACATAAATAAAGAGTGGATTACTGTGAAATTATTAAAATAGCTTTTGAAGCAACGTACCAAATTCCTGTAAAAATGGCGTCTTCGTGCGTGTTCGGCAATGTTCGTTTTACAACAAAGAAATATTGTGGAAAGACAGTTGCCAGACATTACATCCGAAATGTTCTTTGTAAACGTAAACAATCGTTCTGAAAATAGCTGTGATATTTTAGTACAAATATTTCCGTTAAAAATCTGAAAATAAATGACCGTAAATGTTGACACGCGATTGTACATAAAGTACAAATTGTGTAATAAAAGGTTGCCATTTTGAGATGCTTCAACATTCACATTTTTACTCAAGAACAAATATTTTAATTTTCAACTTTAAACAATTGTGAATTACTGCAATATTGGGTGGATTTATCGTTTTCCCTGTGTGAGGTAACGAAGTTTTAGTTAATATAAAAAATCGTGAACATTTTGTAACAATGTTTCTACTGTAGCTTTCAGTTTGGAACTAATATTTGCAGTTCTGACGTCTTGGGTGCGAAAATAAGGCGACTTCCAATTTTCGCATCTCTCGTTTATGTAAAAATGGTCGCCTTATATTCGGACCAATACGGTACTTCAACGTGGCATCACGATCGCTCATCGATTTTGGAAGTGATAAGATGTTATACAAACTAAATTTCGCATCCATACCCACCTGCAGTTCCGACACCCAGGAGCAATGCCAGTACGACTTTTCGTTCCACTTGACGAAGAACTCGCGGAGGCGAGGAGGCTGGCGGGGCGGCTTTTTACTGGTGGACGGTTCCTCCGACGGCCTCTCCTCCTCCGGGCTGGGCCTCTCGACCCAACGCCACGTCAGGATCTTCTGCACCTTTCCCGGCAGGGGCTTCGCCTGCGACAACACACTCCATTCGTGCAGACACGATTTCACAGCTTCATTCTCTATCAAATTCATTTAAAAGAGAAATATTTGTGCCACTGATTTTTATTTTCATGCATTCTATTTAAAAAGACAGTCTGTCCTCAAAAAAAAAAATTCAAAGGTTTCTGCTTTCTTAGTAAAAATTTCACCAAAACTAGTGATGTCGACTGATAGGAAATTGAAAATTTTTAGCAAATCTACTGCTTAAATTGGTTATTTAAAAAAAGTTTTAAAATGAATAAAATTATATTCTGGTTTCATATATTATTTCGCTACAGTTCAATACAGGTTTTTTTTTTCAAGTGAAAATGATTTAGTCCAAAATTTATACAATACAGTTTATTTTTATCAAAGAATGGTTCAATGAAATTGTTCATTATGTTTAGAAATTAATTTTAAAAATTTAGACAGTATTTTAATTCCCTGCCAAGTAATTTATGGTAAAAATAATGTTTTAACGAATCTGCAAAACTATGGTTCGAGGATTAAAAAAAAAAAAACAAGCATTATTTGCATAATGACCTCGTTAAATTTATACCAAATGAACAACTGACAGACACACTCCACACGCCCAGTGACCGAAGGGAACCACGTCAAGCCAGTGGCGTAGCCAGGAATTGTGTATGGGGGGGTGGGTGTTAAGAAGCATGATGCCCCCCCCCCTATAAAAGCAGGGGGCCCGCGGGAAAATTTGCATTTTATGGTGTAAAATAGTGCTATTTTAGCAGTTTTCACAACTTACATTTAAATATTGTAATGGTAAAAATTTTTATTGATTTTAATATGAAATTTGTTTGAGTGATGAATAAGAAATTAACCCCCCCACCCCCCCCCCGGCTACGCCCCTGCGTCAAGCACTCACCGAGCACCGCGGACACCTCCAGTCCCCGTCGGGAATGTCAGTGAGCGGGGGGTTCAGGCAGAACGTGTGGTACGCGGACGGGCAGGAGTCGCAGCACAGTAGTTCTCCTCCGTCTTTGCACAACCTGTCGACAAAAACAAGGAAGCAACGCCTACAATGAAGCTTTCGCAGTAGAGTTACGTTAAGAACAACGTACACGAAGTAAAAAAAACTTGCTTAAGACGTTCCCACAAGATATGATTTCCCATCTTATTCAGTAAAATGTTTTGGTCCCACCGCTGAATTTTTCGTAATGTCTAACTTTTCTCAATGCTCTATTTTGGCTTGGTTTCTGTGGGCTTGTGTTTTCAATCTTTCTTTTTCCACTTACAAAATCAAGTTTTCACCAAGACACACAGTGTAAACCTGCAATGACAACCTCAATCCCCCTTACTTTCACCCCAATCCCAGTTACTTTCACCCCAAATCCCAGTCACTTTCACCCCAACCCCAGATACTTTCACCCCAATCCCAGATCCTTTCACCCCAACCCCCACTAACATTCACCCCAACCCCCACTAACATTCACCCCAAACCCCACTAACATTTACCCCAACCCCCACTAATATTCACCCCAAACCCCACTAACATTCACCTCAAACCCCACTAACATCCACCCCAAACCCCACTAACATTCACCCCAACCCCCACTAACATTTACCCCAACCCCCACTAACATTCACCCCAACCCCAGATACTTTCACCCCAATTCCAGATACTTTCACCCCAATCCCAGATACTTTCACCCCAATCCCCGTTAATTTCACCCCATTCTGATTAACCCCAATACCAGTTATTTTTAACCCAATCCTACTGTTTTTCACCCCAATCCCACTTATACTTTCACCCCAATCTCAGATTATCTCACCCTAATCCCAGATACTTTCACCCCAATCCCAGTTACTTTCACCCCAATCCCAGTTACTTTCACCCCAATCCCACTGTTTTTCACCCCAATCCCAGATACTTTCACCCCAGTCCCAGATACTTGCACCCCAGTCCCAGATGCTTGCACCCCAGTGTGAAGTGCGGTCACCTGCAGAACTCCATGTGCTCGTCGTCGTCCTGCTCCTGCACGCCCTCACCCTCGCAGTGGGGGCAGGACCACTTGCCCTCGGGCGTCTCCTCCAGCTCGGGGTCCAGGCACACCAGGTGGTAGGCCCGGGGGCACGTGTCGCACAGGATGATCTCCCCCCCTTGCTGGCACACCTCGCAGTAGTCCTGGTGGTCCGTCTGCGGCAACACACCGGCTCAGTCCCGCACATTTGCATTCGCTTCCCGGTTATCTAGTTCGCAACCACCGGCAAGAATATAAGCCATATTTGATGCATGCATACTTCCGTTACAATCATTTTCCACAGCTGCATCCTGTGCGTCGGAGCTACGGCCGAACATTTGAAAATACCAGAAGACAGGGTCAGAACATCAATATAATAAAATAACCACATGGAAAAAAAAAAATATTGTTAAGACACCAATTTGGTATACTATTATAATTAATAAATGATTTTATTTTACTATATTTTACTATACTCCAAGCATATGGATATATTGAAGTACCTTTCACTATTAAAGACTTAATTTATGGATCAACATTTTTTTATAGCAACAGGATTTCATGGTGTCCATGTAACCATCTTAACTTTTTTTATTTGTATGTTTAACATGACAAATAAATTTACACTTACTAAGGATTAAGCGACACTAGTCAGTTTCTTATTTTGCGTTAAAAGCAGTGACTTATCTTTTGAAGAACGACAATTCACCATGTGATAAAAATTCAAGGGTTTAGTTTGATGTGTGCTGTTTTAAGCATGTTTTTGAAGCCCTCCTCAGTTATTTTTAATAAAACTATAATTAAAAAATTGAATGGGTGTCATAATTTACATTGCACGTTTATGAAGAGAGGTTATGGCCATGGGTACTCTTTTAAGGTTGTAGTAAAACTCCCAACCACTAGGGGTGCTCTTGAATCTTGAGTGATGTTACTTGAGCCTAGCTTCTGTTAGAACAACACAGGTAGTGTTTTTTTTTTTAATTCATATTGAATATCATTCACAAATTCTAAATTTTTCATAATTTATTTTTAAAATAATTTTTTACTTACAGTAAAACTTATTTTTTTCATACATAAGTGCAAAAAAAATTGATCTAGAATACAATACACTGAAAAAAGAGGAATTTACATGAAACAATAATAAAGAAGTGTGAAATGGAGATTGAGGGGGTGGGGGATCTGGGAATGCATTTTCTTACACCAGAAAATTTTAAGTTTCAAAATAATTCCAAGTTATCCACATACATGTAATATTTTTTTTATTAATTATTTTTTTTTTGTGGATCAGTCCCACATTTTGTAGGCCTATCTATATGTAAAAAAATGTTTTTAAATAATTTCAATTTGATATTTTGTAATAAATACTAAATTAATTTTGAATATAGGATATGAACTGAATATTTTTCAATAACTCGCAGGATACCAACTGAACGTGCAGGCGCCGGTACGCACCTCGTAGCCATCCTCCCCCTCGCCGCCGGGGAACTTGGACGTGGTCTTGGTCTTCTTCTTCTTCTTGCTCTTGTTGCCTATCTTGGTCTTGGCCTTGCGGCGGGGCGGGGCGGCCTGGCCGGACGGAGGGGTGTCGGCGCCGCCGGCCTCCGCCTCCTCCTCCTCCTCGCCGGCCCCGTCCTCGGGCGTGGTCTTGCTGGCGTCCTCCGCCTCCTGCAGCATCTGCTCGAACTCCGCGTCCGAGTCGCGCTCCGAGTTGGCCAGCGACTCCCCCTCCTCCTCCTGCAACAGCAGCGAGCGCCCTCGAGGATCGCCTGCCCCGCTCCGTCCCTGCCTCGTACCCACGCCGCACATCGGCGACTGTGCCCACGCCTTGAAGGACCATCATTTCCATAAACCACTCAACATCATCCCGACCCCTACATTCCGACTGTAGGCTTTTTTTTTTTTTCCATCTGGGTGGGCTCTAAGCTGGCCAAGGGGGTGAAAGTAGGGAAGGTGAGATTGCCTGTTGTCTAGTCGCCAACAATTTTTTAAGATTTACGAGCCTTCACTTTTAACTTGTAACACGGGGTATAAAATGAAGTCAGAAAGACTCCGTGGTACTGTAATTATATTTACAGTTCTCAGTGCCGGTAAATATGCTGAGAATACGGTGGAACTGAGAACCAGAACCAACACATCATTACCCTAAATGAAATGGCACGTGCTAAAAGGGCCTCAGTCCAAGCAACCCAGTTTTGAGAAAAACGAATAAATCTGTCTCTAAGCAACCCTTTTAGTGTAAGTTAAGAATTTCCCTAGCTAATATTAGCTAATCCACGCATGTGACTCAATCCCTTTTAGCATAGATAGTTGAAGCTATCCTATAACATACGATTTTCATGCTTAACTCACTTGGTTAATTTTTGACAGGCCTTTTCAGCATGTGCCGATTCAAATAGCAGTCTTAATTTAAAAAAAAACTAATTTTTTTGCATAAATCATATCACCACAAGCTTTTATAACCTATTCCAGTTTAGTAATTACCAAGAGATACCAATCAGTAACAGTTGGGGGAAAATGAAAAAAATAACTATATTTCACATGGGCAACTACAACTGTTATAATTACCACAGTACGCTAATGTTGACTTCAACAACAAGTTTTTTAGAAAGGTCCTAAGATATGTTGAGCCAAAAAATTTAACACAGTTGCTTTTTTGCAAGCTGTTGCAAAATAGGTGGATACACAAAACCAATTTGCATCATAATTCCCATCAAGACTAATGGACAAATAATGTTATTTTAATTTTGGCTATTTAATTAAGAATTTAGTTTGTTAATTAAATTTTTTCAAGAGGTCATTTCTTCCAATAACTGCGGGGAGTATAACTTGCAGAAGACTTTATTGGCTATGGCTATTAATGCCTGAACATCCCTGCTGAATGAGAGAATGAATGTATGCAAAGGATTAACATCACATTGACATTGAGGTTGTTAGATACAATGAAGGATGATGGGCCTATAATGGAGATCTAATAGAATGAATAGGAGGGGAAAACATTGGTGTCCTGGAAAAATCCTATTGCCTAGTGGCTTCCAACAAATTCCGATACGGTTGCCACTCGCAGAGGTCCAGGTTTGACCCTGCCGGGACCGGGATCCCGATTGCCTCTACCACTCAACCGTACAGCAAACCCGACTCTCACAGCCAAACCTCCCCCCCCCCCCCCCCAACACACAAAACCTGCACCGCCGAGCGACGTTCGCGTGCCAGCAGTTACGGCGGGGGAGGGGGCCGGCGATGGTACCCACCGAGCTGCCCCTCTTGCGCTTCCCGAGCTTGATCTTGAGCGTGGGCACCTTGCTGGCCGCCTTCTTGGCGCTGCCGCCGGTCTTCTTGCGGCCGCTGCTGCGCTTCTTCTTCTTCTCCTCGCGCTCGTCCTCGTCCTCGTCCTCCAGCCCCAGGTCCAGGCTCTCGCTCTGCAGCGGTAACACACCGCGCCGTCAGCCCCAGCCCCGCACATCCCTAGGGACACCTGTATTTCGCGAATACATTACATGTCAAGGTATTTCACAAAATACTGTAGCTTTTTCTAAGAGTCATGGCAAATTGTGAGGGTGCAGCAGTACGGTGACCACATTCTCGTCGGCCCCGTCAAGAGCGGGACGACACCTCTCACCGACCCCAGCCAATAACCACAGCAGAAAAGCTACAGTATTTTGTGAAATACCTTGAAACGAAATGTATTCGCGAAATACAGGTGTCCCTACACATCCCTCAACCACTCGCACACAAAAACACGTACAAAAAAAAATCGGTTGTCTGTAAAGTCGGTTTACGGACGATAGTTTAACGTGACAACGTCATTACAAAACATTGATGAAATGATTGCATACTTTTATGAATAACATTGAATTATTTTTATTGAATTATCACTATTTTGTATGGATACAAAGAAGGAGTGAAATGAAATCTACAATTTAATTGATAAATGTACTTTTATTTACACTCATTAATTCAAATATGTTTATTACTTTAACGAAGAGATTATTTTAACTATAACTTTTATACATGTTTGCTATTTAACTTCTTCCAATCTGTGTTATTCTGTTAAGGATAGGACGATGATAGGCAAAGTAGGGAACGAATGGGAGTGTTTCAAGTTTAATGTGCCTCGAAAAAGTCAAATCGATGGTTGTTCTAATCGAGTGGAAGAGAGATAGATGCAGCGCAAGCGTACAATGAGCGTAACGGGACAAGCATAACGGGACAATGAGTCATCCATTTTCGTACGTGCAGCCGGCCTTGAACAATTTATTAGAAGTCACGTCAAAATGCCCAAGAGATGTATTAAAAAAACATTGCTTGTTTGATTTCTAAAGTGATTACCAGAGCGCAGTAAATATAGAACGCCAAAATAAATGTACTCTGATTGTTTTTTTTTTATTATTTTCCGGCATTGTAAATGGTTAATTTGTTATGTTCTGCCTTGGAAAAGTGCAGGTCGCAAACGGACAACACTTATCACTATTTTGTCTCTTGTCTTCTTGGCTTCCTGTTCCTACCACACCATCCCTTATTTTCCATTTTCCTTTTCTGTATTGGAGACCGGAAACAGCAAACATCACGAGCATTCTTCTTCTATGCAACCAATATATGAAATTCAATACAACCCACCCAAATGGCATGTCTTACAAACAGAAAAAACCTCATGGAGTACAATGGAATTTATGCACCTATATATAAAATTTTGAAGGTAAACTAATTTCAGAGCCTTTAAATTATTTTCAAAACCATTAAATAAAATTTCTACCGAAACAAATTAGCTAAAATGTAGTTTATAAGTAGGGACATGATTATATGGTGAATTATATAAAACCAAAAACACTGAAAAGCATGTCAAATAACCACGTAACACTGAAATGCAAGTTAATACACAATATAGCACCAAAATGCAAGTTTTATCATGGATATGGTAGCATTCAACCAAAACTTGATTTAAATATTATATTGTATAAACGGATCTTTTAATGTTTGAAATTCAAGGAATACTGTTATTCCCGGACAAAAAAATTGTACCAAATGGACCAGAAAAATTATTTTAATTTGTTTTATTGTGCATATACTAATGAATCAATTTTAAATTATAAATGTTTGCTAATTTATTAAATACTATTTTACTGTAAAAATGTTGGATATACGTATTATTTTACCTCTATTTTAGTGGAGTAAGTATTAAATAACCGCTTTTATAACAACAAAAACATTAAAATCTAAAGCCTCCGTTTTAAAAATAAAAATTGGCTAAAAAAAATATTATCTTGTCTAGTCATAAGTCAAGAAACTTAACTTTTTTTGTTTATTTATTATTTTTCACCAACCATTTCACAGCTGACAAAGCATCCGGATTAAGTATTGTCAACCCTTGAATCATCAAAAGCTCACCCACCAAAAGTTCCGCAACACATCATCTTTCACGCAAGTGGAACAAACCTTTTCTTTGGACGATCTCGAGCGACTGGGCTTTCGGTTGTAAGACTCCTCGGTGGCCGAGTCGTTGTCCTCCTCTGCATTCGGATTGACAGTTACGAACTCTCTCCACTTGGCAGCAACAAGCATCATCAACTTCGACATCGGCACCTGCCCGAGAAACAACATACAGCACATAACATTGTATTTAACTACAGACGAAACACGAAATTGAAGGTTTTATTTTATATTTCCTATGCTGTATGCCGTGTACAGTTGTACACCTCACAAGATCACCTCTACATACTGAAAGAATAGTATTTGATATGCCATATATTAACACATTTAAAGTTAAACAAATCTAATCAAAAAAATAAATAAAAGTTTAAACTTAAGTTTCAGAAATTTAGGAAGAAAATAAAACAGAACAAAATTGAGCACAGAAATCAGAGATCAAACAGTTTTATATTATTTTTGAAAGATTTGTGCAATGGGAGTGCATGACTTGATGTAAGCTTTTGGACATACGCCATTGCTTAGCTAAGCAACGGCGTATGTCCAAAAGCTTACATCAAGTCAAACAGTTTCACGGTACAAGCACGCCTGTGTGACACACGCCACTAGTCGCTAGAAGGTCAAGAGCGGGGAGACTCACCCTCTGGTTCTCCTTGGAAATGATGGGGCGCACGTGTTGCTGGAACAACTTGTATGTGGTCAGGTTCTGGAGGTCCGACTCCGAGTAGTCTATGTTCACGTCCGTGAGGCCGAACGTCTCGCACACTTCTGCCACGCTCGGCATCTCTGGAACACCCGGGAACACACAGTCACCCTCATGCTGGACAGACGCGGTGCAATGAACGCCCACTCAAATAAAAATTTTTCCACAGCCAAACACTTTCCACACATCTGTAAAAGTCAGCGTGACAAAAATTCCTGGATACAACAGACCTCCTGATTAGAAAGTTTTTTTTCTTTCTATTTCCACCACGTAACGGGAGCGACGTTACAGAAATGAGCACATGATTTTGTTTTTGGATTATGGTTTAACCCACAATTTGGTAACACAATTACATTTAAAACATTTTTCATGGACACATGCATTGCTGGTTTTTTACTGTACATCACAGAGAAACCACAAGAACGGACAAGAAAGAAAGAGGAATTACACAAACACACAGAAAATACAAGCGTGAGTCCTAGGCAACTCTCAAATATTAAATGAGCCATTAGATGGTAAAGAAAGCTAACATGTATGTTTTAATTTGGTTCTGTATAATAGAGTTGGAAAAAATTTAATTGAGTGTATTTTTGTGAAAGTATAACTCGGAAAATTTCCTGGTCAGTTACTTTTCAGGAAAACCGACTCTCTAGCTAATTAAATTTTTTTTTTATTCAATATCACAATATTTTGGACATTTCTTTCCGAGTCTGGAAGAGATGTTGGCCGACCTAAGGTTCGCTAGTCACCTGGGTTGGAGGACGGCACGGGAGCTGGAGGCGGCGTGTGCTTCGTGCTGCCCTTCGACTTCCGCGACTTGCGACTGCCCCCGGCCCCGTAGTCCGAGTCATTACCGCCCGTCTCTTCCTCGCCAGCAAAGTCACTTTCCTGGAAAGGTGCAGATTAATTGCTCAAGTGACTCACAACAGAAATTAAAATCACTACACGCAACTTCCAGAGCAGAATACCTAGTTTTAATGGGGCAGTCAAGTCTAACTCTTCGACCGATGCACAGTTTGTCTGAAAAACCACTTCTTACCTTCATCCAAGACCTTCATTTTAATAGCAACGCAAAGACAGTTCCATATTAAATTGTCCATGCCACGTCGAAAAAAGTACATGTTAGGAATATATCAACTGACTTCAAGTGAGTTGTGTACCTTAAATACGATATATTCATAGCAAGAAAGGTAAACATCTGGGAGTAACTAAGATTTAAAACTATAGCAATGACTTAAATCATTCATTAAAAGGTATTATCACTGCTTCAAATGATCCTGTAAGTTATCACTTTACCCTATACAAAAATGAAGCTAGGCAGGCCTCTACAAAACACTTTTCAATGCATCCTCAAATTTTACTGTTTCTATTACATAATTTCACTCTCATTTCTGTGGTTTAATTATTATAGCAAGAACTGTAAATAATCATAATTTACTGTTTACAATATCTCTAACATTTCACAAATTTTCCTTTGTGCTCTCAAGTACAAGTAAAAATGATTTCAATGTGATATACGTATAATTAATTTGATACACAATTCAGGTCTTCTTTTTTATTTGAAGTTGTGGTAACAAAAAGCATATTTTCACCTCAAAAACTGTTTCATAATCAAATACAAATAATACATTAAATTTATTATTAGCCATTTTAAAACTACCAGTACATATTTTTGAGTATCTTTACAGAAATGTTTTCAGCCTTATTCAAAATATTTAATGTTTTAATTAATTCCACCTCATGTCTGGTAAAAATAAAATAACGAAATGGACATAATAAAGCTTTAGGAGTTTCAGCTCCAGGCCAATCAGCCTAGACACTCTCTCAGTGACACTGTACAAATATAAACTGTTTCACCAAAAATTTAAGTATAATATAAAATTAAAAATTATCTGCACAAAAATGTATTTAAACAAGTCCCCATAGCATTCTTCACACCAGTGCTGGTGAGATGCATGGACATTTTTTTTTTTAACTGCAACCTATATTCAAAAAACAATAATTTAAATATTTGCTCAGAAAAGGCAAAGCCCATATTTGAATAAATTCATAGACCAGTTGCACAAAAAAAAATTCTGAAATCAGACAATGCAAGAAAAAGAAACTAAATTCCTACCATGACAAATTACATTTTAAAAAATTTGTCTATTATTATTATTATTAACATTATTATTAAGTACAAGACCTAATGTGATTCCACTAAATAAAACAGAGACAGGAAATAGGCACAGAGCAGATAAAATAATAAGGCACGTAGTTCCAACCTGAGGCAGGGTCTACATGGATGGAGTGAGGCTGACAAGATTCATATGAGATGACTGACCTGTTGTTCCGGCCGGCCTGGAGAATGTGTGAAGTGTGGTGAGGTGTGGTGAGGTGTGGTGAGGTGTGGTGAGGTGTGGTGTGGTGTGGTGAGGTGTGGTGAGGTGTGGTGTGGTGTGGTGAGGTGAGTTGAGATGAGGTGTGGTGTGGTGTGGTGAGCTGAGGTGAGCTGAGGTGAGCTGAGGTGAGCTGAGGTGAGCTGAGGTGAGCTGTGGTGAGGTGAGGTATGATGAGGTGAGGTGTGGTGAGGTATGGTGTGGTGAGGTGAGGTGTGGTGAGTTGTGGTGAGGTGTGGTGAGGTGTGGTGAGGTGAGGTGTGGTGAGGTGTGGTGAGGTGAGGTGTGGTGAGGTGTGGTGTGGTGAGGTATGGTGAAGTGTGGTGAGGTATGGTGAAGTGTGGTGAGGTATGGTGAAGTGTGGTGTGGTGTGGTGTGGTGTGGTGTGGTGTGGTGTGGTGTGGTGTGGTGTGGTGTGGTGTGGTGTGGTGTGGTGAGCTGAGCTGAGCTGAGCTGAGCTGAGGTGAGGTGAGCTGAGGTGAGTTGAGATGAGGTGAGATGGGATGGGGTATGGTGTGGCGACAGAATGAACTAGTGGTTGGAAAAGGAGATTCCCGAGAAAATCCACACACCACAGCAACGTCCTCTGCAAAAATCAGCGTTCGACCCCCGCCGGGAATCGAACCCTGGTCGCCTTGGTGGGAGGCAATTGTTCTGACCACTCAGCCACACCGCACGGTGCGGGTGGTTCACAGCGAACCACTGCGAGCTTACATCTCCACTCTCCTTCTCCGTCTTCCTCTTTTTCTTCTTCTTCTTGCCTTTCTTGTCTTCACTTCTTGCTTTTCTCTTCTTACTCTTCTTTCGTTTGATACGAGAATCTTCTGGTTCATACTCATCATCCTCCTGCAAACAAGGTTTAGTAATAATTCACTTGCAAACCAAAAGCAGCATTAAGTAACATTTAAACACAGGCTATTATTCAGTCACTAATAACAGAAGAATTAATACTACTAGTGCTGGTTGAAGAAGAGCTGAGATGGGAAAAATTGTACTTTATGTGGTGATCCACTAAAATAAAAATAATTAATAAGCATTACTCTGGAAAACCACATAGCAAACCCAAATTAAATACCAACTCTTTTGACAAAAACATTTTTTTCCATGCTGAATTAAGTCAGAAAATAATAGCTGTCTAAAGTACCAATGCTGAACACTTTGGGAATTACTTCTAATTTGCTTTAGATACCAGAAAAATTTAAAGGATAATCATAAATAAATGTTAATGAAAAATTAAATACACAAACATACACAAACACACATTATTTTAAAATTAATCTGTTATTTTTACTGTTATTTGTACTGAGTATTTCAATGAATAAATATTACATCCTTGCAGCAAATGCTTGTTTGTGTAAAAATAAAAATGTAATATAAAGATGTTTTGTTTACTTACTGTACCAGGTGCGTTAATTTTGCAAAATTTCAATTTGTCTACCATCATTACAAATGACAGTATATAATTAATAAACTAAAGACATTTTGATAATAAACTAGTTGTGTATCAATCTTTTAAGTATTTTTTTTTTGTTGCAGAAGTAGTTTAAGCTTAATAAAAAAAAACACTTCACCAATAACTTTAATAGAATTCAGAAGTCGTGAATGGTCAGAAACTGGCATGGACTGTATTATGAGATACCGTAATATTTCTGATATTTTTAATAATTTACATGTTCATACCATTTTCCTTCCAGTGAGGATATCACTTATTTAAAACCCTTAATCATTTAAGAAATGTTCTAGATAAACAAGCATTTAAATTTTCAGTAATTTCAGAAACTATTTGAACACAATTTTTACTGCGAGACAGATAAAGGCAAGAAAACAAGCAGTCCTATGTAATCTGATTTAAGTTTTTCCGACCCTGCAAGCATTGGGTGAATTAACACCAGTCATTGTCAGTTTGTCTGCAATGCCACCCTTCACAACCATCCTGTTATTCTCAACGAAACAGGGATCAGAGGACTTCCACGTCACAATTCAGTGACTGCAGAGGTAGCAATGCAATCACCAATGGAACCATGGCCCAGATGGAGCTCTCGAAAACCTCAGAGACTAAACTTGTAACATTGGAATTATGGATTTTATTTACAAGGAAACTGTAATGAAGAAACTATAAGTGGGAAGGAGCGTGAAAATTCAGTATTTTAGGAATGCAATATTACGTAGTTGGCAACAGTTACGAAATGGCATCATGTGCAGACAAACTAGCAAACTGTAATGAGAATGTATTAATTAGGAATACATATTAATACAATTCATATATGAATTTATATTTAGACACAAACACTCAAAAATTACATTTTGTGCAACATAATACAATATTATATCCAATACAGGTTAATTTATTATTATTTTAATATCTACAATATCTATATCAAAATAATGCATTTATTTGCACCCTTAAATAGTGATAACTAGACAAAACTATCTGAAGTACTGGAATACCATTATAAAGCATACACAATAATATACCTTACCATTATTTAGCATGCAATACCCCACTCCAACTAACTGTATATTTTATTCAATTAAGTACATTTTATCGGAAAATGTGTTACCTACATGACAGGCACTTTGAGTAAGTTACTAAGGGGCCTTCCTAGTCAGGGGTGTGTCTTGAGTTAGTAATGGAGGTTGACAAATTTGATGCTCGCTGGTGCTTCTATAGTCTGCTTCATGCTTAGATTGTAATACAGAGTAAATAGCAACCACTGATGCCTAAATGTAATACCCAACTAATTAACATTAAAAATATTATTTTGTATACAATCATTAACTATAAATGGTATTACTGTATGTTTCAAATTTTACTATTTAATTTGCTGATTTTTAAATCCGTAAATTAGTGTCTATTGATTTGAGTCATTCTGACGAAAAAAATTCAATACTATTATTTTTAACAGGAGAAACTATGTATTTTTAGCTGTCACACTATTCATAAAAAGGCATATGCTATGCTCAAAAGAGCAAAAAAATTAATATTAAATGATATAAAAAACTGTCAACAAAAAATTATTTACACCAAGATTATATCTTTCAAAACTGACTTCTTATAAATGAGAAATTAATATTATTAAATAATGCTCTGGATGAAATACAACAGAAAAATGTACTTCCAAAATTCTCATTTCAAAATTTACTTTACAAAATAATAGTGTTTCAGGTATATTTTAACAGATTTTAAATACCTTTCAAAGTGGTGTCAAATATTTTTGCTCCCTAGTGTATATCTGGCACCAAAGCAAACCAAAACAAGGACAGAGCTAATGGCAGAAATTGTGGACTGGAAAGAGAAAGTAAATGCACAATAAGGATAAGACACGCTATAGCGCGGTATCACCTCCAAACGCAAGGCTCTGAACTGACGCGCAGTCTTCTCGTCATACACATGACAACTATGATATTCTAACAGTAACCATAACATCAGATGGCATAGAAATAAGATTAAGGTGTAAAGCAAGTCACTTTGCTTTCCAGAATCTGTACGAGGGATTTGTGTCTAAAAATTATTCTGAAAAAACTCATTTTGGCTTTTTTTTTCAATGTGCAAAATTCAGTTTAAAAACAAAATAAGGAAACATACTACTCATCTGCTCTCAGCAAATTATTAAACAGACCCCCTTTATGATATCTTGGAACAGTTTCCAAATCACGTGGTTTCTTTGTAAGCTCTGCACACCATGTGTGCCTGGCTAGGCAGGGCCTTGATGCATATTATTGCATGGATTATTGCATTTTCGAGTTATTTAATTGCTCTAGTTGAATCACTATAGACATATCACTATACAAGAATTTCCAACATAAATTACTGTCAGCTAGCCTAATGGCACCAAAGCTATATGCTTTCATGAAAAATGCCTAACAGTGGTCAGGGTGATAGGCCTGTATGTTTTATAGTCACATTTAGTGTAATTACGTTATTTTTGTTTATATGTACACAAGCAATAACTATAAATTCCAATATATAGTTTTGTTGCTACATGATTATGTGTTTGATTTTGTAAAATATAAAATTTAAAAATGCTAGGTAATGTATATATTGTACACATATTAGAAATAGTGTATGTAATCATAACCTACATGTATATCATAAATTTTGTAACCATGTTGACAAGCCCTATATTCAGAGAGCCACTGCTCATCAACTGAGTCTATTGGGTGCTAAGAAAAAAAAATAAAACACGCAAGATTTGGCAATGCACCTTAACGTATCTGCCAACAATTTTCAGAGGTGGACACAGGATAGGGGGGATGGGGGGGGGGATGTACCCTGACTCCTAAAGTTATGAAAAAATTAGCAAAATATTATAGAAGACAGTATGTTACTGTGTGGGAAGCCATGTCACCTACAGCTACTACAGTAGACACATATGTACATGTGTCAATAATAAATTTAAGTTTTTATTTAATGTGTAAATTTTTTTTTCAATCCTACCCCACCACCAAAAAAAATTCTAATGCCACCACTGACTTGTGTTTTAGCATCATAAATGGCAAGAACCAAATAAAAAATAGTCTACAAAATATCAATCTCTAGTGGAAACACTGCATGCTATGATACCTATGCAATGTGTTAATTTTTATACTCTTAGTTGCCAATTTACTATTTTCACAAGCCACAATCATGTAAAGTTTTATGGGCAAAAAAAATTGAATTAAAATTCCAAAAATAGCTTCCCCCTTCCCCCTTATATTTCATTGCAACTAATATTTCTGAACTATCTATCTCACTAACAGTGTTATTAAAAACGGGCAACCCTAATTTTTAACAGCATACTCTGCTTGCCAAGTGCAGGAGTCAGCGCTGAGGGTACACCCATCTATCTGCTGTATTTGTTGTATGGTTAATTATTTAAAAACGGAAGAAAAATATGCAGGTAGAAGAGTATGGCATAATTTTGCAACTACAAAAATACAGTTAAAATTAAATACACACTTGTGCGGGATAGTAAACAATCAATAGCACCTAAACTTTATTTTTGTTTTTAGTTTCACTTTTTTTTTTTTTAGAAAAGTCCTTTCACTACCCTGGTCATATTATTTAACGGTAGCTGAATATTCATGGAAAGAATATATTAATTATCATCAAGAAACTTACATCTCCAGGTACGCCTTCTTCAGATTCCGGGGAATTTTCTTCGGTGGTGCCTTCTGGTCGCGACGACAGGTTATCGTCCCCTGCATCATCGTCACCGCCTACAGGCAAATTGACATCAAACACGTGGTAAACAAAGCTTATAACCTACGCCAACATTGGACTTCACACCGCCTTCACACCAGCACACGGCGTACAGAAAGCCATCACACATGCCTTATTTAGATACCCCAATTACCCTGTGAAGATACGTTAACGAAACTCCCGGCGTACATTTAAATCATGGAAACAAACCACAACACGTGTTTTCCACAAATCCCGCAGGCTGGCGGATGAATTAATTTTTTTATCAGTTTTCGCGTTAAAAATCTGTATTCATTGCCTCCATTTTGTTTAAGAGGTCACACCGCGCCACTGTCATAATAATGATCCCCATCCCCCAAAAATATTTTTATTATTTGCAACTGAAGCATGTTGGTTCTTCTACACAACTATCTAGCGATATTAAACAGCGGATATTTGCTTCGCTCAACATTTTCAAAAGCTCAAGTAGCACACGTTTATCAAAAATTACAAGCATCACCTACAGAATATTTATTCACGTCCCGCTTTGTGACATGTACCGCCGTTCCCGCAAACACAAAAGCGTGACAACTTACCCGCGAAAGATTCGTCTTCCAATTCCTCTGAAGCCATGATTACGTATCAGTTACAACAAACTATTTTAAATTTCAGTCTATGTTAAGAAACCGACAAAACACGCTGTTCTTAATAATTAAAAATGCGATCCTTGATCACTACATAACCACTCACACCGCTGCATTCCCACCTTGTTAAGAAACCAACAACCAAAACGAAACCAACACGTATCGAGCTATCGACTCTTGTGCGCATGCGGTATTGCGCATTGCCTTGCATTCGAGATATACAGCGTGCTTGCACAAAAGTTTCGCAGCAAACAGAACATTATATTTATTTTTGTATAATTATACGTCAACTTTTTGCTATCAGTGATAACGGACTATAATCCATTAAATATTGAAAAATATTTGCCATTGGCACATTGAATTCTCTACAACAAAATAAGTTATCCCGTAAAAAAATTATAATTATTGGCAACAGCAGTAATATAAAAATTTGTTAGTTTAAACAAAAAATTACAATGATGTATTTAGATTTATAATTTAAAGTATACTTTTGAGTCTCATTTACGATAATTGGAATGTTTTACAACTTGCAATATATTTAAATAAGACTACGGTATAATCCTAAATTCTACAGTTTCACAAAATTCAGTCAACGAAATCAACAAAATCATACATACAGGAACACAGTTGATCTGGTGTAAAAAAATATTTTTTTTTCTTTTCGGTTTTTTTGGGGGGGGGGGGGGGGGTGCATGTTAGAGGGGTCGCAGGATGGAACGACAAAATTATACCTGGTATGTTTATTGCTGGTAAGATGGCGAGGTGGGGGCTCTAATATCAATTATTGTCTGGGAGGCAAAGGAAAGCCTAGATCCGACCACATAACGTCTATAAAATCGAAGTGAATCAAATTAACCATTAAAATAAGTTATAAATAAAGAAGCTTACAAGATCCACCAGTAATTCATTGGAAACTATAAAAACGAACATAGACCAACATCATCAGTTAAAACTCACGAATTAAGACAAACAGAAATAAACAAACAGCAGTTCTACATAAACTATCCAAAACTATCAGATTTAACAAAAACCACACAGAGTGAAAAAAAAAAAAGTGCATTTGAAAAATCCAGAACTCAGTGAAAATTACTACATTCAACATAAATCAACAGAAAGGTAAAATAAATAACATAATCCACTCAGGGGCGAAGCTAGGGGGGGGGGGTGTTTAGTCGTTCAACCCCCCCCCCCCCTTAGCATCAAATCTTTAATTAATTTCTTATTCATCACTCAAACAAATTTCATATTAAAATTAATAAAATTTTTACCATTACAATATTTAAATTTAAGTACCGAAAACCGCTAAAATAGCACTATTTTACACCTTAAAATCCAAATTTTCCCGGGGGAGGACCCCCGGACGCCCCGCTTTAATACGGGGGGGGGGGGTGGCCATGCTTCTTAACACCCCCCATACACAAATCCTGGCTACGCCACTGATCCACTGTAAACCACCAAACTGCAGCAGGAATTGACAAAAACTCCAGAATATGCCTACAATGAATTGTTTGACCATCTACACAATTTAATGCAAAAGGAACAATGGAATTTGAAATGTTTTTGCTGGATTCTAATGTTAATACAAGAATTTCAGGGATAACACAGATGCCTTTTAATCATATAATGATTTAAGGCTATCCAGTGTGAATCTCTATTATTACTAGCGCATGGCTTTAATCTTCTATTTCGTGTGAAAGTGTATATTTAAGTTTCAATTATATAGAATCCTGACACCACCACATAGGTACTGTAAACTCCTTTCTTTCACAAGGACATCACTTTTCCAGTGTTAAATGCTGACAAGAGCCTCAAAAACCCCCATAATATTCAATAAAATGTTACTTTTTTTAATATGTCTTTAATTCTGATGCTTTGTTTGTGCTATCTTGGTCAGTTGGTAGCTCTGTGTAAGGTTATGTCGCGCATCTTTCCAGTGTACATCACTACCAATCGCTGAGGGTCTGCAACAAGAAGACGTACGCAGAAGATCAGACACCTTGGCCATAATTAATGGTCTCCTCCTGCAGCCAATTTCTCCTCGGACGACGCACGCCAAATTTTGGCTTCGTTGGTGGTTCTACGGAGTCTGTGTTGGATGCTGGCCATAAACAAACTCCGCTGTAGCGTAGCCATGTATTTCTGCGCATCTCGACTTTTCAAGGGTCAGTCTAATTGAAAGACTTTCCAATTTTCTCTGGAAGTCTTCCGGCTTGTTGAGTTGCTGGTAATGCGCAGCTCGCGTCCTAGGGCTTGATACGGAAAAGCGAGCGAGATGGATGCAGTGGTAAGACACTTAACTAGCGTTCGGCGGGATCCTGGTTCGAATCACAATCTGGCCATTTTGATTTATGTTTCTAACCTGTGGAGGGGGGGGGGTGGTTCCCGAATCATTCAAGGGAAGTCTGGAATGTTTGCTTAGCCATGACCACGACTTTTTTCCTTTCTCAGTTCCCGAGTTAGTTGATGTCGTGTAACTCTACCTAATGGCCTGTTTCTCAACGAGACGTTAAGCCACATAAATAAATGATTAACTGGATTATAAATATTTTGTTCGGGAATATGAAAGCCCGTGAATTTCTTCCGGTGGTTGCATGCCACGCTGTTACGTCGTCGCATGCCTTGGGTAGTTCATAAACCCCGCCTTATGCCAGTTTGATAAACTACACACGGAACGCAACGACGCAATAACGCAAAACGCAACGAAAATCTCGTCGGCTATTAAGCACGGAAGTCGCAAGACGTCTTCAACCTGTCTACTTGAAATTGTGAAACAGTAAAAAACGAATTTCTTCCTTGGACCTCTATTTAGTTATTCATTTTTATATTCATGTTATTCATGTTTAAACTGTCAATAATTTGATTTTTAAATGTTACACTCTATCACTTTGTGAATGTTTAACAAGGCAAAAAATTTATGTAGTAATGTAATAGAAACCATATCGAAGCCTTCTATGCAAATAACGTCTGAGACTTTAATAAAGGTTTTCCGAACACACCACTTCAAACATGGAAGGTGAAAAGACGACCCGAAATGCAAGTAGTTGAAAGTTGGGCAATGCTTGATACAACTCAATTTTTTCGAAAATACCGATCAATTCGACGTATAAATTACTGTTGGATGGCTTCAATTATCAATGAATTGTCAGATGGATTTTTTGTAAATCAAAGACCTAGCTGCCTTTCATAAATCATAAATCACCATTCGGGAACGGAAATACACCAAAACATATAATTCCGGTGTTATGTATAACTACTTGCAACACTAAAATGTAAATGAATAGATTTTTTTCAAATTTAATGAAACATCAAACTACTGTTACGAGGATGCTAGAGACGAGGCAACGAGGCAGGCCAGTCGACCCGACGCGCCGGCCAGCGGGGTGGGGGAAGGGTGTCCAGGGGAGCCCCCCCCCCCCACCTCCCGGACAGGTATCGCCCGTCACTTCCGCTGCATGTCCCTCTCGAGTGTTCGTCACGTCTCCAGAGCCCCGTTCGCGTGGAGGAGCGTAACTAGGGCGCCATTGTTCTTGGAACTTCGGGTGTTGAGTCAACCTTGATGACGAGATCTTTCTAGATGGAGCTGAGAGATGTACAAACGAGAAGGCTGACCTGCGAGGGAAGTGAAGTGAAGAGGTTGAGTTACTCCTCAGCGAGCGATAGCGGACGACGAGTGACGGACTTCGTGTGCGTCGGGGACCGGTGCATCTGGTGCGGTGTTGTGTGCGCGGCGGACGAGAGAATGGTGCGAGGCAGTGTGTCGGGACAGAGGTGCGGGGTAAGAGACGAGCAGTAGAGAGAACCACTGTCGAGCCCAGCTCCAGCGGAGTAAGTGTACTTGCGAAACGGCAATAAATGTGTGAACAGACATCTAAACTGTTGTGATTTAACTAATATGTAAACAAATGTATCGCTAGTTAAACTAATTTGACTATCCTTTGCGGACCTGTTTTCCCCATTCGTAACACTAATATATATATATATATATATATATATATATATATATATATATATATATATATATATATATAGACACACTCAATAAAACTTTAACATTGACTGACAGACAATGCTCAACTTAAACCGGTGGTCTAGAAGCATGTAATTTTGCATAGGAGTTTCTTATATAACGTACGTGAGCACTAAGATAAGAAAGGATTTTTGAAAATTAATCTGCTAAGGGGGTTAAATAGGGAACGATATTTTGTATTGAAGTTTGTCGGTTTTTTTTTTTTTTTTTTTTTTTTTTTTAAGATATTTGTAGATATGGAAAGAGTCGTCAAAAAAGCTGATGAAAACTGAGCAGCTGTTGTCGACGGAATTCGGGTCGCGAGACCGCGTTGCTATACCGAAATGCGTAGAACTGGAGCAAGACCTCAGTATAGGCTGCGTTCTGTAAGGAAAGAGCTCATTTCCTGAAATTACTTTTTTTTTCTTTAGAGGCCATAAAATAACCGTAAAAAGAAATAGGGCGTGGCCACTTTTAACGTCTCAGCAGCGCCGCGGAAGAAATAAATTATGCCGCTGGGTCCCCACTTTCATGACTTCCCCCCCCCCCCCCCCAATTCCCACAAAAGGCCTATTTTTTTCGTACGGAAGCTCATCGTGTTTCGCCCACGTCCAGAGAAGGGCTTGTGAGAGGGGCGATTGTGAAGGGGGGGGGGGGTTCCCCCCATTTATTCCATAAACCCCATGAATCTTTAATACGTAATAACTAGAGATATAGGGAAAAAAAAAAAAAAAACAATCCACACTCCAGTAACCACTTTAACTCTGTGGTCGGTTCAATATATTAAGTATATTTCGAAGTAATACTACCTATTGTAGCCATTACCATGAAAATGTTTTATATGGTTTTTCATTTCATGATGGTCCAGACCCCAAAACAATCGTTAACCCAAAAGTGTGTGTGTGTGTCAAATTTTTATGAACACGATAACTGCCGTAATTTTTTGCAAATCACTTCCAAAATTATACATAAAATATAATAATGGAAAATCTCGGTTCGTTAATGGGCAATATCCAACCAAAGAGGTAAAATGGGGAAGGTTAAAAAAACGGAAAAATCGCTATAACTCCCATAATATGATGAATATCATATGCGTTTGAACGTATTATAACTCGTTGGGGTAGTACCAAATAACTTTTGTCTAAATGCATTTCCGATACGACCAATCATAACTGCAAGGGGTGGAAAAAACTATGTTGGGGACAAAAAAATTCATAACTCCCTTAGTAAGCACACTATCGATTCCGTTCAATTTATTTCTAAATGGTAGAATTGTTATTTTTAAAAAAAATAATTAAAACAATTCTTGATAAAACGAACCATTGCAGAAACGGGATTTAACAAATAGGGGTCGAATTTAAAAGAAAATTCATAAATTCCATTACATTTACACTATTAAATCCATTATTATTTATTGTAAAACCATAAATTATTTTCTTAAATTTTGTCTGTAATATTTTTTTGCGACCAACTGTTACTGCAAGTGGTGGAACATAACAGGGATTGTAGGACAAAAAAAAGTAACAACTCTTTAAATAATTACAATATTGAATCAGTTCAAATTGTTTTCAAAGCTTATAAATATTATCTAAACATTTTGTCTTAAACAATTTTTTATACCACTAACTATTGCTGATTAGGGTGGATATAGAGGGGTTAAAATACAAAAAATTAATTCATAATCACCATAAAATCAGTTTGTATTGTTTGTAAATCTTTTTTTTTTATCCAAAATCTTTATCTGAAATAATTTTTGAAGAGATGAACTATTACTGTAGGGGATTGGAAAAAAAAAACAGGTTAAAAAATAAATTCTTTATTTCTGTACCATGTACACTATCAAATTTGTTCTTATTTATTGCAAAACCATGAATGATTATCTACAAATTTCGTCTGAAATAATTTTTTTATGAACTACCATTTTGCAAGGGTGGAATAAACAGGGGTTGAATTAGCATTATTGTAAGGGGTTAAGAAAAACTTTTGGTTGGAATAAGAAAATAAAATAAAAAATTCACTACTATGTAAGCTATCTAATCTATTCTTATTTTTGTTTAACTTTCTAATTATTGTAAAAAACTTTTGGTAAAAATAATTTTTTATCCAACAACCATTACTGCAAAGTTTGAAAGAATACTATCAAATCCGTTATAATTTATTGTATGAATCCTAAACTTTATCTAAAATTTTGACTGAAATAATTTTTGATGAAACGAATTACATATTACCGTAAAAAAAAGGGTTGAAATTAAAAAAATATTTATATATATTCAAAATTTTCTTAGTATCAAATCATTTGGAAATTATTTCAAACCATTTTATTATCATCATAAACTTTGGTACAAAGCAAATTTTTATACGACCACGTTATAAGTGCAAGGGATGAAAGATAGTTTATGAAGATCAAAAAAATTGAATAATTACCTTAGTATAATAATGTTCTCAGGCTTTCGCGGCCATTGTCTGAGGTAGCTTGGCTTCTGGGTTGTAGCCGTGTTCTTGGGGAATAGTTCACCGACGTTTCGGTTGACATTGCAGTCTCCATCATCAGGGATTACCTTAGTAGGCATAATATGTAATTCGTTCTAAGTTATTCAGTGCTTGGTGCATTGAGTTTTTAAACAAAAAAAAATCATAATATTTTCGCTCCATTCATAACGCACCTAAATAAGTATAACTTAAAAAAATTAGGAAAAAAAAGTCTGTCTTCCGCCGTGTATTCGTGTGTATTCGTAGTGCAGACCACTGCGCTCAGAATAATAGCTTAATGAAGCAATCCCAAGCAGACTCACGTCTGACTGACAAGGGGATATCATCATCGCCAGTGTGGGCCTAGGGGCCCGAGTGCCGCGACTTGGCATCGAACCCCGAGGCCCGTGTAGGAGTCCCAGGTCGCTTACTGCGACCCATAACCTCCTGGCTTGACCTATGAAAATTTTGTTGTGACGTTTTTTGATATTTTTTTTCTAAAATATGCTGCGAAGCAGTGGTGAATGCGAGACCACTGCGCGACCTTGTAGCCAGCGGCACAGCCGGCGCAGCCAATCAGAGAGGGCGGTGCTGCGCGAGAGGAAGTATCGAACCTGCCGGCTCACGTATCGAGAAAGACAGAGCAAGATCGCTACGTTACGTTCTCACTACGTCACGTAGACGGAGACGGATCAACGTCACGTCAGCTGCTTCCGCAACGCGCGGAAACGTAGCGCATGGCAACCACTGAGATTGCATTTCGAGGTTATGAAATATTAATTTAATTTTAAGAAAAAAAATTGGTTGTCTGTAAAGTCGGTTTACGGACGATAGTTTAACGTGACAACGTCATAACAAAACATTGATGAAATGATTGCATACTTTTATGAATAAAATTGAATTATTTTTATTTCAATAATAAAAGAATAAATACTTGAAATTATACTAGTAATCAGATTTTTAAAATGCAAGAATAATTAACCTTTATTGCCGAAATTGTTGTTGTAATAAGCAATGAAAAAAACATTAACTTTTCACTTCACTTTATAAACAGTCGACGAAACAGTTCACGTGTAATTGACTTGTAATTAATTTTAAAAATTGGCGTTTAGCTAATAAGTTTAAATATAATTATGAACAAGTTTTCATATAAATAAACTGTAATCAAATATCTAACATAACATAACCTATTATTACTGCCCTCACCGACAGATGCTACTTTTTTTAATAATAAAATAATAAATACTTGAAATTATACTAGTAATCAGATTCATTTCCTTACGTACATTTGACGTAGAAATTATTTCATATTACACATTTATAAACAAAGTTTTAAGTTTTCACTTCTGTCGGTGCGGCGCAAGCGTACAATGAGCGTAACGGGACACAGCGTAACGGAACAATGAGCGTAACGGGGCACAGCGTAACGGAAGAATGTGCGTAACGGGACACTTTTTCGTGCGTGTAGCCGGCGTTCATTGATTTATTAGACGTCACGTCAAAAACCTTCAACAATGGTTCGTCGTATCAAAAATTGTTTCAGACAAAAGTTTTGAATCAAAATTATATGATTAATACATAATTAGTAAAACTTCTATGCTTTACCTATGAACAGAGTTATGATTTTTTTTGTCCACCAACCCTTATTTTTTTCAGACCCGCAGTTATGGTTGGTCATATAAAAACTTTTTCCGACAAAATATTTTGGCATTACTCCAACGAGTTATAAAACGCTCAAACAGATCTGATATTTTCCATATTACGGGAGTTAAAACGATTTTTCTGTAATTTTTTTTAACCTTCCCCATTTCTACCACTTGGTTGTATATTGCCCATTAACAACTCGCAAAGATTTTCCACTACTAGATTTTATGTATCAGTCTGGAAGTGATTTGAGAAAAAATGCGAAAGTTATCGTGTTTACAAAATCATGATACATATACATACATATAAACTTTTTGAGTTAATGGTTTTGGTGTCTATGGACCATAAAGCAAAAAATATATTTAAAAAATTATGCAGAATTTCTTTGAAATCTACCTAAAAACAACGCCAAGAGACGCAGAAGGCATCAACAATGCAATAGCCGTTGCCATGGAGACGAAGAAACAAATTAGAATTTTAATTGCATATGTTTTATTTTAGAACTAGATTGCAAGTCATGAGTTTCAGTGTGTTGCAACTCGTATCGGAACAGTTTATCTGGGTCCGTTACGTGCGTATGACGTGTCCGAACGTTCGAATTTAGTTGCACTCCGTGCCGCGGGGAGACGCTCGGATCGAGACAGCGGATGACCACATGCGCTGCGGTCCTCCGCGCGGACTATTTGCGCCACGCCTCGTTGCGTTGGTATCCGCGGAAGGATACGGGTCGCACACCACTTCCGTGAATGATCTGAAGATAACTGTACGGACCGCCGATGCCCCTGCTTCCAGCGCAGTTCGTTGGCAGGCTAGGAAACCACTCTCGGAATGAGAGAGAGAGAGAAAGAGAGAGAGAGAAAGAGAGAGAGAGAGAGAGAAATACACTCTAAGAAACGACAGTTATTGTGAGCGAGGACGAGTTTAGCGGCAAATAAATCCACTTGTTGCGTTTTATCGTACATTCCCAGCCTGGTAGTGCTGCAAGCATTCAAAGCACAACCTCCATGCGTGTTGCATAGCTGGCAACAATAAGGCGTTTCTCCGTTAGAATGTTGGAAAAAACATTCGGAAATTTCTGAGTTGAACACGTGCATAGAAGGTTCAGTGCAATAAATAAAAATTTGAAGTTAACTAGAAACAAATTTGGGTGAACGTTTTAGTAGTATTTGTCGTTTAAATATATATTTAAAAAAATTGCTTGTCTGTAAAGTCGGTTTACGGACGATAGTTTAACGTGACGTCATAACAAAACATTGATGAAATGATTGCATACTTTTATGAATAAAATTGAATTATTTTTATTGAATTATCACTATTTTGTATGTATACAAAGAAGGAGTGAAATGAAATCTACAATTTAATTGATAATTAACTTTAATTTTCACTCATTAATTCAAATATGTTTATTACTTTAACGAAGAGATTATTTTAACTTAACTTTTATACATGTTTGCTATTTAACTTCTTCCAATCTGTGTTATTCTGTTAAGGATAGGACGATGATAGGCAAAGTAGGGAACGAATGGGAGTGTTTCAAGTTTAATGTGCCTCGAAAAAGTCAAATCGATGGTTGTTCGAATCGAGTGGAAGAGAGATAGATGCCGCGCAAGCGTACAATGAGCGTAACGGGACAATGTGCGTAACGGGACTATTTTTCTTGCGTGCAGCCGGCGTTCATCGATTTATTAGACGTTGTCACGTCAAAAAAAAATATCTAAAGTCTGTATATGTTACAGTGGCGATAGCTCTTAATGTGACATCTACGTGTTGCATAACTTGTAATGTTTACAGTGAATTCTATTAGCAATGGACTTGTACTTGGACTTTCGTCCCACTTGCAGGGAAAACACGAGCATTAAAAAAATTTAAAAAAAGAATCTCGTAACTCAACAGGGCTATTCATGGTGCCCGGTCCATGGGGAAAATTCCCCTCTCCCCCCTTTTTAAACACTCTGCATCAAGCCGTTCAACGCTGCGGCCGCTCTCTCTCTCTACGGATATAAAAACAACATGGCCGCCGCTTCGTAGATACTGCTTCTGTCACCAGGACATTGGCACCGAAGAAGCAAGCTCTCGAACGCACAGTGATGTACACCGTGGACAAAACCAATGCCAGCCATAATATTTCGTCCAATTCCCTGCGCGGCTGAGAACTCCGGACACGTGATCGGTAAAACAAAATAGTAGTCGTAACGACGGGACTGGCATATTGAAGCGCTCTCCTTTTTTTTTTTTTTTCGAAATAACGGCGAGTTCCCCCTGGTTGAAGGGGACAGGTGGTTTGGGGGGGGGGGGGGAAGTGTCTAATGGAAATGAAGGACAAACACAGACGTGTATGTCGGGGACAGAAATTGTGCGGACGACAGTGAAAGGGGTTTTGCTGTGGTCTACTGGGAGGGGGGAGGGGAGGGGTGAAGGTAAACACGTAGCAGGTGGTTGCAGGAGGTTTCGATGGCTCGCTTCACTTCTCCCCCCTCCTCACCCAATTACCTCCTCCCGGCGCTGCATCCTCCCTTCCCAACCCTCGACAACCTAATCAAGCAGCCGGGCGGAAGGGTGGACGATGACAGAAACAATGGAGGGGGAGGTAAAAACGTCGACTCTCTCTCTCTCTATATATATATATCTCTCTCTCTTTCTCTCTCGCTCCCTCTCCAACCGGCCAGCGTGCGCAAGCGAGTTGACGACACTACGTGCACTCGTGCACGCTATGCGCAGGGAGCAGGCGTTCCGTTAACTCCTGTAGAGGCATTAACGTGAGCCGCCGCGCCGTTCTGCGGATCAACCACGTGAATCATCGTATCCGTGATCTGAAGTGCATGAGACCTGGGCGAAAACGAGGTGATTTTTTTTTTGTTAGGGTTTGAGTGAGTTGATAGACAACGAAATGTGTACTTGGCAAGTTCACGTTGCGTAGAATACGGAAGAGCAGATAAAAAATATATATATGTATTGGTGAAAAGTGTGAGACGTGCGAGTTGCCACCGTGCATCGGTGCGAGAAACGGAACGCGGCTCGTGCGCGACCGCGCGCGCCCGTGCAGGTGAGGGAGCGCCTGCCTGCTCGACAGGCGCGGATCGATCGGCGAGCCACCAAGGCGCTGCTACACGAGGCGGCGAGGACGCTCGTACACGTTGCAGCTTCTTTCAACGGCTCTCCGTGTTTTACGGGGAGGGGGGGGGGGGAGAGGGGAGGATAGTGGGGTGACTCTCGCACCAGGGTGTGTTCACGCGATGATGGGAGAAACGAAAAGATATCAAATGCTTTACTGTTTCAGTCTTGCATGCGACAAAATAGAGGTAATTTAATGTAGCATGTTATTAACTATCATAAGTTTTGCTTACAGCTTAGTATGGCCTGAACAATGACTATATATATATATATATATATATATATATATATATATATATATATATATATATATATATTTTTGTAGATGATCGATTCTTAACCAGTAACGTTTAAAATGCGAATGTTCTTTTCTTATATTTCCCGTGTCCGTTGAAAACTCGCGTCTCTTTTGATTATACAGTTTAAAGGTGAATTACTAACGTTTCTAAGGATTAAGCTTCATGGACTATGATAATTATAATTCGTACAGGAATGAACAAAATGAAGAAAATTAAAACTATATAGGCCTATATTTTTTCCTTTGTTGTGGTTTTAGAACAAAATAATATTCGCTCGTAGTAATAACTTCCCACTAGGTAACAATGGTACGACGTAGCAAATGTGGAAACAAAGTTTTGTTCATGTATTGATAGAGGTGGAGATCGCAAAATCTGTTTTAGTGACTTCTCTATCCGTTTGGTGCTCTGTGACTTTTCCTCAGCAATGGCAGCCATGGCGGGTGCGACTCTAGGAGGTGTGAGTACTTTTGCCCCCCACCCACTATACTCCACGCCATTCACCAAGCAATAATGATTATAACGAGATAGTGACGTAGCTACGAATATCACCCTTCCGGAATATAAATAAATTGAGGACTATTCAACCAACATCATTAATAAGTTACAATTTTATACGTAACATACAGGCTTCGATTATTATGTGCTATTAATTTCTCTAAGGACCAAAATTTCATCTCTTTAAATCAACGTAACTGAAAATTTTCCTTGTAACAGTAGTTAGGTGTCAGATAAATGTTATACAAATATTTTTCTCCCGGATAGTTATCATTCAAGGAAACTATCTAATGATACCGCCCTGATTTTTTTTTTTTTTTACCGATTATGAAGTCTTTCATGTAATCATGGAGGTATTTAGAGACCTGCAAAATTCGCGAATTCATTGACCTTTAGGATAGACTCCACAGTCCTTTAAATACTAGCGGAAATGACACCTGTTCATTGGCTACTGACGCGTGAGACGTCTCAACTAGGCTGTCCGTAATTCGGCACTTTCTTGGTTTAGTGTTTCCCATTGGCTCACAGTTCCCCGGATAAAATGTGGGCCAATCGCAGAAGCGGTACGAAGGTATAGCTGTTTTGATGCTAGCGTATCGCGAAATGAATCCGCGAATTTTGCATGTCTCTAGGTATTAGTCTATGGTAGAGGACACTCTTGAAAGCAAATGGGTAGCAAACAAGACCCTAGTTGTATAACCGTTAGTGTTAGAAGTTTGATATATGGTTTTAAAATGACTCGCTAAGAAGAATAGTTATGGGCCCCGCCTACCCGGGCACACATACGGTGTACAGAGCTACAGGAAAAAAAAAGTGATTTAAAAATTGTTGTCTGTTTACGAAAATCATTTGGAATACGCTGAAGACGAATGAGTAGGGACCGGAAAAATTCGCGGTTTCGATGGCCTTCAGGATAGACTGCACATTCCTCTGTACACTTGGCAAACAACGCAAGTTCATTGGCTGCTGACTTGTAAGTTGTCTCAGCTGGTTCGTTTGTGATTCGATCCTTATTCGGTTGAGGGTTGTTAATTGGTTGTGATTCGTCCAGATGAACAGTAAGCCAATAGCAAAATCATCTAAGAGTAGGGACCGGAAAAATTCGCGGATTCTTCGGCGATAGGTTAAAATTCAAATAAATATACCTGTTAAATGATTTTGCTATTGGCCTACTGTTCATATGGACGAATCTCAACCAATTAAAAACTCTCGACCAAAGAAGGCTCGAATCACAGACAGACCAGATGAGACGACTTACAAGTCAGCAGCCAATGAACTTGCGTTATTTGCCCAAGTGTACAGGGGAATGTGTAGTCTATCCTGAAGGCCATCGAAATCGCGAATTTTTCCGGTCCCTATCTAAGAGGTATAGGTATGTATTTTAATTCTAGCTTATCGCCGAATTAATCCGCGAATTTTTCCGGTCTCTACGAATGCCGAATGCGTAATTATGTTTACGTGTTTCGTCTTTACACTGTATTTTTGGAAGAGTGAATATAGTCAAAATGCCCTTTTATTCCAGAATAACATTTATGCATGAAACATACGGTACATATTCTTGAAAGCACTCAAGGGACTAGCATTACACTTTTGTCTTCATTTCTCCGCTTCAATTTCATACTTTCACCAATGCACGACGAGAAGACTACGTAGCAGTTCACAGCTTTGCGCTTAGAGGCGACACCGCGCTAGAAGCACCAGCGAGCGTCGCACTTATCATCCCGCCTCACTGACACATAGATACGCCCCTTGACTAGGCGGGCTACTTTAAATGCGATCACGAACAAAGATGTTAACCCACAGCGCCACCTCGCGATATGCATTTTACTATCCAGATATGTTGTTTTCACATCTGTTAGTAAATTCTAAGCACTATAGGTAGGGACCGGAAAAATTTGCGGTTTCGATGGCCTTCAGGATAGACTGAACATTCCCCTGTACACTTGGGCAAATAACGCAAGTTCATTGGCTGCCAAATTGCGAGTAGTCTCATCTGGTTTGTCTGTGATTCGATCCTTCTTTTGTTGAGGGTTTATAACTGGTTGAGTTTCGTCCAGATGAACAGTAAGCCAATGACAAAATCATCTAAAAGGTATATGTATTTGGATTTTAACCTATCGCCGAATGAATTCGCGAATTTTTCCGGTCTCTAACTATAGGTTAGTATTTACAAAACAATTGTTAACTTTTTTTTTCTAAGATAACAGATAGTTAGAGCCCGGACAAATTCGCAGTTTCAATCGGAGATAGGTTAAAATCCAAATACATATACCTTTTACATGATTTTGCTATTGGATTACTGTTCATCTGGACGAATCTCAACCAATTATAAACCCTCAACCAAAGAAGGATCGAATCACAGACAAACCAGCCGGGACGACTTACAAGTCAGCAGCCATTGAACTTTAATTGTTTGCCCGAGTGTACAGGGGAATGTGTAGTCCATCCTGGAGGCCATTTAAAACCGCGAATTTTTCCGGTCCCTAGATGTTGGTTTGTTTGTGATTCCAGGTGTTGTAACGGCTGCCTTCACTGAGACATCGCTTGTCCCCCCTCCCCCCCCTCCCCAAACAGATTAAGCCTGGCGCAGCTCGCGGGCAACAGGTTGCCGCAGTCCCGGCACGACAGCGCTGCGCGGCGTGTGCCACGGGCCGCGAGCGCGCGAGCACCCCCCACCCCGCCCGCACGAGCGCGGCCGAGCGCGGCCGGAGTCGCCCGAGGCCGGCCCCCCCGGGTAGCCACCTCCCCCCCCCCCCCCCCCCCTCCGCGGGCAACAAGCTACCGAGAGCCGTTGTTGTCCGCACCTTCAAACCGTCGCACTCCTGCTCGGGCGCGCGTCGCACTGCGATGCGCGGGCTGATCGCCACGGAGGCTAGCGTCGTCGCCGGCGAACAGAGCGCGCCATAGAGGAAGGCGAACAGGGTCATGGAGCGGAGCCCCAGAACAGGTGAGTGCGCGCGTATAGCTGCCACTTCCAACAATGCCACCGCCCGAGCCGTGGACGCTTCTGTGGAGTAAACCCGGAATTAACAATAGCTAGGGACATGCATATTTCGCGAAAATAAAAACACTGTAGTTAGGGACAGGAAAAATTCGCGGTTTCGATGGCATTCAGGATAGACTGCACATTCCCCTGTGCACTCGGGCAAATAACGCAAGTTCATTGGCTGCTGACTTGTAAGTCGTCTCAGCTGGTTTGTCTGTGATTCGATCCTTCTTTGGTCGAGAGTTGTTAATTGATTGAGATTCGTCCAGATGAACAGTAAGCCAATAGCAAAATAATCTAAGAGGTTTATGTATTTGAATTCTAGCTTATCGCCGAATGAATCCGCGAATTTTTCCGGTCTCTAACAATAGCTAGGGGCATGCATATTTCGCGAAAATATTTCAAGACTAGCTGAACGTTAAAACACTAGTATCGTCTGTGTTTCGTGACTGGCCGAGTTTCTTTCAGGTACATGTCGAGTGTTACAACACCAATCACAGTGATTCAGTGCGGAAGTAAACGCAGACGGCCGCCAATCACAAGGAAGAAACCGTTGGAGCGGGTATACCTTGTTGCAGTCCAATAGGCGTTCAGATTTTTTTTTTCCGCGAAAAATGCCTGCCCCTAACAATAGCCCGTCGACTCCGCCACTATTTCCTCTGTCAACGCCAAGCGACTTATAACACTACTTCATTCGTCCATCTAAATGTTTTCCCAAATCAGTGCTGCCAACAATCGAAGTTTTTCTCTCAGAGATTTATATCGGTAATGCTTGCTATTAATGTCGTGTTCCTATAGGTATTGTATCCTCGGGGGAAAAAATAAACCAGTTGTAAATTAATTGTTTGGACTTGAAATTTAACAATTGCGGTGTTGTTCTGCAACGAATTCGCGTTACTAAGAGGTGTGATCAAAAATTATGGTGTATAATTTTATTACGAACAAAGTAATAAACTTATTTCAAATTTGAACTTATCTTCTTTAAAATTACTCTCTTTTGCTAGCGATGCGCTCCTGTCCTAATGTTGATTCCATGCTTGGAAGCATTTACGGAAGTTTTTTCGGGAGGGCAAAGCATTTGAACGAACAAATACAAACGCAACAGGCCTGTATTCTTGTAACAATTTGACTTGTGCAACCCAATCATAGATAATAATCCATGTTGTCCGTCAAAATTTATGGCATGCCAAGCTTTTAACGGGCGGACGGATAGAATTTTTCGGGCCCTCTGATTGGCTGATCGACAGATGGACGGAGGCGAAGAGCTGTTGTGATTCCAGCTTAAAGCTGATCTCGCCAATATCCGTAGCGTCTATTCGTTTCCCATCCGACCGTCAATCACGTGCCCTTAAACCAATCAGAACGCCCGAAAAAATTCCATACAACCGTCCGTCTAAAGCTTTCCAAGCTGTAACTTTAGACGGACGAATTAAATTATAACCTCCACAATTTTAGCATGTTATTGCCGGCAATCTTTACTAACTCAAAACGTTTTAATGTGTTTTTGTTTTGTTTAGCTGCTTGCATTAAATGATTTTAACTTAACGCTTGAACATAATTTAAATTTGATGCTTGATACAAATATTGATCGAGGATTAGAAATGTAATTGTTTACGAGTGGTCAAACTGAAAATATATTAATAAACATCAGAGCAAAACATTATTGAGTTTAATGATTTATAAGTTCTTAACATTCATGATCGTCTGTCTAATCTACCTATACATAGGGACCGGAAAAATTCGCGGTTTCGATGGCCTTCAGGATATATTGCATTTTCCCCTGTACACTCGGGCAAATAACGCAAGTTCATTGGCTGCTGACGTCGTCTCGGCTGTTTTGTCTGTGATTCGATCCTTCTTTGGTTGAGAGTTTTTAATTGGTTGAGATTCGTCCATATGAACAGTAAGCCAATAGCAAAATCATCTAAAATGTATATGTATTTGAATTTTAACCTATCACCGAATGAATCAGCTAATTTTTCCGGTCTCTACGTATTATTGAGAGTTAACCTTAACCCCTATCACTATGGACATACAAACCAACTGTCGCTAATCCCCGGACCTTTTCTCGTACATAAACAATCCGGTGTCTATTAATTCTGTTCATTGGTTGCTGCTCATGCCCGGATTGCGTGAGATTGGGTGGAATAAACCTCGCAATGCTGTGATCATTTCTTGACCTTCAGATGATACATGTACCAAAATACCCAAATATCCAATGAGGACGTCGTTCAAAAATTGTGTTTGGTAAACTTAAAATATTAACGCGAATTTCTTCACGCGCTTTTCACGTGGAATACTCCCACGATACAAAAATAATTAAGTTACTCATTATTTTTATGTTTACGTTATTTTAGACACGTTATAAGGATTCCTGTAATGATTTGATCAATCGACGCTGTTCGTCACAGACAAAGTTTACGGATAAATAAACGATATCCTGAGAGAGTGCATCTCACACTCGCAATTTACTCAGCTCGAAATATTTGTGGATTGACCCATTTTTACATAACACCGTCAAGTTATTTGATTGGCGAAAATTCCAGTCTTGTAAGAAACTATTACAAGACCAGAAAATAAAACTTATATTATGACCATGGTAGTAAGATGTAAGGGGAGTGTGTGTGTGAAATATTTGCTGTGTTAATAATTTAAGCATAAATGAGAAACACCACTAAATAGCAAACCACGCGTGGTTTTAATAATGGAAGTTTTTATTAGTATATACAGTGAGTGTAGTGTTTTAAAGTTAAAGTCAATTTGGTTAGCAAATGGTTATAAAAAAAAAACGTTGCCTCATGAAGGTTAATGCTAGAGTTTGTTAAAAAGCTTGAAAGGAACAGGAAGACTAACAACAATTCTATCATAAATAAAGATTTTAACAACACATTAACGTTAAACGTAATTACAAAAAAAAGTTTTACTGTCCATATAGTAAAGGATGTAGTCGATCGTTCTCATTTTAACTTCAATCGTTAATATGGTAAAAATTGCATACAAACACTCCGTGGTTATTAAGGAGTTGTATGGCTAATTTCTTGTTGTATCATGTTTGTTCAACAATACTCGCTACATGCACCGTTGAAATTCTATCCTTAAATTTATGAAGGAACAGTGGTTACAGATTATTCACGGAACTTCGTAAATTTGGGGATTTCTTCGTAAATTTACCTGTACCGTTTTTTTTTTTTGTGCTTTAAAAAGGAACTCACAAGAATCACCTTGAAGTGTTGCCTAACGGTCATAAACTTGTTACGTACACAATAAACACGCTATTCTTCCTCCCACCAGAATGTTTAACCTCGACTAAGAACTCTTAAAAACTGGAGGACGGCGTAGTGGCTAAGAAGAACAATAAAGAATATTTCGTTTAATAGAGGAACATTTTCATAAATTTTCTATAATTTCCCACAGTGTGATGACAATTTTGCGATTCTCTTTGTTCCTATCGAGTTCCTTTCCAGATATTACTAGAGACCTGCAAAATTCGCGGATTCATTCGGTGATAGGCTAGAATTCAAACACATATACCTCTTAGATGATTTTTCTATTGGCTTACTGTTCATCTGGACGAATCTCAACCAATTATAAACCCTCAAGCAACGAAAGATCGAATCACAGACAAAACAGCTGAGACGACTTACAAGTCAACAACCAATGCCCAGTGTACAGGAGAATGTGCAGTCGATCCTGAAGACCACCGAAACCGCGAATTTTTCCGGTCCCTACCCGTTGTAAAGAGAAAGCAAATGCCTATCTTTCAATTCCAAATATTTTGATATCGCTTCCAATAAAAGCATCCGTTCTAAATTTTTAGTTTTTAGTTTGACGTGGCATAGGACTTGGCGTTGGCTACTTTTTGAAGTCTGGTGTGATTATCATGACAAGTGTAGTCGTCGGCGTCTAAATAATACTTTTAATTCCTCGCGGCGCCCACACGTTAGAGCATGTTAGCAAACATCGTTAGTAAGTCAACATGGGAAACACTGAACTATCCAGCATTGGCGAAGCGCGAGAATATTCACTGCACTGCTGCTTAGTTATTTTCAACTCACAACGCCGCCATGATGACACTAATATTCAACTATGAATGTAGTTCCACGCACTTGGAACACATCGTAGGTCCACTTAACTCCGCCAGGATCGCTGCCATCACTTGTCTCGCGTATTTCTTGCCAGTTTCCCACGTTGCCCCTATAAAAAAAAATATTTGCTGTTAGTGTTCGTGAATGTTAGAGACCGGAAAAATTCGCGGTTTCATTTCGCGATAGGCTAGAATCCAAGTGCGTGTAACTTATTGCCGCTTCAGTGATTGGAACACAGTTTGCCTGAAGGACTGTGAGCCAATGAATGACCCTCAACGTGAGAAGTATCGAATCACAAGCATCCCAGTTAGCAGGTGTCACGAGTCAGTAGCCAATGAGCAGGTGTAATTTTCCCGCGTACATGGAGGATCGTGGAGTCTTTCCTAGAGGTAATCGAAACTACGAATTTTTCCAGTCCCTAGTGATTGTAAAAAAAAAGGGTATAGAAGGTTCGGGAAGTGTGATTCATGCTCTGCCTTGTAGAAGTGTAGCAGAGACATGTGGAGATGTGGAGATGGGAAGCGAGTGTCTTGTGGTTGCGCAGGAGCGGAGCGCACGGGCGGCGTGGCACCATGAGCTCCGCGGCCGCCGCCAAGGGCCCGGGGGCGGCGCAGGGCCTGGTCCCCGCCCCCGCCGCCGCCCCCGGCGCCAACAACGGCTTCCTGCGCGCGCCGCCCTCGCCCGAGCAGCACAAGGTGCGCGTCAGGGAGAACCCGCTGGCCTCCGCGGGGGCGGGGGCGGTGGGGGCGGCGCGGCCCGGGGCCCGGCGCTGCCGCAGGCGGAGGCGGCGCGAGCGGGCGCTGGTGGCGGTGGCGGCGGGCCTGCTGCTCGCCTGCTGCTGCGTGCTGCTGCTCGGCTTGCTGCCCGGGGAGGACTGCGAGGGTGAGTCTCCAACCACCAACCACCAGCCACTGCCGACCACGCATTTAATAACATATAATCAATGATTATATATTCATCAGACGTTATCAAGCACCATTTCCGCAATGTTGTGGTAGAAACAATACGGCGATGGCGAGGTTAAAAGGTGCCATCTTCTGACGATTCCTAAAACTCCATGCATGCCCCCGGAAGTCGTTTCGCAGCAGGGGGTTGTACGCAACCGTCAGCACGGTCCTGTACGGCGGGTAGCAGGCTCTCTCTCCCCTGCAGGCGCTCGTGCTAGGGAGCGCGGCGAGTGGTTTCAAACTGCAGGTGGAACTTATACTTCACCGGCGTCTTGGAGACGACGTCGACTGGAGAATATCCGAATCGGGTTCACCGCCGTCTCACGGACAACAGACAAGAGTCTCCTGCGTTTCGCGAAGACTTACCGGGTCGTGGTATGTTTCAAAACACTGCAGCTCTTTTTGAAGCTGTACTTAGGGGCAAAAATATTTCAAGCCTAGCTGAAAGTTAAAACATTGTAGTATCATCGTCTGTGTTTCTTTCAGGTGCATGTCGAGTGTTACAACACCAATAACTAGGGGCACGCATTTATCGCGAATAAATATGAACGCGTTTTAGACTGCAACAAGGTATACCCGTACTATTGGTTTCTTCCTTGCGATTGGCAGCCGTCTGCGAGAGAAATCGTTGCCTTATTTGACACAGCCACTCAGGACGCGTTTGCTTCCGCGCTGAATTACTGTGATTGGTGATGGAACAGTCGACATGTACATGAAAGGAACTCACCCAATCAGGAATCATAGACGATGCTACAATGTTTTAACTTTCAGCTAGTCTCGGATTTTTTTTTCGCGAAATCTGCATGCCCCTACCAATCTCTGAAATTCAATGCGGGAGGGAAAACGCGTCCTGAGTGGCTCATTTAAATAAGGTACAATAACTTCTCTCGCAGACGGCCGCCAATCACAAGGAAGAAACCGCTGGTGCGGGTATACCTTGTTACAGTCTAATAGGCGCTCAGATTTTTTTTTTTCCACGAAAAATGCCTGCCCCTAGCTATACTTAGGGACACCTGTATTTCGCGAATACATTTCGTGTCAAGGTATTTTACAAAACACTGTAGATTTTTCTTGTAATTATTGGCTGTGGTCGGTGAAGGCTGTTTTCCCGCACTCGACGGGGCCAATGAGGACGTAGTTACCGTACTGCTGCACGCCCGCAATTCGCCAAACCTCTAAGAAAAAAGCTACAGTTATGTGTGAAATAGCCTGTCACGAGATGTATTCGCGAAATACAGGTGTCCTTATCTATACTTCTTTAGACTCCTTTAAGGTGGGATTCCTTTCGTCGCGTCAAAGGAATCCCTCCTTTGCACACGCGTTCGCTCGAACGCCGCGTTTTTAAACCACATTGTGACCAACGAGTCTTTTCATTCACGGCGGAGCGTGTTTTCAAACGCTGCGTTTCGTAAACCGCAACGCTGGTAGTTACGTTACCCAAGTTTGAATGTTGGACGGTGACTTTATTTACAACACTGCGATCCACTGTGCGCATGCAGGGTTGCCAACATTGCCGCTCTTTCCAAGGTCACTGCCACAGTTTCGTTCTGCTTGATATTTGGCGTGGACTTTTGTGAAGTAAGTCGGTGCAAAATAAGTAAAAATGATGTTGGCTTATTTTATTTACGAGATTAAATTGAGACCGTGCATTTGGAATACGGTCTCTGAAGACCCTAAAAACATGGAATTCAAGAATCAGCAGTGGTTGGTATAACTGCATTAAAAAAACTGCACAATAGTTTTAAAAAGAGGGACTCCGATCACAGGACTTATGCTGAGGAGCCGACCGCCATCTTGGATGTCACGGAAGGCTAAAAATTTCACAAAATTCCTCAAAATCGAATCAAAAATCGTCAAGAAGACTAAAATTTTTCCTATTTCGAGCGAAAAATTCCCGTTTCTAGGGAACATTTAGGCATCATTATCCCTCAAAAATTCCAGAAAGGCCAAATTTCTTCAGAGAGAGAGGCGATTTTCCTCTTATTATGTGGAGCCTGTATCCTCAAAAGGTCCCGTCTAAATGCATGAACTTGAACTTGACTACCATATTTAAAAAAAAACTGTAAATTTTAATTTAAAATTTTTGAAAAAAAATTTCATAAACTATATAAAACATTATTTATTTACAATATTTAAATTCCTTAATCGATTTAGGTTCTCGTTTAGATTCCCGGTGGTGAAAAAAAAAATAATTTACGGCCTAGGTCTTCCCCCACAATATTTACCAGGCCTCTGACCTCCCAGTACTACCACAATCCGTAGGGACCGGAAAAATTCGCGGTTTCGATGGCCTTCAGGATAGACTGCACATTCCCCTGTACACTTGGGCAAATAACGCAAGTTCATTGGCTGCCGACTAGTGAGTAGTCTCGGCTGGTTTGTCTGTTATTCGATCCTTCTTTGGTTGAGGGTTTTTAATCGGTTGAGATTCGTCCAGATGAACAGAAAGCCAATAGCAAAATCATCTAAAATGTATGTGTAATTGAATTTCAACATATCACCGAATGAATCCGCGAATTTTTCCGGTCTCTAACAATCCGAAATTATGATTCTGGCCTTCAGTGTGTTTAGTCTATGATTTGTGCAGCCCTGGGTAAACGGTTCCGTGGAGCGCCGTTATTCCCAAGAGAAAATCGGGAGGAGCGAAGCGCGCTCTGGGATTGGTTGAAGAGCTGCCCCCCGGGGAGTTTTTTTTTGAACGGGGAGGGGGGGAAGGGGTGGTCCTTCGTTTTTACAGCCCGCTCTTAAAATTCCGAACATCATCAGCGCCTCAGATCGATGCGAGTTCCTGGCCGGGATGCCTCCCTCAGGCGCGCGAGCCGATTATATCGCGCGTGTTTTTACGATGCCCGATAGGTATCGGACGTGTTTTTACATCCCCGATAACTATTGGGTGTGAGAAGCACGTGTGTACGGGTCTCCGGCGGCAAGGTTTTTCGAAGGTTTTAAAAGCGCCGGAGCCGATGCCCGCCATCTTGGATTGTGACGTCACGGCGGTCATTTTGTTTTTTTAAACTTTTCTCGATAGTTCGTGCAGAGAGATTCAGGTGTTTGCTACAGGCACACACACTATAAGAAATTAAAGTACATGTCCGTTCTTTACAAAGGAGGATTCGCCTAGAAAAAAAACAAAGAAACGAAAAAAAGGATTTAGGTATTTAATATGCAACACCTGTACCCTAACCATATTACAAGTGCACGGTAGGACACGAGCAATCCCTTATTTTTAGGGAACGGATTTTGGTGTATTATCCGTTGTCGATAAGTGCGACGCTCGCTGGTGCTTCTAGCGCGGTGTCTCCTCTGGACTGGCGCGCAGTCTTCTCATCGTCACAGCATAAATGTGATATTTTAGCGGTGACCGTAACATTATATGGCGGAGAAATGAATATAAAGGTGTAATTCAAGTCCCTTGAGTGCTTTCAAAAATCCGTACTGGTTGTTTTACGCCTAAAAATTCCTCTGAAAACACGCCTTTTTAGCGATTTTAACTCTTCTAAAAATACAGTTTAAAAACTTTAATCCAAAAATCAAAAATACTTTTTGGCCCTCAGCGAACTCTTAAATGCTTTTCGTAAGCAGACCCCACTCGGATATCTTGAGAAGTTTTGAAATCTCTTTGTTTATCGTGAAGCTCTGCGCACCGTAGCCTATGTGTGCCGGGGTAGGCATGGTAGACCATGATTCTTGAATGTTTTCAACTTATTTTCTCGTTAATTCTTATTCGTGCATTCTAGCTAATTTGAACACTTAAATTTTTGACAAGTGATATATTTAAATTTAGTACTAATATACTGGACTGGTACCGGGGGCCTTAATATATGGGGGGGGGGGGGGTTAATTTTCCTGAGGTTCCCACTCGGTGTGAATGTGCGTCACGTACTGGCAGTTTCAGACAACCGTTTACCGTCACGCATGTCTTGTGTAAAAGAAATCTTGGGAACTGATGGCTGGAATGTGGTCTTGTAATTAATGGAAACGACCTAGAAACCTTGGAAAAGCAATCTCAAACCTGTTCTCCGCCACAGAATAGTCAGCTGCGCAGAGCGAAATTTCTCGAGCTGATCATGCGGCATTATAAAATACAAATGTTTGTGTTATTGAGAAAGTCACATGATAAAAAGAATCTGAGATTTCTTTGGAAACCTGTTGCCAAAAAATAGTTTTTAATACCACAAGAAATATATTTTAATTATGTACAACACATTGTTATGGTTATTTTTTGCATAAATGATATACTTTTCCGAGATAATACTGAGTATTTGTTACGAAAATTAGCGCGTAATTTAAAGAAAAATGGATAGCGCTGTTATGACAGAGAAACGACACATAGGGAGAAACGACACGCAAATTACTGTTTGTACGTCCGTGACCTATGATTTTCTGTTCACCCGTGACGATCGGTTTTGAACGGATTTATAAGTTCATGCGCTGCAGCGCCATCTAGCGGAGAGTTTACAAAGAAAAATGGATAGCATTAAAAAACCTTCTCCATGAAATTTAAAAAAAAAAAACACTTTCATGGCGATCGGTCACAACGGTGTCGGAGTTTTAACAATCTCATACATACCAACAACCTATTATATCAGTGCTTGTTGCGTAAAGGGGGGTTAAGTCACAAATGTTAAAATACATAGTGATATTTCAATTATTTACTTTTAAAATTGATAAGGGAGATTAGAGGCATTATTTGAAAACAATCAATGAGTTTCCAAAGTTCTAAAGCATTTAATAAAGCTAAAAAAAATTCAAGAAACCTGATAATTTTCAATCGTGATTTTCTCAAAATTATGATTTTGGACTTAACCCCTTTTACGCAACAAGCACACACACACACACACACACACACACATATATATATATATATATATATATATATATATATATAGACCGGAAAAATTCGCAGATTCAATCGGCGATAGACTAGAGTTCAAATACATACTAACTATACCTCTTAGATGATTTTGCTATTGGCTTACTGTTCATCTGGACGAATCTCAACCAATTTATAAACCCTCAACCAAAGAAGGATCGAATCACAAACAAACCAGCCGAGACGTCTTACAATTATTCAGCAGCCAATGAACTTGCGTTGTTTGCCCGAGTGTACAAGGGGAATGTGCAGTCTATCCTGAAGGCCATCGAAACCGCGAACTTTTCCGGTCCCTATATATATATATGGATGACCGGTAGCGGGGAATGGTCGCGAAATCCTGTGATCCTCACGCGACGGCAGGCAATCAGACTGGCGCTCGGAGCTTGAAGGCTGGCCGACGCCCGGAATCCCGGCCAATCGCAGGCCGCGGAGAACGCCCCTGGGGTTGAAGAGGGGTTGGTGGGGGGATAGTGGCACGTGGGGTCGTTCCCGCGGAGAAGTGGGAAAAGGAACGCGCCCCCCCGCTCGTGACGGGAATGCGGGCGGGCGACCCGCTTCCAATATCGCCGCGTAACGACAATCGATAATGATTTCGGCCCCTTTCCTTCCTCCCCCCCCCCCACTCACCCCCTTTCCATGGCGTGCCCGAGGGCTTCAGCGCTCTCTTCGGGTCCTTCCGAGACTTTCACGACCACACGCTCCCCTGTCCGAGGAGATACGCCCAGGATGAAACTGGCTCTGCGTGCCGTATTGTGTGAACGCGCGCGTGTGTGAGACAAATAAATAGCACTATGAGAATTTTAATATTTTAAATTTAATACAATATTTTATAAGCTTTACGTTAGTACTAAACTTGGGTGTGAAATTGGTGGGTGTTTCATCAGTAGTTGCTGTACCTCGTATTTTTTTTTTATTCCTAGATATAACTTATTATTAGGGGCATGCAGATTTCGCGAAAAGATTTCGAGACTCGATGAAAGTCAAAAAAACTGTAGCACAGTCTGTGTTTTGTGATTGGGTGAGTTTCTCCCAGGTAGATATAGATTGTAACAACACCAATAACAGTGATTCAGTGCGGAAGCAAACGCGTCCTGAGTGGCTCAGCCGAATAAGGCAACGACGTCTCTCGCAGACGGCTGCCAATCACAAGGAAGAAAACGCTGGTGCGGGTATACCTTGTTGCATTCTAATAAGGGTTCAGATATTTCCGCGAAAAATTCCCGCCCCTACATATTATTGGGGACCGGAAAAATGCGCGGTTTCGACGGCCTTCAGGATAGACTGCACATTCCCCTGTACACTCGGGCAAATAACGCAAGTTCATTGGCTGCCGACTTGTGAGTCGTCTCGGCTGGTTTGTCCGTGATTCGATCCTTCTTTGGTTGAGGGTTTATAGTTGGTTGAGATTCGTCCAGATGAGCAGTAAGCCAATAGCAAAATCATCTAAGAGGTACATGTATTTGTAATATATAGCCTATCGCTAGAGACCGGAAATATTCGCGGTTTCATTTCGCGATAGGCTAAGAATCCAAGTGCGTGTAACTTACTGCCGCTTCAGTGATTGGAACACAGTTTGCCTGAAGGACTGTGAGCCAATGAATAAGCATCCCAGTTAGCAGGTGTCACGAGTCAGTAGCCAATGAGCAGGTGTAATTTTCCCGCGTACATAGTGGATCGTGGAGTCTATCCTAGAGGTCATCGAAACCACGAATTTTTCCAGTACCTAACCTATCGCCGATTGAATCTGCGAATTTTTCCGGTCTCTACGCATGACTGACTGGAATTATTATTTTTTTATCAAACATATATATATATATATATTTATTTTTGTTTCGACGCCTCTCCCACCCCGGGAGCGAGGAAGGACGAAATTGCCGTATCCGCCGCTGCCGACCCCCGATAACAAGATTGCCCCCCGCGCTGGTACCCGAGGGTGGGTGAAGGGAAGGAGGAGGGAGGGCGACACATAGTCCGCCCGCGTAATGGACTGTAACCGTGTTTGCTCCGCGCACTCTGTCGGGAGCTTTTAATCGATTACCCCCGTTGGGGGGGAGGGAAGGGGGGTTGTGTTCCTCGGGAGCCGGTGGCCCGAGGCAGTAACTCACTCTTCGGGGGTCGCAGCGACGCTCGCTGGTGCTTCCAGCGCGGCGTCTCCTCTGGGCCGGCGCGCGGTCTCTTCTCGTCGTGTAACCAGGGCAACCGGGAGCCGTAACAACCGTGCCTGTGGCGGAGAAACGAACACGAAGGTGTAACGCAAAGGTCATCGGTAGAGACCTGCAAAAATTCACGGATTCATTTCGCGATAGGCTAAAATTCAAATAGTTATACCTCGATGCAGCCTCTGTTATTGGCTCACAACTCACCTGGATGACTCTGGGCCAGTGAGAAACACCCAACCAAAGCTTTATCGAGAATCACAGGCCGCTACGTTGGGACGTCTCACAACACAGCAGTCAATGAGTGGGTGACATTTGACCGAGTGTACGTAGAACTGTGGAGTTCATCCTACAGGTCGTTGAACCCACGAATTTTTCCGGTCCCCATTTATGGCTTGACATGACGAAGATTGTGAATAAACAGTTCAAAATTATAATTACAGCAAAAAAAAAAAAAAAATGAAAAATACAAGATGGCGGCGCCGATTGCTCGAGACTCTCTCGTCTTCACAAAGGCGTAATAATTTGAATTTTAACGTATCACGTAATGAACCCGAGAATTTTTCCGATCACTTTTAGCAGCACGTCCACATCCAGCATTGTTAGGCAATGCGATTGGCTGGGGTGTCAAGTGGTGTGCGTGCCCGGTCCGGAGTCAATAAGTAGAGACCGGACAAATTCGCAGATTCAGTCGGCGATAGGCTAGAGTTCAAATACATGTACCTCTTAGATGATTTTGCTATTGGCTTACTGTTCATCTTGACGAATCTCAACCAATTAAAAACTATCAACCAAAGAAGGGTCGAATCACAGACAAACCACCAGCCGAGACGACTTACAAGTCGGCAGCCAATGAACTTGCGTTGTTTGCCCAAGTGTGCAGGGGAGAATGTGCAGTATATCCTGAAGGCCATCGAAACCGCGAATTTTTCCGGTCCCTATCACCGAGGTTTTTCCTCCGGAACACGTTATATTGGGCGAAAGGAATTCATCTCGGGGGCATGTTAATGATTGTTAACACTCGACAAACGTTCTGCTGAATTTTCTTTGATCGCTGCCCATATTGGTTGAGCTAAGTACGTTCTGGGTCCACATTATCGCAGCTTACAGAATCGCTAGAAACTTTTTTTTTGCGTGCGGTGTGGTAGCAGTTCAATTCATTCAATTCAGATCATTTAAACGGTATAAATTTTTGAAACAAAGATGGCGTCTTTTTGTACCTATCTCTCCCCTTTTAACGGTTGTCCCGGACGGACGTCTGGCGGATGTGAAAGTTCTGCAGTCTCTCCCCGAGTCGGGAATCAGCTCACTGCCTTGATTGGGGGGGGGGGGGGGAGGGGGCAGGAAAATGGTGAAATAGGGGGAGGGGTCGCACCCGAGGGAATATATTGGCCCCGGCGCTTCACGACGCGGCCATGAATATCGTTTCCGCGCGAGCGCGCGAATTCCCGCCGGAGCTGAAATTGCTTCCTTGGACGTTCGCGTCCCGCGGAATGCTTGATTAAGCAATTCCTTTTCTCCCTCGCGCCCCAAGAATCAAGTTGGGGGGGGGGGGGGGAGAGAGAGAGAGAGAGAGAGAGAGAGAGAGAGAGAGGTAATGCTAAAGTGAGAATTAAATTACCAGGGAGAGTTAAGAACTCCCAATTTCGCGCTAACGGTCTAGAGCTTTAGCAGGCAAGGACTCATTGGCCATTTTCACGGTTCCTTGTTCTTTGCCCCGCGATATTAGTGATCTGTTGGATCATTCCTCTGAAAGTTTCGTCGGGAGCGCGTCGTTTGGCCTAAAATATTTGGCCTAAAACTGTTTCAGTACATTAATTGGCCTAAACTTTTTTTACCTAAAGTCATTTGGCCTAAAGACGTTTGGCCTAAAACCACTTGACCTAAAACAGTTTTACCTAAATTCGTTTGGCATAAAGTTATTTGGCCTAAAGTCATTTGACCTAAAATTGTTTGACATAAAGTCACTTGGCCTAAAATAATTTTGTGACACTTATTTGACCTAAAATTATTTGGCCTAAAGACGTTTGGCCTAAACGTATTTGGCCTAAAGTCATTTGACCTAAACGCATTTGTCCTAAAGTCATTTAACCTTACATTATTTCCTCTAAAGTCGTTTGTCATAAATAATTTAGCTTGAAGGTATTTGGCCTAAAAATGTTTTTAGAATAATTAACTCTGATCTTTTAACAGGTACCTCTAGCAAATAGTAGAATGTTTTAGTTACTTCCAGCTATGCTATATGTTGAGCTGTAGGGTTTATAGAGCAATAATTTACAACCCTTTATTTAGACATACAACAATTTCTAAAATGCACACAGAATTGCAGTTTACAAGATTATTATAGCATAAATTGCAAATTTTCTCACTAATATAAAACTTGTTTTGCGTTTGTAAAAAAAAAAAAAAAAACAATGTAAATGATAGCATATTGGTAGAGATGATGGAAAATAGCATTTATAAATCAGACTCATAGCATTATGTTTTGAATTAAAGAATATATGTAAATTACTATAATGTATTATACTAAACAATAAATTAAACAAAAAGCAATTTATTTAACAAACAGTTGAGTCAGCTTTGGAAGGCCATTTCTTTGCACAAATTCTTTGTTATTTTTAAGTACTATCCTACACTGTGTTTATATAGATTATTATTGTTTTGGTTACAAGTAAACACAAATTAATGTGAAATTACTAGTGCGTGAATAAAATACATTTCCAATAAATCTAAAATAAATTATTTTCGAGATGCTTTGGGTTAAATTATAGCTGGTAATGTTTGCAGTTAATTATTGTACTGTCATTTAGATGAGACTTTTATTACGCTTATCTGTTGTCTTTTATTCTTCCAATTATCGCTGTTACAGTGTGTGCACAACAGAACATTTGGATTACCGACATAAAGTAACAAGATATAATTTCTGTGCCCTACAGTTGATAATAGCAACATGCATTTTAACAACCGCTACTGATGAAACCTATGTGTCGCTTAGAAAGTAGCGCCAGTTTTTTCTCCATGTCACAACCGGTTCCCATTTACGTGTTAAATAATTTGTCGAGCTAAGCAAATAGTGCATGCACTCAGTATGACGAAAAATTTAAATATACAAAAAAATACTGGCTGAGTGAACATTTTTTTTTACAAGTTGGTGCATCTCATTTGGAAAAAAGTTGGCTACATTTACTGACTTTGTATTGGAAAATGTTTTTGATATCTACAAAAAAAATTTACAGCAAGTCATTTTTTGTGGCAATCAAATTTTTCTGCTTTAAAGCCTGATTGGAGCATTTTATAGCTAATTATCAGAACCCGGTAGATATGGTTCTGCCAGTGTAAGGTAGAAGTTGATGCGCTGCAGCGCCATCTAGTTGATACACTACTAAACTTGACAGGATCACCCGCTGGACTGAACCCTAGATCACCCGATGGTAGACCAAAGATAGTTTCCGTGTTGTTTATTGATATTATGTTTACAGTATTCAGTTAGGTACTGGATACTGACACTGTTAGTTCTTTATTAGGGAAATTTACCTATCACCTAAGTAAAATATAGTTAAACAAGTCTTAATGTTATTTATTAATTTATTCTGGTTCACTAAACTCGAACCACACAATTGTGATAAGGACAGTATGACATGACACTCACATAAAACATGTGGTGCACATTATTGAACTTTTCCAGAGACGGGGTATTTATTAAACGAATTAACCAGAAAATAAAATAATCATTCACTAATTTCGCTTATTAAAATAACCGCCAGAGAAGCAATATGTAAATAACAAGCAAACAAAAAACTTGCAAACAGAAAAGTTCATCAGTGTTTAATCCGCTAAACTTATTTTAAGTATTCTAGCCATGTTGAATATTCGAAGAGTGTGGTAGATAGATAGAGATAGAGAGAGCTAAATGTGCAAGAACTTCCTTTTGCCAGAAATAAAGTTACTTTCTTCCAAATGACCAAAAATTGTTTGGCCTAAAATCATTTGACCTAAAATAATTTTCGGAAACTTATTTGACCTAACATTATTTGGCCTAAAGACGTTTGGCCTAAACATATTTGGCCTAAAGCTATTTGACATAAATTTGTTTGGCCTAAAGTCATTTGACCTAAAATTATTTCGCCTAAGTCGTTTGGCATAAATATATTTGACCTAAAGTCATTTGACCTAATATTGTTTGGCATAAAGTCACATGGCCTAAAAATATTTAGCCTAATTTTAGGCCAAATTATTTTAGGCCTAATGGCGGGTACCCGTTTCGTCGACTCATACTTGGGACTGGACGATCTTCGCTTGCGTGAACCGAAACTCGTACATTTCCAATCTGCGGCAAAAAGGCGGCAGCAGTTTCGGAGGAATGTTGGCCGAAATTTCTATTTGTGGGCTGAAAAGACGTGAAGTAGTTTCTGCAATCGATTGAGACACGGCGAGCAAAATGGTCGATGCGATTGCCGCAAGATGGCAGCACATCCAGTCGTTAGCTTCCCCATCCTTGTTGATTTCTATTAATGGCTAAAAAAAAAAAAAAAAAAAAAAAAAACATACGGGAGAACAGGAGACGGTATGTTGTGACTTAGTTGAAGTCGCTTCTTTTTTTTTTTTTTTTTTTTTTACCTCGCCATCGATATGTCGTTCCTCGTTCCTCACAGAAAATTGCGGAAACGATGCTTGACCACGTTTGATGGATCTCCGTCGTCGAACGCGGTCACTTCGATAAATATCTCCGTCATTTCAAACTGTTTCCACAGTGCAAAAACTAATCCTCAGTCAATGTTTTGGACGTATAACCAACATGGCGCAGACCGAGAGAGAGAAGAAAAAAATATATCACCCCGGTTACCATGTGATCACCCAGACATGAATGACCACCCCTCGATCGTAACAGCTGTAGTCACGAAATACTTTCCGCGAAAGCTCAGTGGCCATGCTTTGTATATGTATTATGTAATTTTTCAAGCTGTCGCTGTGTTTCTGTTCATGTACTGATGACGTGTTTTGTTTTCGTTCGCAGAGGTGATGGCAAGGAAGGTGTGCCTAACCGAGGAGTGCGTGCGAACCGGTAAGTGTCGACCGCCACAGATATATCGTTGTATCGACATTTCAGGTTTAAAATATCGATAAATTGGAATCGATATTTTATTCTCGATATTATGTTCCGATTATATCGAATAAAAATAAAAATATTTTTTCAAGTAAAAAAAATTATTAAAATTACGTGTAAATAAATTTTGCAGAAAAAAATAATAAAATGGTGGACCGGAGTCTTCGTAAAGAACAAATTATTATTCAAAAAGAGGGGGGGGGGGGGAAATGGACATGTTGGAGACCACGGTAAGGAATTTCGTAGGTTGGTAAGTTGAAGCATGAAAATGCTGTTTGGGAAGGGCAGATACGTGGACGTATCTGATTTTATGTTCGTATATTCGTATTAACTGATTTTACATTCGTAATTTTTGTCTTTTCAGTGTTGAAATGTGATGGAGTGATTTTTGTGTTCAGTGTTCTGGCTGTACGGCGCCTAAAAATCCTCTCGGCATGAAAGCGAATGATCAATAATAATTTCAACATGATGAAATATTAATAGGTGTAGGTAGGGCAGTTAATTAATTATTGACGATTTTTATGAGTCTTAAAGTAATGCGTGTGTTTGTTTCGGCGAGGCGGGTTGATAAGTGCGACTCTCGCTGTTGCTCCTAGCGCGGTGTCGCCTCTAAGCGCAAGTCTGCGCACTAACGCGCAGTCTTCTTGTATCGTGCACAGGACAGCTATGACATTTGAGCGGAAACGATAACATTGCGTGGCGGTGAAATTAAGAAGAAAAGGTGCGTTGCAAGCAACTTGGAGGGCTTTCAAGAATCTTTAACGGAAATTTCATGTCTGAAACATCACCTCTGAAATCACGTGTTTTCAGCAATTTTCTTTTCTCCTAGAAACGCAGCTAAGAAACAAAATACCGAAACAGAACTACTTATCCGTAGGTACCCGGAAATTTCGCGGGTTCAATGACCTCCAGGATAGACTCCAATATCCTCTACACACTCGGGCAAATGCCAACTGTTCATTGGCTGCTAACATGTGAGTCGTCTCGACTGGGTGGCCTGTGATTCGACATTTATATGAGTGAGGGTCTCTAATTGGCCCTCAGTCCTCCAGATTAACAGAGAACCAATGACAGAAGCAGCACAGGTGGCATTTTCCCGAGTGTGTAGAGTGTAGTGGAGTCTATCCTGGAGGTCATTGAACCCGCGAATTTTTCCGGTCTCTACTCATAAGTATCCTACATGGCATAGACAGAACATATATTTATCTATTCCTCTATTTCATTAAACATCACAAATATACATATATTTATAATTCATAATTCCAAATATTTTAGTTATTTTTCCTGAATAATTAAAAACAAAGAATTATTTTCGTATAAAAATATGCCAATATTTTAACTGATGAAATACGTGGATTTTGACTTGCCCAAATAGTAAAACTTTTAAAACTACATTTTTTTTTCTAAACAGATAACACAAAGTGATGTTTTTCTGCTAATTTCTCAAAAGTTCCTATTCAAAAAAATTTTTAAACTACGTTGACCAAACAAACTTGAAGTTCAAATAAAAGATGAAATAAAAAACCCTAACGTTGTACCGACGTCACAAAACAAACATGAATATTGTCATGACACGAAATTACCTGTTGATGATATAGGTAGCTCACGTAAAAACTTACGATGAAATTAACAAAAAATAATAAAAATGTGACTGTCAGGTCACCATAAAAATACACAACAAATATTAATAACAAGTGTGCAGAGGCGCAGCACCGAGTATATACTCTGCACTCGAGCACTCTCTGTTGTAACCGCCCTAGCACGAGTGCGCAATGCCTTACACGGGCGTGATAACAGATTTACAATCATCCCTTTCAGTTGACCGTCCACCGAAATGGACACTTTTACATCCCAATGGTAGAAGGAGTTCACCAGTCTTTGAATGCGTGGTTTAACATGCACCTACATTCTAGTGGATATCATATTCATTTTACTTTTATTTATTATTATAAATTAATTATAAATTAGTATTAAAATCATAGCGTAAAATTATTACCACACAAAAAAAAAATTCAAAAATAGTTTAGTTGCAATAAGAAAATTTTCAAAAATTTGGCAGAGTGTGGATGAAAAGGTTAATCTTATCTCTCGTAAGCTTGGGATTCATCTGCTACGTTAGTTGTCGAGGACTCAGTAAAAAAAAATTAATATATTTACCATTCTTGCAACGGTAAATCACCCATGCGACGCACAAAAAATTTAACAACTTCCGTTTTGACTGCGTGGAAGTTTGCGCGATTGAGGAGGAAAAAAAAAATGAACGAGGGAAAAAAATATATATATCGACGGTGATCGAGACGTTAATTACGGAGAGGTTTCGCGCGATCTTCAACCTACCCCACTTCGAGTAAGGGCGCGCTCGGGTGTTTTCCAAGGGATGAGGGTTGGTGGGGGGATGGTTTGGGGTGGCGGGAGGGGAGGGCCTTATCAAGCTGTTCCCAGGTCGCCATGATTATTCATCACGGCCCTTCGCTCCGGAGCGAGTCATTACCGCGTCTCGTTACGATCCTTGCCCCCGGGGAGGGGGGGGGGGGGGAGGGGGGTGTTGTGTCTTGAAGGAACTGGTATCCTCTCACCTCCTTCCTCATTCCACTGGCTTCTGGAACATTCCAGTAGCCGCAGGCCCAGCTGATGGGATCGTGGGGGAATTACTTATTAAAACCAGTTCCTACCCTCTCTTCCCCCCAACCCCCTTCCCTTTCCAGGTGTCGACGAGGGGTGCTTCTGGAAACAAGATACCGCTCTGTGTCCCCCCCTTCTTCTTCTCTCTCTCTCTCTCTCTCTCTCTCTCTCTCCTTCGCGGGGTCCTGCAGATCTCCCTCCTCCTCCTCCCCCCCCCTCCTTCATCAACCAACTACCCTCATTAGCTGCACGGGCTGCAGCCAATCACGGAGCCAGCGCCCCACCGCCGCGCTAGCGCGAGGAATGTTTCATTTACGGGGTTTTTTTAAGTGGCCCCGCTTCGTCAGGGGTGTGTGTGTGATAGGCGCGACGCTCGCTGGTGCTTCTAGCGCGGTGTCTCCTCTGGACTGGCGCGCAGTCTTCTCCCAGTGCATATGAGCGGTGACCGTAACATTATATGGCCGAGAAATGAAGATAAAGGTGTGATGCAAGTCCCCTAAGTGCTTTCAAGAATCTGTAAAGGTTGTTTTACGCCTAAAAACTACTCTGAAAACATGCGTTGTTATACATTTTAACTCTTCTAGAATTACAGTTTAAAAACCTTAGTCCGAAATCAAAAGTACTTTTTCGGCCCTCAGCGAACTCTCAAATGCTTTTCCGCAAGAAGACCCCACTCGGATATCCTGAGTAGTTTTGAAATCGCGTTGTTTTTCCTGAAGGGGCCTGCCTAGTCAGAGGTGTTTTTGCGCCGCTAAGGCGGTACAGCTAGTGCCGTTGCGCGGGCTTATCGTCGTGCATGAGGCAACTAGGATGTTTGAGAGGGTAACCGTAAAATTATATGGAGAAGAATTGAAGATAAAAGGCGCAATGCAAGGCCCTTAATTACTTTCAAGAAAATGCGCAGGCTGTTTCATGCCTAAAAAAAAATATCATGAAAAAACACGCGTTTCAGCCATTTTAACTGTTATAAAAACACCGTTTTCAAACTTAATCCGGAAACGAAACTACTCATGCGTAGGGGCATGCAGCTTTCGCGAAAATATTTCGAGACTAAATGAAAGTTAAAACACTGTAGCACAGTCTGTGTTTCTTGATTGGGCGAGTTTATCCCAGGTACACGTCGATTGTTAAAACACCAATCACAGTGATTTAGTGCGGGAGCAAACGAGTCCTGAGTGGCCCCGGTCAAACAAGGCAACGACTTCTCTCGCTAGACGGCCGCCAATCACAAGGAAGAAACCACAGTTGCTGGTATACCTTATTGCAGTCTAATAAGTGTTCAGATCTTTTCACGAAAAATGCGTGATACTACGTCATGCCCCTTCAGAATATTCTTAAATGCTTTTCGTAAACATACACCACTCGGCACATCTGGGGCAGTTTACAAATCGCGATGTTGTTTTCCCCTGATGCTCTGCACAACGTGTGTGTGTGTGTGTGTGTGTCCGGTTGGGCGGGCTCTGAGAGAGAGAGAGAGAGAGAGTGAGAAAGAGAGATGAGAAATGGCACGCCAACAGTTCCAAGACTCTCTCGGGCATTAGCGCCACGGCCCAGGAGTCTTCATGAACGGGTTCTTTGAGGTCCGCGTTTTTTTTTTTTTGCGCGCGTGACGTAATGTTAGCGTGCGTCGCGTGCGTTCGCGTAGCAGCGAGCAAGTCTCGGAGGTGATCCACGACGACGTGGTGGGTCCTCGAGCTGTGCGGCGACCCAGTTACGACCCCCCGTCCCGGCCCGGGGGGTTGGCGGTCACGTGGTCGCAATTAGGTTAATTACCCTCCGGCCCGTGTCGTGACTCGCCAGCGCCCCCCTCGGGTGCCGGGCCCTCCCCTCTCCCCTCTCCTATCACCCCTCACCCTTCCCCAATCACCCTTAACCCATCACAATCATTTCGCGATAGGATATAGTTAGGGACACCTGTATTTCGCGATTTCATTTCATGTCAAGGTATTTCACAAAAACTCTGTAGCTTTTTCTAAGATTCATGGCAAATTGTTGAGGGTGCAGCAGTACGGTGACCACATTCTCATTGGCCCCGTCAAGAGCGGGACGACACCTCTCACCGACCTCAGCCAATAACCACAGGAGAAAAGCTACCAGTATTTTGTGAAATACCTTGACACGAAATGTATTCGCGAAATACAGCTGTCCCTAGATATAGTCCAAATACTTTTGACATTATTTTGCTTCAGTGATTGGGCCACAGTTTATCTGAAGGACTCTGGGCCACCAATGAAAAATCTTTAACAGAGGAATTAGCGAATCACGATCATTCCAGTCATCGGGTGTTACGTGTCGGTAACCAATCAGCAGATGTAATTTGCACGAGTGCGTAGAGGATCATGGAGTCTACCCTTTAGGGATTTGAAATCGCAAATTTTACAGGTCTCTAGCAATCACCGTTCACCAATCACTAGGGGCATGCAGATTCCGCGAAAAGATTTCGAGACTAGCTGAAAGTTAAAACACTGTAGCATCGTCTGTGTTTCGTGATTGGGTGTCTTTCCTCCAGGTACACGTCGATTCTAACAACACCAATCACAGTGATTCAGTGCGGGGGAAAAACGCGTCCTGAGTGGCTCGGTCAAACAAGGCAACGACTTCTCTCGCAGACGGCCGCCAATCACAAGGAAGAAACCGCTGGTGCGGGTGTACCTTGTTGCAGTCTAATAAGTGTTCAGATCTTTTCGCGAAAAGTGCCTGCCCCTACCAATCACCAATCACTAGAGATCGGAAAAATTCTCGGTTTCATTTAGTGATAGGCTAAAATCCAAGTGAATGAACACGCGAATTTAACGCGTTAACATAGAGTTTTGTTTGCGAATCGGAGACCTGAAAAATGGGCCAATTTCTTCCTTCATCACGACAACGCGCCGTGCCAACATCTCTCTTCTGGTCCACGAGTTGTTGTTACTGTATGTCCACGTACAGAAATGCTGCCAGTCATCATGGCATCAACACTCGCTAGCCAAGGAGAATAGAGGCAGGCATTTTCCGCGAAAAGACCTGAACACTTATCAGACTGCAACAAGGTATACCCACACCAGCGTTTTCTTCATTGTGATTGGCGGCCGTCTGCGAGGGAAGTTGTTGCCACCCAGGACGCGTTTGCTTCCGCACTGGATAGCTGTGATTGGTGTTGTTACAATCGACGTGTACCTGGGAGAAACTCGCCCAATCAAGACACACAGACTGTGCTACAATGTTTTAACTTTCATCGAGTCTCGAAATATTTTCGCGAAAAGTGCATGCTCCTAGAGATTAGTTGTAATTGATGCAAACTTATTACTTTGTTTGTAATAAAATTACTGTCCGTATTTTTTTTATCATGCCTCGTAGTAGTTGACACGCAGTGCCCTGTACGAATCCGTCGCTAGTCGGAACACCCCAACTTCCTGCGCCTTTATAGTTCTCCCCCCCCTTTTTCCGCCTATAAAAATAAACATCAACCAGAGAGTCGAAAATAGCAGCACACATCTGTGGTCGTACTTCAGTTTTCAGTTCGCAGATGTCGCGTGTAAAATAAAACTGGCAAGCGTTTGACTGTTGGGTTCACACGCATGAGCTACTAAATTTCGCCGATTCAAAATGTGGCTTCCAGTAGGGTTACAAAATATATAGATCCAGTGAACTACAGAGCGTTAAACTGCACAAATTATGTAATCAGTATTTGTAATAATTATTTTCCAAAATACTTTATTTTATTGTTCATTTATAGCTGTATATCTAAAAAATATTAACATTTTTTTTGGTGATAGGCTATCAAGAAAACATTTGAATGTTATTCTCAAAGGATTATGTGTATTTTAACACATCCTGAAGAATAAGATGCCTAAAATAACATAAAAAACGGTCACTTGATAACAACTATAAGTAGAGACCGGAAACATTCGCAGATTCATTTCACGACAGCCTGAAATTTAAATAGTTATACCTAAGTGCTGCCTCTGCTATTGGCTCACAACTCACCTGGACGACTCTGGGCCAGTGAGAAACACTCGACCGAAGCTGTATCGAATCACAGGCCGCTACGTTGGGACACCTTCACAAGACAGCAGCCAATGAGAGGGTTACATTTGACCGATTGTACGTAGAACTATAAAGTTCATCCTAGAGGTCATTGAACCCGCGAATTTTTCCTGTCCATAACTATAAGCAATCCGGACCGACGATAAAATGTTGCAGTAGCCAATGAAAAACCTACTTTGACTTTTTTGTCCATTTATGCGTAGTATTATCTGATTTTAAAAAGAATTCAAGTGAAAAGTGATATACGAGTGGTGTCTGTTTACGAAAATCATTTAATAATAGCTGACGGTGAAGGAGTAGTTATGTTTCCGTATTTCGGTTTTTAATTTACTTTTAGATAAGCGGAAAAGGCTGAAACTCGAGAATTCAGAACACTTTTTTTTAGTTATGAATAGATCCGGAAAAATTCGCGGATTCATTCGGCGATAGGCTAGAATTCAAATACATATACCTTTAAGATGATTTTGCTATTGGATTACTGTTCATCTGGACGAATCTCAACCAGTTAATAACTCTCGACCAAAGAAGGATCGAATCACAGACAAACCAACTGAGACGACTCACAAGTCGGCAGTCAATGAACTTGCGTTATTTGCCCGAGTGTACAGGGGAATTTGCAGTCTATCCTGAAGGCCATCTAAACCGCGAATTTTTCCGGTCTCTAGTTATGAAACATCCAAACAGAGTCGTGAAAGCACCCACGGAATTTGCAGTTCAGTTTTATCTCCATCGCACATTGCCATATAATGTTATGGTTACCGCTCACAGCTCATATTTGCCCTATGCACGACGAGAAAAACTGCGAGCAAATTTAGAGCCGTGCGTTTAGAAGCGATACCGCGTTAGAATCACCAGCGAGCGTCGCTATTATGATTACGGAATTTCAATAAAGCGGGACGTTCTAGAACCAAATATGCTGGAATCCAAGATGACGGAGTGTTCTAGAATATACCTATATAAAAAAAGCGGTTATGACGTCGTTTATACAAGATGGCGGACGTGATCAAAGTTATCCAAGATGGAGGTCAGGATCAAGGTCGACGTTCACAGTGGTCGTTTTCGTGATGTACCTTATTGGGAGTTTAAAAAAAAATAATATTTTCATCTATTATTCACATTTTGTTGTGTATGAATTTCACATTGATAGGGACAGGAAAATTCGCGGTTTCGATGGCCTTCAGGATAGACTGCACATTCCCCTGCACACTCGGGCAAATAACGCAAGTTCATTGGCTGCCGACTTGTGAGTCGTCTCATCTGGTTTGTCTGTGATTCGATCCTTCTTTGGTCGAGAGTTGTTAATTGGTTGAGATTAGTCCAGATGAACAGTAAGCCAATAGCAAAATCATCTAAACGGTATATGTGTTTGAATTCTAGCCTATCGCCGAATGAATCTGCGAATTTTTCCGGTCTCTACACATTGACCAATCATATTCGAACATTGTCCTGCTAATTCTACTGATTCGTGACACCTGTCAACTGGGAGGAAGCTCGTGATTCGATTCGTTTGTTGAGGGTTTTCCGTTGACTCAAGAGTCCGCCAGGTTAACTGTGATACAATCGCCTGAATCAGCATGAGGGTGAACGATTTCGGATTCTAGCCAATCGCGAAATGGATCCGCGAATTTTTCCGGTCTCTAGCCATGGCCTATGGTCAGCGACGTGGTAATTCCCCTCTACGACTGTAGACCAGCCAACTACCAGCCAGCAGCAGAGAGATCGAATTGCGTCGACCACATTCGAAAAGAAAGGCAAAAGTAGATGCACTGGAGTAAGAAATAAGCCAATAAGAAATAAAATGGGGGATAGAGTTTCCATTGTACTGTGAATTTTAGTGTGACACCAAATAAATTCCGGGGTATCTACCTATGATTAGTATCCATCAGAGTTTTTGCCAGTACACTGTTATAAATTCCAGTAAATGCATGGATTTTTCAATGAAGAATTTAAGTTCAAATAAACAAACAGTTCTTCGTAATTTCAAATAACTGTATCTTCGTGGAATTTTCGCCGTATTTGGATTTACGTGTTGCATGTTACGTTCTAAACAAAAGGTAAACACACACTTGGATAAAAGAAGTTTCTTCTTAACAGTTTTTTTTTGCAATGTTAGTTTAGTTAATGTACCAAGAATTTTTCTTTTGGATGGATGTTCAAATAAAGTGAACTTAATGTTTGTAAATTTACGATTATCCGTGGAAAACTTTGTACCCATCTTTCTTCCTAAATTGAAGATTAAATTTTTGAAATGAAACTTCTTTGCGCGCGACGAGAGCAAAGCTTCAAGGCCAAATTATAATGCAACGTTTTTGTGCAAATTTGTTGTGAAACGTTTCTGATGCGAAAAGTACAGAGAATATAGGTATTTGGCCAAAGATATATAAAGAGAACACTATGCTGCATACGTTGCTATGCTCGTTTACGTTCTCCTCTTTGTGTGATGATACGAATCCCTTCAAAAAAACAGAGATAGAGAGAGAGAGAGAGATAGATGAACGAAAGAATAAAAAAAGAGAGTTCATATGTGTTTGTTTTTCAGAAAATAGATACAGGTATCCTATACAGTCAGTTTTGAGTGCCTTGAATTTCGTATATTTGCCACCAGCACGCTCGCGTTCCTCATTTTTCAACCAGCAGCGTAGAGAGCGCTGTTGTTGACAGTCCCTGCATCTCCCGCGTTAGGAATCTCATATTTCGTTCAGAGATTTGGCGTGTTACAGATGGCAGAATTGTTTGAAGAAACAGTAACACGCATAGTTTTTTTTTTGTTCTTTACGGTGTAAGGAATTTCAACAGTGAGTAATATTTATTATTTTCATGATACGAGGTTTGAACTGCCAGTTGCTGTCGCGTGTGCTGTGCAGCTGTTCCGGGCACGGGAGACTGGGCCAGGGGTGAAGGGTGTGTGTGTGTGGTGCGTGCCGGCAGCCTCGTCCCTGCTGGCCGCCATGGACCGCTCCGCCGACCCGTGCCACGACTTCTTCCAGTTCGCGTGCGGCACGTGGAACAAGAAGCACGTGATCCCCGAGGACCGCAGCAGCATCAGCACCTTCGAGGTGCTGGCCGACCAGCTGCAGGTCATCCTCAAAGGTACCGTCAACCTCACACCCTCCTCTTGACTCAAAGGTACCGTCACCCCTGCCCTCCTCTTGACTCAAAGGTACCGTCACACACCGCCCCCTTCTTGACTCAAAGGTACCGTCACCCACGCCCTCCTCTTGACTCAAAGGTACCGTCACACACCGCCCCCTTCTTGACTCAAAGGTACCGTCACCCACCCCCTCTCTTGACTCAAAGGTACCGTGACCCACCCCCTCTCTTGACTCAAAGGTACCGTCACCCACACCCTCCTCTTGACTCAAAGGTACCGTCACCCACCCCCTCTCTTGACTCAAAGGTACCGTCACCCACCCCCTCTCTTGACTCAAAGGTACCGTCACCCACCCCCTCTCTTGACTCAAAGGTACCGTCACCCACCCCCTCTCTTGACTCAAAGGTACCGTCACCCACCCCCTCTCTTGACTCAAAGGTACCGTCACCCACCCCCTCTCTTGACTCAAAGGTACCGTCACCCACCCCCTCTCTTGACTCAAAGGTACCGTCACCCACCCCCTCTCTTGACTCAAAGGTACCGTCACCCACCCCCTCTCTTGACTCAAAGGTACCGTCACCCACACCCTCTCTTGACTCAAAGGTACCGTCACCCACCCCCTCTCTTGACTCAAAGGTACCGTCACCCACCCCCTCTCTTGACTCAAAGGTACCGTCACCCACCCCCTCTCTTGACTCAAAGGTACCGTCACCCACCCACTCTCTTGACTCAAAGGTACCGTCACCCACCCCCTCTCTTGACTCAAAGGTACCGTCACCCACCCCCTCTCTTGACTCAAAGGTACCGTCACCCACCCCCTCTCTTGACTCAAAGGTACCGTCACCCACCCCCTCTCTTGACTCAAAGGTACCGTCACCCACCCCCTCTCTTGACTCAAAGGTACCATCACCCACCCCCTCTCTTGACTCAAAGGTACCGTCACACACCCCCTCTCTTGACTCAAAGGTACCGTCACCCACCCACCCTCTTGACTCAAAGGTACCGTCACCCACCCCCTCTCTTGACTCAAAGGTCCCGTACCCACCCCCTCTCTTGACTCAAAGGTACCGTCACCCACCCCCTCTCTTGACTCAAAGGTACCGTCACCCACCCACCCTCTTGACTCAAAGGTACCGTCACCCACCCCCTCTCTTGACTCAAAGGTACCGTCACCCACTCCCTCTCTTGACTCAAATGTACCGTCACCCACCCCCTCTCTTGACTCAAAGGTACCGTCACCCACCCACTCTCTTGACTCAAAGGTACCGTCACCCACCCCCTCTTTTGACTCAAAGGTCCCGTACCCACCCCCTCTCTTGACTCAAAGGTACCGTCACCCACCCCCTCTCTTGACTCAAAGGTACCGTCACCCACCCCCTCTCTTGACTCAAAGGTACCGTCACCCACCCCCTCTCTTGACTCAAAGGTACCGTCACCCACCCCCTCTCTTGACTCAAAGGTCCCGTACCCACCCCCTCTCTTGACTCAAAGGAACCGTCAACCCCACACCCTCCTCTTGACTCAGGTACCGTCACCCACCCCCCTCTTGACTCAAAGGTACCGTCACACCCATCCTCTACACCCTTGTCGCCTTTCCGCCCTCTGTACTGTGAAACGTCTCTGCTGAGGGGGCTGCAATTCTCGAGGCGTTACGATCCATTGAGGGGATTAGTTAGTAGAGACTGGAAAAATACGCACTTTGGATAACCTCCAGGATAGACTCAGCCATCCCCTACACACTCGGGCAAACGCCACCTGCTCATTGGCTACTGACTCGTGTCACCTGTCAACTGGGACGCTTGCGATTCGATACTTTTTTGGTTGAAGGGTTTATCATTGGCTCAAAGTCCTTAGGATAAACTGTGAGCCAATCAGAGAAGCAATTTAAAGGTACAGTTGTTTGGATTCTATCATATCGTGAAATGAATCTGCGAATTTTTCCGGTCTCTATTAGTTAGATATGTGGTGGGGGAACTGGTGGAGGCGGAGACGGCATACTTGAACATCTGCACACTTGCATACTTGTGCAATAGCCTTATTTATAACTCGCATACTTGCATATATATATAAAATATCGGTAACCTCAGAAAAAAATAATTATTATGTTTCTCACACCTAATAATACGATAAGCAAGAAAATTCACTTCTGTCACGCGTGGACTCCAAATAAACCTTTTTATTTTGTTTAGTGGAACAGAAATGTTCATTTAAAATGACAAGATATGTTTTATTTTTTTTATTTTTAACACTTAAATGAAAACAACTGTATCCCTACAAAATAGTGTTGGAAGTTATACTGGGTTTAGATTCTTACCCGGGCATTTTTGTGTTAAAGTTATTTGTAAACCGTTCCCTGAATTGTTTTCCAGTATTAACTGCGCACATAAATACGCATAATAAAACAAAATAAAGATAGTTATTGAATATTCGATTATATTTTCCATAGTTTGAAAAATTACGCTTGAATGAAACATCAATTAAAATATAAAAAATATGCACCAATTTTCGTAAAAAAAAATATCTCAGTATTATCTCGAAAAAAATCTTCTTTTGATTAATGCAATAATAACCATAGCAATGTGTTGGTACAATGTTACGATATATTTTGTGTAGTTTATTACAAACTAGTTCTTGGCAACTGGTTTCCAAAGGAATCTTTTGTAAAAGTAAATAAATTTTTGACGTGACAACGTCTAATAAATAGATGAACGCGGCTGCACGCACGAAAAAATGTCCCGTTACGCACTTTGTTCCTTTACACTGTGTCCCGTTACGCTCATTGTACGCTTGCGCAGCATCTATCTCTCTTCCACTCTACTGTTTATAAAGTGAAGTGAAAAGTTAGTGTGGTTTTCATTGCTTATTACAACAACAATTTCGGCAATAAAGATTAATTATTCTTGCATTTTAAAAAATCTGATTACTAGTATAATTTCAAGTATTTATTATTTTATTATTAAAATAAATAATGATTCAATTTTATTCATAAAAGTATGCAATCATTTCATCAATGTTTTGTTATGACGTTGTCACGTTAAACTATCGTCCGTAAACCGACTTTACAGACAACCAATTTTTTTTTTCTGTGTGGTGCGCCAGCATCGATAGTACAGCTTCGCGCCAAGGACCTTGCTGCTCCAGAAAATTCCCGTCTCATTCGCCCTGTATTCTTGGAAGGAAAAAAGAAACCCTCCTCCCCGCTCAAAAGTAGCCCGAGGGATCCGCCGTCGTTATCAGTCATTACGGCGCTGACATCCGTCTTCCTTTCCCCTCCCCCCGGTTGCACTCTGCCCAAGTTGCGTGTCTGTCCCTCTTGGGAGGGGAATCCTTCTTTCCACAGACGAGAGAGCCAAACGCCCGATCGACCTAGAGACCTGTAAAATTCGCGGATTCATTCCGCGACAGGATAGAGTCCAAATACTTTTGGCATTATTTTGCTTCAGTGATTGGGCCACAGTTTATCTGAAGGACTCTGGGCCCAATGAAAAAACTTTAACAGAAGAATTAGCGAATCACGATTATTCCAGTCAACGGGTGTTACGAGTCGGTAACCAATCAGCAGATGTAATTTGCACGAGTGCGTAGAGGATCATGGAGTCTATCCTTTAGGGATTTGAAATCGCGAATTTTACAGGTCTCTACGGCGATCGTGCATCTTCGGTTTTTTTTTTTTTTTGTTGTTCGTTGTAAATAAATATGGCGGTGTTGATAAAAGGATACTAATGGTCAATTAGGTTAGGTTAGCTACATTATAAATACTTTAAAACATTGTGGACGGTTGATTTGGTCAGGATTGCTACATTAAAGATACGGAAAAAAAGCATGAACTTCGGGGAACTTCGGGTTTTGGCTCTCTCGTCTGTGAAAAGAGGGCTTCCCGCTTGGGAGCGCTGGTGGAGCCAGGGTCGCCAACTGCACGCAATGTTGGACGGTAGATAAGCCTTGGTTAAAAAAAAAAAAATGTGAGAGAGACTTTCAGTACTCGGCGGTGATGTGTAAACATCTAACATCGGTAACGAGAGCAAATTCATGAGTGCTCGTGTTGTGAAAATAAACTTATGATACGAATCCGGGACACGAATTTTAACGTATATCTCTTTAAAAAGAATTGGTTGTCTGTAAAGTCGGTTTACGGACGATAGTTTGACGTGGCAACGTCATAACAAAACATTGATGAAATGATTGATCCAGAAGAAAATGAAACAAAATATTCGGCCTGAGACTGAGACGTAATATGTTTTTGCAACACAACCATTTAGGCATTAAAAATATTATATTCTTTGAGGAAGAATTTTTTTTTTAATTTTCCTATCTTTTGTATGATAAAATCTACCTCTGCATACTTTTATGAATAAAATTGAGTAATTTTTATTGAATTATCACTATTTTGTATGGATACAACGAAGGAGTGAAATGAAATCTACAATTTAATTGATAAATTTACTTTTATTTGCATTCATTAATTCAAATATATTTATTACTTTTGTAGTAACGCGCGTGCCCTATTTATTTTTACAAGTACAAAAATAAAAATTTTCGCAGCAGCCGAGATTTGATCCAACAACCTTTACATCGGCAGTCAGCGATGCTAGCCGCACGGCCACGAGGTCATTTGGAAACAATTGTTTCAGATGTTATACATATATTTATAAAAAATTTGTTTTGTATTGTGGAAGTTTTAAAAACGCATGTAGTCCGCCCGTTTTTATAACACGATTTTATAACAAATACGCATCCCAAATACACCAAACTTATTTATAATGTGTTACAATATTTTTTTTAAAACATTGTGCTAAAGATCCCGGGTGTAATTTGAATTATTATGTGTAACTGTAAAACACCATTGTTCGTTAAAAACGTATTTGAATATTCATCATTACTTTTAAACAACCGCACCGATTGTGCTGAAAATTAGTGGACGATCGTTAAATTACATAATATTAATAATTCAAACGACGAAAATATGATTGAAAAGTCAAATCGATGGTTGTTCCAATCGAGTGGAAGAGAGATGCCACGCATGCGTACAATGAGCATAACAGGACACATTCGTAGTGGAACATCCGTAGTGGGACAATGTGCGTTACAGGACACTTTTTCGTGCGTACAGTCGGCGTTCATCAATTTATTAGACGTCACGTCAAAAAAAAAACCCGAGTGTGATAAATATACGTAAATTGTGTTTTCAGCTACGTTTCTGGACGCGATTCACACGTAGTTTCCGCAGCCGCCGTTAGAATTCGCTGCCGGAGCAGCTACGTCGACTATCGAACCATTCCAATTGTAGACCGATAATTTTTCTCCTATAAAAGTGAAAAAAAAAAATCATTAAAATTTCAAGTGTTTTCGTGTTACAAATACACTCGGACACGAAATTTAACGTAGAGTTATTAAAAGTAATATGTATGTAACACTGAAACATTTAAAAACACATATTATAACACTGAGTATATGTTCGTATTGCTAACCCGTCCGTTTCCATTCCGTTTTGTGCTGGATACGCATTCGAACGAGGAAGTGGTTGAGGCTTTTTTTTTTATGCTGTGAAGTTTAGCAATTGCGGCGAGTCGAGTATGTCCTTCAGGTGTCTCTGCTCAGTGAGTCATGTTTCTGCCAGTTCCTCAAACGACGTTGTAAATATTCGGGCAAGAAAATAACAAAACAGCAACCAAGCGCACTGCCCTAGCAACTAGCAACAGGTCAGGCCCGTTCCGCAATGACACGTAAACGGAGATGGATCTCACGGTACAGAGTTTCTACAACTGCACGCAAACTGAGACATGCCCGTACGGACTAGCTCTTCCGTCTACGTCGTTACGTGCGACCAATAGAAGCCGAGTACTTGTTTACGGTGTGAACATGTTTGTTTATGTTCTAAATACGTTAAAATATGTGCAATGTTCTATTATTGCATTGTCGGTTATATTAACGTGACAACGTCTAACAAAGCGATGAACGCCGGCTGCACGAACGAAAAAGTGTCCCGTTACACACATTGTCCCGTTACGCTTATTGTACGCTTGCGCCACAACTATCTCTCTTCCACTCGATTGTAACAATCATCGATTTGACTTTTTCGAGGCACATTAAACTTGAAACACTCCCATTCGTTTCCTAATTTTCCTATCATCGTCCTATCCTTAACAGAATAACACAGATGGGAAGAAGTTAAATAGAAAACATGTATAAAAGTTATATTTAAAATAATCTCTTCGTTAAAGTAATAAACATATTTGAATTAATGAGTGCAAATAAAAGTAAATTTATCATTTAAATTGTAGATTTCATTTCACTCCTTCTTTGTATCCATACAAAATAGTGATAATTCAATAAAAATGATTCAATTTTATTCATAAAAGTATGAAATTATTTCATCAATGTTTTGTTATGACGTTGTCACGTTAAACTATCGTCCGTTAACCGACTTCACAGACAACCAATTTTTAATTATATATGTAAATTATGCCCGTGCTTTTTAATTAAATTAATATTTCGTAACCTCGAAATGCAATCACATTGGTTTCCGTTTGAAGTGAAACGTTGCGGGAGATCCGTTTCCGTTTACGTGATCCGTCTCCGTTTGTGTGTGTCGTTGTAGAGATTGGGCCTAAGATGCGAGTTGGACGAAGTCACACCCGTGACTTGACGTAAAGTAATGTTGTTTCTCGGTCCCGTTGGGACACCTGGCTCGAGAATATATCAGCGATATTTAAGGCGTGCAGCAGATGTATCGAAACGTGTTCTGAAAGCCTTGAGAAAGCTTCTCTGTCAACATCTGGAGCCAAGTCGGTCCCATTAGCGCGCGGCGACCGACCGGTTCCGATGCCGAATGTCGAATATCGAAAAAAAGAAAAGCGAAGGTGGTTTGGCGGACTTTCATCCAGCATCTGAGACGAAACCCACGGGATTTTAAAATGACAATGGGGAAAAAAAAATTGGTTGTCTGTAAAGTCGGTTTACGGCCGATAGTTTAACGTGACAACATCATAACAAAACATTGATGAAATGATTTCATACTCTTATGAATAAAATTGAATCATTTTTATTGAATTATCACTATTTTGTATGGATACAAAGAAGGAGTGAAATGAAATCTACAATTTAAATGATAAATTTACTTTTATTTGCACTCATTAATTCAAATATATTTATTACTTTAACGAAGAGATTATTTTAAGTATAACTTTTATACATGTTTGCTATTTAACTTCTTCCAATCCGTGTTATTCTGTTAAGATAGGACGATGATAGGAAAATTAGGAAACGAATGGGAGTATTTCAAGTTTAATGTGCCTCGAAAAAGTCAAATCGATGGTTGTTCCAATCGAGTGGAAGAGAGATAGATGCGGCGCAAGCGTACAATGAGTGTAACGGGACACAACGTAACGGGACAGTGTGCGTAACGGGACACTTTTTTTCGTGCGTGCAGCCGGCGTTCATCGATTTATTAGACGTTGTCACGTCAAAAACACAACAGCGCAGATATACTTAAACGGTTATGGTTTAGGGAAGGATGAAATTTTTTTATGAACTGTGAAGAATTTTCGATGTACGTAAACTAATGGTTTTTGAAAGTTCTTTCCTTCCTTTCCCCTTTCCCCTTTCCCCTTCCCAACACTCTCTTCCGTATCCCTTCCAATTATTTTTTTCTCTCTTATATTTCTCTTGCATAAATTTTGTATCTTCCTAACTGGCCCGAACTTGTGCGAAAATTTGAAATTTGCCTGGATGTGTGTATTATAAATGATGGTTCATAATTTAAAATTCAGTATTCATCGTCGTAGTAAACGATTAATAGCCGACAGTATTATGGACTGTTAGAAAACGCAATTTTAAAGTTACTAAAATATTAATGTAAAGTGTGTACATGATTTAAGCTTCATAAAAATATCATCCTCGGTATGTTCATATTACCAAAATCTCAAATATTTTGGAAGGGACAGCTCACGTTTTGAATTTGGGACATATGGGTAAATATGACAAATTTCTGAAAGAAAAAAAAACTTACTAAAAGGTTTGTTATTGTTATTTTAACACTTTGAAAGAAGTAATTCATAAGACCCTCGTCACTATGAAATATGTTAAATTCAGAACATCCCTTTTTTCCGGTTTGAGCTGGCTACGCGTGGAAATAAGCAGTTCATTTATCTTGCAGTAGCATTTGCTATTTATCCACAAAGGAAATTATGACGTGGCTGAAAAAAAAACATAATTTAGATTTCCTTCAATGTTTTTCATAATGCATGTGCTTGCAGCCATCGCTATTTGTCTGTGGTTGCCAGTGTAGTGTTTCCCTCCGTCAAAGAAGTGTCGAATCACAGGAGCCAATGAACATGCGACGTTCGCCCAACGCGGATTTTCCAAATGTCCACCTGGTTACTGGATCGATAGAGACCGGAAAAATTCGCAGATTCAATCGGCGATTGGTCTAGAGTTCAAATACATATACCTCTTAGATGATTTTGCTATTGGCTTACTGTTCATCTGGACGAATCTCAACCAGTTATAAACCCTCAACCAAAGAAGGATCGAAACACAGACAAACCAGCCGAGACGACTCACAAGTCGGCAGCCAATGAACTTGCGTTATTTGCCCGAGTGCACAGGGGAATGTGTAGTATATCCTGAAGGCCATCGAAACCGCGAATTTTTTTCGGTCCCTACGTATTACCGAAAAACTAAACTTCCCAATGGCGTGTTAAGAGATAAACGCCTTTCAACGAACATTCGCACGTGTGGGTGAATTTATTAAATGTGATAAATATGTGACGGCGTGGTCCGCAGAGCGGTGCCAGGAATAGCTGTTCAGTCCACCGCAGGCGGGCGTTGGTTGATTCACTGCTGGTTGTCAAGGGCTTAGTCTCCCCCCCCCCTTTATAACACCTCCTCCCCACCCACGACTCCGCGCCCAACACTTCCCTTCGCACGCCAGCTGCTGGTACGACGCCAGGACAGGAATACCAAAAAAAAAAAAAAATACTGTCGCCTACCGTGACACGTCTAGAGACGCAGTGGCGTACGCGAGACTTCAGTTCGCGAGGCGGTCCCGGCCAACTTGCGGATCGGAGACGTTTTGAACGACGCTAGAAACCCTCAGTGCTGTCGAAACCCTCGATCAGCAGGGACCGGAAAAATTCGCGGTTTCGATGGCCTTCAGGATAGACTGCACATTCCCCTGTACACTCGGGCAAATGACGCAAGTTCATTGGCTGCCGACTTGTGAGTCGTCTCAGCTGGTTTGTCTGTGATTCGATCCTTCTTTGGTTGAGGGTTTATAACTGGTTGAGATTCGTCCAGATGAACAGTAAGCCAATAGCATAATCATAATAAAGGCATATGTATTTGAATTCTAGCCTGTTTGCCGAGTGAATTTGCGAATATTTCCGGTCTCTATCTGTCAGTCCGCTTTCAGGCTTCCAACACTCTCTCCAACATGGTGTAAACACACAGTCATATTTTAAGGACAGGACTTAGGCCGGTTATCCGCGACACAAAAAAAAAAAGGTTTCGGTGTCGAAAATGCTACACCTGTTACATAATCGTATTCCTGGTGCACGATAGGTTACGGCAGGTCCCTTGTTTTTTTTTTTTTTAAGGAACGTATTTTGGTGTCCTATCCGTGGCCGATATGTTGCCCAAAATTCCGCGCATGCGCAGAGCTCGCTTTCGTCCAGACGGCGGACCCCGCGTCTCGCGTATACAGCCACTTTCAGTGATCACAGATAGCAGCACCGTCTGTTACACATTTCCGTCCCTTATACTTCTGCCGCAGTCATGAAATCGCTTCCGCAAAATGCCGCGTACCTACCGAGAGCCAACATGTGACACGTCAGTGCCGAGTTCAGGCCAGTGTTGTTGATCGGCGGACATGCCCCCCCCCCCCCCCCACCTTCGATTACGGGCCTTGGACCCAGGATCGGAGACCACCCCCCCCCCTCTCCCCCCACCACAATTTTACAGTCACGTGCTACATTATAATTGCATGGTTATTTCTTATCTACACTCTTTCTTAGAATGTTACAGGGTATAATCATTGAATATATATTCAATGGTTAGAGACTGAAAAAAATTCGCGCTTGGATGACCTCCAGGATAGACTCCACCATCCCCTACACGCTCGGGCAAATGCCACCTGCTCATTGGCTACTGACTCGTGTCACCTGTCAACTGGGACGCTTGCGATTCGATACATTTTTGGTTGAAGGTTTATTCACTGGCCCAAAGTCCTTCAGGTAAAACTGTGAGCCAATCAGAGAAGCAATATAAAAAGGTACAGTTGTTTGGATTCTATCATATCGTGAAATGAATCCGTGAATATTTCCTGTCTCTATCAATGGTATAATTACGGTTACTGTTTTATAAGTCCAAAAACTCAGCTTTATTTATACTTTAAAATAACCACAGCGAGTGAGTATACATATTTATTTCACACACTTGAGATAACAATAAACAGGGCTGGTCCCTGAATCCAGGGGTCCACCCAGTCCCACCCTTGTGGGGGGGGGGGGGAAAGCCTACAACTCACGTAGTTTCGGTTCCCTGCAAGAATTTCCGAAGATTTCCGATTTTTTTTGCGTTTTGGTATTAACGCCACTTCAGCCGCTAAATCAGAAGTTCAAGCATGTTGTGGCTGACCTAACCTAACCTAACCCTTCGATTTTTTTTTAATTTCAATTTTTGAGAGAAATCCGAAGTTGCACGAACGTGGTAGGGAACCGAAACTACGTGAGTTGTAGCTTTGAATATATAAACTGTATAGAAGTCGCGAGTGGATAGGATTTACTCTACGTTTTTCAGAAGCGTGTGATGAGCAGCTTGGGAACTTCACCGCTGCAGTGCGGCTGCCGTAACGCCCTGTATCGTCTTAGTTGTTATTTACACGTTAGAGCGCAGCGCTGTCGCCCGCTGTCATTCCCCCCCCCCCCCCCCCCAATCATTCACTGCAGCTCAAGGTCGTTCAACGGGAAGGGGAAGGGGTGTTTGAAGAGTTCGACACTCGTCTGCCAGTAGGGACCACCACAAGTCGATGCCCTAGAGATGGTGGCGATTGCTGCGGTGAATCAACCAACTACCTCAAAACCGTATTAGAAATTTTAACCTGGGCTGGCGACTTCTATACAGTATATATATTCAAAGGTTGTAGGCTTTCCTTGTGGGGGCCGTGCCGGCGGAAGTTGGTGAGCAGCTCGAAAACAAGCGCGTGGCTGGTGTTGCTGTGTTGGCAGGCCTGCTGGAGGAGCCGCAGAGCGAGTACGACAGCGAGGCCACGCTGAAGGCGAAGAGGTTCTACAACTCGTGCATGGACGTCCGTGAGTACACGCACACCAGTGGCGGATACAGAACAATCTCAAGGGGGGGGGGGGGGGGGCGCAGGTCTACCTCTTCCACACACTCCCTCGTCACGTCACCTTGGTTGCTTGGATGCAGCCAGAGATCTTTCTCCAAGCTCTACCCGTTTCATTTACGTCTCGCCCGAATATTTGCTGTTGCTGGTGCATGATTGTGTGCTATATGTAGTTAAAATGGCCAATTGTGCAGTATACAAATGTCAAAATCACTACAGAAAAACTAAAGATTCTAGTCACATGCAAGGCTTAATAAAACTTTATTCAAACTGTTTCCAAGACATGAAGTCGTTAAAGGTAAGTGTATGAATGTGTATTGTATGACATCGGCGGCCGGGTGCGCGCCCTCCCCTTGCCAAGAACCATGCTTGGTGCTGGGCTGCCCTGGTCAAGGGGGGGGGGGGGGGCGCGCGCCCCCTGCGCCCCCCCCCCCCCTTATGAATCCGCCACTGCACGCACACGACACACGCGTGACACGCGTGACCTCGGCGGCTTGAAGCGGCTTGTCCGTGAGGAGGGGAATTTTATAGCCAATGAGTAGAGACCTGTAAAATTCGCGATTTCAAATCCCTAAAGGATATAGACTCCACGATCCTCTACGCACTCGTGCAAATTACATCTGCTGATTGGTTTACCGACTCGTACCACCTGTTGACTGGAATGATAAGTGATTCGCTAATTCTTCTGCTTTAAAGTTTTCTCATTGGGCCCAGAGTCCTTTCAGATAAACTGTGGCCCAATCACTGAAGCAAAATAAATGTCAAAAGTATTTGGACTCTATCCCTATCGCGAAATGAATCCGCGAATTTTACAGGTCTCTAGCCATTGGCATTTATGAGGACTAAAACGGGTAAATATTCCCTCAAAAACGGGAAATTTCTCCCTCGAGGTAGAGAAAACCTTTATTTTTCAATTATTTTTTTTTTTGAGATTTTTTGACGGAATGTTTTTCCAAAAAAAAACACTGGAGATTTTGGCGGAATCGGCGAATTTTGGGAAAATTTTGGCAAATTTTGAAGGTAAAGGTCAAAGGTCAAGGTCATCCAAGATGGCCGCCGTTACATCAGAGAGGGGGGTCGGCTCCATCACCTGAAGCCTGGCGCCGGAGCCTTTATTCCACACTACTTTAGTAGAGTTTTCTCTTATCTCGTAGCATTTATGTAGGCTACGCGCATTTTTTTTTAATCGTGATTTTAAATTTAATATAGTGTTTAGTATAAGAAATACCACTTTATCTAACCTAAAAAAAACTGTTATGTCATTAAGATAGTTTGGGCATTTTTGTATCTTTTGTAGTGTTTCGTGTTCTTTATATGGATAATATAGTTTAAATAGACGATAGACAATTGGTGCATGCATTGTTCAATAACAGTTTTATTGCGCTGCAAATTATATGAACTGTTGTGTGTGCATGTGCCCCAAAATTTTCGTTTTAAATCTTACAAGTTAATCCATAGGATTTGAAAATCATAATTCACAAATTTTTAGGACAATCCGGATGATGTTAGGAATCTATATGTAATATATGAAATTATTTCATATTTTTAGTACTTTTAAAAACATTGTTATTTAATATTATTTTTTATTATTATTTGTCTTTTAGCTACGTGTGTGTGGAATTTTGGCAATTAATTAAAATTAATTTTTAGTACAGATTAAGTACCTGATTTTATTCCAAACCCTATACAGATTGTAATGAAAATTTGTGTTTTTGAATTTTAAATACGTATAAAAATACTTGTAAGGTTTAAAATCAAAAATGAGGGGCGCTTGCAATAAGTACCTAATAGTAAGGAGACAAACCGTGATGGACGCACCAAACGACAAAGCGAGTCAAATTCAATGCAACGCCATCTATTGACAAAGTTTCAAGCTGAACTGTTATCAGCGTCTTTAGTTCGCTAGTCGCCGTGAGCTTTGCCAAGCGGGCAAGTCTCGCCAAGGAGAAGGATATGAAGTTGCCAGACCTTACTGTATGACCGTGTGGCGGACGTTTCTCGTAGCCCTGTATGCGTGATGCATGCACCGCCTGCGAGTGTTGCGTTATGCATCCCGCAACACAGTACTGTTGAGCTCGTAGCCTGGTGCCACGACTCCAGGGGCTTATCTGAACAAAACCAAACAAACAGACAAAAAAAAACTAGTTATTAAATAAAAATGTTTTTAAAAAGAATGCGTGGAAACAAAAAAAAAAACATAATCTGAGTATGAGGAAAGTCGGGAAGATATAGGGAAGAAATACCTTAAGGTCGACCAGTAAAGTGACAAAAATCCTACGAAAATAATCTCGCTGTTACCTTACACGTAGCCAAGTTGCAGTTTACTCTTTATTGTAGAACATTAGCTTATTCACGAGCAAAGAATCGGTATAGAAATTTGGAAGAGACCGTCCCCCCACCCTAAAAAAAAAAAGTCATTCCGCACTTTCATTTTTGGATTCTACGCCCAGGGACAGATCAACAAATGCAAGGTTATAATTTTATAACTAGTCCTTACATAAAAAAAAACGAAAAACTTAAAAAAAAAAAAAAAAAAAAAAATTGGCGTGTGTAACCGAGCAAGTAAACATCGGTACACTCGCATACTATTATGATATCTGCAGGGCCTATGTCGTTTTGCCTAAAGGCGTTTTGCCTAATTTTAGGCAAAACGCCGTTAGGCAAATCGCCGTAAGGCAGAACTCCGTTAGGGAAACCGCCGTTAGGCAAACCGCCGTTAGGCAAATCGCCTTTAGGCAAATCGCCGTAACGAATTCATGTTTAGGCAAACCGCCTTTAGGCAAATCGCCTGTTACTCTATCTGCAAGGTGCATGGTACACAGAGCTCAACATTAATCGTGGAAGTGGGCCAGCCGGAGAAACCGGCCTACAAACCGGCGAGTCCGCACCAGATGAGACGTGGTTCACGAGGCCGGCGCGGTGCGGCGCTAGTGTCGCAAGTGTCTCCACTCACGCGATCACAAGGGGAAGCCTTCTTTTCACAGACGAGAGAGCCAAACGCCCGATAGTGCATCTTCGGTTTTTTTTTTTTCATTGTAAAAGGTTAGGTTAGCTACATTATAAATACTTTAAAACTTTGTGGACGGTTGATTTGGTTAGGATAGCTACATTAAAGATACTGTGAAATCATGTAAACTGTTTCCTAGCCCTGGATAGCTACATAATAAAAAAGTTATTTGCTAAGCAACCATAACATGATTTTACAGTATTTTTTATGTAGCTATACGTATCTAATATAACCAACCATCCACAATGTTTCAAAGTATTTATAATGTAGCTAACCTATCCTAATAGACCGCAAAATTAAATGCCACACCGATTTATACAATGAGTTAGAACGGGAAAAAAAAGCGAGCATGAACTTCGGGGAACTTCGGGTGTGGCTCTCTCGTCTGTGAAATGAAGGCTCAGCCAATAGCAAAGCAACTGCCACATGCGCGCGGTCACGTCTGTGTCTGTACGATCTCCTTCCAGTCTGATGCGTCTTCTGCAGCAGCGGTGCCGCATTCGCTTGCTTGTCCGCTGCACCTGGTTCGCGTTCTGCTACACAGAGGGCAGCACGGTAGATTGCTATCGATTTTTGATTTTTGTTTTACCCGAGAGCTTCATACACGACGGAGGACAATGGAAATGCGTTCATGGGCCTCTCTGGCGGGGGTGATGGGGGGCGGACATGTCCCCTCCAAAAATTCCTTCTGGAATATTTATAACAGTTTATTATAATATTATTTTTTGCATTATCTATGTTTACTGTTCTATACATAAGCAGTGAGAATGATATTCTGCAGAATAAAACTCAAGGATATTTTTTTTTCTTTTCATTTTTACTTATTTTCAAGTTTCTACGATTCTCAGAATAAATATCTTTCATTTAAGAAATGTTTTGTTTGTCTCTTAGAATTAGGTGTATTTTGTGTGCTATTTTCCCGAGTGTGAATTCTCTCGTCCCAAAGCATTCTACACAAAACATTCAACATTCAACATTACATTATTATCATTACATTGTTACTATTATTATCATTAAATACAATACATTCTATTTGGATATTTTTACTTCTATTCGCCAAATATATTTACATCCCATGTCCCACCCCCCCCCCCCCCCCCCCCTAAATTTACTTACCAGAGAGGCCCATTATGCGTATTGATGGAATTTTGTGATACGTCCATTGAAAAATCTAAGCGATTAATGTATATCTCATTTAATTCAATTTATTCGTACATTCCGTTGAGCCTTTGGATTATGCTTGGATTTTGAACACATCATTCACACATTAATCATTGTAATATTTACAGTTTACATATCCAAAAAACAAATATTCTACAATCAAGAGTAATACATTGATACATCGATACAGTAAAATATACGTCTACAACGAAACAACATGATCATATCTTTAAAAGTTAACCAGTTTCGAAACCTTTTTCCATTTAGTTTGTAAGATTAACACACACACTCACACATTAATATATATATATGAAGGGGTTGAGCGTAGGGTTACCAGACACTGATAACAAAAAAGGAGGACATTCACCTCGCAAAAGGAGGACATTTCACTAAAAAGGAGGACAATATATATATATATATATATATATATATATATATATATAAAAAGCCATGAAATTATTACAATGGAGTAAGATATTTTACAATGTTTTGGCATTTAATACAGTTTCAGTATAAAGAATCAAATAAACTACGCATAGGCCTATACAGCATATTAAAAACACGTGCTTCTGCATGTGCTGCTACCTGTAAAGCTGTCATAGTACTACTTACTAGTGGGGTGACTCTGCGGACAGCACCGCGCGCTTTACTCAGAGTGTAACTGCAGGAATTATCTTACTTTATAAAAAAAGCCGGACATTTTGGAGCATTAAGGAAAATCCGGCCAGACGCAAAAAAATACATAAAAAGGAGGACAAGTCCTCCTTTTGCCGGACGTCTGGTAACCCTGGTTGAGCGGGGGAAGCGGGTGTGTGCGTGACCGGCCGGCGGCGCGCTGTTGCCGGTGCCGCGCAGAGCAGATCCGGCGGGTCGGCGACGCGCCCCTGCGCCGGGTGCTGGAGTCCCTGGGCGGCTGGCCCGTCACGCGCCGCGACTGGAGGCCCCCGCCCTTCTCCGTGGAGACCCTGCTGGGCCGCCTGCGGGGCCAGTTCAACGAGGGCGTGCTGCTGGAGCAGTGGGTGGGCCCCGACGACAAGAACTCCTCCGTGAACATCCTCCAGGTGCGGACAAAGTAAGAAGAAGAGGAGTGCTCCCTCCCCGCTCCACCTGCCCCTATACCCCTATACCTCTCCACAGTCATCATCCCCCGTGATCTTCAAAACAAAATTTTTATCTAACTAATGGGTAGGGGCAGGCATTTTTCGCGAAAAGATCTGAACGCCTATTAGACTGCAACAAGGTGCACCCGCAACTTCGGTTTCTTCCTTGTGGTCGGCGGCCGTCTAGCGAGAGAGAAGTCGTCGTCTTGATTGACCGAGCCACTCAGGAACGCGTTTGCTTCCGCACTGAATACCTGTGATTGGTGTTGTTACAATCGATATGTACCTGGGAGAGAAACTCACCCAATCACGAGACACAGGCGATGCTACAGTGTTTTTAAGTTTCATAGAGTCTCGAAATCTTTTCGCGAAATCTGCGTGCCCCTAGTAACGGGGAAGGGGCTTGATAACGACTGTTTGTCCCAGGGCCCTTGGATTCTAACGACGGCCCTGTATACGAGCACCCTAACCAGAGATGACCCCCCCCCCCCCACCTCCTCCTTTGCGAATCCTAGAGATTTGCATCCCTCGTGCTTTTTATACAGAATGTCCAATGTTTGGGTTCACTATTTTTGTGCTGTCATCATTTGTGGTTTTTTTTTTTTCGTTCTGTTAGTCTATTTTTCTTTGTTTTTCGTTGTTTGTTGACCATATTCCTGTTATGGAATATTATGTGGTGTTTATATCCTGTTGACAACAGCAATTTTTTGCTTAATTTGTGTTTTTGTCTTTTGTGTTTTTTTTTTAGTTTTCTTCTACAGACATACATGTGCTTTAGCAATGGCGTACGTCCAAAAGCTTACATCAAGTCACGCACTCCCATTGCACAAATGAAACCAGCCTAAAACTACGCAAAGTTGGGCCCGTGCAAAATCTGCACAGACACAGGGAACAAACACCCTGGGAACAGTCATGCGGGGATGCAAGAGCATGCGTTAGGTGCAAGAGAATACAAGAGACAGAGGCTGGTCTGGATGAAGAGTTGGCTAGAGTAGAGAAGAGTCTACCATGCCGGGGTTTTTAGCGCTTGGACTCGTGGTCCGCTTTGTATTTTTATCCAGTTCTGGATTTATAACTAGGGACCCCGAGCGTCCCCGCTGGACATGAGCATTACAAGGACACTTTACAAGCAAAATATGAGACTCAGTGCACATGCGCTGAACCAAAAAAGGGGGAGGAAAAAGACTGTGCGGAATGACGGGGCACGTCAGGAGGGTGGTAGGGGGGAGGAGGGAAAATGTGGGGAGGATGGCAAAACGCCATCGAAGACATATCATCTACCTTCCGCACTTCGTGCCCAGTGCAAATTAAAAAAATATATAAAAAATAAATAAATAAATAAATAAACAAAAGTGCATTCCTGATAGTGATAACCAAACTACCATGCTTATCTGGTACACCTGATAACTATGGTACACCCGATAACTATGGTACACTCTACAAAATTTATGGTATGCACATGACAAAATTAAGTTGTGCCAAAGGGGATCAGGAGAGAAATTTCTGTATACTGCATGAGTATCACGAAAAAAAATTATGGTACACATATTAGTGTGAGTTGAAAATTATGGTACACAGAGAAGGGGTATTATAAGAATAATTATGGTCTTTGAGTGTTGAAAGCAAGGGAGGGGGGTCATTAAGAGGAGAGTAAACAGACGTTTCCCTTTTATGGAACAATATTGCTATTCCCAGTCCCCTTACCAGTAGGATGTACACAAGACATTAAACAGATTAACCCCCCCCCTCCCCCCCCCCCCCTTTTACTGCCCTGAAGAACATAGTGTGTCACCCAACAACAACAACTAAACATTCGCTTTCAACATAGCCTGTCTTAATTCTGTTCCAAATGACTACTAATTAGAATGAGTAGTTTGATATTTTAATGCCTCCTTGCCTGGAGGAAGTGTATTAGCTGCAATTCACTTTAAGCACTTCCTTCATTGGCAGCTCTGACGCTACCTGCTGATGATAACACTGCATTGCTTTAACCGGTTAAATTTGTGCTACAATGAAAGGGTCTTTTATTCAGCTTTCCATGTTTTGGCATGTTCTTTGATTCGGCACCAACTGATTAGCTCTTAGTTCAGATTGTATCGGGTGGATCCTGTCTGTTTGCCTCGGCTAACAGGTCGCATCACTGCGCTGCCAAAGTTTTTACTTTGCTGAGAGGTAACATTTCCATAATGGATTTTTGAAGAAGTTCAATGCTTATCTACATTTTTTATTTCTGTGGAATTATCTTTGAAAGATTTGTGCAATGGGAGTGCATGACTTGATTTAAGCGTTTGGACATACGCCATTGCTAAGCAATGTCGTATGTCCAAAAGCTTACATCAAGTTCTTTCTGTGGAGTACCTTTTCACACTTTTTTTTTTAAAGTTTCACTGTAAATTAATTTTTTCTTTGGTATTCCCGTTAAAACCATATTGATGTTCGATAAACTGACATAATTGCTAATCAGGCATGGCCATTGTCCCAAACATGCAGGATTAAAGACCTTTTACTGTATTATGTTAATGAGACCCGGCAGGCTGAGTGTTGTGGTAATCTGTAGCTATACTTCATCCATTTCATCCTTACAGCTAAGTTTCACAATGTGTTTTTTGCTGTTGTAAATCTTTTGCTAAAAACTAAATTGGTCATGGCATTACTTTTTATTAATATTTATTGTAGAGGATATTATTGCAGCATTCTTATTTTTGAGAGGTTAATGGGGAAAGTTCACTATTTTATATAGATGTATTAATAACAAAAGCATTCCATTAACTTACGTACTTGGCTCAGACACAGACTGAATTTTTAGTAGATATTAAATAATATGTAAATGTTTGACAAAATGGGCTTGAAAACGAGATGATGTCACTCAGTTGCATCATAACTACTAGAAACTCAATGTTAACGGATGATGAAGGGAACGCACCACAACGCCTAAATGCCAAATTGACCACAATGCCGAAATGCGAAACTGACCACAACGCCGAAATACCACAACGCCGAAATACCACAACACCGAAATGCCAAATTGACCACAACGCCGACAGCTAGAAAACTGCTGTGTACCACAACGCCGAAATACACTAACGCCGAAAAATTACATTGCAGGACTGCCACAAAGGTTAGGTTAGGTTAGACTAGGTTAGGTTACGCTAGGCTAGGTTAGGCTAGGCTAGGTTAAGTTAGGTTAGGTAAAGTTAGGTTTGTTTGTGGTATTTCAGCACTAAGGTACATTTAAGAAACACACACAAATTCATTCAGTTGTTATTTCGGCGTTGTGGTACACAGCAGTTTTCTAGCTGTCGGCGTTGTGGTCAATTTTGACATTCGGCATTATGGTATTTCGGCGTTGTGGTAACGACCCGATGATGAATGCTCGTGATGAAACACAAGATGTACCTTGTCGGAGGGAGCGCGCGGAGACGACGGGGTCCGCGCCCTTGTTGCAGCTGGACCAGATGCAGCTGGGGCTGCCCGGGCGGGACTACTACCTGAAGGCCAGCTCCGAGGGCGACCTGCAGGCCTACCACAAGTACATGACGCAGGTGGCGCTCCTGCTGGGGGCAGACCCCAGCACCGCGGCCGACGAGCTGCGCCACGTCGTCGCCTTCGAGAAGGAGCTGGCCAACGTGAGGCTCCGCCCCTCCGCCACTGTGCACACACCACCCTGTGTTGTGGGGATGCACTTGTACACCACCCTGTGTTGTCGGGATGCACTTGTTTATCACCCTGTGTTAAGGGGATGCACTTGTACACCACCCTGTGTTGTGGGGAAGCCTAAGATGCACATATAGTTCTGCCATTCCCGATTACACCCGAACAATTCACCTTCGGCCAACTTCGGGTTTATTTATATATATATATATTTATATTTCTCTGTTTATTTTAACGTAGCTATGCTAACCTAACTAACCGTCCATAGTGTTTTAAAAGTGTTTTAATGTAGCTAACCTAACCGACCACTTTAAATATTTTGAATTCATTTTTCTTCCTGCGCAAAAATAAAACTAAATCCCGAAGTTGGCAGAAGGTGAATTGCTCGGGTGTAATTGGGAATGGCAGAACTTTATGTGCATCTTAGGTCTCCCTGTGTTGTGGGGATGCACTTTGCACACCACCCTGTGTTGTCGGGATGCTCTTGATACACCACCCTGTGTTGTGGGAATGCACTTTGCACATCACCCTGTGTTGTCGGGATGCACGTGATACACCACCCTGTGTTGTCATTATGCACTTGTATACCATACTGTGTTGTGGGGATGCACTTTGTACTATACTACTCTGTATTATAGGGATGCACTCTGCATACCATCTTTTAATGTTTTGATGTATTTATGCACACCATTCTGTATATTTAAGATGCACTTTGCACATTTAACTTAAAATTATGTTTGCCCAACTCCTTGAAACACTATGGTTATGGTTTTGGGAAAACCTAATTTTTAATCATAATGTTTTATGATTTATATACTGTAAAGAGTTTGAAGATGGAGGCTATATATGAACAGTTTTCCTAAACTGTTTACCACATGATTTCTTTATTTCAGTATATGCTAGGGCTGACATAAAAAATTTACCTTTAAGTCAAAAACCATTAAATAAATACTTTTTTAATGGAAAAAATACTTATACATATACAATAAAATATGATTATGTTTAAAATAATGTCAAAAACATGAAATAATAGAAGCAAAATAATTTAGGATAGATCCCTTTAAGTTCAACCTAAAAGGCCTCTTTACACACACTAATGATATTAATTTTTTGTCACGACTAATTTTTAACGGGTAGGTACTTCTGTACATTTATTAATATTGCTCTCTTTCATTTGTTTTTTAGTTGTAAATTTTGTTAAAAGACATCAAATGTTATTTTTGAGCTATAAAATGTCTCGAAAGTGATAATAATTACAATCTCTTGCAGAACACTTAATTGCTGTTAGATAATGCTTATTTTACATCTGGTGAAAATATTTGCCACTTAAACATAATGAAAGAGAGGTATCATAATAAATCTACAGGCAAAGTCCTTGAAAAGTTAAGGAGTGTTTGTTACAAATTTGCTAATTCCTCTTTTAAAAATTAATAGTAGACAGATGAAAGTTAAATACAATACAAGTACATAGCTATTATTTTTCATGGTAAAATTGTTAATAACTATGATGTGAATCCAGAATAATTATTGTTAGAGACGAGATTTTATTTTTATTTATTTTTTATATTTATTTTTTATTTCTAGGTCAATTATATTTTTTTTAAATGGGAGATTTCAGTGTTGGTGTGTTTTATTTTTATACAGACAATTCATTAAAAAATTGTATAATTCAAAAAAATCAAATCTCAAAATTTCTTAATGCTTATGTCACCAAAATAGTCACATTTTGACTAACTAATATCATTGTTAATAAGCATATCTAAAACAGAACTACTCTGAATTATTTAAAAAAAAAAATGTTACATGCACGATCAAACAAAATAATATTATTTATTTCTAATCCATTTTGGTTCATGATAGTAAATGGATTTACAATTATGAAAGATAAAAACGTTTGTAACTTAATTTAAGTTTTGTCAAATTTCCGATCGAATTCAAGTACTTAGTTACATTTCAGTACTGCATGGTGTATTAACAAGCGTTTCAGATGTTATGTGTTGCTTTGACATGCTTTACGGTTTTATTTCGGTTTTGTCGTGATCCACCACGTAATCGTTAGAGACCGGAAAAATTCGCGGTTTCATTTCGCGATAGGCTAGAATCCAAGTGCGTGTAACTTATTGCCGCTTCAGTGATTGGAACACAGTTTGCCTGAAGGACTGTGAGCCAATGAATGACCCTCAACGTAACAAGTATCGAATCACAAGCATCCCAGTTAGCAGGTGTCACGAGTCAGTAGCCAATGAGCAGGTGTAATTTTCCCGCGTACATAGTGGATCGTGGAGTCCATCCCAGAGGTCATCGTAACAAGTATCGAATCACAAGCATCCCAGTTAGCAGGTGTCACGAGTCAGTAGCCAATGAGCAGGTGTAATTTTCCCGCGTACATAGTGGATCGTGGAGTCCATCCCAGAGGTCATCGAAACCGCGAAATTTTCCTGCCCCTACTAATGGTGAATTATGTTAGGTTAGCTACGTTATAAATACTTTAAAACATTGTGGACGGTTGATTCGGTTAGGATAGCTACATTAAAGATACTGTGAAATCATGTAAAACGGTTTCCCTAGCGCTGGATAGCAGCTACATATTAAAAAGGTTATTTGCTAAGCAACCGTGAAATGATTTAACAGTATTTTTTTAATGTAGCTATAGGTACTTACCTAATATAACCAACCATCCGCTATGTTTTAAAGTATTTATAACGTAGCTAACCTTTCCTAATAGACCGCAAAATTTAATGCCGCGCCGGTTTATACAATGAGATAGAACGGCGTATGACGTGTGAGTAAGCTACTAGTGATGGGTCGTTCATGAACGATTCGTTCAAAAAGAACGAATCTTTGAGAGAACGAAATCTTGCGATTCGTTCGCGATGTAAAGAACCGGTTCTTTGAGAGCCGGTACCTTGAAAGATTCGGAAGAACGAAAACGCGGAGAGAACGAGAGAACGAGAGAACGAGACGAGAGAACCGGCCACGCGCCCGGTCTGATTCGTTCGTGAAATGATTCATGACGTCAGGAGTCTGAAGAATTAGTAATCACAGTGTGCGCATGTTCACAAGAGCAAACGATAACTGATCAAATAAAATAGGGTAACATGAAAAGTATCTATACCTGAAAATGTCAACTGTTAAGTAGTGGTTTAAAATTGCTTTTTCACATTCACATACACAAATTTGGAAATAAAAAAACTAATAAAAACCGTATGAATTAAAAATAACAGGGAAAGTAACTACAAACGTTCACACTTACCATTTTTGGGTTAATTAATATACTTCATTTGTCTCTCTTCATACGGTACTGAATCGCAGTAGTAGTATTAAATTTTTGTCTTTTTTTCTCTAAATGTGTTGGTCTACATGTAAACACTTTACTGTCACTAGAGTGTAAATAGCCTGTATATTAATATTTGTAACTTTAAAAGTAATAAAATATAAATAATCTTGTTTCATATACGCTACTGTGATTCACTGGCTACGAAAAGCAATGTTAAAATACAAAAATACGTAGCTAATACTCTAAAGGATGAACGAGTTACGACACCTGATAAAAGAGCCAGATCCCATACACAGAAAAGAACGAAATGAACAATATGAACGAATCATTTCACGGAACTGATCCAAAAGAACCGATTCGGTCAAAAGACCCGTTCTGCCCATCACTATAAGCTACAGCCCAAATAAATACACCTGTTGTGGTACGGTGGGGAAGGGGAAGGCGAGCACGAACTTCGGGGAACTTCGGGGAAGTTCGGGTGCGGCCCTCTCGTCTGAGCTGAAGGCTTCCCACAGGCGTCGCTGCCCGAGGCCGACCGCCACGACACCAGCGCCATCTACCGCCGCCTGCGCCTGCGCGAGCTGCAGCGCGAGGTGCCGCAGCTCAACTGGCTCGAGTACCTGGGCGCCTTCCTGGACGCGAGCGTGCGCGACGCCGAGCCCGTCGTCAGCTACGCCATGCCCTACTTCGTGCAGATGGGGCGCATCCTGCAGCGCACGGACCGCCGGTGGGTCTGGGTGTCTGCTTCCTCCCGCTCCCGCCGGCCCCGGTGGCGCGGCAGGCGGGCGGCGCAGGGATGGCCCCGTCGCCAGCAGCGCCGGAGCGACGGTTCCGCGTTACCTTTGAATATATATACACTGCATAGAAGTCGCAAGTGGATAGGATTTACTCTACGTTTTTCAGGAGCGTATGAGGAGCAGCTTGGGAACTTCACCGCTGCAGTGCGGCTGCCGTAACGCCCTGTATCGTCTTAGTTGTTATTTACACGTTAGAGCGCAGCACTGTCGCCCGCTGTCATTCCCCCGTGCACACCCCACCCATCATTCACTGCAGCTCGAGGACGTTCAACGGGAGGGGGAAGGGGTGTTTGAAGAGTTCGACACTTGTCCGCTAGGGACCACCACAAGTCGATGCCCTAGAGATGGTGGCGATTGCGGCGGTGAATTAACCAACTACATACCTCAAACCGTATCAGAAATTTTAACCTGGGCTGGCGACTTCTATACAGTATATATATTCAAAGGCGTTACTGAACCCTCCCCCCACTCTCTTTTAATCCAAGAGGGGGTGCCATTTTCAGTTCTGGCCAGGGGCGCCAGTCACCTTAGCTACGCCACTGGCGCGGACTAAGGGGGGGGGGGGGGGGGGGGGGGGTTTGATGGTAACCTTTAAGACTGAACCGTGCACATCGTGTTGTATATATATATATATATATATATATATATATATATATATATATATATATATATTCATTTTTTAATCATCATTACGTTCATCTAAGAACTTATTCTAAAATTCTAACTCGATGCCTCCCTTACATTCATTGTTCCGTCCAATTATTCCTAACAGACACTTATCGTGATGTAACGTGTGTAAAAAGTCACACAAGTGATGATAATTATTATTGATAATTATGAAGACTTACACAACGTTTTACATCCACAATATTGTGACGGAACAACAAAAAATGGGAGGGAGGTATTGATTTAAAAATTTAGAATAAGACCTTAAATAAAATTAACAATGAAAAAAAAAGAAGAAAATAATGGTGTACGACACCAAGGCTTAAAAGACTATTCTAACGCATTTATGACACCTTGAAACCTCATTAGCCAAATGACTACGTAAAATAATACAGTTCCACCGAAATTTAATCTTAAACATTTATAAAACTTACCAGAAGTTAATTTATCACGAAAGAATATCATTTCTTAAGATAAATTGGCGAAACCATCATCATTTTATATTCCAGGTAGGCTTAGATGATTTTGTTTGAAAGAGTTAATTAAACTGAACTGCTCAGAGCCCGGCAGTATCTGAATTTTTGTTGGGGTTAAATCTTTTTATGAATGCGTAAAGTGAAGATGGGAGATTTGTCTTTTAAGTCCACATCTGCGCCACCTAGATCCATCTCACAAACAGATCTGATCTCAGTGAGACTGCGCGTTGTATATTTCGACTACAAAAAGTATAGTGGCAGTCGTGACTTTGAGAGATAACTTTGCAAAAGAGCATTTTTTTCATTTCATTTCATTTTGTCCAATAAATACAGTACCTATATATGTTTTGCACATCACCGTATTGGACATGTCTATACAATTATTTTTACAATTTATTTACAACAAATAATTAATTTTCACATTATAAAACAAATTACAAATTGACATTATAAATAACAAATTTATAAAATACCACAAAAGTACTAATAATTTAAACACATTTTGCTAAAAATTTATAAAATAATCATCTTATAATCTATGTGAATTTACTGGCATAAAATTCTTCTAAAGAATTAAAAGAATGAGGTTCTTAAAAATGCCTTGAGTTTATTTTAAATTCTTTAGGTTTTTGCAAAAAAAAAAAATTAATTGTGAAGGCAATTTTCAACCTGGGATGGTGATATATTTCATTTCCTCGGCCTTGAAGTTTCGCGGGCAGGGAGTCCACTGGAGAAGGGAAGTGGCAGTGTTCCGAGAGGCCGGGGTCATTGTCGCCGTTGCAGGGTGGTCCACAACTACGTGCTCTGGCGCCTGGCCATGAGCATCATGCCGCACATGATCGACGAGTACCAGCAGAGGAGCGTCGACTTCAAGAAGATCCTGATGGGCATCCTGAGCGAGCGCAACCGCTGGAGCCAGTGCGTCGAGTGGACCAACAAGAAGCTGGGCATGGCCGTGGGCGCGCTCTTCATCCGCGACAACTTCAACCAGGAGAGCAAGGTACCTCCCCCTTTCACCTCCCCCTCCGTCCCTTACCCCACCACCGCCCACAAGGCTGCATAGCAAGCCCGACACACCGATACCTTGATTCAAACAAACTTAACTGGTTCCTTGGGTCTAGGCGCTGTTTTGGGAGCTAGCTAACGGCTTGCCTCGAAGGGCTTGCTGCGGCCAGTTGTCTTGAACCAAGCCTTTTGCAAGCTAAAATACTTTCCACAGCAATCTTGACTTTTAATGATACTTGTTAGCTTAAATCAAGCTTTTTTGCAAGCTAACATACTTGATGTAACAATCATGATCCAAGCAGACTAGTTATTTTGAATGAAGCTTGCCGCAAGCTAACAAACTTGCTGTAAAAATCCTGATCCAAGGAGACTAGTCAGCTTGAATGAAGCTCGCTGCAAGCTAACATACTTGCTGTAACAATCCTGATGCAAGGAGACTAGTCAGCTTGAATGAAGCTTGCCGCAAGCTAACATACTCGCTGAAACAATCCTGATGCAAGGAGACTAGTCAGCTTGAATGAACAAACTTGCTGTAAATATCCTGTTGCAAGCAGACTAGTTAGCTTGAATGAAGCTCACTGCAAACTAACATACTTGCTGTAACAATCCTAATGCAAGGTGACTAGTAAGCTTAAATCAAGCTTTTTGCAAGCTAACATATTTGCTGTAACAATCATGATGCAAGCAGACTAGTCAGCTTGAATGAAGCTTGCTGCAAGCTAATATACTTGCTGTAACAATCTTGATCCACTGAGACTATTCAGCTTGAATGAAGCTTGCTGCAAGCTAACATACTTGCCGCAACCATCTCGTTGCTTGAGTCGAGTCTGCTGCCGGGGGGAACGATGTGAGACGCGGACGGTCGCTGGCGTGCGGCAGGAGACGGCGCTGGAGATGATCCACACGATACGGCAGGCCTTCAACGAGCTGCTGGTGGAGAACCACTGGATGGACGACGACACGCGCGCCGTGGCCAAGGAGAAGGCGGACGCCATGAACGAGCGGATCGGCTACCCGGAGCTGCTCACCGATAAGGAGGAGCTCAGCAAGGAGTACGTCATGGTGAGCGCAGTCACATCTCGCCCATTTCCTGTTGCTTTCTACAATTTATTTTAGTTTTTCGTTGTTACTGATGAGTGTTTCAGTGTTACTGATAAGTAGAGAATGGAAAAATTAGCGGATTTATTCGGCAATAGGCTAGAATTCAAATACATATACTGTACCTCTTAGATAATTTTGCTATTGGCTTACTGTTCATCTGGACGAACCTCAACCAGTTATTAACCCTCAACCATAGAAGGATCGAATCACAGACGAACCAGCTGAGACGACCTATAAGTCAGCAGCCAATGAACTTGCGTTGTTTGCCCGAGTGTACAGGGGAATGTGCAGTCTCTCCTGAAGGCCATCGAAACCGCAAATTTTTCCGGTCTCTACTGATAAGTGTTTCCAAAGAAGACATCACTGCTGAGAAATATATAAAATATTAAATTAATTAGTGCACTAACTGTAACACATAAGTACTATTTATTAGGGTAAGATTATGACATACATTAAATATAGTTTATTTAACACAATATTTCGCTGCTCGTTATACGAGGTTACTGAAAAATTAAAGTTACAGCAGAGATTTATTTTTATTTTTACCAGTTTCACGTAAAATTCCTTTCTTCTCCCTTTTTCAACCCATATCTGTTACAAAAGTTTTTCTCCCATTTTTTTTTTGCTCGTAAGTATATCACATTTCGCCCACACCAACTTCAGAGCTGTCCACAGTAGTGCGATGAAATAACTCATAGTTGGAATAGTGAATTGTGGTATGCCTATGAGTAGGGTCAAGCACTTTTCGCGAAAAGATCTCAACACTTACTAGACTGCAACAAGGTATACCCGCACCTGTGGTTTCTTCCTTGTGATTGGCGGCCGTCAGCGAGAGAAGTCGTTGTCTTGACCGAGCCACTCAGGACGCGTTTACTTCCGCACTGAATCACTGTGATTGGTGTTGTTACAATCGACGTATACCTGGGGAGAAACTCAACCCAAGCGCGAAACACAGACGGTGCTACAGTGTTTTTTAACTTTCATCGAGTCTCGAAATCTTTTCGTCGCGAATTCTGCATGCCCCTACCTACGAGTTTTGATTTTTAAATTAGAATTTATTAAAAAAATTTTTTTTCTAGGCCTAGAAAATCTAGGGGAAAAGTCAGGGAATATTTCATCGCAGGTTTGTTCAGCAGGCGAGCGAACGTGTTAGGTGTTAGTGATCGCGGCCAGCGAGGACTCTGCCCAGGTTTTGTCCCGCTGCGCTAACTGTCGCTCTGGTCAGTAGCGGATCCAGAGGGGGGGGGGGGGGGGCTAAGGGGCTCAAGCCCCCTCCAAAAGCATCTGGGTCCACTAATTGTTTTTAGTGTTTGCCTGGATAAAACCTAGCCTCAGCTGGGTCAAGCCCCTCCTGGATCCGCCACTGGCTCTGGTTGCTTGTTCCCGGGACCAGCTGAACGTCACGGAGGACCAGTTCCTGGTGAACATCTTCAACGTGCTGCGCTACGACGCGCACCACAACCTGCAGAAGCTGCGGCAGCCCGTCGACAAGGACAAGTGGTCGACGGAGCCCGCCGTCGTCAACGCCTTCTACAACCCCAACAAGAACGACATCGGTGCGTGGCGTGCCGACGGAGGGACGATGGGTGCAATTTTCGCCTCCCCCGCACACAGCCGTGCCGTGACTAACTGGAGTGATGACAAAAAAATAATCCACTCCAAATCTGACCTTTGAAGTCATTTTAATTTTTTGACGTGACGTCTAATAAATCGATGAACGCCGGCTGCACGCACGGAAAAGTGTCCCATTACGCACATTGCCCCGTTACGCTCATTGTACACTTGTGCCTCATCTATCTCTCTTCCACTCGATTGGAATAAACCATCATTTGACTTTTTTTGAGGCACATTAAACTTGAAACACTCCCATTCGTTTCCTACTTTTTTCTATCGTCGTCCCATCCTTAACAGAATAACACAGATCGGAAGAATTTAAATAGCAAACGTGTATAAAAGTTATACATAGTTAAAATAATCTCTTCGTTAAAGTAATGAATATATTTGAATTAATGAGTGCAAATAGAAGTAAATTTATCAATTGAATTTTAAGATTTAATTTCACTCCTTCTTCGTATCCATACAAAATAGTGATAATTCAATAAAAATGATTCAATTTTATTCATAAAAGTATGCAATCATTTCATCAATGTTTTGTTATGACGTTGTCACGTTAAACTAGCATCCGTAAACCGACTTTACAGACAACCAATTTTTTGTAAAAAAAAAAATATATATATATATATATATATATATAAACTACCAAAATAGTTTTGCTAATTTTGATTCCAGACATCAAACATGCGTTGAAATACTTTTTTAAGGGGATATGATATATAATTTTTTTTTTTAAATATATTTCAGACTCCCCCGTGCGAATGAGAGGTAACCCGTGCCACCCAAAAACCATCCGGGCATTCGTTCTCTCCCCGCCGAAATTCTAAGTTGGGTCTTACCACTGTCTTGACGCCAATGCGACCGTCCTTGTCCAGGAAAAACATCTACGCGTGCTCCACTGCATATAGCATCGCATTGTGTGTTCTGTAGGAAATATTGCAGGCATTTGCTGCACGTTTTATCTGCTTTCTGAATAAAGTCAGGAAAATATTCATTATTAAGGCACCCGGGCGCACTTACGGTGTGCTGAGCTTCAGCAGAAACCACGCAATTTCAAAAACTGCTCGAGATAACAGTTTTTTGTTTGTTTACGAAAAATCCTTTAAGGACACGCTGAGGGTGGATGAGCGATTCTGTTTCCGTATTTCACTACTTTATTTTCAACAGAGTGAAAATGGCTAAAATGTGTTTCTTCAGAATAACGTTTTTGATATTAAAAGCCTGGTACAGATTGTTGCGTTCAGAGCACATGGCTCTGGCATCTGTTTCATTACTATACCTTTTTTTCTCCTACAGTTTGTAACAATCTCTGCAGTTGTAAACTGCATCTAGCCACGTGTTTGCACTGATTTGTCAAAGGAAAAACAAAACCTGTAGTAATTTTCCTTCTGATAGTGCATAAAAAGCAGCGTAGACAATTTCTCGCTAGAATTTTCGATTTTCGTAAATGGATTTCCTTTAATTCAAAACCTCAACCAATTAGTAATTTAACAGTTTAAATATATTTAGATTCTGTAATTAATAGTTTAATATTGGTAAAAAATAAATATAATGAAAATTAAAAAAAAAAAGTAGCAGTGGTACCGAACGTGACCTGGCGGATGGACAGACCATGTGCTTGGCCACTGTGCCATGCTGCTAACTTGACAATTATTGGAAAAAAATAGCCTCCAAACTCTTACTTTAAAATCTTTAAAGAGCTTATTCTCGCTTCCTAGGGCCCACTCAGGCGAAATATTTGAAGAAGTTGAAAGGTTGCACCTGCCTGCTTCTACTCACACAGTTTCAAGCCAAGTCCGTGAGCCCCGACTCGGACCCTCCCCTTGTAGGCTCGACTCAAAACACTGTCCCGCGACCACGCCTGTCGTGTCCCGCCTCTGACGACTCTCCGACTCCCCCATGACGACTTCCGAGCGGGGTCGTTACCACAACGCCGAAATACCATAACGCCGAATGTCAAAACTGACCACAACGCAGACAGCTAGAAAACTGCTGTGTACAACAACGCCGAAATAACAACTGAATGAATTTGTGTGTTTCTTAAATGTACCTTAACGCCAAAATACCACAATCAAACCTAACCTTATCTAACCTAGCAAATATAACCTAACCTAACTTAACCTAACCTAACTTAACCTAGCCTCACCTAACCTAGCCAAACCTAGTCTAACCTAACCTAGTCCAACCTAACCTAGTCTAACCTAACCGAACCTTTGTGGCAGTCCTGCAATGACATTTTTCGGCATTAGTGTATTTCAGCGTTGTGGTACACAGCAGTTTTCTAGCTGTCTGCGTTGTGGATCCATTTGGCATTTCGGCGTTGTGGTGCGTCCCCCTTCCGAGCGACGACCAGCAGAACGGCAGAGTGACAGAGTGGCAGGGGACCGCGCGCTCTGGTTGCAGTGTTCCCGGCGGGCATCCTGCAGCCCCTCTTCTACAGCCAGCACTTCCCCAAGTCCCTCAACTACGGGGGCATCGGCGTCGTCATCGGCCACGAGATAACCCACGGCTTCGACGACAAAGGTGGGTGCTCGCTGTGCGACGCGACGTAAAGAGTTTCACGCGCGTATTCCGGGACACACCTTCGCCCGGCCACCACAGGGGTGGATCTGGACCACTTGGTACTGACTTATTTCATGTGGTGAAGTTTCGGTCTTGCGTAGAATGAGTTACTAGTAATATGAAAAATATAAACAATATACGTAGGTACTAGCAAAATAAAAATACAGAGATATGTCTTCACAATTAACCGATTCACATACAAAATTTTCTTTTAAATCTAACTAATACTATAATCATAACTTAAGAAAAAAATTTTTGCAGTAGTAAACTGAAAATAATTAACAAGTCATAACTAAATTTAAAAAAAAAAAAAAAAACTTATAATCATTCGTGCACATTCAAGCTTATTCAATCACACTATAACTGGCACCACGCCTAAACCTGAGTGTAAATAATATTGAATATTATTTTCTTGAACGTTGTAAGGGAATTTTGAAGGCTTATTGTATCAGGAATTTAATTCCAGGTGCGTATACAAGGTGGGGAAGTGAAACGTAGGACTTATGCACCCCTGCAGAGCTGTGTAGGTACATATTCAGGAGAACCTCGTTAAGCCCCCGACATACAGATAACCCAGAGAAAAAAATAATAATAATAAAATATATAAAGAAGCCTTTCCTCAAAAATCAGAGAAGCTAAAACATAAAAATAATAATTTTTTAACATAAAGAATTACATGCTGAGTTATTGCTCAAAATTGTTGCACGCAATCATAACAGTTCTGCGCAGTGAGACAGAGCCAACAGGTTGCATGGAAATGTGGCAGTCCATAAATATTCTGTAAGTAGGTTGTGTTGCGATTTCTCCCGAATTCTTTGCCCAACACACTTTTTTTTGTCTGCTTGTAACCGCAAGCGCATGCGCAAAGCGTTGTTTACTGCCAGGTCGGAAGCAATATAATGTTAAAATACCTGCATTTATTAATTTCTTGCACAGTATCAGTCTTTAGTGAGGAGGCTTAAGGGATTCTTAGTGAGATTTAAAGACTTTTTTAAGGGGGGCTTATTCAACAAAGGCAAAGATTAGGGATAGTAAGGAGGCGTTCGAACCCTGGAGACTAGCTACATTCAAGTCTCGGCCTCAAGGGTCAAGCCTAGCTTGGTGTGTCGGGCTTGCACGGCAGTGTGACTCAAGTCAGGCGACACGCGCAATGTGGGAGCACACTTCCCTTCTCTCCCCCCCCCCCCCCGATATTCCCAACGATTCGCGTCGCTCCGCTCACGACAGGTCGTTACCACAACGCCAAGCGTACAATAACGCCGAATGCCAAATTGACCGCAACGCCGACAGCTAGAAAACTGTTGCGTACCACAACGCCGAAATACAGTAACGCCGAAAAATGTTGCTGCGGGGTGCAGGGGGGGGGGGGGGGGCGGCACAGGAGCAAAATTAAAAACAACCGAATATATTTGTGTGTGTTTCTTAAATGTATCTTAATGCCAAAATACCACAACCTAACCTAACCTAGGCTAGCCTAACATAATCTCACCTAACCTAACCTTTGTGGCAGTCCTGCAATGACATTTTTCGGCATTGTGGTAATTTGGCATTGTGGTACACAGCAGTTTTCTAGCTGTCGGCGTTGTAGTCAATTTGGCATTCGGCGTTATGGTTTTTGGCGTTATTGTACGTTCGGCGTCGTTGTACGTTCGGCGTTGTGGTAACGACCCGTCGCGGGCGGACCTACGCGAATCGTCGGGAATGCACTACCCCTAATCTTTGCCTTTATTGAATAAGCCCCCCCTTAAAAGTCTTTAAATCTCACTAAGAATCCCTTAAGCCTCCTCATTAAAAGACTGATAGAGTGCAAGTAATGAATTAATGTAGGTATTTTAACGTTATCCTGCCCGCGACGCCCCCCGTGCGCAGGCCGGCAGTTCGACAAGGACGGCAACATGATGCAGTGGTGGAACAACGCGACGGTGCGCGCCTTCCGGGAGCGCGCCCAGTGCATCATCGAGCAGTACTCCCGGTACAAGCTGGACGAGGTGGGGCTGTTCGTGAACGGCCGCATGACGCAGGGCGAGAACATCGCGGACAACGGCGGCCTCAAGCAGTCCTTCAGGGTGAGCGTCCGCGAGCACACTTCGCTCCCCCTCCCCACCGTGGTCATTAAATATCCTTCTGTAGTTCACTTTACAAGCTCGCATGATCCTTAAAACACATTTCCTGGCACTGGTGTTGAGTGGCATTCCCCCCCCCCTTCCCCTAAATCACAGTCATTTCATATCCTTTTGTAGTCCAGCGACGTGTGCGTGTGCGCAGGCGTACCGCAAGTGGGTGGCGGAGCACGGCGAGGAGCCGGGGCTGCCCGGCATGGACCTCACGCACGACCAGCTCTTCTTCCTCAACTACGCGCAGATCTGGTGCGGCTCCATGAGGCCCGAGGACGCCCTCAGCAAGATACGCTCCTCCGTGCACTCCCCGGGCCCCATCCGGGTGCTGGGCCCCCTGTCCAACTCGCGGGACTTCGCGGCCGCCTACCGCTGCCCGCCCGGCGCCCCCATGAACCCGCGCGACAAGTGCACCGTGTGGTAACGGCACCGCGGACGCTCCCCCCCCGAGCGACGGCCGCGCACTATTCGGCCCCCATCCGGGTGCTAGGCCCCTCTGTCCGACTTCCTGAGACTCCACAGCTGCCCGCCCGGCGCCCCCATGAACCCGCGTGACAAGTGCACCGTGTGAACGGCACCGTGGACGCTCCCCCCCCGAGCGACGGCCGTGCAACGATGATGCAGGATGGACCGTTCTCCACCTCTGCCGCCGTTTCATCGCAAGTATTTCCATGTATATCTATAGGTGTCTATTCTCTCCCCTCAGTACTCCTTTCAGTGTGCCAAATTTACTAAACTTTGCCTCTTACACTTGCCTTGAGAACTCGTATTCAGAGCCGTGTTATGTCGCTACTGTGTGCGGTAGCTAGCTCGCCGACAGTAAACTCATTCAGACCTTCCTCCCTTGGTCCGATTTCCTTCCGAAGCAATTTTTCATCCATGTACATATTCACACCTTCCTCCATACAAATAGAAATTTTTCGGATTATTTGTGAAAAGTGAAGAACTTTTTAAGTACTTTATAACAAATTTTACAGATTACAAATTTAATAGTAATAATTGTTACAATATCAAGCAAAAAAAAATATTCATGATGATACTCGAGTCTGTAAAAGTTGGGGACTTAATATTTCACATACCATATCAAATAATATCAGTCCAAGAATGAACGAGTTGAAAATAATTCTTTATGGGTGCGAATTTTATCTTCAACTATTTATGTTGGACATGCATAAAAATTACTTATCTTTTAACTAAAATGCTTTGCAGCATTTAACCCTAACTAGGTAATTGTATGCATTTGCACGTAATCTTAAAAGTTGTAGTTCAGTCTGAGTGAGTTTATGAGGATATTTCTAAAATCTTACTTCTACATTTAGGAAACCAGCAAGTCTCCCTGAAGTATTATTTATGTTAACAATAAAACCAGTATTTTCTTATCACTAGTTTACCATTGCAAAAAAAAAAAAAAATAACATGTACTAAATTATAATCAATGCTAATCCAAATACACCATTTAAGTCTGCTAGTTGACAATCATTTCTGGTGTACACTTTTGTTATGACTGACTAATGTATTCATCTCTCATCACTTAACATGTGATTTATCAACCCAGTAAAATCCCACATGCAGGAATCTCGACATTTTTACTGTCTGTGTACAAATACTAACTTCTCAAATAGGTAATGCACCGCTGGATGTGACAGTATCTTACTTCAGTGATAAAGAATGAACATTTTGTGTCATACGGAACATTCTAGTGTGGGTAATGCTACATCTTCTTGTGTGGAATTTTCTCAGTTGAAGACTTGCCCTGCGGATATTGAACTGCTGAAGATTCTTTATGCAGACTAAAGGCATGTCATCGTAAAGGGAAAAAAAAAATAAAACTTTTTTCAAGAAATCTTTGTGTGCATAATTTGACACAAAGCTATTCAGCTGGTCTGGTGGGTTTAAATGTACACGTTAAGAAGTAAATGCATTTTTTCACTATGATGATTATGAAAAAAATAATTTTTTTTTTTACTTCAAGAATGTAGCTTTGAAAAAAATCCTCAAGATGTATCCCAGTAGCATGCGAGTCGCACCATATCATTTTATACATAATTATTCATGCAAGTTCCGCATGTGCTGTGCCAGTACCTATTGACAATATTGTTTTTAGGAGGAGCATAATTGTTTTACTGTGTGATCACCGATCAAAGTCTCATCATTGGAATTTCATTCTCAGAAGTATACATCGTCATTGTTAAAAAACCAAACCCATGCACAAATTTTAATTTTTTAACCCTTCACTCTATAGGCTGAGCCTTCATTTTAAAATAATTTGGCGATGAACGGAGTTACATATTTACTGTACAGTTTATCCCGAATATATTAATTAAATATAGCTTAAGTACTACTTATATTTTGAACAGCTGTGGGTCACGACCTCTTGTGGCGAGGTAAGACTGTCAAAAAGGTAAAAATCAAAGCCACACATTTATCAACTGGAAGATATCAAAAATTAATTTTTTGCGATTAAGTCATGCACACCATCAGAGGTTCACGAAATCCCATTCGACCATCGAGAAAAGATTTGCCTCGGAAGCAATCCTAACTGCAACATCCAGCTACTAAGCAGCAGACAGTAAAAAATAATAATAATAATAATAAATAAACTACTAGTAGTTGTTTCTTCGCACCCGATCCCACTGCACTATTTTCTGTAAAACATTAAAATGACTTCTTTTATTCATGTAAAAGTGTACATGCCGGCTACAGTTCGATGTTCTTGGGCAGCCACGGCCGGATTTTGATCAATCATAACCACAGATTACAATGAAAGATAATTACAGCTAATTACATATTGGTTTACAATTTACCATTAATAAAAGAGGCCAAATACTCTGGTATGATTTTTATATTAAAGTAAAGATCAAAATCTTAAAGAAAGCCTCCTACAAAAAAAAATTTTAACTACATAAAAAAAATACACTTCCCATCTTTCCTGACTGGAATAAAGTGACTGTTAATTCAATAATTTGTAAATAAGTCCATCTATATTTTTCGATAACTGTTTAAACTATATGTAATCAGAAATTTTGTAAACTGTAGCACCACTAGTTAAATTAACAAAGATAAATAATAAAATTTAAAAAATTCCTAATTTTTATTTTTAACTATTTTACATTCAGGCTGAAAATTTCACAAAATTATGAACTGGCAACCAGTAAAAATCCTGTTGATTATGTCCCACCAGTGTAGACATATTTTTTTAAACAATGGGATTATGAATAATTTTAACTCTAAAAAACTACAATGATGTCATGAATTTCCAAACTTCTTTTAATATAAACTTAACTTAAAAAATTTACCCCAATCCAGATACCTCACACGCAGATGGAGAGCTATACACGTTGGAAAAACCCTTCTGGATGAGGGGCATAAATTATATAAACATATATTTTATTTTGATTCGCTTCAAGTACACAACAGGTTAATATGACAAATGATCAAGATTACAGGAGGTTCCAAACCAAGTGGATACTCACTCAAAATAATTAATGAGTTGGGCTAGGAATTACATTGCCTCTTGTGTAATCACGTTATTTTGATGCCAAGGACTCAAAAAAACATCATTGCATGCAAAAATCTAAATGTTTGCACACAAATAAATATGTGAAAATCTACAGAGAAAACCATTTTGGTACATCTTAAGTACATGACTCATGGAAGCAGTGTGCGAATTAAATTCTGAATTTCCACCTTGGTGCAGCAAACAAAATTTGGGTAAATTTGAAACTTAAGTTAAGAGCAAACTAATTTTGCACTATTACATCTGCAACCGATTTTTAAGTGAATATAATTAAAGTGCTGAGCAGGTATACATAGAAGATGTTCCTAGTACATAATTGTATGTCGTAAAAGTCTCAAAATAAATGTGGTTAAATTTTATTTCTATATTATACTTTTGATATATCTATGTCGTAATCATTGACTACAGATGATAATAAGTACAAGTATGAGAATAAAATTCCAATAATTATCATAAATGGTTGGTTGATGCATTGTCATCTTTGTTTTAAAATATTCTGCCATCGCGTGGTATTGAAAACATATAACCACAGTTGTAACAATAATATAGATGTTCTTACATTCAAATTGTTATAAAAGAATATCTTAGTGTATCGTTCAATGGCTATATCAAATCTCAATACAATATATTTTTAATAACTTACATCTGTTCACAATCTGTGTAAGGTAAGTAGAATGTATAGAAAAGAAATTGATAGTAAATATTTTACATATATTTAAAATTATGGTTACGCTCTTGTGAAATCAAGCATCGTTTACATATTTATTAAAAAAAATGTGAACACCAAGATTGGTTTTATATCATTGTATTGGGTCTTTACTTATTAAACCATTTCAAACTAAGCTGTCTTTTTTATTTTGTTATTTTTTATATCATCTGCAACAAACCTATGGTTCATGAAAAGTGCAATGCTACTGTGAGGAGTATATACATACTGTGCTTGGAAATGTAGCTAATCCCATGCATTTTATGAAAATACAGACCTTCTGTCCTTCAGTTCAAAGAAGGTGATGCAATTGTAAGTACTAATGCAAGTGCGGTTAAAAATGCCATATCCTAAATTATTTTCCTTCTAACATTTCTGGTTTTTGCACAAGGTTTTAAGTAAATTCATAATATAACCATATTTATTTTTTTTATTTTTTTCCTAACTAAACAAGTCCTAATGGAATTTATAAACTTTGAGGCAAATTTGTATGTCAATTTTAGAATGTACTGAAAGTATGTCATCATGTGGTAATAAATTTTGGATAAACTGTTTGTATATAGCCTTCTTAAACTGCTTTATTTTTATTATATCATTTATAAATCAATAAAAATTTGGTTTTCCAAAACCCTAGAAACCTGAATTTTTCAGGGTTTTGGTAAAAACTAATTTTTATTGATTTATGAATGATATAGTAAAAATAAAGGGTTTAAACACGAAGGCTATAAACGAAAGGTTTTTCCAAAACTGTATACCACTTGATTTTATGCTTTAAGCACATGATAGGATGGCCATAAAAATTCACTCGTAATAAGACCTTTTTTAGTAGAAAAAAAACTTTTTATAAAGAATAAAATATGCTAATATTATAAATTTATTAAAAACCACGAGCAAACACAAGAAATATTAAAGAAAAATAACTGTGTCACGCTTCAGATCCCCCGGGCTTGCTCAAAATTCACCCAAAGTAGACATTCATAAACATTTGCATAAATAAGTTGGGGGCTGAAAAATCAAGTTAGTTCCAAAGAAATTGTTGCTGTTATCAATTTGTTACTGAAATAATGTCTCTTACACACAAACAGATACTAATGTATTTTTATTCATACTCGTAGAAGTTCCACAGTCATTGTGGAAGCCATCTTGCGACCACCCAAACAAGTACATGTAAGATTTACAAACACGTTGTACATAACCTCTTCTCTGATCTCTGAACCAAACCAGTTAACTGTTTACCGAAGGATGAATATTTTAGTATCGTTCGTAGTTAAGTCCCGTGGTTACACTTGGATGACTTACGGTAAGAAGCCGAAGGACTACGTCCTTGGAACAAAGCCGTGATCACTCGAGCCTTGTATTAGGCTGTTACTGACGACTATGGTCAAAAAGTTCAAGACAAAAGTTCCAAAGACGAATAAAAGGTTGATTATATGCGGTAGTACCCGCACCACAGCCGCAAAAATCTTTCTTAACTTACGTACTTATTTGCTTCTGTGAGCCCTCGCCCAACCGCGACCTACCAGTACCTCGTCCAGACGAAGACTGCTTGCATACCACCCGGCCTGTCAGCCAATCACGCCACAGCACTCATAAAACCACAGCAGGATACAATTTCTGACCCCCTCGTAGCGAGGTGTTTTTTTAAACAAAGATTACACTACGTAAAATCACGTGGTCTGGTGACCTCACTTTTGACCAATCACAAAAATACCTTACAAAATTATCAGCCAATAAGAGCGCATAGCAACAGTCGCCCGACACCTTCCAATGTTTTTACCCCAAAATTACTGAATTTTCCGTTTTCCCTTATTTCCTTCTCAAGCAACAGGCCAAACTATTGTATCAGCTTTTAGAAGAAGAATCATGGTGAAAACTAAGTACTAAAGAAAATTATGTCAATAATCTCATTAATGAATAAAGTAAAACAAAATCATATTTAAAAATATGTTAAATCACATACCAAAGTAAATTTACCAAAAAAAAATGTAAAAACAAAGCCTTGGGGCTTATTTATTACCATTAAATCAAACCATTTAATAAATGGGGAGGACAGGGTCTTTCAAAGTTACAACTTAGATAACTACCCCCTTAAGTATAAACTCATCTTCCACTGGAGCAAACACATGCTATAGTTAGGGAAAAGATCATATTGTTTTATTGTACATCTCTTATTGGGTTGCTTTCAAACCACAAATGCTCGCCGATTTATTTTTATTGTTCTGAATTTATCTGTTTTAGACAAATTTATCATAAATTATTTAATCATAAAAATGCAGCACATAAATTTTACCACTTTTTTGGTGGAGTAAGTATTACAAAACAGCCTTTGTTTTTCCTATCCGCAATGGCTATGAAGGTTGGTGGTAGTCATAAGGTCATACCCATAAGTCTGCTGAGTAGGTCCTGGCCCTAAACGTGAAATTCAATAAAACGTTTTCATCAACATGTTTGAAAGTGTCACTAAATAGCTAGAATGACTCTCTTCTAAAATGATCCAGCTCACAAAGCTTTCCTGTTTAATATATTCAATTAATTTTTCTCTTTTCTTATAAATATAATGTATTTGATCCCATTGAAGTAGTTTATCCTGATTAGTAAGCTTAAATTTCTAATTCAATAGAAAAAAATTCTTCAAGAGTTTTTGCCAATTGTGAGGGTTCAGTTATTGATTTCCTGTTTTCAGCTCTTATGGCCGCGACATTTTTCATGGCCCTATCTATGGTGTATTGGCGTGCTTTCCGGGGTTATTTCGGTATGGGTTTTAAAACACAGACCTGTAAACAAGGAAACTATAAAAGGACTTTGCAGGTAAATAATATGCTTTGCAGATTTGTGTCAAATTACTCTCGACAACACACATTTAAACATCAGAACATATTTATATATACAGTATAAGCAAAATGTAGCAGGCTCCCAAATGGAAATGTCTACACAAAGTTAACCAACCAAAATGCAAATTATCTTTGAACGTATATTTGAGATTCTTCGCTTATCGTCTTGACAGCCATTTCGTTATTTTCCATAGAAGCATTTCAACTTTAGAAATTCAAACAGTGGTAACACCGGCAGAAAAAAGGGGTTATCCGTAAATTTTTTGTCCCCGGGTTGTCGTGCGCTCTGAGGCAGGGTGGCTTAATCTCGACGCTGGCACGACTCACAATCAGAAACGCGGAGTTGGTACCCCACGTGGCACACAGTACACTCAGGTCTCGCACGTTTCCCTCTCGCCTCCGGCTGTCCGTGCGAACCTGCACTACCTCGACCTCTGCCCACGCAGTTCACACACACAGGGGGCTAAGCCCCCTCACGAAGTTCCTTCCTCGCTCGCCGCTCGGCAAGCGAGTGTCCGAACCTCCCCCGCTGGCCACGAGGCTCACGACCTGTGCGGGAGGGCGGGCGTGACCTTGCCCGCAGCGTCCAGGGACATGCAACGGCACGCGCAGGCCGTCACGGGACACTCCGAGTGATCGCTGCAACAGTGGACCCCCCCGCGCTTTAAAAAAAAGGCTTCGGTCCCTCCGATCCCCTGAATTTATTTCTATATCTTAGAATTTCAAATTTGGAATTATTAAATCTATTATTAAGGCCTACTAAACGGATGACTTTAAAGCAGAAAAGAAACAATCCACATTCAGTGTAACGTCATTACAAAGTACAGTAGACTCCCAATTATCCAGGTGCGTGTTATCCGGTTTGTGGGTTAACTGTGCCATATTTCACTTCCATAAACCATAAACAAAGAAAAAAAATTTTTTTTTTTACTTTTTACTTTCATGTGTGAACAATGGCAACAAATTAGTAATGCATTAATTAATAATGTGACAACTCAACGAATAATATTTTGCCATTATGTTAATAGTTATTCACTTCCTTCATTGCATATTTATTTCCAATGGCACCCAAGTGTTCACCAATGTTTATATTCCGCCAACCTGTATGTCAGCAGCATCTCTGGAGAGAAAAGTCAGAAGGAAAGGGCATAAGGAAGGGTGACAGAAGCGGGAAGGAATAAGGGCAGAGGGAAGGGTGACAGAAGAGAGAAAGAAAGGGCAGAAGGAAGGGTGATAGAAGAGAGAAATAAAGGGCAGAAGGAAGGGTGATAGAAGAGGGAAGGAATAATGGCAGAAGGAAGGGTGATAGAAGAGAGAAGAAAAGGGTGGAAGGAAGGGTGACAGAAGCGGGAAGGAATAAGGGCAGAAGGAAGGGTGATAGAAGAGAGAAGGAAAGGGCACAAGGAAGGGTGTCAGAAGCGGGAAGGAATAAGGGCAGAAGGAAGGGTGCCATAAGCGGGAAGGAATAAGGGCAGAAGGAAGGGTGACAGGAGAGGGAAGAGTTCGGGGCAGAAGGAAGGATGATAGAAGAGAGAAGAAAAGGGCGGAAGGAAGGGTGACAGAAGCAGGAAGGAATAAGGGCAGAAGGAAGGGTGATAGAAGAGAGAAGGAAGGGTGACGGAAGAGGGAAGGAATAAGGGCAGAAGGAAGGGTGATGGAAGAGGGAAGGAATAAGGGCAGAAGGAAGGGTGATAGAAGAGAGAAGGAAGGGTGACGGAAGAGGGAAGGAATAAGGGCAGAAGGAAGGGTGACGGAAGCAGAGAGGAATAAGGGCGGAAGGAAGGGTGACAGGAGACGGAAGGAAGGGTGACGGGAGAGGGAAGGAATAAGGGCAGAAGGAAGGGTGACGGAAGCAGAGAGGAATAAGGGCGGAAGGAAGGGTGACAGGAGACGGAAGGAAGGGTGACGGGAGAGGGAAGGAATAAGGGCAGAAGGAAGGGTGATAGAAGAGAGAAGGAAGGGTGACGGAAGAGGGAAGGAATAAGGGCAGAAGGAAGGGTGATGGAAGAGGGAAGGAATAAGGGCAGAAGGAAGGGTGACGGAAGCAGAGAGGAATAAGGGCGGAAGGAAGGGTGACAGGAGACGGAAGGAAGGGTGACGGGAGAGGGAAGGAATAAGGGCAGAAGGAAGGGTGACAGAAGAGGGAAGGAATAAAGGCAGAAGGAAGGGTGACAGAAGCGGGAAGGAAGGGTGACAGGAGAGAGGGAAGGAGCCGAGGGCGACCGGCGAGCGGGCAGGCACGCACCTGAACCACTGCGTGACGTGCGCGACGTGGCCCCCGTGCCGGCAGGACTGGCACCAGGTGAACCAGGAGGAGAACTCGGCGAGGCGGGAGGGCGCCGCGCCGGCACGGCCGTCGCCGTGCAGGCCCGAGGGCGTGCCCATGTGCGCCAGGCAGATGGCGCAGCGCGGCAGGGGCTTGCGGCACTGCGGGCACGATGACATCTGCACACGCCGAGGGACCAGCGTTACATTACCTCACATCACACATTTGTGGCATTAGAAAATGTTAAATATTTTAATAATCTTAGTATGACACACTAACGTTATATTTTAACTAATTTTCTCATCAAAAATTAGTTGCCATTTACTATAAAGTTTTTTAAGAGACCGTTACTTGCTTTCAGTCATTCAATGATTTTTATCATTCATTTAATAAAATTATTAATGGGTACACTTTCAACAACAATAAGGTATAAATCTTATGATTTGTTCCACAAATTTCTGAACATTGACCATAAATTAATCCATTCCGATTTAATATTATTCTTGCTTGATTTAATCGTCCGGGTGTTCCGTCGATTTTAACCCCACTAGATGGTAGTGTTCAACTAGTTAGTACTCAACACACGTTTCAGATTTTAATTAGGTAAGTTCTTACAATGAGATTTAAAAAAAAAATAAAGGTGCTTCTCTCATGTATCGAGATCATAAACAGTAAGGTTTTTAATGGGCCCCCCTAGTCAGGGGTGTATCCGTGCCAGTGAGGCGGGATGATAACTGCGACACTCACTGGTACTTCAAGCGCTGTACATATCTTCTCTAAGTGCAAGGCTCTGTAATACAACAGCTTACCCCGAGGACTACACGTGCGATTTGATCTCACAAATATTTACAACGTTCCATTTGACAATCGCTTCGCGTAAGCCTGCTCAAAAGTTTTTTTTTTTTTTTTTTTTAACCCAACACACATTTGTCTTTAGACCCGGCATTTTTTTGCCACGCAAACATGTTCTGCCAAAACTTTGCAGTGAAACCTCAAATTTTACATTCTCATTATTCACGCAGTTGTCTAAAATACAGTTTATTATACGTGATTACACAACACGGAAAATGAATCTCGATATGTATTTACATATAAAAACACAGGAAATCAACGCAATTCTGGAACGAAAGGATCATGGTGTGTTATAGATTTGTAACACGGTGAAAAAAAATTTTGAGAAGTTAATATTTTAATGTTTGAATGTGAGTAATTTTCTTTTGACATAGCATCAATCGATAGCATCAATATTCAATACAAATGTAGCTAACAGAAGTGATACATAATAATTTATTTTAATACTCTTTCCATTTTATTATACCTCAAAGAAAAATGTGTGCAAAACTTGAGCTTGACTCGATTTTTTTAAGTACCCCTTGGTATTATTACAAAATTCTTCAGTTTGACTCGATTAAAAAATCTGCTGTCTCTCACATTTATACCGGCGAGATGTAAGCTTTTGGACATACACCATTGCTATGCACATGTATGTCTGTAGAAGAAAACTACAAAAAAAAAAGACGAAACAAACACAATAGTTTTCCAAAAACAGAAATGAACGAAAACTATTGTGTTTGTTTAGTCTTTTTGTTTTGCAGTGTTTTTGTCTCGTTTCAACTGTTGTGCTGAATTTTTTGAGTTCGGTATTTTTGTGCTGTCATCATTTGTGGGTTTTTTTTTCATTCTGTTAGTCCATTTTTCTTTGTTTTTCTTTGTTTGTTGACCATATTCCTGTTTTGGAGTATTGTGTGGTGTTTATATCCTGACAACAGCAATTTTTTTGGTTAATTTGTGTTTTTGTCATTTGTGTTTTTTGTAGTTTTATTCTACAGACATACATGTGCTTAGCAATTGCGTATGTCCAAAAGCTAACATCAAGTCATGCACTCCCATTGCACAAATCTTTCAAAGATAATAGCACAATGTATGTAAAAATCAAGTACCTTGAGCTTCTGCGATGTGGCGCCGAGCCGCGCGAACGCGTTCCGGTTGCGGCTGAGTCCCTGCATCTGGGCGGAAATGCTCTTCCCGCAGAAGTTGCACGACACGAACACCTGCTGGGGTGGCTTCTCGCTGGGGCTGAACGTGTTCATCGCGATGTCGAAGTGCGCTCGCTGGTGCCACAGCCGCCATATGTTCAACAGCATCCGGTAGCTGCGACAGAGGCGCATTCACAATCGTCCAATCACGCCCACGGCACAATGTGAGATCCTCAAAAGCTCGGCACTTTCGGCGCTTGTGCTGGAACGTCAATAAATGAACCAAAGCACTAACAAAATCAAGCTGCTTTTAACAACTTTAGAAGTGCTATCTATCTTTGCAGTTCTAGCAAAGTATGCATTTCTGAAACACATGTATATTCATATACATATTTGAATATCTAGTAAAATAACAGACGCCTAACCTCTATCCCGGGGGTGGCCACATAAGCATGTTTGCATGGTAACTGTGTGAAGCTATTTTTTTTTTCTACATATAATGTTCTGCATCATGTTTGGTTGGACTCCCAACAAAAAAAAAAGCTGAAGTGTAGTGTTTGCATTGTGGAAACATTTTTTAAAGACATGTATTTTATGGAAGTGACCGAGTTTAACGATGGAGATTCTAATTCACATTTATTAACCATCATCAGACGTGGCGAGGCACCGATTCCGCAAAGTTTTGGGCGGAACAACACGAAGTTGGCAACGTAAGAAAGTGGCTTCACCGACTGCCGACAATTCCCAGCTCCATGCCTTCATCAATGGGCGAACTTAAATTTTTTACCAACAACATATTCCACACATAGCTTAATGCCATTTTTTAAAATAAATTTTTGACTTGATGTTTGTAAATGCCATTTCTGAAGTCTGGATGTTCGTTTCTAACCGGAAAATGGCAGAAGAAAAGGAAAGTAAATTTTTTGTTTACAATTTTTTATTTTGGTAAATTTATACTTCATGCACATGATTTTCGCAAGTCCATTAAATGACATTAAAAATTTTTTTTTTTAATATAAGAGACTTTTGACAAATGTATAAGTATATTTGAGTACAAATGTTGCTAGATTATACTTCAAATGACAATTTTTTATAAATTGTCTGGTTTTTTTTAAAAAACTTTATAGTCAGGAGGACTATTTTAAATGCTGAGTCAAACTTATTTTCTTTTGGTGAATTCACAAATATATTTAAATTTATGACACCAAACTAACGAATACATCAACCTTGCTCTCTTTTCCAACAAAGAATTGAAGAAAAAAAAAGAGTTTCGCTTTTAGTTTCAATTAAATTTTTAAAAATGAACTAGTATATATCATTTCTTGAACACCCGCGGACTGCTACCGTCCGTGCTCACCTGGCTATCCACTCCTGGATGACGGAGTCCTGCACCACCTCGGGCTCGAACATGCGTATGCCCAGGAGGCTTGCGCTCTGCACGTCGCCTGTGCGGTCCAGGTAGTTCTGCAGCAGCTGCACGCCGTGGCTGCTGGCCCCTGCCCACACACACACACCGCCCCCTCAGCCACCCCTAAGCCCCCCTCAACCACCCCTCAGCCCCCCACAGCCACCACTCAGCCCCCCCTCAGCCCCCCACAGCCACACCTCAGCCCCCCCTCAATACCCCTCAGCCACCTCAGAGCCCCCAACAGCCACTCCTCAGCCCCCCACAGCCACTCCTCAGCCCCCCACAGCCACACCTCAGCCACCACAGCCACACCTCAGCCACTCCTCGGCCCTCCCAGCCGCTCCTCAACCACACCTCAGCCCCCCTCAGCCACGCCTCAGGCCCCTCAGCCACCCCTCAGGCCCCACAGCCCCCGCATCGTGCACCAGCGTCCCTGTCCACCAGCAGCCAACACGACTGCACTGATGTCCTACACTGACCGTCTAGTTCCTGATCAGATGCAACCCATTACTCACACTGGTTATCAACCAACAGAAACTAAAACTGTGTAAGATTTTTATGATTGAAAGAACAAAATAAGAAAAGAACCAACAAATAAGTAAATAAATTTAGTGAAGAAAAGCATTGTCAAGTCAAAAATTTTTAAGATTTAAAAATTACTAAACTGTTATGTTAGTAAAAGTTTCTCTCTGAATGAAACCTTTTAAAATGGGGTTATATTTTCCATTTTGTTCTCGAAATTTAGATTTTTTTATTGTAAATATATTTAATGTAGATATAATGATAAGAGTGGCCATATTCTGCAGATACTGATGATTATTATCAATAATGCTGTATCAGCCAATTCAAATGATTGCACGTTTGAATCAGTACATTAAAATTTAAATGCTACATTGGCAATTAGCAAGAATTCTTTTTTTAAGTGTTCAAATGCATAACAGTTGAAACTTACTTTAGAGGATTGCAACTTCATTACAGAAAACATATTACAAATTGAAAAGAATTTTTTTTGATATCCTTCTGAATTTTTTTTATATTTATTAACGGTTCAAAATAAAGTACAGTACCATATTTACTTGAGTTTAAGACACAATCAATTTATGGCAGGCACAATTATCTTCTAGTCCTTGGTTTAGCAAAATAATTATGTACAAATTTGAGATGCATTTTAAAATTTAATTTCTAGAACAAATTAAAATTGTAAAATGGAGAATGGCATCGATTGCAAGATGCATCCAATTTTCAGAATACAAAAAAAAATTGCAAAATGTTATGTTTTAAAATTTAGTTAATTATGTGATTTTATTCTTAATTTTATAATTGAATTTTTAGTTTTTTACTAACTGCATAATTTTATGAAGAAAAATTTTTAAAATTACATTTTTGAAGCAATTTTATAAGTTTTACGAAATGTGGAAACAAAAAAAGAATTAACTCTTTGTAACTAACCACAACACGATTATTTGGGAAAAAATTTAATTAGGAATATTTAACAAACTGTTTACATATAGCAAGTAACAAGCATTATATAGCCTATCTCACTACAAAATTTATTACAAAAAAAAAATTAGTTTATATGGTGAAACATCCTAAGAAATTAATCATAGAGTAAAAGTAACGGCCTGAAAATATTGTAACACAACATGACAGATGAAGCCTAGGCTTTCTTGCAGGTATTTTGCAACAATATATATTCAGGGACTGGAAAAATTCACTGTTTAGATGGCCATCAGGATAGACTGCACATTCCCCTGTACACTCGGGCAAATAACACAAGTTCATTGTCTGCCGACTTGTGAGTCGTCTCAGCTGGTTCGTCTGTGATTCGATCCTTCTTTGGTTGAAGGGTATAAATATTTGGTTGACGAGATTCATCCAGATGAACAGTAAGCCAATAGCAAAAATCATTATAAAGGTATATGTATTTCAATTCTAGCCTATCGCCGAATGAATCCGCAAATTTTTCCGGTCTCTATATATAGTTGATGAGTAGGGACAAGATTTTATGGCTTTAATTTTAGTCCAATTTTGTTTTTTTTTAACGCTGTTGTGTAATACTTACTCCACCGATAAAATAATCTGTATTAAATTGGTGTCTGAAACCAGTACGTTAAAAACATTAAAAAAAATGAAATGGTGATTATTTGTGGTTTAGAAGTGATTCGATAAGAGATGCACACAGGAGAGAGACGGAAGGGGTGAGGGGGGGTGGTAAGGGGGGGAAGGGCGAGAGGTCACCGGTCAGCAGGATGCCCGCCAGGTCTCCCTCCTGCACCAGCTTGCCGGTCAGCACGCGGAGGAAGTCGGCGAGACGGCGGTCCCCGAGGTAGGTCAGGGCGAACGCCACCCGGTCCTCCACCGCCATCCCCGACTCGTTCTGCCCCGCGCGACGGCAACACAACACAACACAAGGTCGGTAGAAACGCCTTTGGTACCTATCAATAGTAAGTAGGGTTATTCATGTTTTTGTCAGAAATATTTGCTGTCACAGTATCTTGATAGTTGGGGTATAATTGGATATTTTAAAACTTTTGAAAAAAAAAAAAAAAAAACCTAGAGCTCAAAACTAAAAGAAATTTTTTTTTTTCATTTCGGATTTTTTTTTGATTCAGAACCGTGAATAATTGGCCTATCTACTGTTCACGGTTTGATATTGAGTTATGTGACAAGCTGTGTACATTGAGGTGGTTCGGTGGTAGGGCACTGAATTTCGTTGCCACTTTTGTGGTTTTCATTCTAAAACATTTATTTGCAAAATAGTGCATACGTATGAACGTGAAACAATTTAACCAAATCATCATTACAATAATAAAATATAACTTCTTGTAATTATGTAATTATAATTATGTAATTATAATTACTTCTGTACACCCACCCCTCAAAGTAACGCTCTAATTCATTCCAGGAAAAAAAAAAAACACTAATCAAAACAGCTCTAACCAAATACGTTTTTCCCATAAGAATGTTTGTTAGTCAAAATAATTTTCATTTTCCAATCAGGCGTATGTGCCTAATCAAGACACTGCTCCCGTTAAAATTAATCTACTGTACAAATATATATTTTAAGTAACTACATTTGAATAAATAATGAAAAACATTTTAAAGACTAAACACCTGAAATTATATATTTTAAAAATACACGTACCATATTATGTATTTATATAATAGGGCTTGGCATAGTATTCCAAAGTAAGTAGGCACGATAAACAACATTTCTGAGTCACCAAATAATGTTATTAATACAGGAGATATACTTCAGTTCCAATACGAATTTTAAAAAAGCATAAACTTAACGTTTTCAATTATTAGAAAGATTATTTAATCGGTTAACGTAATTCCCGACCATGTTGTTTACTAAATGCCTGTCTGCCATGAATTGCCACTAGCGTATCCTATTATACGCGAGGTAAACTAGCCCTTAAAGCTTCTAGCTCTACTCTACAGAGCTGCTGCTGAAATGTGAGTTGGCATACATAAATATTGTTTTTTATTCATCACACTATTAATTCGTTGCAGTATTGTATTTAATGCTAAAGAAGTGCTATTGCCATTGTGCGCGCATGGAAACAAAAATTCACGTAAAAGAAAACAGTGCTGCTTCAAATCATACCATAATTTATAGGCATCGTTACCTCAAAATCGTGCCAATCAAAAAGCATTACTTCGAGGGGTGGGTGTACAAGGTTCCCACACTCTCACTTCGGCCAAATTTTCCTGAATTTTTTCTGTTCCCCCATCCCATCTAACAGTTTTACATATTTCATGAGTCTAAAATACAAAATTCTAACAAAATATACTTCAACGAACATGCATAAAATGCCAAATGACTATACGTAAAATGTTTTCCTGCACAATATAAAGTTTGCACTGTCATCATTTCAATCAACACTGCATAACTACTACATAGCTCTACCAGTCTGGATAAGAAAACTACTATCTAGCAAAATTATTCTTTTATTGCAATCATGTGACAGTGCTTCAAATTAATTAATATATGTGTTTGTATAACACATGTTTAATTAATGCTAGCAAATATCAAATACGGATCATTAAATTAACATAAATTTATAATTAAAATACGTTCAGTTTTAAGGCACTAAGAGTTTATATTGTCTAAAAAATATATATCTGCTAGCCTACTGTTTTGTAGTTCTTACTTATTATTAGAGCCACGGAATTTTCGCGCATTTATTTAGTCGCAAGCTAGAATGCAAACCTCCACACTGTCACAATGTGTTCATGATTGGCCCGCAGTTATCTGGACACGCCCCTCTACGACCGTGAGCCAACAACGCCCAGCTAGGAGAGAAGTAAGCGAGTCAGGTAGTGCCAAATAACAAGGATAAAAATTTTCTCGCTAAGAAATCAACCAATGGGAAAGTAAACATGGGTCGAGCACACCTATAACTTTGAATTCTGTCCTGAGGCCAGGGGAATCCGCGAAATTTCCAGGACTTTACTTAATTGTTAGAAGTGAGCAAGCGCTCACCAAGACGGCATCGTAGTTATCTCCTTCCGCGGTGAGGAAGCCGAAAGCCGCGCGCAGGTAGGGGTCGGTCAGCTGTGACACGGATGTCTGGCACAGCTCCCGCCACATGTTGTTGCGACTGTCTGAGAAGCCTGCGCAGACGAAACAACCCCAGCCACGTCACGGGGACCACAAAGCAGCAAAGTCTTTTTTCCTAGCAGCAGCAGTGCATTCCTACCGAGACAAGCATGTATTCGATAATTCGTAAAACACTTAAAAACCAACCTTCAGTGCAGTTTCAAGTACAGTACTACTTATTTTTCACAATGCTTGAAATTGAGGACATTTAATAAATTTTTTAATTCAGATTACTTCATGCTCTGGTAAAATTGTGCTTGATAACTACAGACAGTTGTATTCAGAGGCACAATTTGACTGGTTGAAAGACCTTTCGTTTTTGATTGGCTGTGATTGGCGAGGAAACTTGTGCTGGTGATCGGAACAGTTAAAATGTTGTTGTTATACAATTGAGTATTTATGTTACGCTTGAAAATACCTGTAGTAAATTTTAATTTATTCCACCGACCAGAGGAGTATGGAGATGACTTGATGTAAGTTTTTGGACATACGCCATTGCTAAGAACTTTTTCTGTTGAAAAAAAAATTTAAAAAATATTAAAAAAATAAAGAAATAAATAAATAAAACCCAAAAAAGACAAAAAAAAAATCACAAAATTAAGCAAAAAATTGCTGTTGTCAAGAAGGATATAAACACCACAAAATATTTCGTAACAGGAATATGATCAACACAACAAAGAAAAACAAAGAAAAATGTACTAAGAGAACGAAAAAAAAAAAACCACAAATGATGACGACACAGAAATATTGAACCCCGAAAAAATTCAGCATAACGGTTGAAACGAAACAAAAACACGACAAAACGAAAAGACGAAACAAACACAATAGTTTTCCAAAACTTGGGTTTTATTTATTTATTTCTTTATTATTTTTTTAATATTTTTATTTTTTTTATTTTTTCTTCAACAGAAAAAGTTCTTAGCAAATGCGTATGTCCAAAAACCTTACAACAGGTCATGCACTCCCATTTCACAAATCTTTCAAAGATAATAGTATGGAGATGCATTTATTTCCCCCGATTACCCGGACAAAAGACATTTTCGCGAAAGATGACTGCCTCGGGGGCACACGACTCACCCGAGAGGGCCAGCGCCACGATGTTGAGGTTGGGGGCGGCGGGAGCCCTCGGGGACGCCGCCCCGCGGTTCAGGATGGCCACGGCAAGCCGCAGCTTCAGGTTGAAGACGGCGATGGCTGCCGCCCGGGAGAAGGCCCCTTCCCCCTCCAGCTGGTCCAGGAAGGAGCCCAGCGCCGTGTCGCGGTCGAACTTCCAGCCGCACAGCAGCAGCGCCTTGGCCCGCTCGTCGCTCCTGGCGGGCAAGCCCACAGCCGGGGTACGCTCCATGGGCACGGCCGACACTTCCACGTCACGCCGTCCAACCTGGTTCCATTTTCACAGTGGTGTTCTAATATAACACAATGTAAAACCTGGGAAGGTTCATTACTCCCGGTAAAAGCTGGGAAGGTTCACTACTCTCGGTAAAAGCTGAGAAGGTTCATTACTCCCAGTAAAAGCTGGGAAGGTTCATTACTCCTTGTAAAAGCTGGGAAGATTCACTACTCTCAGTAAAAGCTGAGAAGGTTCATTACTCCCGGTAAAAGCTGGGAAGGTACATTTCTCCTTGTAAAAGCTGGGAATGTTCATTACTCCCAGTAGAAGAGGGAAGGTTCATTACTCCTTGTAAGCTGGGAAGATTCACTACTCTCGGTAAAAGCTGAGAAGATTCATTACTCCTGGTAAAACCTGGGAAGGTTCATTACTCCCAGTAAAAGTTGGGAAGATTCACTACTTTCGGTAAAAGCTGAGAAGGTTCATTACTCCCGGTACAAGCTGGGAAGGTTCATTACTCCCAGTAGAAGAGGGAAGGTTCATTACTCCTTGTAAAAGCTGGGAATGTTCATTACTCCCAGTAAAAGTTGGGAAGATTCACTACTTTCGGTAAAAGCTGAGAAGGTTCATTACTCCCGGTACAAGCTGGGAAGGTTCATTACTCCCAGTAAAAGTTGGGAAGATTCACTACTTTCGGTAAAAGCTGAGAAGGTTCATTACTCCCGGAAAAAGCTGGGAAGGTTCATTACTCCATGTAAAAGCTGGGAATGTTCATTACTCCCGGTAGAAGAGGGAAGGTTCATTACTCCCTGTAAAAGCTGAGAAGGTTCATTACTCCCAGTAAAAGCTGGGAAGGTTCATTACTCCTTGTAAAAGCTGGGAAGATTCACTACTCTCAGTAAAAGCTGAGAAGGTTCATTACTCCTTGTAAAAGCTGGGAATGTTCATTACTCCTTGTAAAAGCTGGGAAGATTCACTACTCTCGGTAAAAGCTGGGAATGTTCATTACTCCTTGTAAAAGCTGGGAATGTTCATTACTCCTTGTAAAAGCTGGGAATGTTCTAAAAGCTGAGAAGGTTCATTACTCATGGTAAAAGTAGTAATATTTCATTACAACAGGCTATGGTGCGATTCCATCTCTAACGACCTCATGTCAGCAACACATATAGCCAAATACCGTAAAGGCTATTTAATTCGGCACGCTTGGGACCATTAAAATTTTTATATTGCATAATTAATTTTAATTTAAAAAAACAACACTCTAATTTTAGTTTCTCATGTCATACAATGTATTAAAAACAATGAAGGAATGCTCAAAACTGAATTTTATTTATCATTATTTCTCCCCCATAATCATAATTTAATGCCAATTGTAGTTCACATAATTGTACGTTTATCAGCGCCTGTATATTGACAGCTACTAAATTATTTACAGACAAATCAATACCGGTCTTTCGAATGATACAAATTTGAATTAGTACATTAACATTTTAACACCTCACTGACAATCAGCAATGATTTTCTTTAAGTGTTACGGACTGCAACCTCATTACAGAGAACCTTAAGTGGCCCGCCTCGTCAGGGGTGTATCTGTGTTAGTGAGGCGGGATGATAAGCGCGACGTTCGCTGGTGCTTCTAGCGCGGTGTCTCCTCTGGACTGGCGCGCCGTCTTTTTGTCGTCACATGATAACTGTGAAATTTGAGCGGCGACAGTAACATTATTTTGCGGAGAAATGAAGATAAAGGTGTAATGCAAGTCCCTTAAGTGCTTTTTAATAATCTGTAATGGTTGTTTTACGCCTAAAAATTACTCTGAAAACATGCGTTTTGGCCATTTATAACTCCTCTAAAAATATAATTTAAAAACTTCATCCAAAATCAAAAGTACTTTCCGGCCCTCAGCGAACTCTTAAATGCTTTTCGTAAACAGACCCCCACTCTTGATATCTTGAGTAGTTTTGAAATTGCGTTGTTTTTCCTGAAGCTCTGATCACCGTATGTGTGCCTGGGTGCAGTGGCGTAGCCAGGATTTGTGTATGGGGGGTGTTAAGAAGCAAAGCCCCCCCCCCCCCCCATATTAAAGCGGGTGGTCCGGGGGTCCTCCCCCGGGAAAATTTGGATTTTAAGGTGTAAAATAGTGCTATATTAGCAGTTTTCGGTACTTAAATTTTAATATTGTAATGGTAAAAATTTTATTAATTTTAATATGAAATATGTTTGAGTGATGAATAAAAAATTAATTAAAGATTTGGTGCTAAAGGGAGGGGGGGTTTGAACACCTAACCCCCCCCCCCCCCCTGGCTAGGCCCCTGCCCGGGTGGGCGGGGGCCTTAATTTATAGCATATCCCATTTAGAAGAAAGTGTGCTTGTTCGTGAATACGAGGCGGACTGGAGCACGAGGCGGGCAGTGTCACCTCACGGATGATCCGGGCCGCGCGGCCGGGACCCACCTGTATATCCTGACGGTGGAGTGCAGGTTGGGGTCCCCCACGTCCGACCAGGGCAGGCACAGCGTCTCCGACTTGAGCAGCGCGCAGCCGTTGGTCGGCTGGGACGAGTCAAGCTTCAGCACGCACCTGCGCACACCGAGGCCAGGGGGTCCGAGGTTAGCTCCCGGGGCTCGGCCCCCCGAGCGGGGGGACACCGAGGCAACTGCCCGCTCGCGAGGGCGTCGCCAGCCGATGGCCTGGGAGGGGGGGGGGGCAGGCAAGTTGTGGGAAAAGTATGTATTTTTTTTTTAATCTCTAGGGCTCTGGGGGCAAGGGGGGGGGCACATGTCCCCCCTACCCCCCCCCCTCCAGACGACGCCCTTGCCCGCTCGGCTGAAACAACTGCCTTGCCCCGGGAAAAGAAAGCTTGGAAAAAGATCGTGGCTCATACATATCTGCAGTGCCTGCAGACGCTACCCAGCGACTCGTGTAGGGGAATCCGTTCGTTCCAACTGGTACTAGTTGGAAAGGATACGGTAGGGTTGAGTGGTGCACCAAGTATCGAAAAAAAAAACATCTGTACAAAAGACGGAATTTAAAAAAAAATAAAAAATAAAACATAAAAAAATATAAATACATTTCAATTTATACCCGAATGCTCCAACTGGCTACATATTTTGCCAGGCTGTGTTCATGTAATAAAACTTAAATATAATAAAAATATTAAATACAGCAATATCCGGCCAAGCTATATTTACAGACTATATTTCTCAAAAGAAATTCAAGTAAAGCCATCAAAAATCGGTAAAAAAAAAAATCTTCAAATTAGAAGAGCTTACTATTGCCAAAACATATGCCATGCTATATAATATAATTTTTTTTCCCCCTTTGAATTTGCTTTAACCTTTGTATTCTACATATACGTATTGCATTATGTGTTAAGCCTTTAGAATTCTTGTCATTTGTTGTTATTTATTATAACTATATTCAATTTCTGCACATTTAACTGTTGACTGCAAGCGGTATGATGAAATTACACACACACACACACACACACATGTATGTATGTATATAAAGTGTGTGTGTGTTTGTGTGTAATATATATGAAATGTAATATATTTATAATATTTTCCATTTCAAACAAATGGTATTAAATTTTTTTTTTTGGTCCACGTGTTGGGTGATGTTCGTTTCCATCGGTTTGAACCAATTCAGATCTGACATTCGCCCCGCATCAACAAAAACGAGAGATAGTCGGCGCCCGCGGGCGTGAACACGGAGAGCGCGCCCTGACCTGACGCCGGGCAGCCGGCTGGGGACGCCCCGCATGCTGCCGTCCTCCACCAGCGAGTGGCTCAGGGACAGCCAGTGCCACACGCTCCGGAGCTTCTCGTCGTCGTCCACCACGTCGCCGTTCAGCCACAGCTGCTCCTGCGGGCACATCCCCGGCCCACGCGGCACTCGCTGGAGCCACACCACGTCGACCAGTGGTTGTGTATGGGGGGTGTTGAGAAGCATGGCCCCCGGAGAAAATTTCGATTTTAAGGTGTAAAATAGTGCTATTTTCAGCAGTTTTCTTCGGTACTTAAATTTTAAATATTGTAACGGTAAATATTTTATTAATTTTTAATACGAAATTTGTTTGAGTGATTAATAATAAATTGATTAATTTTTTTGGGTGCTAAAGCGGTTGGGGGTGGTTTGAACCCCTAAACCCCACCCCCCCTCCCCCTGGCTACGCCCCTGACGTCAACATGAGTCTCACATATGACGTCTCCCTCAATGTCCCCTGTCCTTTTTTTTTTTTTTTTTTTTTTTTAGACAACTAACCCATCTTTCACAAATAAATAACCAAAATCCAACCTTCAACATCCCCCAGCTAGCCTAGTTCTCTCTCCATCGGTATTTCATTTCATATTTAACATTTTATTTAACAAAAACTAAAACTCATAATAAAATCTGTATACATGAATTTTGTTAAAAAAAAAAAAAAAAATTAGGTCTTTAGTCTAGCAAAACAAATAAAATTAAGGAACTCAATATTAACGACAGACTTTCTAGCACCTTTTCATACTATCGGGAAAAAAATTTTCTCGCGTTCGATTTCGATGTCTTCTTTCTCCCTCTAAGATCATCATTTTCTGTTTGAAACAGGGGGTCACAGTGACCGAGATATCAGACTACCGATCACCCACCAAGCAACCCGGATTCGATCTTCGACCAAACACAGATTTCTCACGTGACAGATGTTGTCATTGGCAAGCGGATTTTCTCTTTCCGTCAATGCTGTATTCTCATCCAATCACCTCTTGCCCAACCCTAATGAGCATAGTAAGAGGTGCAGGCACTTTTGCAAGGGGTTATAAATAGGGACCCAATTTTATCGTTTTATTATTAGGACAGTTTCATTTTTTAAACAGGAGATTTCAGTGTTATTGTTTTTATATTCATATATTGTCTTTATTCATAAAAATTTAAAAATAGTTACTATTCAACAAATATCAAATTAAAATATTTCTTAATACTTATCTCACTGAAAGAGTCTCATTTTTACTAAACAATTTATACAATAAAATCATTAGTAATAAGCATGTTTAGAACAGAACTACGAATTAAAATAAATAAGCACATATTTTTGTTTGAACAATTTGCTAACATAATTAATGCCAAAACGTGTTATAATAAAGAGATGCAAGATCAAATGTAATACACATTAATATTTTCCAATCCATTTAGTTTGTAAAATTGGTGCAAAAATTAATGATACAACAGTATGAACTATAAGCGAACTTAAAACGACGGCAGTGCTGTAATGTGATTTGGCGGCTAGTATCAACAGCCGGAATCCACTGTAATAAATCTGAAATCAAACAGTTAAATTGGTGCCAGATTAAGGGCCCCGTCTACCTGGACACACATACAGAGTGAAGAAGTTCATAAAAAAAAAAATATGTGTTTTAAAAACTGCTCATGATATCCAAGTGCTGTCAGTTTATGAAAAGCTTTTACCAATACGCTGATATCTCCTGTTTAAAAAATGGAAATGTCCTAAAAATAAAATGATAAAATAAGGTCCCTATTTATAACCCCTTGCAAAAGTGCCTGCACCCCTTCCTTTGCCAATCTTTATAAATCACTCATTCCTCTCCCAAAAAAAATTTACTATGCTCATTAGGGATGGGCGAGAGGTGATTGGATGAGAATACAGCATTGATGAAAAGAGAAAATCCACTTGCTAATGACAACATCCGTCACGTGAGAAATCTGTGTTTGATCGAAGATCGAATCCGGGTTGCTTGGTGTTTCATTTTTAAATTGTATTTTTATAACATTAAAAATGGCTAAAACGCATATTTTCAAGGTAATTTTTAGGCATAAACACCAGCAGGGGAAAGGGGTGCCACAGCCCGAGAGTAAAACACACGGGGTTAACCGACATGTCATCTTTGGATACGGTGCTTGTATGTTGTATACTGCCCATATTTTGGCCTGCATACGTGCAATAAGCAGAAAACTTTAAAATAAACAGAAAGTTTCCATTTGACATCATTCCAGAAGTACGGGCGCACCCTCTGGGATCTATGCCCGTTAACACCAGGGGATAAGATTCTTGAAAACACTAAAGAGACTCGCACAACACCTTTAGTTTCATTTCTCCAGCCACGTTACATTACGGTCGCCACTCGAATCTCCATACGTGACGAGAAGACCGCAATAAATAAAAATAAACATTTCATTGATTTACAATTTCGAAAAAATTAAAAATATATTTTTTTAAAATAAGTTAATTAACTGTTTAACAGATAAGATTTATAATTACTCTTAATACATTACAGTATGATAAATTATATAACATTATAATCATTTTTAAATACATGTTTTATGTTTACCATTTAAATTACTTTATTTTGATATACATAAAATGTAATATATTAAAATATATAAAAAAATTATTTTATGAATAAATATGATTCTAATTATAAAATACAGATTAAGTAAATCATACTCGTTTGATTGCTCGCGGCTTTTTCTTTTGAAAGAAGCTGAGGATTTTAAACACTAATAACAGCTAATGCCTGTTAGGCATTGCAATGCCTCTTTCAATTTTTTTTTTTTGAAGTCAGCAACAAAACATTATCTCCTTATTTCCCTAGATTTCTCTCAACTCTCTATCTAGGTATATCTCCCATTTTATCTCTTCATTATATCTGTACCCTTATTTATATATCCATATCTCTCAATCTTATTCTATCTCTATCTATCCCTCTAGATCAGTGATTCCCAAACTTTTTCAGCTGGCGACCCACGTTTCCTTATAGGAATACCTCTACGGTCTATCGGTCCATGGTGTAGTAAAAAACCTTATGTGTATCGTATCCCTTTCTTATGGATATATAATTTACCACTAAATATTGAATATATATATTTTTTTAAAGATACCCATTGATTATTGATAAACAATTTGTGTTCTGATTTGAAAATGGTTGACAAAATATAAGCACCTATGTAGCAAAACAGTTATTTATTTAACAATAGATATGTGTTTACACACAATTCGATTTGTTTAGATTTTTCTTATTTTTTTCTGATAGTTTATTCGATGGTTTCTGATAAGTTTTAGGATCGAGTCGCGACCCACATGTAACCCTTCCGCGACCCACTGGTGGGTCGCGACCCACCGTTTGGGAACCGCTGCTCTAGATGTATTCCTACAGCTCTAGATTTCTCTATATAACACTTTATATTGGACGTAGTTATGCAAAAAGGAACCAACCCACAATTTTGTTATATTTTATTTGAAAATAAATTAAAATAGTACAAGGTTGATTGTACCGTCGTTGTTATTATTATATCAGTATTTATACTAGACAGGGGCGCAACAACTAAATTTCCAAAGGGGGGGTGGGCAATATACCTTTTTATAAAGAATCATTGATCCCCCCTATTGAAGTGGGGGGGTCCGGGGGTCCTCCCCCGGGAAAAATTTGTATTTCAAGGTGGAAAATGGTGCTATTTAAGCAGTTTTACTATCTAAAAATTGATTATACAGCACTTTCTTTGCCCCCCCGTTGCCCCCACTTCAAGGTTTCAGAATGGGGAGGGGGGGGGGGCAAAATACCCTTGGCCCCCCCCCCCCCCACCCCTGTTGTTGCGCCCCTGATACTAGACCATTAAAATTACACCCAACATTATGTTATCAATACGAGAATTACAATTTATGATCAACTTTAACTTCGAAATGCTCGGAATAGGTTTCATGTGGGTTGGCATAACCACGTCCCTCTCTCTCCCACGGCACGCCAGCCCAGAGACGCGGGATAGCACCCACCTTGAGCCCGTACTGGCCGACGGCGCGCCGCTTCATGACCACGCCCACGTCCCCCAGCCGCGCGTACACGCAGTCCCGGTCCGTGACCAGCTTCAGGCCGCGGCGGCCGTGCGTCCAGACCAGGTGCGATCCCGGCGACCAGTTCAGAGTGATGCGCTCCGGCACCACGTGGTCGATCAGCGTCCCTGCGGCGCCGCGCCAACCCGAGAGACACTCAGACAAAACACTGACAAAGGTCAAAGAACCGTTAGGGACCGGAAAAATTCGCGGATTCAATTACCTCTAGCAGGGTTGGGTCAGTAGAATATGTATATTCTACGTGTATATTCTACTGTAGAATATGTAACGTAAAATACCGTAATCACTCGCGTAATGTCCGCAGTAATTTGACCACATTTATGGCCAAAAAAATGGGGTGCGGACATTATGCGAGGAAAAATACAAAAATAAAAAATTTTGTGTTCTATTCAAGTCGTGCGTCTTTGTTCGAATGAGGGCGGCGGGGGAGGCAACAACGCGGCAGGAGGGTGAGAGAGGCAACGACTCCGCAGGGGGGAGAGAGGCAGAGGCAGAGGCAGCGCTGTGTCAGGAGGGGAGAGAGGCAGAGGCGTGGCTTAACCTCCCTCCTGCCAGCTAGCCAGCCAACCAGACAAAGGAGTGTTAGAATCCTTGACCCACTTCCCTTCCTCCTTCACTTCCCCTCTTCTTCTCCGTCAACACTCCACATCAACACAGCGGCAGCGAGCGAGGGCGAGACCAGCTTTCTTTATCTTTATGTCGTTTGAGATAGGACTAACTGCTTACGTCTGGCATGCCTCACGACGGTCCTACTGAGAACGGACAAACTATAACACCAGTCTCTGTATCACTGCCGCTTCCAAAATCACCTCCCACCGCTCACAATACATGGCTTGTTGTTTGATGCATGCCAAGCTGCCCTGCCCTCAGATAAACCCAGAAAAATGCGTTTTTACATTTTTTCTCAAAAATGTTTACAAAACAAGGAGGGGGGCTTATACGCGGGCGGGGCCTTTACGCACTCATGCCTTGAACTTGCGTGCGTGTTGGTCATTGGTCAGCTGTGTTTACCGTTACCGTGCTTTGTTCAGTTCAACGAATTTCCCCACCCTTTCAGAACAGGAGAGAAAGGACAGCTCAAGGTCACGGCTTTGTTTACAGAGCCGTCAACTTTCCATTCGTACTGCGTCCTTTAGGGGTGGCCAAAGTTGTGTTGCCCGCCGTAGACGACTGGTGCGGACATTATGCGAATTTTTAATTTTTTCTTTTAAGGATATATAAATAAAGGGTGCGGACATTATGCGAGGGCGGACATTACGCGAGTGAATACGGTATTGAATTTTCTACATATTGCACATGTATAATACTCATCTTTTTACAGCCTGCTTTTAATGAGTGTCTTTGCGTACATAAATTAACATGATACGATTGGTTGTCAAATTTATTTATAACTTTGTAATAATAAATTGAAAGTATTCATGAAGGAACAAACACACTGTGTTTCATCTAGTGATACTTAACCGAAATCACAAGCTTTAGAATTTCTCAATATTCATCAGAAGCAACATCATACAGTTTTAGCGTGTGGTAGACGTGCAACAACTTCTTGGAACGTTCAAAGGTTAGTCTGTTCCTCAATGGACAATGAACGAAAGACCAGTTACTAAATACTCTCTCCATCTGTGCTGAAGATGCAGGAATATTTAGCAGTTTCAGAGCTAGTGTGCTTAATACTGGATACTGGGAATAACCTTAAAGAATATTCCAACTACCTGAAAGGTAGATTTTCATTTATTTCTGAATAGTCTACATATTCTACATTTTCTACACTATTTTCTACACGTATGTAGAATATTAATATTTTACACGTCATTACCCAACCCTGTACCTCTAGGATAGCCTCCATTATCCTCTGCACATCTCAAGTAAACACGCGCGTTCACTGGGTACCTGCTAAATTGTGAGGCGTCTAAACTGGGTAGCTTGTGATTCGACGCTTCATTGGTCGATAGTCTCTCATTGGCCGAGAGAACTCCAGTTAAAACTGTGAGCCAATAGCAGAACCAGCAGAATTGTACACATGTTTGAATTTCAGCTATATCACGAAAATGAATCCGCGAATTTTTCCGGTCTCTACACATAACACATAAAACATACAGGTAAAATCATATAATTAAGTGTTAAGAGAACAATTGAAGGAAAAATAATATAGATATGACAGACATAAATCAGAATTTATGATTAAACACTGTTGGAATTCAAATATAGATTATTGTAGTTTGTTATAAGTCTATAAATAATATCATTATGAGCAGGGGCGTAGCCAGGGGGAGGACTTTCAGCTCGAGGGTGCATCATCACCACATAGCATGAAATAACTCAATTCCCGCTTTACGCTCTACTCTGTGTACTCTTCATACTCGTAATCAGTGGCGTAGCCAGGATTTGTGTATGTGGGGGTGTTAAGAAGCATGTCCCCCCCCCCCCCCGTCCCACCCGTATTAAAGGGGGGAGGGTGGGGGTCCAAGGGTTCTCTCCCGGGAAAATTTGGTTTTTAAGGTGTAAAATAGTGCTATTTTAGCAGTTTTCGGTACTTAAATTTAAATAATGTAATGGTAAATATTTTATTAATTTTATTATGAAATTAAATATTTGGTGCTAAGGGGGGGGGGGGGGGTGTTTGAAACCCTAAACCCCCCCCCCCCCCCCTGGCTACGCCCCTGCTCATAATGATATTATTTATAGACTTATAACAAACTACAATAATCTATATTTGAATTCCAACAGTGTTTAATCATAAATTCTGATTTACGTCTGTCATATCTATATTATTTTTCCTTCAATTGTTCCCTTAAAATTTAATAATATGATTTTACCTATATGTTTTATGTGTTATGTGTTATGGACATTAACACTAAAATTTAATTTCATATAATTCTTGTCTCCGGTTTATATTTACATGTGTTTTTTTTTTCTTTTTCTTTTTTTAATACTAAGAGAATCTACTTGATCTCACAATGAATTATTTATTGGAAAACTCGACTGAAAATAAAATCGTTCATCTAATTTGGAAAATGATTTGGGGCCAGGGGGCCTCCGCTCCTCTGCTGCCCCCGAGGCCTCCAGACCTCTAGATCCGGCCCTGACACCAAGCAAGTATAACTTATATATAACGCATGCACATAACTGCATGCAGCCGTTTCTTTTCTTGGCACCTTCCGAGACCTCTACGTGGAGAGAGGGAGAGGGAGAGGGAGAGGGGGAGGGGGAGAGAGAGTGAGGGGGAGAGAGAAGGGGGGAGAGGGACGGTGTGGACCCGAGGGGGGGGCGAGAGGGACGCACCAGAGGTTGACACGGCGAGCAGCCGGCTCTCGTGCGCCGGGTGCCAGGAGAAGGAGGCCAGCCCCGCTCCGGCACCCGGCACGGCCACGGCACGCTCCAGCACGCACGGCTCCACCTCCTCGCTGCCCACGGTCGTGTGCTGCACGTTGTGGAGCAGCACGGCGGGAGAGTCTCGAACCAGCACCGCCAGCATGTTGCGCCTGCGACAACCCACCGTCGCTCTGCCCCCGGCCTCAGGGCTGTACCGGCACCCGACAGCGGTATTATAATTAGGGATCGGAAAAATTCGCGGGTTCAATGACCTGTAGGATGAACTCCATAGTACCACGTACACTCGGTCAAATGCCACCCACCCATTGGCTGCTGTCGTGTGAGACGTCTCAGCGTAGCAGCCTGTGATTCGATAAAGCTTTGGTCGGGTGTTTCTCATTGGTCAAGCGTCATCCAGGTGAGTTGCGAGCCAAATAGCAGAGGCATCACTGAGGTATAACTATTTGTATTTTAGCGTATCGCGAAATGAACTCGCGAATTTTTTCTGTCTCAAATTATAAGTTCGGTTTCTGCAAATATTGAACCCACACAAGTCGTCGACTTCCGGCTACCGAGAGACGGCAGAGATGATCTTCGGCATCGTCCGGACCTTTTTGGTTCGTCCTCCCGATGGCTGGAGCGCCGACGGATACCTGACTGCGCTAACTACGGCTACGATATGTGTTACTGGAACGAAGAGGAGAAATATGTGATTTCCACGGCATCTCAAAATCGTGTAATTCAAAAGAGCTCACCCACGTCTTTGAAATAGGATTTACGTCATTGTATCGGCTCAGGTGTCGGTACACACAGGTTGCACATCGATTGAATCAAGTGTATGTAATGCCTCGGATGTGAAAATATGAGGTTGAACTTGGTAAAAGCTTTTACGTGGATTTTTGTGTGCCCCTGTGCGTTTGATTGTAACAGTAAATAATATAAAAAAATTAATAAATATTTGTAGTTACAATTTTGTGGTATTTATAGAAACTAACTTACAATAAGCCAATTTGTGTGTTGTACAATATAGGAATTTATATAGATAAATATCCTAATATTAGGTACCAAGGTTTTTTTTTGTCATGAAGCAGATAGATTAACCTGACATTGTTAGTTCAACATAAACAAACACAACCTCTAATATCTAATGAAACCTTATGAAAGTTATAACTTTTTCACAACTTTTATTTTTTAAAATACTTGCTATGTTTGTTTGTCATAATGCCGAGAAGCTCTATGGCTAGTTTAAGTTTTTATTTTATCATTTATCTGAGCTACACTTTTAAGAAGAGAACAAACCCCCCCCCCCCCCCTCCCGAAAGTGAAGACGTGACGGCGTCAATTTGCAGCATCCGAGTGGGGGGAGGAAAAAAATTAACACGACGGACGTGCCGGGCGAGATTGCGAGTCGCTCGGCTCGCTGACGGGACGGGCAGACCGGAAGTCCCGGCCGGGAGGGGGGGGGGGGGGGGTGTAACGCAGCTTTCAGTGAGATTTTTGTTCTCAGCTGCGTTTACAGTGGCTCAAAGTTACAGGTTATGAGCAAGATTTTATTTGTATCCTGGTAACTTAAATTTTCATTTCGGTTCGCTGGCGGGACGGGCGGGCCGGGAGGGTCTACACCTCCACGCACCTGGTGGGGCACCACAGCACCTTGCTGACGGGGCGGCTCTGCCCCAGCGTCAGGATGGGCTTCTCGAAGTTGCGCGTGTCCCAGATGGCCGCCTGGTTCTCCACGTGCGACGCCAGCTGGCAGTCGTTCTGGGCGTCCGCCGCGATGCCGTACACGGCCTTGGTCTGGGTGCAGTTCACGGGCCGGCCGGGGTCTGCGGACACACCGCTTCCACTCGGGCCCCGCGCCAACGTCACATCCCGACGTTTAAAACATCCACCAGGTCAAACTGACTTGCGGATACTGTTCTCGACGAAGCTGTACAACCTATTTTTTAAAACTATGGGACTGAAAAAAAAAAATTAATTGTTCAACGTTTACAATGTTTGAACTGATTTAAGTGATTAACCAATTGGGTTCTATGTATAACATCACTATTTTTTTAAACTATGGGACTGAAAAAAAAATTAATTGTTTAACGTTTACAATGTTTGAACTTTTTTAATTGATTAACCAATTGGGTTCTATGTATAACATTACTATTTTTTAAACTATAGGACTGAAAAAAAAATTGTTTAACGTTTACAACGTTTGAACTGATTAAGTGACTAACCAATTGGGTTCTATGTATAACATCATTCAATAAAAATTATAAAAAAAAATTAATAATGATACTGAACAATTCATAAAAGCGAAAGGAGCACCTTCATTTTTTTTTTAAGAAACAAACTTCGTTCAAACAAAACATATAAAACACAAAAAAAAACTGAATATTTTCATGAGCGAATCTTAAGCTTTAAATGTTTTGAAGCTTTGCAAAAAATGCGAACACGAGTCTCCACAACTGTGGGGCCATTAAAAATTCCAGAAAAACCAGACAAGGGTTTGAGTTTCAGTCTGTTTAGTAAGAAACCCTTAGTTGTTTCTTGTCTCTTTAAGCATTTATGATACGATGATATTATATATTTTCCTGATCTTATCAACATTACGTAAGTCTGGTATTAACTAACTGGCTCCAGCTTATCACAACCGAGTCTGTGACAGCAGCTGACGTAATGTTTCTACTGTAGGCCATGAATACTGGCTTCGACAACTGTCAAGAACTAAGTCCTACTGAGCAATGAGTAATTAAAAAATAAATTTAAAAAACTTGTGGTTTAAGCTGAAATTAATAATATAAGAAGCTAAGATAAAAAGGTAAGATCCTAAATTTTAATTACTTAGCTCTTTGTAGCTTTAAAAAAACACACACACACATACAACCATCAGTGTGTGAGTGAGAGCATCACATGGTAGTAAGCTTTTTAAGTAGTAAAGATTTATGTACTAGTATAGTAACAGATTAGGTAGTAAATGTTTGCGTAATTGCAATAAGTTTTAAGGGGATAGCATTCTAAATTATTTTGCTTCTTATATTTAGAGTTTCTGCACATTATTATAAATGTATTAGTAAAACTATAACCATATTTAATTATTTGTAAAAAAAAAACTTTTCTTACTAAATAAGTCCATATATATTGTTTTTTTAAAAGCAAATATTTACGTCAGTCCTAGAATGTACTCAAAGCATGAAATCATGTGTTATAATTATAAAGTTTGGATTAACCGTTTATGTAACCTTTATCTTAAAACTCTTTATTTTTTGTACATAATTTGTAAGTCAATAAAAATGAAGATATCACAAAACACTAATAAAAACTCAGGTTTCTATAATTTTGAGAAAAAAAATTTTTTATTAAAATTTGCTTTTTTGTTAATAAAAAATATAAAAATCATTAAATAAGTACTTACTTAGTAGAAAAGTTTTTTTATAAACAATTAGTTAAGGAAGTTAATGATTATTATTGTGAATCTATGTAAAGACATGTGCAAAAATACAAAATAATAAAATCGAAATAGTTCAGATATGTTTACTTTAAGCCTATGCGAATAGTAATTTTATGATAAGTGAATATCAAATTGATTGTTTAAAATATTGGCGAGTTGAATAAAACTGTGAATATTATTCTCGATGAAGCTGAATTACACTTATTTGATACAACACAGGCACAAAGTAAAAAAAAATCATAAAATGCTTGTGATGTTTTAACTGATTTAAGAGATTAACCAGTTGGGACTTATGCATAATATCATTCAATAAAAATTATAAAATAACCATGCTTGATATTAATAATAAGCATTCATTAAACCAAAAAGTAGAGACACCTTTTGTTTTTTTTTTTAAGTAACCAACTTCATTCAAGCGAAACATATATTACACAAAACATACATTCACACACCCATGCATGCACACACACACACAAGCAAATCTTAGGCTTCTAATAATGTGTTAAATGCAAAGCCTCACATCAGACACGAAGCTTTGCGTCACAAACAAATAGCAAATCCTGGCGAAGTCAAATGGAATACTGACAACCACTGGGTAGAAGGTTGGCACAGGCCTGACATCGGACACGAAGCTTTGCATCACAAACGAATAGCACAAATTTCCCAGCGAGTCACAAACGAACAGCAAATCTCCCGGCGACGTCAAATGGAATACTGACAACCGCTTGGCGGAAGGTTGGCACAGGCCTAACATCGGATACGAAGCTTTGCGTCACAAACGAACCGCAAATCTCCCGGCGAAGTCAAATGGAATATTGACAACCACTTGCATGAAGGTTGGCACAGGCCTAACATCAGACACGAAGCTTTGCGTCACACACGAACAGCAAATCTCCCGGCGACGTCAAATGGAATACTGACAACCGCTTGGCGGAAGGTTGGCACAGGCCTGACATCGGACACAAAGCTTTGCGTCACAAACGAACAGCAAATCTCCCGGCGAAGTCAAATGGAATATTGACAAAAATAAAAGCCTGTCTCGAGAGGAATACACAGAGTCCGAGTGCCAAAACTTTCCCGGGGTGTGGCGGCCTCGATCGCCGAGAGATTTCTCTCGTCCCTGGCTGTAATATTGAACATGTATTTTTTCCCTCCCGAGACACCACTACCCCCTATATAACCCGAAATGGGTGTTGCGACGGCACAGGTCGGCACAGGCCTGACATCTGACACGAAGCTTCAAGCGAGAGGGACGGCGGAATGTCGGAGAACGGGAGAGAAACGGGACGCACCGCGCAGGTCGTAGATCCGGATGTGCTTGTTGCTGGCGCCGACGACCAGCGTGTGGGGCTGCGGCCCCAGCCAGGCCAGCGAGTGGGCGGCCTCCGAGTTGCAGAGCTCCGCGGCGGGGCGGGCCGGGTCGCCCTTGCGCACGTCCCACAGCAGCACCGAGTGGTCGCTGCGGTACTTGTCGAGCGCGGCGGCCAGCAGGCCCGGGTCCACGGGGTTCCAGGCCACCGCGTTGCACTGCCGCGCGTGCGTCGGCACTGCGAGTCATCAGCAGGGTAAACTGGCGCCCTAGGCAAAAAACCTTAATTCCCCCCCCCAGCCCCCACCACCGTCCCCTCCGCCGGACACCCGAGAAAATAAAAATTTCCTTGCCTCAAAATACATCACGTAAGCCTAAGATTTTGTCAACAATCAAATGTAAGCAGGCACGTGTTTTTTTTTTTTTTTTTTACTTATTACAAATCATAAACAGGTCACCGTGGACTTTAAATAATTTGCTTATATCAATATATAAACATTCCAAACTGTTACAAAAATTCCATTTTCATCTAGTTTCAATAATCGTTAAACATTTATCATATCAGCTGTTATGTGTCGTGCTGCGCCGCCCCCAGCTACTTGGCGCCCTGGGCGGTCGCCTGGTTCGCCTGTGTGGACGTGCCGGCCCTGGTCATCAGTCCTTCACTTCACGCCAGTTGCTATCAGAAACACATCAGCCCCACTCCCTCGGACGCCTGCGCCACCCGTCATCTACAGTCATTCACACTGCGTAACTAACAATGACAATGACCCCCCCCCCTCCCTCCATCACCCAAAATCCTAAAAAAAAAAATCATTCCTACCAACAAATAATTTGAGAGCAAACAACACTAAATGTTTATGCACAGAAATTCAAGTACCTACTGATTTTTCCTTACGAAAAAGGAAACTGAACATTTTATACTTCTGGTTTTTTATTTAAATCGTTTTTTAATACTTGTTTTCTTAAGTCAACGGTTTGATGATCTCGTTATAACAAGTCATACATATTAATGTTATTAAACACATGTCAAGTTTGTTTTGAAAGAAATACATCGACACGTGCAAACTGGCGTTAAATATAAGACTACTGGGAAATACAATTCTTGCCCCCATTTCAGGCTATGAAGAGGAGGAAATAATATTATTGTGGCCCACTAGGGATTATGATGTTCCTTCCCAGATAATCTCTTATGCGACGTTTTGAGGTAAATCAGTCGTGATTTTCTTATCGTGTCCTGCTTATTTTTCCTTTTCTAAATCCTGGGAGGGTGAGTCCAGCCGGCAGAGCCAGCGGGGATCGCGGAGGGACGTACCCAGCTCCCGGCCCGGCAGGCCCAGCGCGTCGAAGGCGGAGGGCCCGAACGTCGTGAGGGCCACCTTGCCGTTGGCCTGCCCCACGCCCAGCAGCACGTCGGGCTCGGGCCGGGGGCACACGTCCACGCACTTGACGTACTGGTGGCTCGAGCTGGTGGCTAGCAGCGCCGCGCCCGTGCCCTGCGACAGCCGCTCCCCTGCGCGGCGCGGCGCACGCCTTCAACACCACACGCTCCGCGTTCGACTTCTTCCCGCCAGCCTTCCGGCGTCCCCGGAAACAACCTCTCAAACTGGAGGGTCCAACTCCCAAACTTCAAGAGGGATCAGTCCGAACCTTCTCGAACACGTAATTTTATACTGTTGTGGCCAGGGGCACAACAACTAAATTTCCAAAGGGGTGGGGGCAATATACCAATTTATAAAGAATCATCCATCCCCCCTATTGAAGCGGGGGGTCCGGGGGTCCTGCCCCGGGAAAATTTGTATTTCAAGGTAGAAAATTGTGCTATTTAAGCAGTTTTACTAACTAAAAATTGATTACACAGCACTTTCTTTGCCCCCGTTTGCCCCTACTTCAAGGTTTCAGAGGGGGGGCAAAATACCCTTGCCCCCCCCCCCCCCTGTTGTTGCGCCCCTGGTTGTGGCAAATCGGGAGGAGGAAGGGGTATCGCGTGAATTGAATTTTTGTGCTAATGTTCTTTTATTGTCTCGCGAAACAGGTTTAAGTTATTTTCAATGTCGCAAACTTACCTAACGAACCTTCCACGCAGTTGTACATTATTTTAATGCAGGTAACCTATGATAACCAAAACAGTCCACACTATTGAATGTAGTTAGACAAACCCAGGGATCGCAGCCTTCTGAGTAAAATGAGCCAAATATTAAGTAATCAGATTCTCAGATTTTTTAGAGAGCCGCACCATGTTGCCTCTAAGTGCAAGGCTGTGGACTGGCGTGCAGTCTTCTCTCGTCGTGGACGGGGAAACTATTATTTTTTGAGGCGTGACCATAAACATTAAATGGTGCAGAAATGAAGATAACTAGGTGTAGAGAAAGTTCCTTGAGTGCTTTCAAGAATCTTTTACCACGTGTTTTAATGTCTGAATTATCCTGGAAACACACACTCCAGCCATTTTCACTATTATAAAAAATAAAGTTTATAAACTGAAATACGGAAACAGAACTACTCATCCACCGTCAGCGTATTTTCAAATGCTTTTCGTAAGCAGACCCCACTGTAATATCTTTTCCGCATGTTTTTTTTTTCTGAAGCTCTGCACAACGTGTGTAGATAATATTCTTATAGTTTCTTTTGATACTGATAATTTCCTTATTAAATATTTGTGAAATAGAAAGATCTGTACATAAGATGCATATCTCGATAATTAATTTTCTATTACTATGCATTAAGATATGTATTTATGCCTGCAGCACGCCTATTAGACTTAGTAAGACTAAAAATAATATTGCATGTGAATATATTTATTAGGTACCAAACTAATAATAAATACTAATCAATTCCCTCTAAACAAAATTTTAAAATATTAAAAACTAAATTTTAATGACTTATGTTAATGCCTACATTTGTAACAGAATTGTGTACCCTAAATATATATATATATATATATCTTATATATAAAATTCTCATGTGACAGTTTTCGTTGCCATACTCCTCCGAAACGGCTTGACCGATTTTGATGAAATTTTTTGTGCTTATCCGGTATCTATGAGAATCGGCCAACATCTATTTTTCATCCCCCTAAATGTTAGGGGTAGTCCACCCCTAAATTTTTTTTTTATTTCCAGTTTTTGGTAGGAAATCACCATGGCAACGGCTGTTGCTTTGTTGATGCTTCATTCGTCTCTATGGCAACGGCTATTTCATTGTTAGTGCAGTCCTCATCACCGTTGAAATTTTGCAAGTACTTTAAATATCAAAAATTGCCCTTTTTTTTCAAGTATATATATTTTACAGACTTGAAACTTCACAGTAATGTTCCTTATGTTACGTAGGATGACATTTTCCGAAAATTAGATCCCATAGCATAGGTGGTTAAAACCAGGCAACAGTGGGTACTTTGTCTGCATGAGAACAGTATTTTGCATTGTTCATGCCTTCTGCGTCTCCATGGCAACGGGCATCGCGCGGCAGTGGCGTACCCACAACGAGGGGCATGTATTATGAGCGGCACAAGAGTGATCTGCCTGTAGACTGCCGTAGCGAAGTACGGGTACATCAGTTTTATGTTGCGTGCACGAGTCGGGAAACCATCGGTACATTATACAGCATTGTAATAAATTTTCACGGAATTTTTTATTATTTACCATTACTGTAAATGGGAGATGTGGCATAATTCTTTTTCCATTAGTATAGCCGTGCGAAGCCGGGTCGGGCAGCTAGTGTGTGTGTGTGTGTGTGTGTGTGTGTGTGTATATATATATATATATATATATATATATATATATATATATATATATTTTTTTTTTTTTAAATCTGTATAGACGAAATGTACAAATTCTGAAATTTGTTATCTTTTAAAGGTACTTATGTACATATTATTTTGTTGCAAATGTATGTTTCAGTTTCTCAATGTCTCACTTCGCTTTAGGATATGTAAACTGTACATATTACACTGATTCTTGCACAAATGACTTGTTCCATAGGCTCAATGGAATAAAGAAATAAATAAAAAATAGGTACACGTGTTTCTTTTAATGTTATACAACTTTTATATACCTAAGTAATATGTGTATGTGACACAGCATTTTTAGCAATGTGTTAATCTATAAAAACTAATAATTAACTAAATATTCACATACCTATTAAATATTGTTTTATAATACATGCATGTCTTCTGAAACTTTTTTTTTTTACAAACTAATACTTAAATACCACATAATTATTCACTAAGAAAGCATAAACAATAAAAAATGAAAAATTTAGTGTGCAGGTCAAAACTCATATGTAAGCAAAAAGTTCAAATATAAGGCTCTGACAAACAGAAATGTCTTGCAGATTTCCTCACCGGACCATTTGGAGTCATCTTTGATGGCAACCACTTCGTAGAGATGAATTTCTGTTCCCCAGGTGACGAACTTGTCGGCATGAACCGGGGACCACAGCACTTCTATTCTTGCACTGCCCATCTCTCAGCCTGCAAGGAACACACCAGAGCAGGGCGTGTCGTCTTCTGAAAGACCCCCGCACACTATCACACGATCACACGATCAGTCAAACCTCACCGATAAGTCACTGTTAAGTCCCACACGGGGTTGTATACATCTATTTTAAAAAACATCATTTTTTTAAAAAAAAACACGTACATACGACGGCCAGAATCACTAAGTTTGCAGATATATCGACACATCTAACTGCCATACACGTGCAAAATTTGTTTCTTCTGAGATGGAAAATTTTATTTTGTGGGTCCCCGACAGACCCCTAGTTTAATTTTAGTACACATATGGTCCATTAGTTGAGACATGCAAAATTCGTGGATTCATTTCGCGATAGGCTAGCATCAAAACAACTATACCTTCGTACCGCTTCTGCGATTGGCCCACGTTTTATCCGGGGAACTGTGAGCCAATGGGAAACACTAAACCAAGAAAGTGCCGAATTACGGACAGCCTAGTTGAGACGTCTCACGCGTCAGTAGCCAATGAACAGGTGCCATTTCCGCGAGTATTTAAAGGACTGTGGAGTCTATCCTAGAGGTCAATGAATCCGCGAATTTTGCAGGTCTCTATCTATTATATATGTTTGCGAGCACAAGTTTGTATAAAGATACTAGCAGGGTTGCTAAGAGAGAGGGGGAAGGAAAAGGAAGGGGGCAAAATCCCCAGTGCCTGAGAACAAGGAGGGGGGGGGAGGTTTAGATCCAAATTGTAGGACAAAAATTACAAATTAAGTTATGCTATTTTATCCTGAATACGTTTACAGTTATAGCTACAGTTGCTTTTAATTTTTAGAATTTTATTTTAGTTTCAAGTTTTGTAAAATTATATACTAATAGTTTCTCTCAAATGTCCATGGATACTAGGACAAAGCTATTTGACAAGTGATGTAATAGAATTATACCAACTTAGAATGATTTAATGGCTAACTCATGAAAAGTAATATTTATGGATATTCAAAACTGTCATAAATTATATATGGTATGATTTATTAACAGTATCAAACAGCTTCTTCCGCAAATATTGAACTATATTTTATGCTAGAAGATAAACTAAGTGGTTAAATAAATTGTTAAAATCTGGACATATGGTTCCTGCCAGAGACAAGGTCTACATAGATAGAAGTGAACTGACGCTGCCCTACCCAAGGAACAGATGTCGTTCCGGTCAGCCTGGAAAATTCGTGTGATGTGGAGCTAATTAGTGTGCGCGACGAGAATGGCTCAAGAATACCCACAGCCCACGGCAACGTCCGCCACGTTTCCCACAGGCAAGGATCCGGGTTCGGGCCCGCCGGGAATCGAACCCCGGTCGCCTCGGTGGGAGGCGAGTGATCTAATCACTCAAACACCACGCCTCCTTTACAATTTCATTTTCAAATGCCGATTTAATTATAATCACTTATGTCTACACATTAGGCAAGTATTTTCAAAGTACTCTCACAAGAATCAAAACAAGTTACGAAGTTTACAAACATGCCAATGGATATCGACTAGTAACCAAAGACATTGTAAGCTGCAGTGCGACGAACAACGTGTGTCAAAATTTAAAGTGTTGATATTAGTTCCCCCCAAAATACATCCAGGCACCGTCAAATCAAAAAGCTCCATGCTCCTTCCTCCATCAAAATATTGTTATCAATTTCAGCAGACTGAAGGTGCGGCCAATTTCAAATATCACATAAATATTTCCGTGAATGTAATTGTTAAGTAATTTTGTTTTAATAATACAGGTAGGATGGTTAAAGCTAAGAACAATCTATGTTGGTCAAGTCGATGCTGGAGTATGCGGCAGTGTGTAACCCATACCTGGTGATAGAGTTAAGCGAGTTATAAAAAAGTACAATTAAGTACTATAAGATTGGTTAATATATGTTAAAGAGAAGGGAATACAGAGAGAATGAGACATAGATCATATACATGGTGGTTAGAGAATTGTGGTGAAGAGCACTATAGAAGAGAATGGAGATGGAAAGCCTGGTGAGTTGGTTCAAGATAATCAAATTAAATAGGGCTAGAAAAAGCTGGGGGAACAAGCTGCACAGACCAAACTAGTGGAAGATGATGACGACAGTATAAACTCAGCTAGTCTTAAAACTAGTCCGCTAGCCTTCAGAAATTTAGAACATCTAAAGTCATAGGTTCATTTCGTGAATCAAACTCAAGGCCCCAGTATATACCAAACAAATAAGCTTGTAATTAATTTTGAGGTAGTTGTGTAATAAGTACCTATATTTTGGTTATGACACTCTTCGGTACGTACTCTCTTTGATCCCAGAAGCTGTTATGGCCCGTCACTGTCACAGCTGTATGTATGGAAAGAGGCATGGTGGAGTGTGGTGTGTTGAGTATCGACTATCACCAGTGCGATAGTCAATCAAGTGTTGAAATGGTTTTTTCAGAGAATTATTGGCAGTAATTAAATAATTTGAAATGTAATATCTAAATTAATGAGGATAGAGAATATGCATTCCATATAATTTCCTTTATGTAACATGGCTTCAATCAATCACCTTTTTAATATGTGTTTGAGAGCGAAGACGCCCCTTAGCTGTGCGACGCCATTAGGGCCTTTACAAGTTCTGCCACCACCTGCGATGGTGACTAAATATGTGTTCTCTCCACTGGGTCCATCATGATTTTTATATGACTGATAATAACTGAAACAGGTAAATCAACAAAAACCATCTTCTGGTCCCCATTGCTAGTCATTCCAGCTGGTTTCACATACCAGCCACTTAAATGTAACTACATCCTTCGGATTTTCAACCTTTACTTACGTAGATGCCGCCTGGGCATAGGTTGTGACCTGGGCTTCATGTAAACCGATTGCGACCTCGAGGGTCTTTTACTGCTTCACCCCACTTGAGGGTTTGTTGTCTACAAGCAACCACCATACATTTTTTTTCGCTAATTCTAAGTCAGGCATAAACTAACCTGCCTCAATCAAGCTCACAGGACTTTACCTGTACAAGGCCTGAGGGCCTATTTAGTGTTGTGCTTTGATGTGTAGAGTCACATGTCCCGTGAACAAATTTATGGAGAAACATTGTGGTTAATTCTGGGTTAAGAATAATTAAACAACTATTTTCAGATTAGTTACCATGTTGTTAATGTAGTATGGCGATTTATTACAGATGGTTCTAAAATGGAATCATGTCATCTATGCAAGATTTTTTTAACTTAGGTAGTTTATAAATAAAACTTTTTAAAAACACATTTAATTCAATAGTTGTGCAAGGATGCTACCTATGATTTAGTATGATCACCACATTATTTACCTCGCCAATGAAGGACATTATTTTTCCTTAAAGCGACTCCCTAATCTCTTCAGTCGAGTAGTAATAGAACACATATTTTGAACTTAACATGACTGTGGCTCGCACCGACAGGTTGCACTGTTACACTTTAAATACATTAAATACATTAGTTACACATTACGTTAATCGTGAATACTTTAATTACGTGTTGTTAGTGGCAGTCTTAGAAAAAAAGGGGGGAAGGTGATTGGAGACTGCTAATCCCACATATTGAAAGTTTAACTGTTGATCGGACTCAGCTTCTAGAGGCATGAATTCTATGTTAATTGTCCTTACTGATGCTGGCAGACATATGTGTGACTGATACATAAAACACTTTAATGATGGATTCGGGTATTCCCGCAAGTGATTAACCTCGCAACGTGGTCACGTTGCGAGGTGAAGTTTAAGACAGTCGGGTTAGCCCCTGCACTGCAAAATGACTTGGGGACATGTGAGGAGTAATTAAACAATTTTAGCATTCGATGGATTATAATTAGCAGAGTGGAAAGAGCAATAGCACAGAAGTGAAGGCTCCCCATAGAATAGTGTGTCCTCCCTGGGCAGTGGTTTCACCAAGACTGCTGAAAAATATTGACACAGGGGAGTGGATAATGTCGCTCTGTGCTAGGCTTAACTGCTATAGGATGTACGACGTCAACATATGTAGTCTAGAAATGATTTTCAGGTACCTACTGGTTACTAAATAAATAATCAACTTGAAAACTTTAATAACTTTTTCATGATTTAATATCATTTTTCACATTGAAGACACAAATCACTAATGACATTTGTTGAAATAATAAAAAAAAATTAATGACAAATTACATAATCAAAATTAATCAGCATGAAGATAGTTATTAAAATGCTCATTATTTTTACAAACCAAAACACTGAATTCTCACCACATACACACACAACTCCTCTGTACAAAATATTTTCCCTACCACAACCCAAACACACATCCGACGCACTTTGTGCATCAATAATAATACCATAATGGTATTATTGTCTGAAATATCAAAGCGGAATACAATGGGGTATGTTCAAGTAAAGTACACTCATTACATAAAACACTACGAATAGTATGTATAGGGCATGTACTCATGAATTCATTACAATTAAGATGTTTTGTTTTCATCCCAAGTCCATGTTACATTGCTGCATAATTATAGAATTCATAAGAGACAAATTTTTAAAAATATTTTATGTGGAAACTGAAAAATGAATACATTAAAACATACTAATAATTTTTTTACAGTTTGGAAATAAAGTTTTTATGTAAGTTCATTTTAAAATTTTGTTAAAGATTTTGTATCATTATTATGAGTAAGAAATAAAATGTTATCCGTGATTGCCTAAAATAGTAATAGCCTGACTCACATCGTTGATATCCCCACTTATATCCCAGGCTACGCAGTCCAGGAGTTTCTATGACAAGGGTATTCAGCAAGGCATTTTAACTTGTCCCAAACTTCTGCGGGGAACCCTGGAGTGGTTCAGGTGGGGGCAAAGATTATCCGGTGGGGGTAACAACACCCGATGAGTGACGCGATCAGGCGTCTGGGCCGAAGAGCTCTTGCAGCCGTGCAGCAAGTCTGGCCGAGATGGGCTGCGGCCGCGGGTGCCGAGGACTGTCACCGGCCGTATAGGGCTTCGTGGGGCGGCGGTCGGGGGGGATGAGGGGAAGAGCAGGAGAGCCGGTGGGTGAGACTGGGGTAGGGGGATGAGTGCGCTGGGGAGTCGCTACTTACATACTACTGTTCAAATATTATATTAATATAATTTCCCAGCCAGAGTAAATATACAATGCATGTACATATTCATCAGGGTGGGCACACCTGTACCATTCCTGTGCATGCATAGTAGAATTACAATAATATTTACATTCACTTGTATAATTCAAAGGCTTCTTGTTACATCACTGGGTATTTACATATTTGTCCTGAATTATGCTGGGCAGGTTGACAAAGTTTCCTTAATTTACATTATCCTTTGTCTGTTATCTAGGGGCGGGTGGCGAACTAACTTTCCTCCCCATAGATTATGTAGGATGGGTGGCGCACTTGGGGCTTGTGCTATCATAACAGCCGAGGCAAAACTGGTGGACATGACAATTTCTACTGTAAGAGGGGGTTTCCTATGGGTAACATCTTCCTCCTCCAATCTTCTTTGTAACAATAACCTAATTTCACATCATGATCAATCTTCATGCTGACCATAAACGGAAGATCTGTCAATCTAGCTAGTCTTATTAGAACCAGCCATTTGTTATGACATCTAAACAGTACTTTTTATCGCTCTAATTTTAATGTGATGATTATAGGAGGAATGAATAAGAAGTAGTCATCAAATAATCCATGTTCATTAAACAGCGAGTTTAGATTTAAATATTTCAAAAAATAACTCTCTTTTTATTTGATACTGTATGTGAACATTTCATGATTGAAACTGTTCTCAAATGTTGACAGCTGAACATGGTGATTGTGATATAAAAATATTAAGCCTGTCCAGTTTAAAATCCATGAAATTCAAGGTAGCTGCAATGTATATAAAACAACAGATAAAAAATAAATTAATGTTTGTCACACGGTGATACATGAAAGCTTAAGGTAACGAGACCTCCGAGATTATAGAGGGACGGGATCCGAAAAACTCAGGCAAGAATTTGGTGCTCATAAATTATTGGAGTCATGCGGAGGATTGGGATCGAGTCCACGATACTTTTTAAATATCCGCGATGCTATAGCTAATCCTATCAGAGAACAAAAGTTGATATTGAGGTCACTCACATCTAGCTACACTGCACTAGAGCTGGCTAATCTCAGAGAAATATTTTTGATGTGCCAGTAAAAAACAAATAATATTTTGATGGTAGGGAATATTCGCAATGTATCTTGACAGCTTCAACAAGTTATGTGGTTCATGTTATGATTTTTTTAGGCACGTACAGTACACATGTCACTAGTCACCAAACCATCAAAACAATCCCCACATAATTTCACCCGGAACATATGTCTACACTTGATAAAGGAACAAATAAATATTTTACAATACGTTCTCTTTCAATTTGTTGACATATCGTATGGCCTGTCAAATTTACTTCCACCAGATTTGGTTTGCTGTACAAGTAATCAATAAAGGTTATATTTTTGTAATTTAGTACAGCTACTTCTGATGAATTCCCGTAGGGGTGTATGCTGAGTGACAAAGTATTCAGGAATTCAAGAAATCTGAAATCTGCACTCGTAAGAAACTGGATATTATTTTGGTCCAATATTAAATTCTCTAGAAGTTCCAAGTTTGAGAAAACATCTGTTGGAAGGAAAGTCAAACTCGTGTTTGCGAGGTTTAGGTATCCAAGTTTACTGACATCACGAAACAAATCATGTGAAATATTATGTAGAGGATTGTTTGATAAGTCGAGAACACGTAACTTAGAAAGTCCTTTAAAAGTATTTGGGTCTAAATTACTCAACTCATTGTTGTTCAACTGCAAAATAAATATATTTTGGGTGTGACTGAAATTTATACTAATTAGTAAATTATAACTTAGAGAAAATTCGAACACATTGTCTAAATAATTAAGTTGTATGTTTTTTAATCTGTTATTATTCAAGTACAAATTTTCTAAATTTGTTCCTTGGAAAACTTCATTCTCAACAGTTTCGATTAAATTGTTACTAAGATCAAGATATATCAACTGATGCAAATTACTTAGTACACCACTTTCGACTGAACGTAGGCGATTGTGATCTAAATGCAATTTTTTGAGATTTGTTGTATTGCGAAACAGCCCTGTTTGGATCGAACGAAGACCGCAATGAGTAATGTAAAGGGTTTTTATATTCCTTAGAGCTTGAAAAGAATCCACGCTTATAAGCTCCAAGTGTTTATCAAACCCTAAATGTAATTCTCTCATAGCTGTCAAATCACTGAATAAATGTTCCGAAAAAAATGTGAGATTGTTTGCTTCCAGGAACAAGCGTTGGAGTCCAGTCAAATTTTTGAATACATCTTCTGGAAGACTGGTTAGATGGTTGTGGCTTAGGTCGAGGTTGCTGAGGGAATTTAAAGGTTTGAAAATATTCACCGGCAGAGCAGCGATGCTGTTATGACTCAAATTCAATGCAAGCAAGCTCGTTTGACCTGAAAGTAAAGTTTCGTTCAGATATGTAATGTGGTTGTATTGTAACCTGATTTCCGTGTAGCTGGTGTATAGCGGCACAAGCGCCTCAATGTTGTTATCAGTGCAGTCTAGTGCTGGTCCATACTCGTCAGTGAAGCAGAAACACACATCAGGACAAGGTGTTGGTTGTGGCACAGAACTTCCACCAAGGCAAGGCTCAGGGAGACTCTCCATTCCAAATTGGTTAGTGTCCACCTCTGTTCGTGTAGAGGACTCCACTCTCGCAAGGCTTGCAACATATTCTGCACCGTCGCACACGACAGCTACTTTTTCGCTAACGTTGAAATACCTCACCAAGAAGTTGGGCGGTGCCAATTCGCAAATGTTGCAACCGACGAGGCGAAGAAGTGTCAGGTCAGGTAACTTTAATATTTCGCTGATCAGTGTGAAGTTTTTTAGTCCAATGTTAGTGCCACTCATGTCAAGCTGTCTCACTCTCTTGAGTCCCCTCGCTAGGTCGATGGGCATGTGGATGGATGGGTTATTGGCCAAGTTCACGCTCTGGACTATGAGGGGCAAATCAGGGTGGCCGGCGTGCCTGTACATGAGAGTGATGTCGTTTCCCGACAGATCCAAGTTGCGTCTAGTGACATAGAAGAGTTCCACGTTGACCTTCGTCATCTGGCATCGTGGAGCAAGGAAGTCATCCACAGTGAAGTAGTCTTCGAAGTCGGCAGGCTCTATGCCAACTGAACTGATAATGTTGTAGGAAACATTGAACACTACCAGCACTTGGCTGTAAACAGTGAGGAAGATTTTGCTGATGTTGTTATGGGAAAAATCAGCACTTTCTAATTCATAGCTGTAAAATTCAGCTACGGATTGAAGCAGATTGTGACTGGCATCGATGGTCTTCAGATTATGCATGACATATGGCATGCTTAAAAAATTGATTAAGTTGTGGGACACACTCAGATAAATAAGGCTATCGAATAGAGGCTTGAATATTACTTCACCATTCAGAACTCTAAAATAGTTGTGACTAAAGTCAATGATTTTGATTTTGGTCAGGTTACCAAATATTTGATCGTGAAGGCACTGGAGTTTATTGTGATCAAGATAGATCTCTCGAAGATCAAGTAATTCAATAAAAAGCTGGTCATCTAGGATGCTTAGGCTGTTATTTGTCAGATGCAGAATTTTTAGCTGACCCAGTCCACTGAAGACAGTGCTGGGGAGGCTGTGAATGCCATTCCCCGACAGAGACAACACTTTCAGCTGGTCGAATCTTTGCAGCTCTCTCCCTTGTAGAGTTATGTTGTTGTGGTCGAGGATCAAGATGTCTGTGTGGTTGGGCAGTTGGTCGGGTACCTTCTGAAGCAAGCGGTGCGAGCAGTTGACTTTCAGTTCCGCCAACCTCTCCACTGGACACTGGCTGATGGCCCATGTGCTGGCACCGACGATCAGAAGTGCCATCGCCTGCGAGAAACAAAACATGACGTAGTCGCAATAACACTTCGCGACACAAACGTTACATAATCCGTCCGTATCGAGCGATCTACAACAATACTTCTCTGAGCCATCTAAATCCTTCCTTCGACAGTTCTACAACAAAACAAAACAAAAGAGTGTTTGTATTGATGTAACTGCGTTAGAAGTTATACTTACTTGGCACAGTAAAAAGTTAACTTTAATTTAGCATGCAAATAATAAATAGGAATAGAATAACATGAGGACTGGAGTTATATTTGAAATACAGCTGTTATAGTATAAATTTAATAAAATTATTTTTTAAAATAAATACTCAGTAGGCCTATTCAATGTTCAAATAAATACATGTGTAATATTAATTAGCTAATTTAATAAAATAATCGAGATAAATTTAAATTAGTAGGTAATGAAAATCTATAAAGTATGCTAAATTTTATTCTAATTTGTAAATTTAAATTTTTTTAAAATAATAATGTAATAATTTATAACATATAATGCAACATATACTTACGGTAACATAAACTCACAAACACTCCCTTGAAAACAGCCAGGAGACTATTAAACCTTCCACAGACACTCCCAGCCAGCAACAAAATAGAAGCTTACTAGCAACCTGAACTACCATTCGCCCTCAGCATATTCTTTAATGTTTTTCTGTAAACAGGCACCCCTCGGGTACCTTGAGCAATATTTTAAATCGCGTGGATTCTTAAGAAGCTATTGTCACCTAATTTATGCTCAAGAAGGCAAGGGCCTTAATATTAACCCCGCAGAGGCATGCCATCAGTGTGACAATATCCCATGTTGTAAAATTAGGGGAAGCTCTGGACAGGTATCTCTTCCAGGCGGATAAGATTCTGTGCTCCTGGTGGTTTGACCTCTGAACCATTTCGGTACCTGCGAGAAAAGGTATAAAAAAAATTAAATTAAGTAACTTGGCTTCTGGGTTGTAGCCGCGTCCAAAGCGAATATATCACCGACGTTTCGGTCGACATTTCAGTCGCCATCATCAGATAGAGTTACCAACTGTGACTTATTTCGATGTTGTTTACTATTTAGGTCGTGTTTTTGTACGTATCGTACTAGAATATCTTCGGAAAATTTCAGAGTCGTGATTGAATTGTTTGGACATGAGTTTTAAGACCGGCAATGTTATTATATTAAATATGTACGTAATGTATTAACGACGTAATACAAGCACCAAAGTCCTGTATTCTAGTAGTTAAAAATAACTGCAGCAGCTGAAACCATAGATATAATCCATCCGTCTGTCCATCCGTCCGTCCGTCAAAAGTATGAGTTTGCCAAAGTTTCGACGAGTCCTCCGATTTGCTGCAAGTCACGTGACCGACGCGACGGACGGATGGAGGTGACGGGCTACTGTAATTCCGCCTTTACTTGCACGTGCTTGATCCCCGGCTGCGACGGTGGCCCCTGGAGGACTTGGCCTCGGGAGGTCTTCATCGCACGACCGCGCGGCAGCCATGGGTCCGCGCCGACCGCACGGGCAATCGCCGAGCGCTAATTGGCCGCGCGACCAGATTACAGCTCGTTAGCTCCCCGCGAGGTGGATGTGATTAAAGCTAAACAATTACCGTTCCCATTCGCCGTGTGTTTGTGATTTCATTTTGATAGGATGTCAAGTCGCGTGGTCTCACGTTCGTCGCTTATCTAACAATAGTGCCTAATTACCATTTCAGTAACTTTGCAGGAGGGGTAAAACAAATTTCTTATTTTCAAGTACGTATAGCTTGTTTTTAATGTAATGCTATTTTTTTAATTAAAACTATTTTTTGGATACTTTATTTTAAATTTTTTTTTACTATAAAGCAAGTGTAACCAACTATACCCCTCCTACTACCTTAACACGGAGCCACAAAGCAAAGAAGAGCCTACTGCAGTGTCTGCTTTGTTTATTTAAGCGGTTCTATTTTTGTACGATGGTGCTGCTGTCTCTAGGATATTTGCCATAAAAATTTTTTTGTGGATGCAAAATGTCCGATGGACTGTGTTGAAACCAAAAAGTCAATTTTGTTAAAAATTTCAGGCATTATTGTTTGCTAAGTGACGATTATAGTTATTTATTTTCCATACCATCATGGGAAAAAATCTGTATGGTTTTCTGAAAATTGGGAAGGGGGGGGGGATGGATAACGTTCATAATTCCCATTTCATAGTTACGATTTTGCAAGCACAAGCGAGTCCCTTAAATGAGGGGCGTTTTGATTACTGGAGTACCATGCTTACAATTATTTAAGAGTTATTCCTGTAAATTTTGTACGGTGACTCTATTTTATTTGTTTTTTGCCGCAAATTTGTCATCAAATATTTACTGACACTTGATTTTTCTTACAGCTAACAGATAACACCAATTTGGAACGAACAATTAATTTCAAGGGAGCTATACATTAAAGGGGGTGAAATCCCTTAAATACAAGTAATTAGCAAGAAAACTAAACCGCAAACGTTTCGGGTGAGACCCTGAGACCGAACCTTAAGGACGTAATATCCTTAATAATATTTTTTTTCCCACAATATTTTATATAATTTCCTATTATACCCGTGTTCAATTGTTTATAAAAGTATTTTCTACTAAACAAGTCTTATCTAATGTTTTTTATGAACTTTAACCCAAATTATTTTGTCAGTTCTAGTATTTACTGAAAGCATGAAATAATGTGGTATATAATTTGGGATTAAATTTTCTATGCAGCCTTCAGCTTGAAACTCTTTATTTTTAGTATATATTTCACTAAATCATAATAAAAAAAATCGAAAACCCTGAAAACCTCAGGTTTCTGTTGTTTTGGGAAACCTGATTTTTATTGGTTTAAAATAAATCGTTCCAAAATGCAAGCTACATACCTACTAACTTTTAATCCAAAATGGCATATCACGTGATTTTAGGCTTTCAGAACATGCTAGGACTGATAAAAAAAATTGGCATTAAGTTAGTAAAAATACATTAAGTAAGGACAGTTTTAACAGAAAGATCCTTATTTAAACACAAAAAGTGGTTATACAATAAATTAATTTTAATATTGTCGCAAAAACACGCAACTTTCAGTATTATAGTTGGGTTCCATACCAAACGATTATCGACTCATGACTGCTCATGAGTTTCAGTCATGCCAGGTACTGTGAGCTCGATGCCTTAGCAGCCAACGAGGACTTCCTGTTCACCGTCGTAACAGGCAGAAAAGCACGCATGTATACAGATTCGTCTTAAGGTGGCTACCTGGTCGATCTCACGACCTCTAATGCACAAAAATAAGGGTCTAGGTGTTAAATATGCTACACCTGAACCCGAACAGTATTCCAAGTGCACGATAGTACACAATCATTCCCTTGTCTTTGGTGTCCTATCCATTGCGATCTGCTGACCAAATTCCGCACTTGGACAGAGCTAACTTTTTTGTTGGTTTCGACCAGATGGTGGACCCGCATCTGGCGCTATTAACTCGTATATAGTCAATTTCGTAAATATCGGGGGTGTACCAAATGTATCGGTGTGCCAAATGAAACTTTATGATAGCGAAACTATTCTGAAATACATTTTGTACACGTTGTCCTTATAAGTAATATTTGCAACATAAAAAGTATTTTAAAAAATTAGAATAACACCAATTAATTCTTGCGACAGTGCTGCTATCTACAGGATTTTGGCCTTAAAAATGAATTTATATTTGCCAAACGTCTGCTAGAATGCATTGGAACCAGTTTCTATCCTCACACAGGACTCCATTGATTAAAACAGTTGCTTTTCTATTCCTAGGATTCGATTCGGACACATTCTGGAATACGACCTGCTAGTTAGGTGATAGTTGTATATCCCAAAAAGGCACTACTTATTAGCTACTTTACCCGATTGTCTTGGAATACCACCCTTAGAGCCCTAACTTGTCACGCAATTGGTCGCCTTAGAGCCTAAATTTGCGATTTCGAGCATTTAAGTTAGCTAAGGCTGAGACCACAACAATCGTTTCCATGCCCTGCCTTACTTGGGCGACGACTCAGCATAATGGCCTATGTGACAAGATTTCAAATTATATTATGTATTACCAAACACTTTGCAGTGTAAAATACTCACACAATTAATATTAATATTTACTTTAATTATGCATAATTGACAAACGCAAAATGTGTCGCCTGTAAAATTTAATATTTTCACATATGTACGAGGTTTTGGTATTTAAGTGACGATATATTTTATAATTTTTTCCTGTGAATTTGTTTGATTACCTGCAATTTTTATTTGAATAAATATTTTATTATTTCGTTTGAACTAATCGGGAAACAGTCCAGGAATGTTTTTGTGAGATGCTTAAATAATATAAACTAGCCAAAGGAGCTAGCATTTAAAAGTGTAACACTCGAGTCAGCTGTAGAGATTTCTACTGTTTCCAGGGGAAACTATGTTATTGTTTAGGCAAGACTATGTTAGTTTATTCTGAATTTAACTGCTGCCTTTACGAAAATAATATTTCAAGAAGACGACTATTTCTAATTGTCGATTCTTAATTTTTTTTCATTTTTAAACTAGCCATGACAACCTGTGCGAGGTTGTCAGTGTACTGTTTGTACTTCTAATACGATCTCTTTTCTCTATGCATTCACTACACATTTATGTTTAGAACCATAGAACATACAGGTTTCGAACCTTCAAAAGTTTCAGCCCACGCGAACACTGTCTTACGAACTTTTACAGTGTTGCGTTGGCAAAAATATGCTGTCTACATAGCGGATGCGTCGAGCGTTGTGTATTTGTTTAGGCAATTGTCAAATGGTAAACCTTTATCGTTTATGAGTAATCATTTGGCAAATAATTGTACGTGAAGTAGGCGTATACCTCCGGTGAGATTGTGAGTTCCTCGTTATTTTTTTTCTCCGTTGTATAATTTTTGCTGCAAATACAAGGATCGGCGGTTATTAAATCCAGTGCACTGCCATCGCCCGTGTATTGTTGCTAAGTAGATGATCATTTGACACCTTTTAAACTAGCAGGTGTTATATTTTATATTGTCTCTTAAGTTGTGTGTTATTAGCAAGTAAGGGAAGTATCTGTTATTTGACTTTCTGTTTAGGGTATTTAATATAGTGAATATGTCGAAGAAACCAAATCAACAACCTGCGCTGCATAAAGTGATCATGGTCGGTAGCGGAGGAGTTGGGAAATCCGCTCTCACGCTGCAGTTCATGTACGATGAGGTAATTTTTTTCTCTTAATCAGTTTGTACACATTCGTTTCGCTCATGTGTAACGTATGTGAAGTTGCAAAATATTCTAAGCGGCTTACTTTGCAACAGTATTGGGCTTTATTTAATTTTTACGTTTCCAGTTTGTTGAAGATTATGAACCTACCAAAGCTGATTCATACCGGAAAAAAGTGGTGCTTGATGGCGAAGAGGTTCAGATTGACATACTTGATACAGCAGGCCAAGAGGACTATGCAGCTATTAGGTATGATTGTTGCGGTTGTTAGTTTAGCGGCTGATGCAAAAAAAAAATTCTAAAATCAATTTTGGGGTAATTGTACTAACTTTTTTTTAAATATAGGAGACCAAGTTTGTTACATTTATTAGATTTGCAAAGCGTTTATGTGTGTTCTGTTTTGCTACGATTTGTGTCAAGTGTGGTATTGTATTAATAATGAAAGTAGTCTCTATGTAACAAAGATACTGCTGCAATTTTGAAATCCTTTAATTTAATTTGAAACTGTATTCCACAAGAGATTGCCCTATTGTTGTCTTGATACTAACTCCAAAATAATCATGTGGTTCTCCAGAGATCCTTAGGAATATAGTGTAGCTGAGACTGTTTTCAAGACGACAAGGACATAAATGTCGGTATGTTACGGTCGTGGCAAAGTCTGTTTTTCACCTTGTCTTTTTGAAAAACTTTCTTGGCTAGGTATATTCCTAAGGATCTCTGGAAGAACCACAGGATTATTTTGGAGTTATTATCAAGAAAACAGTAGGACGGCGACAACAATAGGGGTATTCTCTCGTGTACAGTGTTGACTATGCTATTAGAGCACAACGTAACTTTACAATACTATCTGCAGTAGCGTTACTGCATATCTGCAGTAGCGTTACTGCACAGGCTACCTAAATTAACCTTTCTGTATAGTTGCGATCATGAAAACACTCATTAGGAAATGTATAAAACTATTTTCATTATTAATACTTTACACAAGTAGTACATAGTTAACATGGTGCTATTGATATTCTAACAATACTCCACTTTACTTATAAACGTTAGTTTCTCAGAATCCAATACAAATTTTCAAGTGCTATTTTTTAGGGTAAAAGGAAAGTATTGAGGAAAAACACCACTTTCAGCATTCTATAATTTTTTTGGGGCATCTGCTGCTAAACTGGAAATTACCTGGTCATGTTTTCTTAGCATTTACCTGTACTACCTACTACTATTTCTCTTAAACACTTATTTATTATTCTGATAATATTCTTTCAGTGTAGCTTTTCCGTGAAGTAATAATAAAATTCCATAACCTCACTTATATAAACACACTTGAAAAAGTTTACTGTCATTTTTTATTGCATGCTGCATGCACATGGTAAAAATTCACTCTCATAATTTTTTCACGACATGCCTAAAGAAGTATAACTTGAAAAATAGTCAGAGAAATTTGATATTTTGGTCTTGGGAATCAAAGGAATTTTACTGCCGACTTGTGTGGACATCTGATTTTGATTCAATAACCCTCCTACCCCCCCTAGAGCCCTAGAGATTCGAAAAAATGTAGCCAAATGCAAAAAAATACATACTTTTCCCACAACTTGCCCCCCCCTCCCCCCCAGGACATCGGCTGGCGACGCCCTTGGTGTGTGTGAATGTGTGGGAGTATGGTATTAATGTCGTACTATCTCTTGCTGGCAACAGATTACTCCCAAACCTTTAATCACTTAAGTTTCAGCAGGTGTGCATGCCAATCTCAAGTTAAAATACAAATAAGTTTTCTGTTTGTGTTTTAATCTTTTTATTATTTGGTTTACATTCAAGTTTGTTTTATATCAAGTATTATTTTGCTATGCTTTATTATTTTAATTTTTTAATATGCAATGTTAATCTAAAGGAATGTAAATGTTTTAATGTGGTTAAGTGTAAGAAAAGGCCTTAACTTCGCCACCAATAAAGATGATAAATAAAATAAATAAAAAATTTATATTTTTATTAATTTTTCCATATAGTATTGAAATTTTAGAGAACAATGTTAATTTTTAGCATATTAATAAAGTTGTATATGTTTTTAAGTAAATAAAAAAAAAAACTTTCACTGTAGGTTTTTTCTCCTCAGGAATTTTTAATTTTTCAGTACAGTTGATCCCTATTGAGTGCACATTTCCAACAACATTTTTAGTTGAATAGATGTGAATGTTATTCCACAATGTCATATAAAAATAAAGGGTAACGGTTGGCTTGCGTCTATGGAAAACAAAGTAATTTATTATAAATAATATAATTTGTGTGGATTGGCAGCTTTAATGTCTCACATGAATCTGTCGGGAAATTGCACTCCTTTTATGGTCTAAAGTGCCATATTTCAATTAAATTTTTTGAAATATTTTTTTAATACATTAACATTTTATTAACTTTTTGTTTTTACCTAATAATTGTGTTTCCATTCAATGTTTCCACAGTTTGGCTTCTGAGAAAGTTGATTGTTAGAATTTTGTGAGAGACATCTCAATTAAATCAATCAAGAATTTCAAGCAACATGCTAGAAATTCTGCTTTTGCATTCAGATGAGCCGCTTTTTTGATACGGACAACCATTATAATATGAAATGATTTGTGTCCTCTTTTCTCAGGGACAATTATTTCCGAAGTGGAGAGGGCTTCCTGTGTGTGTTTTCCATCACCGAGGACGATAGTTTCCAAGCGACACAAGAATTCAGGTATTGCTACATTAACATACTCGCTGTGATAACATATATAGTGGTTTACCCCTGTTTATCTGTGAGGAAATGTCAGTGTTATCTCTTCACTAGATAACTCTAGTGAGTTTGACCTTGGTTGTGGACATAGTTTCCTAGGTAGGGGCTCGACAGGTTTCTCAGAGGTCTGAGCAGATGTAGAAAACATGCAGCCTATTGCAGCAACTACTACAATAGTCACAACTATATGGTTTATTAGTGCTGGTTCGAACAACAATGATCATGAAATTTCATTCATCCGGTGAAAGTACCAAATTAATTTTGATAATTTGCAGTGATTTTCATTTATATTTTAACACGAAACTTATCTCCATTTTCTCTGTTAGTGAAGTTAGAATAGGTATTTTATTCCCGTGTTTTGGTGTCTATGTATATTATAAATATGTAAAACCAAAAGAAAACACATTTAAGTGATTTTGAATGTTTGTACAATTTGATTTGCTGAAGAAATTTTCACGGAATTTATTTTGTGGTAGAAAATGCATATTGAAATATTTTGGATAAAGGGGAAGTCATGGTGAAACAAATGTTTGGTGAAACTGGTTATTTTAGAAAAAATGTAGTTATTTTATAACTGTAATTTTGATGCTTAAAATAGCCAACAAATTATAATAAAATAATTTTTTTTTGTATAGTTGCAATTACAATGTTTTACAAAGTACATTAAATATAATAAAAACAATTCTGGAAAACGAACAATTGTAATGGCTACATTAGGGAGTATTTCTTCCAAATCTACCAAAGAAAGTCCGTTACCATGTAGATGCAGAAGGCATCAACAATACATTAGCCATTGCAGTGGATACAAAGAAAACATCAACAATGCAACAGCAATTTTTCATCAAGAAGTATCAAAATTCTGCTTCAGTTGGGTGGTTTTCTCGAAATCTCATGTAGATTTCAACTTTTCTCATGTTTTAAAGTTCAAGTTTGCCAAATTTTATGAGATCAGAGTAAAACTGTAGATTTGTGTAAGAAAAAAAACAATCAAATAGAAACACTACTGTCTATATAGTTTGATATTCTATTCTACATTTATATTTTTTTAAAATAATAATAATAATCACATCATGTGAAATACATTTACAAAAGATTTCAATGTAAAAACTGTACCATATGTGAAGCTATAAGATAAATTGGACGTAGTTATGCAAAAAGGAACCAACCCACATGAAATCTATTCTGAGTATTTTGAAGTTAAAAGTTAATTTTAAATTGTAATTCTCCTATTGATAATATAATGTGGGTATAATTTTAATGGTCTAGTATAAATACTGATATAATAATAGCAACGACGGTACGATCAACCTTGTACTATTTAAATTTATTTTCAAATAAAATATAACAAAATTGTGGGTTGGTTCCTTTTTGCATAACTACGTCCAATTGAGAAATTTGTATCAAATAATGATCAAGATTAAGAATTATTTAAACTATTAAAATACTCTACATGTATATAACTCCCTGCAGTGGTTTATCTGGGCTTGATGAGTGAGGTTGGCACAGGGAGCAGATCCTGCGGGTGAAGAACGACGAGAACATCCCGTTCCTGCTGGTGGGCAACAAGAGCGACCTGGAGGAGAAGCGCAAGGTGGCGCTGGCGGAGGCCCAGGGCCGCGCCCAGCAGTGGGGCGTGCCGTACGTCGAGACCTCCGCCAAGACGCGCGAGAACGTGGACAAGGTGGGCGCTCCACTCTCATTCCACTCTCCACTGCTCTCTTCCACTATCCACCGTTCTCATCCACTCTTCACCTCTCTCTGTCTTTCTCTCTCTCTCTCTCTCTCTCTCTCTGCCTTTCTCTTTCATCATAACACTTAATGCAAGATGGTGACTGCTTCTTTCATGCAAAAGTACGTAATGTTTCAAGTACGGTAGTCTTGACCAACACAGTTAGTGTGGACCATAGCAGCATGGCCGCTACATGTTTTAGAAGTGAAACTGCACAAATAAGAGGGATGGGAAAATTTTCGTCTACTCTAATATTTGAAACATGCGTCATTTCAGCATTATTGTTTTATGTTTGTTTTTATTTGTAATAAAAAGTGAATTAGTCAAAAAATTTGAAACAATATTTTTTAGTACTTATTTCACCAAAATTTTCTAACACATGTTGCACTTACACAATAAAAAACATTAGTAATAAGCATGCCTAGGAACAGAACCACTCAGAAAAATAAAAACAAATCTGTAATTTTTGTGTGTTTGAAAAATGTAATGATGTCATTAATATGAAAAGTAAAAAAAGGTTTTTCCCGATAATAGAGGCAAGCTCTAACAATGTAATATTAATTTGTTTTAAGTCCTTTAGTTAATGTATTTTTTGTGACAACATTCAAGCTAAATAAATTGCACTCAATGAATTTACAGTAAGGAAAACAAAATTTTTGTTATTTGAGTTAAGTTTTATCAAATTGGTGGTTGAGTTTGGAGCTAAATGGTGTATTAACTTGCATTTAGGTGTTATGTTGTATTGAAATGCTTTGTGGGTTTTTGGGTTTTATCGCAACTCAACATATAAGCTTGTCCCTAGTAATGTATTCATCTCATCTTTGCTCATGCAAATACACAAAACAAAATTTTACTTTTTAGCTTTGACAGTGTCTTAGATTAATGCCATGTGAACGGGTACCTTCTATTGTTCTATTTGTTTGCTCTTTCTCCATTGCTTTCATTTTATGTACCATATATTGAGTATTTATACTTGTGCAATGAAAACAGGTAAGATTTTTTTTTTTTTTTAAATTGTTACATACTTGCACATAAAAGTTTTTTGCTGAAATTTTTGCAGCTATAAAGGAAATTTTTGTGCTGAAATGTTTTGTGCACTTGCTTATTCTTGATAGTGTTTGGAATTTTTTTTTTTTTTTTAACAGTTTATAAAACATGCATTTTTTTTAATCTGCCAAGCACTCGGTTTAAGTTTGCTGTAGCAAACATTTATGGCAATGCCCAGGTCATAATGTGTTAGCAAAGTTAGCTTCTTCATTACTCTACCTGCTTCAGCCTTTTCTTAAAATCTTGTATAGGTTTTATGTTTCTGTAGAATTGCCTAGAGCAAGGGGGCAAGAATGAATGGACTTAATGCATGCTGTTTAAATGAAAGGTCATTAAAAAATTTTAACGAACACAGTCAAAGGGAAATAAGATTAAAATTACAATGTGTACCATTTGTTGATTCGTGAAATTTGAAAGCCTTCCTGCGCTGAAAAAATTTCTCAATTTTTTATACTTCTTGAATTGGTCACGAGATACCGATGTTTTGAAAAAAATACCGTAATTACATCCTGTTAAATTTAAAAAAAAAAATGAACCATCCTTTTAATTTGAGATCAGTATTTCCATGTGGAGATAAGGTTTTAAAGTTTAGACTTGAGGCTGCCGACAGCTAGAGTTCTCCCGCAGTATCTTGCTTGTAACCAATCAGTTTGGTTGTGGAAGTGTGAGTTTCTATTGGTCGTGTGTGTGTGTTATCTATGGCCACTGCGCCCTTGCAGGTGTTTTTCGACCTGATGCGGGAAATTCGGTCTCGGAAGATGGAGGACAATAAGGCTAGCAATGGGCGCGGTAGAAAAGACAAGAACAAGAGGAAGAAACTCAAGTGCGCCATCCTCTAGGTGCGCAGCTGTTCTGTCGCCCTCGCGCGGATGTCCGTGCCTGGCCGTGCCTGGCTCACCCCCCATGTTGCGTCTTCTGCTTTTTTTTTATTAAATTTAAAAAAAAAAAAATAAGACTAGAAGGTTGCAGTCATGTGTTCTGCCCATGCGTGAACACAAAAAAATACCCTTCTAGTGAGTGATATCATAATTAGGGGCATACTCAAGGGATATATCCCCTGCTCCCAGAAATCCAATAACAAAATATCTATAAAAATCTTATCATTTCCACCAACAAAAGGAAAGAATTTGAAAGAAAACAGCGGGCAAAGTGGTTCTATTCCTCCCTCCCTTTCCCCACCAAGTATGCTCCTAATCATGGTTAGTATGTGCAGCATACATGTGATTGTAAAATTTGTTATGTAAATGAAACAATTTTATTAATTGCACCGAAGCCCTGAATCATGACCTTAAATGCAAGATCTCAACATGTGGGGGGGTGAGACCGAACTTTTAAGTCTTTCTGCTTGTGTTTGCTACTGCTTGCACCCTCTGCTTGTCGTGCTTGTGCTTTGTGCTTGTGTTTCCTGTCTGTGCTTTGCTGGTAGTAAAAAAATTTTTTTTTTTTTTTTTGTTGGTTGTTAAGGGTGGTGATATCTCTACCACCGTACTTGCGGGTTCGATCCCCGGCCGGTCCCTCCTGGGTCTTTGTGAGTTGGTAACATTGCCAACAGTTTCTTGGGTACTGCTCCCTCTCTTCCCCTCCTTACCCACGTAATGCATTAAAGAGGTCACAATGGTTGGTGATCTGATCACTGCCTTTCAGCAAGGAGACCCCTAAGTGCAGTTTCTAACAGGAGGAAACCCAAATTTTTTGTTAAGTTGGAAACATAGCAACATTGCCTGGAGCCTGTTGGTTTTCTGTGATGTAGGTGGGGGGGTGTGTACCTTTTCCTCACCTTTGAATTCTGTCAATGCTCTGTACTCATGTAAGGCGGTATTCCAAAATGTTCGGGTAGGGTAGGGTGGGACTAGTTGACCACTTTTTCACTTGAGCGGTTATAGCTCCTCAACGATAAGTATTAATGGCTTGTTATGCATACTGAAGGATTACGAATTTTTTCTGTTTGCAAAAGTGTCCATAGTAATTTATTTCTTACAAGTCAAATTTTTAGAGCTACAGCTGTTTAAATGCAGAAAGTCAAGTATGCTCAACGTACCCCATAGGTGAGGTAAGTTGAGCAAGGGTATGGGGCAAATTGAGCACTTAGAATGTCTAGCCAAATGATGGGTTGAATGTTAACTAGACATGAAATAAAATTTCTGTTTGATAATCAACTTTTTTTTTATATAGTATTATAGTGACAAAACAACTAAATTAAAAGTAATTTTCTTTGAATAATAAACTGAAAATAGAATCAACAAAACATCAACGTATCTTAAGCTTAACTTTGGAATTAGTTTGTCTTTCTGATCAAATTCAGACTTGAATATTTATATAATTATCAATAAAGCTTATCTTAATAGGAAAATATTAATATATAAAAGAAAATATTAATGAGATATAGGAAACTTAATCGTCATCGTCACTGTTGCAATTGTAACAAGTATTTCTTTAAAGAGTCCTCTTGCGTGGGAGAAAATACTTGCCTCGGTGTTGCATAACCTATGGATGAATCACCATTTTCGTTTAATTTCTTAAAAAATCTGGTCAAAGTCATCCGTTTGATACCGAATTCTTTTGCTGTGGAATTCACGCTTTTCCCCTCATCGTTGACCACCTTTGCAGCATCATTTAAGTTTTGAGTAGAGTAAGAACATCTCATAGTCTTTCTTTTATAAGTCCGCATCCTAAAAAAAATTAAAAAGCATATATTACTTTAGTTCTAAGTCGTGGGGTTAGTTGAGCTCAACTAACCCCAAACCGAAATTTTAAAACAAAAGTGAGGTAATGAAAAACCGGTTAGAATTATACCCAAAATATTTATACATATCAAAAGTACTATAAATTTATGGAAGTTTAACACTTTCCTGATAAAAATTTGATAACATTTATCTATTACAGACAAAATATTCAGCTTTATATTTATTTTACTTTTTGTTTACAAAATAAACAATGCGCGCGTGCACTTCACTCGATCGACTAGTTGCCACTGGCGGTCTCGTGATGAGTTTCCCTCCTGCGACACCTTTTCGCTATTTGATGCCTTTGTGTGCGGCGAATACTTTTCGATATATTTTGATTGCCCAACTTGCCCCTATGCTCAACTAGCCCCGCCCTACCCTAAGGTAGCAAATAAGCATTGCCTTGTTGAGATGCAACCGTAACCTAATTCGCAGGCTGTATTCCAGAACGTGTCCGAACTGAATCCCAGTTAGGAAACAAATCTGTAACAAATTTATTAAATGGTGCCCTACGCGAGGCTTATAAACAGGTTTTAACACATTCTAGCGGACATTTCGAACCAATTGTTACGACAAAAATACTTGAGATAGCAGGCAGCACTGTCGCACAAAAATCGAACAGACTTTATAATTTTTTAAGTCCTTTTAAAGTTGCTATTATTTGTTGTTATGACCATTAATGTGTACAAAATGTATTCCAGGATAGTTTCGCTATCATAAAGTAACATTTGGCACACCAACACACTTGGTACATCTCATGATGATCTCAAAAGTAACTATATACGAGTTAATGGTGCCAGACGCTGGTCCGCTATTAAGACAAAATCATCAAAAAGGTGAGATTTGCACATGCATGGAATTTGGGCAATGGATAGGGCGCCGAAATCCGTTTCCTAAAAGTAAGGGACTGGCCGTGTCCTATCGTACACTAGGAATATGGTTAGGGTACAGGTGTCGCATATTCGACATGCAAACCCTTATTTTTGTGTTTTGGAATACTGGCCTTTATCATCCCCTCATGCTCTTATTGTCATTCAATCACCCCCACATCATTTCAAAAGACTGCAGTGTTGACGAGATCACAATCCAGGATTCATTCACTCACCTAATGCATTCGGTCGCGTTCGAGATCATCCTTCGAGGGAGGCTGCCATCTCGAAGTCGGCCAGTCTATGGGTGATTTCCTATCGTCTGTTTCGCCACCTACTCCCTGCTTTCGTTAATATCATCTCCGTTATATTCATTCTCTATGCGGAGCCAGGTGGCACAGTGATGGGACCCTAGATTCCCATTCCGACATACTCTGGTCCAGGAATAGTGACATTGGTTTTCCCGTACGGATTCCTGACTTCATACTGTGCCTGACTTTCCCGAATCCCTCGATTTGTGTTATTGTGTACCTCCTTCTCTGATCATCTTGCTTGTGTGATGTAAATTTGTGCTTAAAATAAATAAATATTGGCCATTTTCTTGCTACAACTGGCATAAAAACTATTTGTAGATTTCAATTTCGTTGAATGAAACTAAATATTTAAGTAAATGTGTAATGTAATAGCTGTAGATAGAAAACCGATTACGTTCTTGTTCTTGTATTTACATCTGTGTTTCCTGTAACACAGAATGAACAAAGCAATCTTTCAGATAATATTACTTATTTAGTTGTTTTTTTTTTAAATATATAGTGTAGGAAATTAGTTATAAGTTACCTGTTTGTAAGTTGGCCTGCACAATAGTTATTGATAATAATTTGAAATGGGATCCATGAACTTTTGTAAAGTTTAACACTTTTGAAAATTTTTGTAATAGCTATAAATGTTTTCTCTTGGGAAATGTACATTTGGTTTCACACACTATAATTATAAGTGAAAAATTTTTTTTTCCAATATAGTAGTGTCAAAATGTTAAAACAATAAAGGGTGGATATAAACTCTACTGAAAGTGTTTCAGAGGTTCAGGAATGTTGGCGGAGTGTTACATTGCACAGAATTCTTGGTCCCTGTTTGTTAGTAACACAGTACAGCTAAAACTAAAACTGTGGGAAACAAAACAAATAGCAGAGGTCTCGCCTGAAGGCCAGGGCAGAAGAGGGTAACTTGGTTGTTTGGCCAGCTGAGCGTACCGAGGCTGATCAGTTTTTTTTTTCTGAAGACCCAACATACACTCTGTGTGCGGATATAAAAGTGATCAGGGTAACGGAATGACCGATCTGCAATTCCTCTGCAATTCAGGACCAGAGGCAGTGTGTCTCGTACATTGAGCACTCCTTATAAATGTCCTGAGCAACCTCTGAAAGTTTTTGGTAGAATCAAATACTATAAAGCTTGATATCGACTTGGCTGAAATGGTGAAAACCACTTTGACTAGAGCTCCTAGCAGGATTCATTTGTTTGGTTATTTGTACACGTGTGTGTATATGTGTGTGCACGTGGGCATGTGTGAGAGTGTGTGTGTATGTATATATATATATATATATATATATATATATATATATACATACATACACATACACACACACACTTTATATTATAATTTAATATCACTAGTATTAAATCGTTACCCACAAAATTAAGTTTCATATAGGGTTTAGACAAGTTATATGTTGTTTGAAAATGTCCGGTAAGCAATATATTTACTTAACTTCTAGCATTTGTAACTGACTTAAGAAAACACAGATTATGCTAGTTTCTATGTTTCGCCACGCTCAACAGGCATTGTGTTCGGTAGTACGCTATTTGGTAGTGTTTGTATCCCCCCCTACCTTTGCACTAGTTAGATAGTAGTATTTTCTAACACAGAGGGTTTAAGCCCACGTGGTTGTGTCTCGCAGGTTTTCTACGACCTGATGCGCAAGATTGTGCTCCAGAAAGCATCCGAGAACAAAAGTGATGCACCTGACGGGGCTGACGCGCGGTGCTGTGCAATTTTGTGATTACTTTACGGACTCCAGTTCGAGCGAGGGCATCCGAACTCGCCGGCAGACTTGATACTCTTACCCCCTCCCCCCTCTCGGGACGTGGCCTGCTGTCTCGGTAACCGTGGGGGGTGGGGGGCGAGGCCGTAGTCTCGCTCAGAAGTCTGCGTGCGCCGCGACGGTTCGGATGCGAGAGCTTGCAAACCTCTTCGTTTCTGCTTGCGCTGAAAAGTTTCGAGGATTCTCTCTGCCTCCGTGTATTATATTTCTCGAGTGTTTCTTCTGCCCAGACGTTGTTGTATCACATTGCAAACTGTAATAATTATCTTATTAAATCCTAACATAGCTTCCTTTATTTTATTTTTTTCTTGAAACTGTACTACAGTTAGGTATTTTGATGCACTGTTCTTAAATGACAATATTTTTTTTAAGTGAATAAGCATGGCATTAAAAGTTACTTTTACAATTAAAAGCAAATTTCAACACTTTTTCCATTCAGCTACTTTTTTTTTTTTTTTTACTCTTTTTGAGAAATAGAATTTGTTTTGCATGTTTGATGTGTTTTGGTGTAAAGAGAGTTATGTACATTTGTTTTTATAGGAAATGTATGTGGTTTGTGCAATTTTTTGTACAAATTAGGAATGAGCTTTTGTGACTGAAATCCAAAAATCAAAGTACGTATAAATTTATTTCTCAGTTAGATTTATATAATATTATTTATGAAATGTTTTAGTTATTTTAAAATGTATATGTGGCATAAATAAATAACTTCAATAATTTTGAACAGTTGAAAAGTTTATCCTAAATGTGCAGTAACTATTTGAGAAATGACAGTACTCATAACTCTTAAACTGTTATTTCGACTAAATCTATAACCTTTTAATCTGTGTGTAAAATAATATAGCAGCATATTTGGTGTTTCAAAGATATGGCTTATTCAAATTAGTGGATTGGATACTACTGGATATTTTCCTATGTTCTAAGTTCTTGGTAAGTTAGCTAATTATCTACTATACATTTTACTGTAACACTTTATAGTTATTAATCTACAAATAAAATTTAAATAAAAGAAAAATAATACATGTAAAACTGGATATATGGCAACTCTCTTTTAACTTAAGACTAACAAACACCTTAATAAAAAGAATAGGTACAGCCTATATTAAATCATAAGCTATCGAAGTTCCAAAAAAATAATTTTATATTTTATTAACATTGTTCACTGTGGCTTCAATGAGAAATGTTTCGTTTGTTTAGGATCAGTTACATTTGATATACTGTTTCTGTTTGGGGGGGGGAGGCTAGTACTGATAGAAAAAGGAATTTTTATATGACATGTGGATTGTTACACCCAATCACTCTGTCTGCATGCTGCTTGCTTGGAAGGGGTTTGCTGTATCATCTGCTTCCAGCGATCTGCTGTTAGAATACGGGTCCACTTAGCCCTCGCAAATCGTTGAGGCCTTTGCTCATATTTTAGCAACCTACAAAGTTTTACTAATGATAATGGAGTGCTTTGAATGTTGAGAGAAAAGTTTACTACATTTTTTTATCTTTCTTCAACTATGTACGGCAATTGAAAATTAAAATGGTTTTTCCCCCCCCTCATACTTAAGTTGTGTAGTCTGCGTAATACGTTATTAGTACAAGATTATACATGTTTCAAGTGAATAGATTGCAAAACTCGGAGAAGCAATAACGAAATAAATAAATTAGGGAGCTATAAGTTTAACAAAATAAGCATACGGAAACTTAGTAGCAGTGCATACTAGCCGACTTGTTCCTTGAAATAAAAACTGTCTGGTAAAACAAATCAAGTAGTACTATTAATGTCATCATAATATTTATGATGTTGTGTATTATTATTTGAAAGACCTGTTTATGCTTCCCTATGATTTTACAGCTCACAAGATTTTGCATATACAAGTATTTTACAACATGTTTTGTTGCTTTGCTCAAAATTTATTAAAATTTTTATTTAAGTAATGTATTTTGCACCAATTTGGGTTCTGTAATGTTAATAATTGTAACTCTAGCTCATTCCTAATATATTTATGTATTGTGTACAACATGCAGTTAGCTGGAAACCATTTCTGTAGTAGAGCCCTTCAAAAACTGGTGAGAGATTGTGGTTTTAGTTATGAAACAGCAGGATTTAAACCAGTTTAAAACCAAAATGGATGGGTTGTGTTTCTTTGCTTTAGATGTTTTCAAGTTTGGGGGTAGATGTTTGTAGTTCGTCAGATGTGAAACAGTTATGTTTATGAGCTCTTTTGTAAACAAGTTTTGGAGATTATTTAATGCTATTAAATTTTGTGTCATGTTGCGAATGTGGGAATACAGGTCCGAAAGGATACCCATTTAATTAATTAGAGTTATATTTACTTTTTCCTTTTTTTTCCTAAATTTTAACCATTTAAATGTCTGTCCACAAATACGTCACAATTTCGCAAGTCCACTATTTACTCTCCCACTAGAGCTCGGCTAGACATTGGCCGTCTCTGCTGCTTGTCTCTTACCGTTCATCTCGGTCCTGACAGACTGCTTCGCACTGCTCGCTTGTCCAGCACACACGCAACACCGTCCCGGTTGCTCCGATCTCGGCACACGGAAGCCCATCGCTCGTCACCCGTTGTCGCTCGCCCCCTTCACCTCCCTGCCGTGCCGCCAACCTCCCCCACCACCGCCGCAGGTCGGCAACGCAATGCCTTGTATACCTCGGTCACGTTTTGGAAAGGTCTTGTATCCCTCCAGAGAGTCGCATCATCAATGCCACTGACCTATCACGTGAAGCTGCAAGAACAGTGGTGTCCTAGTTACGCCACTTGGCGCAAGGAGCTCATGACCCGAGGCAGAGAGGCTCCTGTACTCCGCGGAACAGATGAGAGGTCCGCTAATGGGGGGTACGTGTACTGGTACTGGAAGGGGGCGGGACTGTCGTCGACAGCTCTCCGCCCCGGCCAACTCTGGTTGCCTTGCGACACGTTGCCAACCGGAATACTGTGATCATGTAGTCTCAAAGCACAAGCTGATGTAACGTGAGTGGGTTGTGATTCCAAATGAAGGGGATAGTAGTAGTAGTATTATGTTACCAAGGCAGCTTAAATTTTTTGGTGTATTTACATGAAGAATAAATTCAAATCATTAAAATCTGTTTGGCTTTAAACGTTCTGATGTTGATACTAAACGTCATCAAGTAAGATGTGAGACTACCTTCTCTAGCACACACAAGTATGGGTTCTGACGATATAGTGGCAAATTTTATGTAACATATTTTGTCGCTTTAGCTGTTAGCTGTGAACTTTCTTTCTGTGTAATAAAATTATTTTTTAGTTGTTCGTAGTTGAGTGATGCCGAAAGAAGTTTATTTTTTTATACTTGGAGTTGTTCTTAATTAACTAGAGGCTAAAAAAAAGTGTTTGTATGTGGTGGACAAAAAATGTTAATCATGAAACATATCATAACTTATTTTTTAAAGGGTATTTAACATTTTATTTTCAGGGCTTGTAAACAGTCAACAGTTATTCGACTTGCTGATTCACATCACCTCTTAACCAAACAGTCTGATGGTCATGAATTCATACTCTTCGTTTGTAATAATATGTTTTGCATTGTACTTTTCATACATATATCTTGTGAGGCTTTTTACCCCATTATTTAAAACATTTGGATTATTAAAAAATGTATTGGTTGATATTCATATGCAGCAGACACATCTTGTTTTGCATGTAGTCAGTAGATTTTAAGAATTATAACTAAATTTCAGTCGCTTTACCCGGTCTCGAATTGAAGGGGGGAAAGTGTGATCACCACACCTTAATGTTTGGTGCGTGTGTTATAAGGAAGCTTTTTAATTTATTTGTTTAACCCTGTTAACTCAGTAATGTTCAGAAAATTTACCAAACTCTTTTTGAACTTTCGACTAGAATTTCTTTGTCGTGGCTTCGAACTGCTTGAGGTTGAAATAAATTAGTAACCATTAGCCTCGGAGCTGAGCATTGTTTCGACTTGCGAGTGAGCTCTGTCCACTCAAAAACAGGCTCGGTGCTCAGAAGTAGAGTCTTACCTGTGATGGGGATTCGAACCTCTGACCCTTGCATTTGAGCGTGATGCCAGTTAGTGCTCCAGCATCTGCAGAAGATGTTATTTCCTTCCTTGCCCAAAAAAATTCTCTTATCACACATGAATTTTGGTTCGAAGCAAAGTTAAATCATTTCGCTTCGCAGTTGGAGATTGTGGTCATACATGTCGAAAGGAGCATTGAAAGTGCAGTTTCATCAGCTGTTATGTTACATTTATGGTTTGTTTGCTTGCATATTTCCACGTCTGCGTGTTTTAATATTTACTTATGTTAGGCTGTAAGTTTTGAATGAGCAGGACAAAATTAAAATACGTATTGTAGTTTGTTAAAAGATTATAAAAGTAGTATTTTTTTTTTGTCGAAAGTCTATTAGTCAACTACATTTCAAAATAATTGTTCATTTTGACAAATTAAATCTCCTTGTGCCAGTGTGTAAGTATTGGAAACATAAAGTAAAGCTATAGACATGCAGTTACTGTCTACAAAATTGTAAACTTAAGTGTTTGGCAACCTTTGTTCATTTTAAATTACTTATGTATGGCAATGTACAGTTCACGCCAGACTTTTTTTATTCCTCCCAAATTGATTAGATTTTCTTAATCAGCTGTGACCCACACCTATCACAATAACCAATCATTTGAATAGAGACTAAATAGGGACAAGTATTTTGGAAAAATTTTGTTTGGCTACTAGGTACGTATTGAAAAGCTAATGTTTCCAAGTTGTTTCACTATTATTAAATTTGTAACTCTGGATTCATTACATATGTCTACTAATGGATAGTAAGTACTGTTAAGTTTCTTGTTTTCTTGAGTACAACAGTTGCTGTGTTAATTTGGTAATTTTAAACAATTTTAAAACTTTTTGTGTATTCTAACTTATCCAATAATTTAAACTATTGTATGATTTATGATTGTTACGTAATGATAGTTAATTTAATAGCACTGCCGATTTGTAATATGTATATTAATGCATTCCTAAGCTTATCCATTTAATCAAATCTTTTATTTAAGTTAATTTTAAACTGATTTTGTAGCGTGTGTTAGCTTAAAGGGTTTGTGTTTTGTTATTAAAATATGTGTACATGGGATAGTTTACTACTTTTGAGGCTGAGACATTGTACTATGCAATTTTGTTACTAAGGCTTGATCTCTGCAATTGTTTAGCGTAGATTTGCATGTCTTCTAGCGTGAACCCGTGTCAAGTGCGATTGATAAATTTTTTTTCAAACCAATGCATTACTTTTGAAATTGCCGTAAAAGATGAACATGTGCTGTACTACCTGTAAGTGATAATGTGATATAAGTGATATGTAAGTGATAATACTCCACGTAACTTCTCGATTAACCCCACTGGCTAAGTGATGCTAGGCAGAGTGGTCCGTGTTGAGTTTTCAGATACTTTTTTTAATTTTTGGCTTTACCATGATGAAATGAAAATTTCAAGTTTATTGTTAACAGAATTCGGAGGAAACTTGGATGGGCTAATCAAATCTACAAATACCATAAAATCCTTAGTATTCGAAGGATTCAATATTTGAGGAAAAATATTAGAGGAAACAAAGTAAATGTAAAAATTCATTACTGATAACCTCTGAGGGATACTAGGTCAATTTTTTCTTCATACCTTTTGTTACTATTCCCCCAAGATATTGTGCTTTAAACATGTGATTATATAAATCACATTAAAGGCCCACACACAACATAGTATGTATTTACAAATGGATAGTTATAGCGGTAAGCTCTTGCATAACACAAAACTAGCACATTGGCCTGGCTACAACGAACCCACTCTTTTGTTTACTAAGGTTTTCCCTTTGAGAAATTAATGCTGCTGTAGTTGGTAGTGACAATGGTAATCATAAGGGAAAAAAAAATATTTACTGAATGAAATCCATTATAGCAAAACTCCAGCGTGCAAACATAATAAACAAAAGGAAATATTTGGCACAATCTAGTCAACACATACATTTTCTTACTTATTGTATTTATTTCTCAAGTGATAACATAGTAAAACGTTTAGAAGGTATATGATTGGCCGAAAACGTTTAATATTTTTAGCAGTAACACAGTTGCCTACAACGAATGCTAGCTTAATACTAATACCAGGTTTATGTACTTGAATTTCAACTGTTTTGCATAATACTGTGTTGTGTTATTGAAATGCTTGCGTTGGTTGTGTTGGGGCCTTAAGTTGGTAGATTTTCAAACAGATTATTTGTACAATATGCTTGGATAAGCTTTATTATAAAGTTAACCCTTTCAATTACAATTTGTCATTTCCTGCGATATTTTAAGTTTTTTTTAAATTTTAACTAAACTATTTTTTTTGTTTGTGTATCAATAAAATTAAGCTCTAATTATAATACATATTAATATATAATTTTTATATTATCACATGTAACTTAATATAACATTTATTTTTTCATAGCCCTAAGAATGATTTTGACCAGAATGTAGGCTACACCATGAATCACACATTCAAAGTTTAGTTAATCCATGTATCATTAAAATATTAATATTAAATGTCTACTTCAGTTGACGAATAGACTGAAAGGGTTAACTGGATATTTACTCTGAAATGGATTTTCAGACTAGCCTGAGATTTGGCCTTTTTTTTTTTTTTTTGCAGAAAAATTCAGCAGTAAATATTTTCTGTAATTTTATTTTTATAAATACCAACCAGTACAATGCGTTCACATGCCAAATAGGCGAGCACATTAAACAATGCGTAGCCTTGAGTTCACTTTTACATGCTAACAAATATTGTGCCTTCGGTTTGTAGACGTGTTGTGTTACAACATTTGTCTTCTTTGGGGCTTCTGCAAGAAGTAGAACAGACACTACTAATTAACATAGTCGTAATTTATCTCCAGATATTTACTTTGGAATCTCTCTGACAAATTTGAAGAGCCTGAATATTTTGAGGAATGATTTTTATAAAGACAATAATGTAATTATGGTGTTTTCACTGCTGTGCGCCATGTTGATTTTGGAGTGTGTTTGCCAATAATACTTTCCATAATAATAATAATTTCTAATGCCTGTGGTTTCTGGAAGAAGTATTTTACAAATTTAGAAAACACAGTTTCACTGGTAAATGTGTCAGATTCAATATAAGATTGTTAGTGAAAATAAAATTTTATCTGAAATGAAGTAAAAGAAAAAATTAGCAAAGATGTGGAGAGTTGTCAAAGGTAATGTGTGGTACAGCTTTTGCAAACAGTATGTGTATTGTATATCAAAGACAAATTTTTCTTGTCAGGTAGTTTGCTGTACACGTATTGTGTTAATTTTGAATGCTCTGAAACTTTATTTTCCGTGGACAATATTGAGATGATTATTTGTAATTGGTCGGACAAAGAAATGTACATGTTTTTTGCAAGCAGGTAGATTTTTGTATTAATGTGTAGAGCATATGAAAGTTATTTTTTAAATTGCAAAGCTTTGTATTTACGTGCCTGTAGTTTGCGATGCATTGTTGTATGAATATGTGCATCAAGAGAGCTTGGATAAGCAGTCAAAATATTTTTAATTGATTATATTATTTTGGTTACTGAGTGCATAATACAAGAAATTACTGTGTTCAAAGTGTGTGGGAATGTTTGGAAATATAATCACATTGGTACGCTAGTTGAAGTCATGTGTTCAGTTTTATGTAAATTACAGCAAAATACTACATCTAAAATGGTCACTGTAGTCAAAATGTATATGGATGATGTATTTTATGGTATGTAATTAATTTAACATGTCAAAAGAAAGTTTTAGGAATTGTATTTTATTTATTTCTATATTAGAATGTGTATGTAAGAAGTGGGAATGGTATGTGCCCATAAATATAACTGCAGGGAAAATTTTCAGCATTCTATTTTTATTTATTTTATTTATTTATTAATATTTAAAGAGTAGCTTACAACCCATCCTACAACAGACCTCTCCAAAAAAAGGAAAAAAATACCTAGTTTTTGTCACGACACACTTTCATATAATATTTTGAAGGGGTTATGGGGTGGGAATAGTGTGTCTTTAATTTATCAACAGTAGTGGTTTAGCCAGACGGTATTTATGCAGTAATAAACGCTTGTTAACTAAATTGTATTTAATGAAACTGTATTTTAATAACCTGAAATTGGAAGCACCTAATTATAACACTGATATTTTGATGGGTGTGGTGGAAGTTTTATTGAAATAGTTTGACTTTATTAGTACTTCATAGTCATTATACAGTCTGTAGAATGATAATTATTCATCAATTTATTTTTTAACTTAAAACACAGTTTAATTTGGTATACAATATAGTCTAAAATTGAAGATATCTTGAGCGTACTTAAAAATATCTGAAGCGTGGGATTTGAATGATGCAGGGCGAATAGGTGGAATTACTATAGTAAACAATTAAAAAAAAAAAATAGATTTTGGGAGATATTTGTTTTATAAGCAACTGCAAATCTGCACTTTGTCACAAAATTAAAAAAAAAAAAAAAAAAAAAAAAACTGCTATCACAAGGGGAAGCAAGAAGAAAACTGGTATGTTCGTGTGTGTGATCTCCAGAGTTACAGCTTCATCTCATGCAGTGTTAATTTTTTTTTATGTTTACTTTTATGTAAGAGCTATTTTTTAAATTTTTAACTCATATTTTCCTTGCATTTGTTCTGTTACAAATATTTTAAACAGATATTCTCTTAGTGCAATATCATGGGTGTAAACGTAGCACTAGTCTTCATAATTGTCACTTGTGTGATCTTTTACACCTATGATATTACGTGTTGAAAATATTTGTGGCTGAACAGCAAATGCAATGGAGGTATTCAGTTAAAATTTTATAAATAGCCCTTAAATAAATGTAAAAATTTAAAAAAAAATCGGAATGTTGTGCGAGTCCAAGCCTTAAGAGCTACTTACCTATGTTGAGTGATGCGTTCCAAAGTTATTGGATGCCTTCTGGAAGTACTGTACATGTGTTCTCACTTTGAATTGTTCAACCACTGTGGTTAAGTGGTCAGTCAGATCACTTGCCAAGGCATTCCGAGCTCAATTTACGACAGGGTCGAACCTGGATTATTCTCAAATGAGAAACTTTATGCATGAGCCAATGTATTTTTAAGGGGACTCCGTTTCCCAAACCCATTCCTTTCATCATTGTTCTATTGCAACTAACTGGAGGCAGATGGTCTTCCAGTGATGCACTTCACGAAAACCTCTGAAATGGTTTCCTAAATGTTTTGCTCAATTATAGTGATTCACTGATGGATAAACGTCGTTTGCACCAACAAAGTATTTAATTGTATGGGAGGAAAAAAAATACCTGGTTTGTATGACAAAATGTTTTGTTATAAAAATTAAATTTTTTCACAGAATAATTAATTTAACTGTACTAGCACAGTTATATAACCTGAAAAACATCACTTTATTAATTTAAAATAATATTTCACATCAAATTGCATGTTTGTTCAAATCAACTGAGTTTATTTCTCTTGTGATCTGTGTACACATACATACTTCGTAAATGTGATTATTTGGTGCATAATAATGCATTTATTTTGCAATTTCGAGCTTCGGCTTGATCATCTTGTTAAGAATGGGGGAATAAACAGGTCCAAAAGGATAGCCCAGTTAACTAATTGCTAGAGACCTGCAAAATTCGCGGATTCATTTCGTGATATGTTACAATTCATACAATTCAAATAATTATACCTTTTGCTTCTACCACTGGTTCACTGTTAATCTGGATTAATGAGAGCCAATTAGAGACCCTCGCTCAAAGAAGTGTCGAAACACAGACACTCAGTGGAGACGACTCACAAGTCATCAGCCAATGAACAGGTGGCATTTGCCCGACTGTAGAGTGTAGTGGAGTCTATCCTAGAGGTCATTGAACCTGCGAATTTTTCCGGTCTCTACTAATTGCAGTTTTATTCATTAGACAATATTTACTACACTATTTGCTAAAATTAAAACAGTTTAGATGTCGTGTCTACAAATTGATCACCCTTTCATGAAGTCCGCTATTCACCCTCCTCACGGGAACACAGCTGGGCTCGACTCTTACCTCTCGCACGTCGGTCCCAACACACTGCCTCGTGCTGCTCACGTCTGCCATGCCGTGGCACTGTGCCGTGACTCCGATCACCGCACACGAAGTCCGTCACTCACCTAGGGGTCACTCGCGCTCTCTCAACTTCACTGTCACCTCAGGTCACTCCGGGAAGCCTTCTTTTCACAGACGAGAGAGCAAAACGTCCGATCGAGCATCTTCTATTTTTTTTTTTTGTTCATTGTAAATAAATATGGCGGTGTTGATAAAAGGATACTAATGGTCAATTAGATTTGGTTAGGTTAGCTACATTATAAATACTTTAAAACATTGTGGACGGTTGATTTGGTTAGGATAGCTACATTAAAGATACGGGGGAAAAAAGCATGAACTTCGGGTGTGGCTCTCTGGTCTGTGAAATATAGGCTTCCCAGGTCGCTCCGAGGATTGGTCAGTGTTGCCACCAGACTCTGGTCACTTCCTGCCGGAGAGCGGCACAGTTTTCAATACCTGCCAAGTTGTGCCCTGGAAAGGCTGAAGTGTGGCATCATCAAGCACCCCCCCACCCCCGCTCCCTTCTATCCAGGCTTTACAACTTGAAGCTGCGAGAACGATAGCATCCTACTTACCACCACTTCACTTGGGAACCTGACGAACCTTGGAGAGATTCAAAGAGGCGCCGCTGGAAAACGGGTTTCGGGCCTCCCGCTGACCTATGCACCAGTCTGGCTGGCCTTCCCCGTCTCTGGCATCCTCGTAACATTATGTAAGTTGACGTTGAAGTACATATGTGCATCAAGGAGTGAACTGGCTGAGAAGTATTTAATATAACAACCTGAATTTAAGTTCCTGGTTGACTTAAAAAAAAAGGTTATTTTAAAGATTTTATTTTTCAAGTTTTCCACAGGTGGGCTTTATTCCATAACCCCCCCCCCCCCCCCCCCCAAGCAACCTGGTTTTTAATTGGGCCCCCACAAAAGCAAATGGCCACTACTGCTTGGACCATTGAGTGCTTATTTTAGGAGGGAAAATGTTTACACATCACATAGGTTCGGTAAGAACATCAAAAGGTGACAATCAATTTACAACAAAACTGGAGATATATTTTGTAACAGTCTTAGTTACACTTCAATCGGATGTCAAAAAAATTTTTTTATGGAATTTCTGGTCTACGTCTGCACAAATATGCTTCGCCAAATTGCAATTTCAAATATTTTGATACTACTTGCTAATTATTTTGGTTTGAATTAGCTTACTTAGGCTACTTACTTACAGGTTGAAATCAACATTTGTGTACTTATGTGTTTAATAATGATACTTGTAGTCGTCCGCCTGAAATATTAAGTTATTTCCTTGCAGCGCTTATAAACTAACTAGATAGAGTAACTAACGCCTGAAATAATAAGTTATTTATTTCCTTGCAGTGCTTATAGACTAACTAGATAGAGTAACTAACGCCTGAAATAATAAGTTATTTATTTCCTTTCAGCGCTTATAGACTAACTAGTTAGAGTAACGCCTGAAATAATAAGTTATTTCCTTGCAGCGCTTATTATTTCAGGCGTTAGTTACTCTATCTAGTAAGTCTATAAGTTATTTTCCTTGCGGCGCTTATAGACGAGATATATATAGTAACTATGTGTTTTTTTTTTTTTTTTACAAATAAATCAGGTCTGCTATATAAAAAGCACCTAAGAAAACACTTTTAAACCTATTTTGTATAAAAAATAATGTAGAAAGACGCAGTTCGGATCCGTGTTAACAAGTGAGTAGACGTGTTTTCACGTCAAAAAGTCAGACAAATAAATAAAAATTTAAAAAAAACGCTGGCTGAAAGAAAGAAAACAAAAAAACGCCACATGCAAGCGGCGCGCAGTTTTCACAGACCATGCCGCGGGCCGAGCTACCAGGCGAACATGACAGCGCGGGAGGTAGCGCTGGTTGCTACCTCCAGTGTCGTCATGCTTGCCTGGTAGCCGGGGCGGCGCCAGGTCCTGAAAACAGTGCGCCAACGCCGCGCGCATGCAGTGCGAAACTTCGCCCGGGATACCAGGAGAACATGTCGGTGCTGGAGGTAGCGCTGTCTGCTACCTCCCGCGTTGTCATGTGCGCCTGGTACTTCGGACAGCGGCAGGTTCGCGCTGCGTCCATATCGCGTATGGCGGCAACCACGTCGTCGTGTATTTTACTAATTAAATATGTAATGTAATTAATTATATATGGTAGGTATGGTATGTGTGTGTGTGTATCCCTACTTCCCTACTAATATTATAAATGTTAATGTAAGTTTGTTTGTTACGCTTTCACGCGAAAACTACTTAACCGATCGATCATCATGAAACTTTGTACACATTTTCTTGGAGGTATTAGAAGTAACATAGGATACTTTTTATTGAAAAAAAAAAAATATATTTTTATTTACGAAAGATTACTAATATTTTTTTTTCAAAAAATCTCAAAATCTAGCTATTTTAACGACATCTAGCATTCCAGTTATGAAGTTCCAACCCTGAGTACTGTAATACCTACCGTTGCACTGTATTATCGACGGTCAATATTGAAAATTATTTATTTTTGTTACAGAGAAATATATTTTATTGATTCATCTCTGATACTTATTTAATGGCTTCAATGCGAGCGAAGCCGCTGGTAAAAGCTAGTATTATATATATCCCACTAATAATATAAATGTGAAAGTTTGGATGGATGGATGTTTGTTACTCAATCACGCCAGAACGGCTGAACGGATCCGGATGAAATTTGGCCTACAGCGAGCTCATAACCTGGATTAACAGACACATAGACCACATATTAATATGAAATTCCAACCCTAAGGGAGTAAAAAAAGTGATAATTTCATTTTATAACAGAAAAAATCATAGGTCATAGACATACGAATAGTGAGTGAATGTCATTTCTCTATGTCTGCCACACGATCACACACATAGTAAGGTCTGGAAAATTCATATTTATTTATTTATTTATTTTCTTAGCACCCAATAGACTCAGTTGATGAGCAGTGGCTCTCTGAATATAGGGCTTGTCAACATGGTTACAATTTTTATGAAATACATGTATATGATTACATACACTATTTCTAATATATGTACAATATATACATTAGCTAGAACACTAGATATCATTTTACGTGAAACGATTTTTTAACGTGTTTAGAACATAAACAAACATGGCTACCACCACGGCCAAACACTCGGCTGATATTGGTCGCACGGAGATACAATCTACAATTTTTGTCTGGGCTATACTTTTGATAAAACTTGCAGTTTTTGAGAAAAATTAAAAAAATAAAAAAAACAGAAAATTTTGACCTTTGACCTTGAATAACATTTTTAGCACACGTGGAATCTATGGGGACTTTTGGCACTTTATTTATACTGGTGTACCCAAGGTCTCTACCAAAATACAGCTCTGTCGGAATTTTTGTTATTTGATCACTATTTTTATGTCTATTTTGACCGGACGCTAGTCCGCGCGGGTGCGACTCTGTCTGCTGTTCCGTGTGGACCGGGCATAGAGGCGGCTGGACAGCCGACGCGCGCGCCCATGTCGACCTTAGCGCCTGCGCCGGGGCTAGAGCTGCAGTAATGACGGCTACAGGTGATGGTAAGACCCGGGGGGGAAGTTGCCTTGTAGCTTCGGAGTTGGCGCGGCCATTATCACAGCCTCGCGCTATTAGCCCTCTCAGGCGAGAAACACGCGCGACCCTAGGTAAGGGGGGGGGGGGATACTGCAGCCCAGATCGCCCTTTGTTCCGGGAAGCCTTCATTTCACAGACGAGAGAGCCAAAATCCGAAGTTCCCCGAAGTTCATGCTCGCTTTCCGTATCTTTAATGTAGCTATCCTAACCAATTAAAAAATATATATATATTTTTAGTTCTTATTTTAGTTTTATCTTAAGCACTGCACGTCCATCCCTGAGTTGGGTGTTTGCATATTTCGTAACGAAATGCCTAGTTTGTAAGTCATTTATCTTTTTTCTGTTTTAGTTTCTTAGTTTTTTAGGTGCTGACTGGCGGCGGAGTGAGTGGTCAGTGCAACCACTCACCACCAGGGGCGCTTGCGTCCCTGGTCACTAAATCCAGTCCTGGATAAAAAGCAAAGCGGACTACGAGTCCAAGTTCCCAACCCCGCATGGTAGACTCTTTTCTACTCTGTCCAACACTTCATCCAGACCATCCTCTGTCTCCTGTAAACTCCTACACGTAATGCATGCCAATTTGCATCCCGCATGAATGTGCCCAGGGTTTTCCCTGTGTCTATGCAGGTTTTACCTGGGCCCAACCTATCTCTAGTTATAGTCTAGATTTAAGAGTGAGGGGAGTTAGTCATGGCGCCAATCGCTGCCATGGCTGGCCAATCCCCTCCTAGCACATGATGCATGCGACCCTCTCCCTGCATGGCTAATCCCAGCATGACTAGGCGTATAGGCTTCGGCCTGAGACGCACCTAGGTCCCTCCCTAACCCGGACCCCTCCAAAATACACTTAGTTTTAGTTAGGTTAGGAAAAAAAAAAAAAAATCCTAACCAAATCAACCGTCCACAATGTTTTATTTTGCTCTATGCCACCTGATATATCTTTGGTAGAAAGAAAAGAAAACGGTTGTTATTACATGTAATGGAGAGGAGGATAAACAGAAGAAAATAAAAGAGTGTGATTTTTTGAAATTGTGATGATTATTTTATAAAAGATATAAATTGTTATAAACTTGGTGTTCCAGACTATATCAATAAGGACCTTTATTACTCACTCAGTGGTCTGAAGTAAGTGATCTTATGCTCGTTACGTAAGTAGCTAAGCTGGCGCAGAAAATTTTCTTATTCATCAAATCAATGTAATAAATTTAAATATTTACTGCTGAAACCAGCACAATATTATAACAGGAGCATATCAACAATGGTTTGAACAATATTCATTATTATGAGGCGGCCAATAAAAATCCCGCATTTGATTTTGGCACCTTTTTGAACGATTTGTTTGGAATTTAAAAAAACTTCTGGTGATGCCATATTAAAAAAGACATTCAGTTTTTTTTTTTGTGCGTTTGTACATCGAGTGCAATCATTTTGAAAGTTCTTAAAAGTGTTATAAATAAGTTGATTCGGACGACGGAACCTACGAAGAAGTGAGTTATCCTATTTTAATAACAGTAAATACACTTAAATCGGTAGTGCTTTACGTCCGTAAATACCGTGAATGAACAGCCACTTACGATTGCAAACTGAGATTAATCGCTAGTAAACGTACTTTTGATGCAGGCCATAACACTATTATCAGAGTTGATCCTTTTCCTATCTACCCAGAGGTCTGAGAAACTAACAAGATATCAAATCTACACTGAGCTAAGCCAAATGAAAACAATTTAGGTTAATTGGAAATTTAACGTAAATTTTACATTTTGTGTAATTTTTTTTCCAAGCTTCCCTCGTGTGCTTAAATAACACCAAGAACTTTTTCAATCCATTATTTGTTGTGATTATCAGATACAAAACATTTGCAGTTAAATCTGCGCACGACGTAAATTTCCGGCCGATTATCAAGTTAAGGCTGAACACAGTTTTGCTGGATATAAATTTGTATTTTATTTTTAAATAAAATTATTATTATATAATTTTTTTCCTTCGGTGTTTGTATATTAAAATAATATTAGTTATACTGTCAATCAATACAGGTGTTATTAAATTACACACGTTTAAGGTATGCAATTTGTGAGTTTGTATAAAAAAAATTGAGAACAGTAAACGGTATATAAGATACCTGGCGCCCTGGCAATATTAGAGATAGAGTGTGACTTTGTGGTAGGTTATGTATACACGACACTATTAAACCTACTACAAATCAGTCACGGAGTTAGTAATGTATGCATATGTATAGTAGTATATAACAATAAAGGCGGCACTGCCGTCCCAGCAGCAATGACCACGGGCCAACGATCAAGAAACACGCAAAAAAAAAAAATAACGTTATTCTCTTACTCCAGGCTGAACCACAAACCAGAGTCGGTGACGTGTCGGAAGATATTTGCGTGACTCAACATTGGGGCTTCCAATTAACAGGAACAGGAGAGGTTTTTTTTTTTTTTTTTTTCAAACTTTTAGGGGCAAGCAAGGTAGCCGAGCATTGGACCAGTTGAATCCTGGAAGAAACCGGCCCTGTCTCGTTCAAAGACAGGCCTATGAAACGAAAATGTTGTCACTTCAGCAGTAGTAGATGGATGAAGATGGTTCGAGCACAGGTGGAGGAGCCAGGAGCCGAAGTGCTGATTTGTCAATGGTGGGTTGGAGAGGTGGTTAATTGGGCGGACGGGGGGGGGGGGGGGTTGTGTAGAATGAAGACGTCATGATCCATTCGTGCCGGTGTGCTAAAAAAAAAACTAAGTTAATAACTTATTCAATGCAAATGGGGAAGAGGAAGACCGTGGTAATGCAGTCCACCGGGGGGGAGGGGGGGGCGCCATCTTGAATGGTGTTAGGGTTTGAAAAGGAGGGGGTGGGGGTGGTGTGTCGAGTGGGGTATCAACAGAGCCGCGGTGAGAAGGGAGCGCGCTGCCATGACTGGCCAATCCCCTTCCTAGCACACGATGCGTGCGACCCTCTCCCTGCATGGCTGATCCAAGCATGACTAGGCGTATAGGCTTCGGCCTGAGACGCACCTAGGTCCCTCCCTAACCCTGACCCCTCCCAAATACACTTAGTTTTAGTTATGTTAGGAAAAAATATATAAAAAAATCGAGAAGGTAGGGTCCGGTAGTGCAATGCAGCTTCAGTGCTGTTCGTGGACACCCGGTTAGGCCCCTGTGCGAGCCGGGAGCCTCAACGCCGGGAGGAAACAGTCTAGTCCTGGGTCAGGGCCGCCGGTGGAATACGAAGAGCGCTGCCCAAGAAGTGCGGCGGTGTAAGTCGCCGGCGACCCCATTCCCCCTCTCCCGCGGACGCCATTCTTCTTCACCCGCCAGGCCCCACTCGGCGGACAAGACTCTCGCATTAGGGGGCGGCTCCCCGGGGGAGGAATGAAAGGAATCTCCAGTTACCCGCCGCCGCCGCCGGAGTGGGTATCGACTGTCCCGTCCTCTCGGGCCCAGAGAGGCCCTTCAGAGGACCTTCAAAGGACCTCCGGAGGACCTTCCTCCTCCAGGCGACGTCTCAAAGAGGATCCTCCATCGCGCAAGTCTCTCTGTTCCAGACCCGAGGCCAGGCCACCCCGGGGCAAGCATGCTCCATCAGTACGGCCAAGATTTTATGGTGTGTTATAAAAAATGCAAATTTCGTCATTGAAAAAAAAAAGTGGTTTTCGTCTTTATCGTCATCATCATGGGGGAAAGGGGGCCCAAAATCTCTTTCCCTCCCCCCCCCCCCCCTACCTGCCCCAGAAAATAAGAAGTTCCTCAATGGAGGGGACCTGATAAAATCCATAAACCCCCCCCCCTTCCCCCCGTTTGACCCAGATTTTCAAAAAAGGAATATTATTAAAATATTGCGTATCTTTGTTAAAATTCACTTAAAAAGTTAATACTTTAAAGTTTTAACACACGTTAGAAGTAATACGTTTATGGAATTACTACAATATCAACCTGAAACATTTTAAAACACATATTATTATTATTGCACTAAGTATAAGTTTGCATATATTTTTTTAAACAGACTACTGGAATCAGTCTAAAAAAAAATTACTACAGTCAAATCTTAACCTTATATCGCTTTTGCAAAAGCATTATTGTGAAACGGGTTTGCTGTGGAAACCGTGTCTTATGGAAAACTTTCTGTGTATTTTAAAGTTTCCTGCTTGTTGCCATGCATGTGGGCCATGATATGGGCAGTATGTATACAACGTACAAGAACTGTATCCAGAGATAACGTATCTGTTAACTCCACGTGCAGAACTCTCGTGCCAATAGCCCCCCCCCCCCCCCTTTCCACCAGGAAAATTTCCACGGGTCTCCCTTGCGAATCCTACATATGTGCGTCCCTGATAGTCTTTGGAAATTAAAACTCATCTAATAATAAATACATATCAAGCACAACCATTCGTGGTATTAACACTTTGAAAGTCTACATAAAACAATATCTACTATGTTTGTTGATGAGGGTAAGTAAAACCAAAACAAACAAAAAATTGCAACTAAAACATTCAGCATTCGTTTTGTAAAGTTCCTTTAGTTCACGAGAAAGTTATAAATATCAACAAATAAAAATAAAAAAAAACTAGATTTAATATGCAATGTCTATAGATCCAGGATTATATGGATTTTTCATTTTAAAACTTTACTTTGCCATAGTTTTTATTTTTAAATTATCCTTAGTAAATATATAAAATTTCTCAAATATAAAAACAATAAATGGTGGGTTTTGGAACCACTGATCCCACAAACTCGAGGCTAGGCCTACACGCGCTGTCACACGGTGAGCTGAGATTCATTAAAATCCACGCGATTTGAAAACTGCTCAGGACATCCGAGTGGTGTCTGTTCAAGAAAACCATTTCAGGATAAGCTGAGGGCGGATGTGTAGTTTTGCTTCCGTATTTCTTTTTAAACGTGTGTTTTTGGGAGAGAGGAAAACGGCTAAAACGCGCGTGTTCAGAGTAATTTTTAAACATCAAAACATCTTGTACAGAGTCTTCAAAGCACTCGACGAACATATTTATCTCTATTTCTATGCCATATAATGTTACGGTCACAGCTCAATGCACGACGAAAAGAAAAGGGGAGGGGGTAGAATATGACGTACCTACTGCACATCTCATCCTTATAGAGTCCAGTGTGCATTTAAATGTGCATTTACTATCTCTTTCCAATGGACATTTCTTGTTTCTGTGTGCTCTGTTTCCAGACATAAGCCATAGAGCACAAACGATTTTGACACAAATTTGTAATGTAATTAAATATATATATTTTTACTTTATCTGAAACTTTTTTTAAAAAACAAATTTGGAATGAGAATTTCGGAAATATATTTTCGTGTTTTATTTCAACAAGAGCATCATGTGATAATTTTTTTTCTAAAGAGATGTAATTTAAAGACGTCATCTTAGTTTCTAAAGTTTAAGTAAAAAATTATATTTTTAATATTTAAAAAAAATATTCTGAGCATTACAACATTATTTTATGTAATATATTGCTATTTATAGTGATCGACTGCTACAAATCGTTTCTCCTGTGAAATGATAATTGGTGTTTCAGCATTGATTTTTTTTTCTTTCAGAGGGACTAAAATTTGAATAATACTGTAAAAAATGACACTAATTTATGGTATCAGAAAAAAACAACATATAGTACAATTAAAAATATTTATTAGAACTTATTACAAATAACGATGGTATACAAAATAACAGTTGTGATGTTAACAAGCATGGTAGCATCTATATGCTCTGTACCCCAATCTGAGCGCGATACTCCAGTATATCTCAGAGTATATACGCTGCGCAGTTTGCCGTAAACAGGCAAACATCCGTTTCCGTCAGGTGGCATAAAACTGGGGATAAAGAAAAATTGTTACGTAGCTCCCAAATGTGCCGTAAACAATTCTATCACGCCTTATCTTACGATGTTAATGCGAAGAAGGAAAACGAAAAGAGAATGTGTGTGTGAGAGAGAGAGAGAGAGAGATAGAGAGAGAGAACCTTCTAATTCCGCTTAAGCAGTGATTGTGCCAAGCGATAAATTTCATTTAAGATTACGTCATTCCGGAAGTACCCATTACAGCCTTCACCCAGTGTCTGCCGTTTATTTCATTTATTTATTTTTCCCTCGCGTGCTCTTCGCTGTTATGTTTAAGTAAGAGTCTCTAGGGTGTTCGAGTTGATTGACGAGAAGACTCCATGAACAAGGCGGCGACAATTCTGTTCCCAGAAGTATAGGACACCATGTCACAGAATTGTAGTGTTTAGGCGAGCAAGTTTTGGATTTTTTTAAACTTACTTTATTTTCAAGTTGCTTTGCTAACGGTTATTATTTATGAAACTTACAACATTATTATTAAACTTATTTACTAGACAATAATTTTTTTTCAAAATAATAATTTAATGTTTTCATTTTTAATGTTTAGTAAATAGTATTGAAGAACTATGTATATAAAAATTGAACCTCTAACCCAATAGCATATGTGCTCCATACCAATACAAAGAGCGAAAATTTTGAATAATGGAAATGGTGCAAACTGTATTTCATAAACAAATGGGCGTGATGTTCTTTACCTCAGAGGTACAGAATTAAAGTATTATTTTTTTTGTCTGTAATCGCATTGAAATATTTTATACCTACGTTTTCAAAGGGCGAATGAATGCATTCGGGCATGTGCTGCTAACCTGCACGGTAGTTGTAAGAACATACGGTAACATAGGTAAGTGTACAGTGTACGGTTAAGACTTTCGCTGTAATCTATAAAAAAAAAAACCAGTAATTTTGAGCTTAGATTTATTGTTTTGCATAAAACTCAAATTCATCCAATCATTAGTTCTGGACCTGCGACTGCATGCGCTGCTAGAATTGGCAAAAAAACAGGGCAGTTTTGTGCTTCTGGACATCTAGGGGTCTCATTTTCGAAATATTTCTTCATAAAAATTCTGAACTCAGCATTAAAAAAAAAAAAAAAGTCCACCATGGTGCAAGGGCGTGTGACACCGAACTTAAAAAAACACAATGTTCGAGTAAAAGGAACCACTCACCGTCCTAACAATGCTTAATTATCCGTGAAGACATCCATGTTGCTGCCAGGCTCCATAAACCCCAGTGCGCGATGGCTCGCGGCTTCCAACAGGGTGTTTTTTTACAACCACTCTCGGCGTAACTGCAGGCGCCCTCGACAGTTATCAGCGCAGGCGTGGCTGTTAACCTGAATGACCCTCTGGGGCGCAGGGATACTTCCCCTAGGGGCTGGTGCCTTGAAATGTGAATGGCTGCCCTCCCAAAGTTCGTAAACCTCCTCTATACATCCCACACACTCCCCCCCTAGCAACAAAAGAAAAACCCTGTTACCACACGTATGTACAAGCCACGCAACGTTGGAAGGGACTGGGAGGAAGTTCTGCTGTGAGACCCTCCCCCCCCCCACACGCGTCCCGCCCCTTGGCCAATCCGAGCGGCGCGCGCGCGCTGATTCGCCGCGGCTGCCGGACCCTGCCGCACCCCCCTTCCAAACCCCTAGCCGACGTGTGGGCGGAGAGCTGCGCGCAGTGGGTGCTGGTTCACGCCCCCCGACAAGCCACGCCCCAAAAATCCCTTCCTACAGCGAGTGCCCCATACTAACAAAAATGAAAATTCCTCTTGGAGTATTTGCGGACCTCCAGGTCAAAAATTTTCTGCACAGCACTCGAATGACAGGTAAAATTAGATTATTTAAAAAAAAAATTGTATCCCATCTTCTGACACAATACATTTTCTCTTATCTTTCCACAGTTGATAAGTGGATCAGAACATTCTGTAGATTGATCAGGTAATGCACTGAACTTCAAACACATGAAGGAAGGACCACAGTTTACGTGACCTTGGCCTGGACTCAGGACAACTTTGACATTCAACAGCGAAACTGACCTGTTCATCATGGAATCCAGCCAAACTCGATGGCAAAAAATGGCCAAAATATCTAGTAATTTGTCGGAACATAATCTGACAATGAGTGCTAGGGACAACCTGGCCAGACCCTACCAATTCAAGTTGCATCACATTATTATTTTTTTTAATTTAAATTAATTTAGATAAAATTAAGCAAGCAATAATACCACAGGGGAATGCCGTTCCCTTTTTAACATAGACCTATGTTTCAATTTACATCCTAATTCTGTTGGATTCAATCCCCTGGATGGTACACATCACTAAAACGTCATAACCCTGGCCATCTTGCTGTTTAATGAACTGAATGCTCTGATTTCTCAAAAGGTATACATTTTATATATTATCTCAATTTTCTTGACTGCATTTTTGCAGTCTTCAATTTTAATTTTTTTTATGTTTTTGCTGCAGTCATATTTGTCCCGATATAATTAATTCTGGGAAATTATTTCACGCTATATAAGTAAAAGGAAAGAAAATAGAAATCCAAAATATTTAAATATAATTTAGTTGCATCTGCAGAAAATAAAAAAATAAATAAAAATAATGTATTTAAAAAAACTTATTAACTGAAACTGTTCAAGAAGCATGTGAAAAGCAGTTCAATAAACACATTCAAATTTCCTTGAATTCAATATTTTTTTATAAGAACTGAAGTCTGAAAGTTGTTTGGCTTAAAAGTTCTATCCACGTAGAAGATTTCGCCGTCGCGTCGTTTCGGTCAACCTTGCAGTTGCCATCTTCAGGGTGAGCAGTTTACCTACTGTGCGGCTAGAACCCTGAAACCAAGCAATTTCAACTTCAACTACTGAAGGTACTGGGACAACAAAAATGCCCGGGCGAGAATCAAAACTCAGGATTACTGCAATGTTGTAGCTGTACAGTTGCTTTCATGTAAACGTACAAATTTACAAATATCTGTAATTTTAATGATTATTCCAGTTACATTTACAAAAAAAAAATACAGTGCACTGAGCTTTAGCCTGTGATAACGTGTGCTGGTAATGAGTTGCAGACACCATTGAGCTCTCAGGAGAGAAGAGTCAGACTGATTCCAATCAGCTAGCGCTCTGGGAAGATAATTTTCAGCCGCCTGCCTTTCTTCACCAGTTTCTTAAACCCCCCAGCCCCCCCCCCCCCCCCAGCCCACACACACACAAACAATAGAATTTACAGATTCAAGCTTATTTACTATCAGTGTTAAAACAGCACATTTTGCAACTAAATACTAATGTTTTTTTTTTTCAAAGACATATGCTGTTTGTCTTTTATTTTATTTAGATTTAACAAATGTCTGTTGCAGATTTACACAGGCGTTTATGACTTCCAAATAAAAACGTGAGCTATAGTATACTGCTGTGTATTAATAAACGGATTTTTAAATTTCTTCCTAAAGTATTTTAAGAGCACTGCAATAGCTAGTATAAACTACCTATCATTTACCCTTGACTCTGTTAATAGCAGTACTCTATGGCAACAATTTAATTTTTTACAAAAAACAAAATGGAGAAAAAAAATTCCAAAATAAAAACTAGGTAGTTTTATGCAAAGATTTTTAAACAAATATATAGAAGTTATTTGTTTTTATTCATTTTAACCACCCTTGAAAATAGAGTTAGTTTTGGTAGATAATATATAATATGAAATTAAAATAAGAGATAAAGTATAGAATTGTTTATGTACATACCTATATTTGAAAATAAAATATTTACCGTACTTATGTTAAAAAAAAAAACTTTTTTTTTCCGTCCCTCAAATTTGTTGTATTTTATTCGTACCTCAAATTCTCCCGCCCCTCAAACTCTGGCGCTCCGGGCAAAACCCGGTCGGCCCGCTTGTAAACCGGACCAGGACTGTTCAGTGCCCTCGAAGGCAGGCATGCCAATTAGATTTGTAAACATGCAACAAGTTGTACTAAAATCTAGTGAAATTATGAAGAAGTATTCCCAATCGAAATTCAACTACCGTACTTAGTCTACGTGCTTTCGCCACAACAGGAGAGGCAGGCACTCTATAAGAGGAAATAAAGCGACAGCCATACAATATCAACCTTTTATAAATATTTTCGTACAACACTTTTTTTTTTAAACTCCTTTTGAGATCCATTATAGTACAATTTTCAGTTTTAGGTACAACAAAATAATTCAGTTTCGAAATAAGTTTCATCTTGCACTGTACAAACACATTTCTAAAACAATTTGCCTAAAAAATAAAACTTGTTACATCACTTAACCTATAAAATATAGCAAGCTATGTATTTTTTTTATTTTCCCCTTGTTCTTTGAGTTTTTGTGTAGGTCACGTCAAAGTTTGTTTGGAACGTTTGTTCTGTATAGTTTTTAACTGCCGTTTCGTCAGAGCCGTTTTTTTTCCCCACACACAGGAAGAAACAATTTCGTCTTGGGAAGCACTTTCCCCGAGACCGCCGCGCGCCGGAAGAATGTTCGGGCAGCCTCCCATGATGCCCTGCGCGACGGACCACTTCCTGTGACACGCGCCTCCCGCGAAGTTGCGCATCACAGCTCAATGGGCATCTCTTCCTTCCACGATATCCCCGCCCGCAGCATGTTGTAAAACTGCATCACGCCGTAAATGGAGATTGCCTGAAAAAAAATAATAAAAAGAAGACTGAAATCGACTTCTTTTTACATCGATGTATCGCTGGGAAGCGACTAGCGCTTCGTCTTCTTTTTCGTGTGTCCTCCGCCAAGAGACAAAATGTCTGCTTCCAATCTTGTTTTACAGTCAGAACGTAAACAAAAAATAAAAAATTCATAAATATTTTCCCTGCTCCTTCCATAAGGGCCTAAGCACGTTGGGAAGGGGAAAGAGATGAAGGGATAAATTCCCCACCCTCCCCAATACCTTAGAAAATAAAAATTTCTAGCATTCCCGTCAACAAAAGGAAATAATTTGAAAGCAAATAGCCGGCAAAACGGTTCTAAACACCCTCCATCGACAAAAATGAAATATTACGTCCTATATATTTTCAATTCAAAGTCCATAGTTCGTTGCGTCACACGCGAACGAAACAAGATCACTCGAGACGTGATGGAAAATTGTGAACAAAGTCTACACAATTATTGACAACATGAATGAAGCTCCGAGTTTGACGAACACAGAAACGAACAAGCAAACACAAGAAACGAACAAATAGCTGTTTGTCCACATTGTCAATCTGCACACGGTTTTGATGTGATATCAATGCCAATATGTTCACCTACCCGTTATGAACGATTACACATCCACTATAATCTGCGTTACTTATCCTAATATTTGTTTGCTTTTACAGTCCTTTTTGTCCATTTGAATTCCCCCCCCCCCCCCCCTTTTTAATTTTTATTTGATCTCCGTGTGCCGACCTTCCTGAGAGGATTCTGAGTTATGGGTTCGAGACCTGGGTAATGCATGGATATGTTAAGTATTTTTAAATTTAATTTAGGTATGAGTTTAGTTCGTAAGCCAAAGATTATGATCGGCGAACTAAAACGGAGGAAGAAAAAAAAAAGAATAGTTACACAGAAAAATATTTACGGTACGTTAACAAAAGTTTCCTCTAGTAAACCAGTTGCCACGAAATGGCTGTGGTTATTTTTTTTCAAATATGTAATACGATTTTCGAGATAATACTGAGTATTGATTACGATGATTGGCGCATAATTTAATATTTTAATTGATGTTTCCTTCAAGCATTTTTTTAATACGGAAAAGACAATCGAATATTCCATAATTTGACTTTATTTTGTTTCATTGTGCTTGTTAACGTGTGCAGTTAAAACTGGAAAGCTATTCAGGGAAAGGGTATACAAATAACTTTTAACTATCGGGGGTACTGGGGGCAACACAAAAGCATAAATGCCCGGATGATACAGTTTTTTTTTTCGTGTGAACGTACAAATTTACAAATTCCTGTAATTTTTACATGAATTGTATTGTTGCATCTACGTGACACAGGGGAAGAGGCATAGAGTAAGTAAAGGGAGAGGCGCCACTCCCATAGTAATGATCGTTCGCTTAAATTTGTAAACAAAACCCATGCGATCATACCATTTCTTTGCAACTTGACAACGAAAAAAATTACAGTCAAATGCAGCATAGGCCTGCTTTCACTAAAATTAACTTAAAAATTAATTTAAAACTATTTATAATTAGTATAGAAGTAATTTCCAGTACTGTAACAGCAGCTTAGATTAACACAAATTAATAACAACTGGACATGTAATAAACTAAAGAGATCGAAACTTGTAATCTATTTTTTCCTGATGTTGGTGAAACATGGTATGATCCAATTTTTTAAGGATTCAGTTCGTCCTATCTACTGTCACCCCCCCCTGGGAAGAGGACTGAAGGCCTGCAATGCAGGAAAGGGGGGGGGGGGGGATCGTGTCCTCACGGGGCCAGAGTTGGGGGGGGGGGGGGGAGGCCCACTTCTCCCGCCCGAAACGACCGTTAAACTCCGTGCCAAGAGGCGGGGCTTCAGTTGTCAGCCGTAATTAACGACCCGGGCCCCGACATGGCTTCGGCCTGCGGCAAAAACCAGGCAGCTTGCAAGCTGCTTGTTTCAAATTACATGCACGGTGGCCCCGAATCCCTGGAGTTAAACTACTTTGCCGCCGGTAGGGGTTAACGCGGGGGCGATGACGTCACACGAAAAAAAAAAACTCTCTACTTTTACAAAAGGAACCAGTTGCCAAGAATTTTTTTTGTCATACTACAAGAAAGACATTGTCAATTTGTACAACATATGGCAACGTTATTTTTTTGCATATATCAAACACGTTTTTTTTCGATATAATAATAAGTATTTCTTAAGAAAATTTATTTTTCATCCAAGCATTTTTTTTAACAATGGAAAAGATAATAGAATGGTAAATAATTTGACTTTAATTTGTTTTATGTCTATTAATGTGCGCAGTTAATACTGTAAAGCTATTCAGGGAACAGTTTACTAATAACTTTAAACTATTGGAGGTACTGGGGCATAAATGCCCGAGTAATGCAGTTTTTTGTTTCGTGTAAATATATAAATTTACAAATATCTGTAATTTTACAAGAATTTTGTACCTGTTAAAAAAAAATACAGTGCATCAGATCTCAGAGCATTAAGTAAAGTGTGGCGACCAGGAAAAGAGTGGTGTAACTGCGCTATTTGACGCCATGTTCGTGGTGACACCTTTGAATATATATACTGTATAGAAGTCGCCAGCCCAGGTTAAAATTTCTAATACGGTTTGAGGTAGTTGGTTAATTCACCGCCGCAATCGCCACCATCTCTAGGGCATCGACTCGTGGTGGTCCCTAGCGGACAAGTGTCGAACTCTTCAAACACCCCTTCCCCCTCCCGTTGAACGTCCTTGAGCTGCAGTGAATGATGGATGAGGGGTGCGGGGAATAACAGCGGGCGACAGTGCTACACTCTAACGTGCAAATAACAACTAAGACGATACAGGGCGTTACGGCAGCGCACTGCAGCGGTGAAGTTCCCAAGCTGCTCATCATACGATCCTGAAAAACGTAGAGTAAATCCTATCCACTCGCGACTTCTATACACAGTAGCGGATCCAGGCTAAGGGGCTCAAGCCCCCTCCAAAAGCATCTGGGTCCACTATTGTTTTAGTGTTTGCCTTGATAAAGCCTAGCCTCAGCTGGGTCAAGCCCCTCCCAAACCAAAATCCTGGATCCGCCACTGTCTATACAGTATATATATTCAAAGGTGACACCGAGCAACTGTTTAGTAGGGACCGGGAAAATTCGCGGTTTCGATGGTCTTCAGGATTGACTGCACATTCCCCTGTACACTCGGGCAATTAACGCAAGTTCATTGGCTGCTGACTTGTAAGTCGTCTCAGCTGGTTTGTCTGTGATTCGATCCTTCTTTGGTTGAGAGTTTTTAATTGGTTGAGATTCGTCCAGATGATAAGCAAAAATAATCTAAAAGGTATATGTATTTGAATTTTAACTTATCGCCGATCCAATCCGCGAATTTTTCCTGTCTCTACTGTTTGGTCTTCCTCGCGGTTGCGGATACATCACTTCACACCACGCATTTTAACACTAATAGAAACTTAATTTTCAAGTTTTAAGAAATATTTTAAATACAAAACTTATACATAAACTGTAACTGTACTGCAATAGCGTTAACATTAAAGCCACTAAAATCCTGAAATGGTATATCATATTTTTGCTTTCTAGTTACTTTCCTCCTGCACAGATGGCAGCAGCAGTGCCGCTCGTAGCGCTATCTGTCAACTGACGTATAACTACAATTTCTAACGCGCGTGGTGGATACGCAACCTTTTTTTTTTTTTTTTTTTTAATTTTCTTATTTTGATGACTTTTATACTGCCGGTCTTACAAACACCGCAACTACACCACGAAATGTGACAAGGGTTTTAATTAATTTCAGTTATTTCATTGACGCGTGAGATATTCATTCGCTCTAATCCCTGGACTTCTGAAATCAATATCCGAATAAAAAAAAATCAATGCACGTAACTGCAAACAAATGACTTGAAAAATAAAAATGTTGCGATTGAATGACATTGATGATTTACCGCGTGAGATGAAAAAATGGAGGAAATACAGTAATTAATTAGTTACGACTATTTTATGATACCATAACTGCCAAATAAACTTCAACCAAACATAAAAAATAAAAAATAAAAATTAAAGAACCGTACCATCAATTAATTTCCTGATGTAATAAAATTTTTAAAACTAAACTTTAAAATTATGTAATAAATAAATAGAAATGGGATATAAATTTACCATCTTGAAGAACGAAGGGTGTGGATAAGAGAAAAATTAGGACTTGGTTGAAGTCGAACAGAAATGATAAACTAATGACGATATAGGCCTAGTCCAATTCTTTCTTCTGCGATGAGAGGGACTAAGGGATCTTCGTAAATTAACTGTTTATCTTTGAAGATAAATCAAAAGTAATACAATCTTATTTTTACAAACAATATGCAGCAAAAAACTTCTTTAATCCTTTCACGCTAGTGTTTACTCTGTTTGCAACGAAACGCTTAACTGGAAAATCGGAAAAAATACGTGGATTTTACGAAGATCCTTTTATCTGTTGTCAAGAATTCGTTTATTAACGGTTAATTCTTCGTTTGAAAAGTCCGTTAGTTTACTGTGATTTTTATAACCGTGTAGGTTGTTTTTCTCCTCAACCTCAGTGATAAAAATATATATATTCACGAGCCCGTCGGTTTTAATGCAGAATTAGGTGGAGGAGGGGGGAAGGTAAAAAAAATCTGTTGCTTCTTGCAAATCTGTGTTTTTTTTTGTGACGTGTTTATCGCTAGGTACCATTACATGTATAAATGTATATATATATTTTTTTCTTTTTTTTCCGTCTCCTCTCCTCGCATAACGGGAGCGCAGACCACCTGGTGCTAGGACAAGTTAATGGCTTCCCTGAACGACTCTAGTAGAAGGAGTAGAAGGAAGGACAGAAGCAGAGGAGATAAGAGAACAGTCTCGCCGGGAGAGCCAAGCAATTGGATTTGCGAAAGCGACAAGGCGCAAAACGTATAAACGCAGGAAACGTAGGAGGGGGGGGGGATTTCTCAGAGGGGAATACTCACGTTCAGCAACGCCCTGGATATGAAGAACGCCATCTCGGCTTTGCACAGAGCGTCGAATTGCTGCAACAAAAAAAAAAAAAAAACCATAGACAACACAGCCTGTTTACACCTGCGGTTTGTCACACGTGAAAAAAAAAACACACACACACATATTTACCGCCCGGGGCTACGACATCATTGCTGGAAATTTGCGACAAAGTTTATGTTTATTTTATTTTCCCATACAGCTCGATTGAATTTTTTTTTTGTTAGACTGAAACACAACTGGCTGTGTGAAAAATTTTATTACTTTTTTTTATGGCTTCACAGGGACGAAGACGTAGCTTCAGACACAGTAGAACTTTGGTTTACCGTGGTACGGTGAGGGGGGAGGGGGAGGTCAGCACGGATATGTGAAAATCACGGATAATTGAATTCAAATGTATTCATGTCATACAATACAGCAAAATTTCGTAAGGAAGGGCAGTTGTTCCGTACTTGTAATCCAGCTTGACTCGGACTAGTATTTCTTATCACGGGCAATTCTAGTCCGTTTCTTTGTTCGTTAGTTTCTACTTTTAATACGTAGTTTTTAGTTTTATTCCTTTATTGTTCCTTCTCTCATGAATTACACTTCGCGGGCTTGGTTCTCTTACCCCCTTCCCCCCAAAAATAAAATATGTTAAATTTTTAACTGAGAACCTTGTTAACCGAATGCCCGGTTAATCGGGTCACTGTTAATCTAGGTTCTACTGCATATTGTGAAGTTACCGTTATTAGTGTAACTCTTAAGACAACTCTACACTCCACATGAAGTTATCACTAGAGGCCCGAAAATTTCGCGGATTAATTAGGCGTCAGGATACAATTCACCATAATATGGACACTCTAAACACATTTGCTTTCCTATTGGCTGATTTCATATTCCAGTACCTCTCCTTCTGAGTGTGGTCGATGGTATTCGGTCTCCCTGCTGCTGTCTGGTGGTTGGCTGGCGTGGCGGAACAGTGTTGTGAACCTGTCTTCAAAGCAATGTAAGGTATAATAGATGTTTGAAGTCTAGCTGGTGACCAAAAAAATCCGTGACATTCCCGGGTGTCTAGTTAACACTTATCCCTAGGGTACAGACTGGAAAAATTCGTGGAATCATTCGGCGATAGGCTAGAATTCAAATACAAATACCTTTATTATGATTTTGCTATTGGCTTACTGTTTGTCTGGACGAATATCAACCAATTAAAAACTCTCAACGAAAGAAGGATCGATCGAATCACAGACAAACCAGATGAGACGACTCACAAGTCAGCAGCCAATGAACTTGCGTTGTTTTCCCGAGTGTGCGGGGGAATGTGCAGTCTATCCTGAAGGCCATCGAAACCGCGAATTTTTCCGGACCCTACCCTAGGGGCATGAATTTTTCGCGGAAAGATTTCGATAACAGCTGTAGGTTAAAAGACTGTATCATCTGCGTTTCGTGACTGGTTGATTTTCTTTCAGAAAACCTATGTCTACAGTCGGCACACGAATCGCAGTCATTCGGTGCGAAAGCAACTGCGTCCTGAATGGCCCGGTAAATCAAGGCAATGTCTCCTGTTGCATACGGGCGCCAATCACAAGGAAGAAACATCTGGCGAGGTCATGCCTTATTGCAGTCCTATGAGCGTTCAAATTTTTTCAATTTTTTTCCTCTAAATCAGTTATTTTTCTCTCGGCGGTTATGGGCAGATACGATATGGTTTATTCGTAAATAGACAAAATTAAAAATATATATTTTTTCAATTCAGTTTTAATGGAATCATGATTAATTTTCTGACAAAATTAGCCACTTTAAACATGAATTCATTCTATCTCTTTTAATGTTGTATCAGATTAAATCTACGTGTAATAGCTAGAGACCGGAAAAATTCGCGGGTTCAATGACCTCCAGGATAGACTCTACTACACTCTACACACTCGGGCAAATGCCACCTGTTCATTGGCTGCTGACTTGTGAGTCGTCTCGACCGAGTGTCTGTGATTCGACACTTCTGTGAGTGAGGGTCTCTGATTGGCCCTCATTGCTCCAGATTAACAGTGAACCAGTGGTAGAAGCAGCGCTAGGGTATAATTATTTTAATTGTAGCATATCACGAAATGAATCCGCCAATTATGCATGTCTCTATTAATAGCTTTAGCGTGATCGCCAGACTATAGTAACAACTTTATCATGCAGTTGGCAGGCTTGCGACACGTGCTCTTAATTTAATTCCTAACAATTATTTACGTGCTCGGGTCTGACGTGTGTGCTGATCGCTCGACCAATGCCCGCGCTGTGATTGGACCACGGCCCGGTCGTTAACAGTGCAGCACGGTGCAGCGAGACGAACGGAAGTAGAGCACGGATTCAACTGTCCGGCGACACGCGCCACTAATCGCAGCCAGGTCGGGTTTCGCTGGTGCCAGCAAGTCAGTAACTCTATTAAATAACACGCGAACAAACATATCGCATAGCTGATTATCGTGCAGGGAAAAAAAAATTGGTTGTCTGTAAAGTCGGTTTACGGACGATAGTTTAACGTGACAACGTCATAACAAAACATTGATGAAATGATTGCATACTTTTATGAATAAAATAGAATCATTTTTATTTTAATATTAAAAGAATAAATACTAGAAATTATACTAGTAATCAGATTCATTTTCTTACGTACATTTGACGTAGAAATTATTTCATATTACTCATTTATACACAAAGTTTTAAGTTTTCACTTCTGTCGGTGCGGCGCAGGGTACAATGAGCGTAACGGGACACAGCGTAACGGAAAAATGTGCGTAACGGGACAGTTTTTCGTGCGTGTAGCCTGCGTTCATCGATTTATTAGACGTTGTCACGTAAAAAAAATAAGCCAGAGACGTGTAAACATCTAGCCTCGGTAAAGAGCGAATTCCATGTGTACTCGTGTTGCAAATACACTGTCTTATAATACAAAATCTTAACGCGACATTAAACGTATAATTCTTTAAAACAATACAGAAAATTGACGCGAAGCACACGTAGTTTCCGCATCCGCCGCTAGAAAATCGCTTCCGGAGCAGCTACGTCGACTAATCGATTCGTTCGATCTGCGAAGCGTCATTTTAAACTGTGTAATTAATTAAAAGGCTTCAATAAAAGCGGAAAATACTTAACCCCGGATTTGGGCCTTGATTTTCGACAGTGATTTTTTTTTAAATTAAAATATTGCCCATATTGTTAAAACTCACTAAACCGTTAATACAGTGAAGATTCCCTTGTCTATGTGTTACCCCCATATGACTACAAATGTAGTCAATTCGGCAGCAAATGTAACTAATTTTCTCCATCTGTATACAAATGTAACCCTGTAACCTATGTATTCCGATCTTCAACCCACTTCGTTTCAGAGTATGATGGGTGTATTCATACTGTTTATAAAGCTATGTGAAGCTTGGTTCACGCCAACTGTCACAGATGGCAGCAGCGGCCGGGAGGCGGGAGACTCACCCTGTTGACGTGGTCGCGCAGCACGTTGGAGTACACCATGGCGACCGCCTCCAGCGCCATGAAGGTGATGGAGCCGACGATCCACGGTGCCACCAGCGCGGGGCTCTCCTGCGACACACCGCGTCACACACACTGGAGTGGAACACTGTCCCTGCGACACACACCGCGTCACACACGCTGGAGTGGAACACTGTCCCTGCGACACACCGCGTCACAGACACTGGAGTGGAACACTGTCCCTGCGACACACACCGCGTCACACACGCTGGAGTGGAACACAGTCCCTGCGACACACACCGCGTCACACACGCTGGAGTGGAACACTGTCCCTGCGACACACACCGCGTCACACACGCTGGAGTGGAACACTGTCCCTGCGACACACACCGCGTCACACACGCTGGAGTGGAACACAGTCCCTGCGACACACACCGCGTCACACACGCTGGAGTGGAACACTGTCCCTGCGACACACACCGCGTCACACACGCTGGAGTGGAACACTGTCCCTGCGACACACACCGCGTCACACACGCTGGAGTGGAACACTGTCCCTGCGACACACACCGCGTCACACACGCTGGAGTGGAACACTGTCCCTGCGACACACACCGCGTCACAGACACTGGAGTGGAACACTGTCCCTGCGACACACACCGCGTCACACACGCTGGAGTGGAACACAGTCCCTGCGACACACACCGCGTCACACACGCTGGAGTGGAACACTGTCCCTGCGACACACACCGCGTCACACACGCTGGAGTGGAACACTGTCCCTGCGACACACACCGCGTCACACACGCTGGAGTGGAACACTGTCCCTGCGACACACACCGCGTCACACACGCTGGAGTGGAACACTGTCCCTGCGACACACACCGCGTCACACACGCTGGAGTGGAACACTGTCCCTGCGACACACACCGCGTCACACACGCTGGAGTGGAACACTGTCCCTGCGACACACACCGCGTCACACACGCTGGAGTGGAACACTGTCCCTGCGACACACACCGCGTCACACACGCTGGAGTGGAACACTGTCCCTGCGACACACACCGCGTCACACACGCTGGAGTGGAACACTGTCCCTGCGACACACACCGCGTCACACACGCTGGAGTGGAACACTGTCCCTGCGACACACACCGCGTCACACACGCTGGAGTGGAACACTGTCCCTGCGACACACACCGCGTCACACACGCTGGAGTGGAACACTGTCCCTGCGACACACACCGCGTCACACACGCTGGAGTGGAACACTGTCCCTGCGACACACACCGCGTCACACACGCTGGAGTGGAACACTGTCCCTGCGACACACACCGCGTCACACACGCTGGAGTGGAACACTGTCCCTGCGACAAGACCGCAGGATTAGAAGTTACTACACATCTCATCGCTGCGAAATCAAAGGTGGCGCCAGTGAAAGTTGTGTCTCTGCCTCGTCTCGAGCTGTGCGGGGCACTGTTACTGGCCCGTCTGCTGCACCATGTTACCAAATTGTATGCAGAGGTCAACCCGTCATCAGTAGTGGCCTGGACGGACTCTCATGTGGTAATCGCATGGTTGCACACATCGCCCCATAAGCTTAAGACTTTCGTTGCTGACCGGGTTAGCCAGATACAGAACCTTACTGCTGCAACAATTTGGAAGCATGTTAAGTCCGAACAAAACCCTGCAGATTGTGCCTCCCGGGGTTTGCTGCCCGCTCAGTTAATCACACATCCATTGTGGTGGTCTGGGCCACCATGGTTGCGAGAGCCAGAAGAGTTGTGGCCATCTGGTCTGACAACCAATGAGTCGCTTGATCCAGTTGTGTTGCAAGAGCAAAGGCTTCATGCCCTTATGGTTGTTCCTTGTACCGAAGACCTAGCCGCCCTTATTTCACGATTCAGTCGTTTAACCTCCCTCGGGGGTTCGACACGTTTACATAGACCCCGCACGCGTGAGTTGGCGTAGACGGCTGCGAGACCTTTCCAGAGCGGGACGGAGAGGTATATAAACGGCGAGGCCGTCTCCCGCGAGGCAGTGAAGTGAAGTGGGCGGGTGAATCCTTGGTGAGCGATAGCCGGCGACAAGAGATTGGCCTCGTGAGCGGAGATTGGTGCATCGGGGACAAGTGAGTAGCGCGAGGCAGTGTGCAGGGACACATGTGGTGGCAAGAGAGGGACAGTAGGGTGAGGGAGCCACTATCGAGCCGAGCTCAAGTGGGGAGAGTAGCAAATAGCGGACTTGAGAAAGTGCGAATAAAGCATGGACAGACAATCAATTATTGTAATTTAAATACTAGTGTAAATAGTGGGCAAAAAATAGATCTACGATTTATTATTTGTGCTATCCTTTCCCGACATTTTTTCCCACTCGGTACAATATCTACTTTTATTTAAGCTGGTGGGGGGGGGGGGGGTAATTTTTTTTCTTTGCCATGTTTCCCGGACTTGCAGCAACCTGGTAGGGGCAACACCGGGGTCGTTACCACAACGCCGAAATACCACAACGCCGAACGTACAATAACACCGAATACCATAACGCCGAATACCAAATTGACCGCAACGCCGACAGCTAGAAAACTTCTGTGCACCACAACGCCGAAATACAGTAACGCCGAAAAATGTTGCTGCGGGGAGGGGGGGCCACAGGAGCAAAATGAAAAACAACTGAATGAATTTGTGTGCTAACCTGACCTAACATAACCTTTGTGGCAGTCCTGCAATGACATTTTTCGGCGTTAATGTATTCCGGCGTTGAGGTATTTCGGCGTTGTGGTGCGTCCCCGCAACAGCGGACCCGTGGTCAAGAGCGAAATGCAAAGGGCGGCGTCGTTTATTCACGCGAGCGAGCGAGCGATGCAAAGCAAAGCAGTGCGGGATTTCGCAGCTCGATTATTTACGCCGGTTTCAAACGCGCGCCCGTCGCTGAATAATCCAGCGGACCGCAGCCGGCCCGGGGTCGGGTCACAGGTGAACCCCGCGCGTATGACGTAGGCGGGTGGGCCAGGGCGGGGGACGCACCACAAAGCCGAAATACCACAACGCCGAAATGCCAAATTGACCGCAACGCCGACAGCTAGAAAACTGCTGTGTACCACAACGCCGAAATACATTAACCCCGAAAAATTTCATTGCAGGACTGCCACAAAGGTTAGGTTAGGTAAGGTTAGCACACAAATTCATTCAGGTTGTTTTTCATTTTGCTCCTGTGGCCCCCCCTCCCCGCAGCAACATTTTTCGGCGTTACTGTATTTCGTCGTTGTGGTACACAGCAGTTTTCTAGCTGTCGGCGTTGCGGTCAATTTGGCATTCGGCGTTATGGTATTCGGCGTTATTGTACGTTCGGCGTCGTGGTATTTCGGCGATGTGGTAACGACCCGTTAGGGCGCTGTATGAACACTAGGCATTGTTGCACGCCAGCTCTGGTCTCGCAGCTGTCGAGGAGTTATCACGGCGCAGCATCGACTAGCGAACTAGTTTGTTTCGCTTCTGTGCTGTCACACATTCTTTACTTGCTCGACGTTGATAGTTTATTTAATCCGAATGTACAGTTTTTATTTCCACGCATTAAGACCCAAACACGAATCGGATCTGGCGAAAAAATAAAAAAAAGTAACATATTATTTAATACGTCAAACTTTTTTTTTCCCTCCTGGGTTCGGAGGATCTCTGTTGTTTATAGCCTGCCCACCGGTGTAACACACCAACGTTGCAAATATATTATTTATTTTAAAAAATTGTTTTCCGAACGATAATTCTGTAGCTTAATCTCAGATTAAACCGATGTTGCAGTTATTAAAGGTATAAGTCGCGTATATGATGTGTTTAATTGTATATATTACCAAAAAAATGCAGTATTATGTTTTTTTTTAATTGGAGTGATAAATTAATTCTGGTTACGTTCACTGAAGGATAAAATTTCACGTTATCGTAGTTTTGGGAAATCCACACTTTTATCGACTTATGAATGATATAAAAGAAAATTAAAAAATATGCGTCAAATGCTACAGACATACGATTAATTAAAAATTGTATACAACTTGATTACATGCTCTTAGTTCCTCATAACCTTGACAAAAATCGGTATTATATTTCTAAAACTATTGAAATAGTACGTATTAATTTTATAAAACTCTTTATTAAGAATTAACAACAGTTGTATCACGATTTTTTTTTAATAATACGCGAAAATACGAAATTTTGAAAGCTAATTATTTAGGACTATACCCTTTTTAAAGCATCGAGTACGAAAGTATCGGTGTCAAAAGAAAACTATTTGATACCAAAAAGCATCAGTCTGTGTCTAAATTCCCTGGAACACTGTCAAATTTTCTCTTTCATCACCTTCCAATATGTTGTATCAAATCAATTTGGAGGGTTATGACGTTAGCGAAAACGTCACTTGCACTGTGGTGTTTGTTTGACAAGTTGTATGACTCGAGTTTCCATCAAATATTTTACATGAAGGACGGATTGCAAAACGTGTTTGATGCAATGGGCGAATAAAGAGATTTTAAAAAATGAAATAACTAAAATAATGTTAATATGAATGTCGTATGCGAAATAATTTTATATGTAAAAAATAAATTATGTTTCTAAAAAATTTAAAACTCCCTGAAAATTAATTTTAATTATGTAACATCCAGCACTGTTATGTGTTATTAAATTTGAAAATGAGATGAACATTGAAAGAAGTTTTGTGACAGCTCACACCGTAAATAAACCTTGAATTGTGACATGACCTGAAAAATATTAGAGGTTGTCTGTGTGAATTTATTTGACGGAGAAAATTGGAAGCCATTCTTCCCGTCTATTGTCAAATATAGTTGGAGGCGAATGTTTGACAGTGTGACTGGCCTCGTCAGGGGTGTATGTGTGTCAGCGAGGCGGGATGATAAGCGCGACGCTCGCTGGTGCTTCTAGCGCGGTGTCGCCTCTGGACTGGCGCGCAGTCTTCTCCCAGTGCATATGAGCGGTGACCGTAACATTATATGGCCGAGAAATGAAGATAAAGGTGTAATGCAAGTCCCTTGAGTACTTTTAAGAATCTGTACTGGTTGTTTTTGAGCATTAAAAATTACTCCGGAAAACACGTGTTTTAGCCATTTTAACTCTTTCAAAACAAAAATACAGTTTAAAAAAAAACTTTTTTCCTGGAACAAAAACTACTTATCCGTCCTCGGCGAATTCTTAAATGCTTTTCGTAAACAGACCCCACTCGGATATAAGGAGCCGTTTTCAAACCTCGTTATTTTCCCTGAAGCTCTGCGCCCCAGGGTGGAAAAAGGGTGGATGGGGGAGGGATTGTAGGAGGGGGGAGGTAGTGACTGTTGGAGGGGGGAAGGAGTGAAGAATGGGGGAGGGAGTTATTGTAGGAGGGGAGGAAGGGATTGTAGGAGGGGAAGGGAGTGATTGTAGGAGGGGGAGGAAGGGATTGTAGGAGGGGGGAGGTAGAGACTGTAGGAGGAGGGGAAGGGAGTGATTGTAGGAGTGGGGAAGGGATTGATGGAGGGGGGAGGTAGTGGCTGTAGGAGGGGGAGTGAAAAATGGGGGAGGGAGTGATTGTAGGAGTGGGGAAGGGATTGATGGAGGGGGGAGGTAGTGACAATTGGAGGGGGGAAGGGAGTGAAGAATGGGAGAGGGCGTGATTGTAGGAGGGAGGAAGGATTGTAGGAGGGGGTGGGAGGGATTGTAGGATGGGGAAGGTCACCAGCGGACCCGCGGAATGGCCCGCATAGCGTCCACGCAGAAACACTTGCGCGCAGCGGGAAGAGAGCGCTCTGCACTCCACGCCGCGATGCATAATGCACACCACCCAGGAAGACCGGCCGATAGGGGTAGGAGGGGGGGAGGCGGTGCGACCCGACCGGGCACAACAGAAAGCACTCAGCTAGCTAAATGGCGACCCTCGAACCTCCCACTCCCCCCACCACTCCTACCACGGGCCACCACGTCACCGCTTCTGTCAGAGCCGCCCGCCAATCAGGCCTTGTTACCGAACTATTCCCGGACTGCCCCCCGCCAACCGAACATTTCCGTAGCAGTCACCCGTCTCCGTGACAGTTACGAGGTTTTTACCCCCCCCCCCTCTCCGAAGTGCAAACCATCTACACAGACCCGCTATGTGCTGCAAATGGCTAAATTTACCGCACTTTAGGGTGTTATGTCACGTTCCGGATCATTATTTTATTTCTACATTTAACATGGTTAAACTTGGATTATGTCTGAGTGGCCGAGCTTCAACGAAAAGAATATATATATATATATATATATATATATATATATATATATATATATATATATATATATATGGGAAGGAAAAAAAATTAACCTCCGCGATACAACAGCGCGATTTTTCATATGACTTGTTTATACGCGTAAGGTTAAATTATTCCCCGAGACTGATGTATTATTACACTCTTTTTTTTTTGGTTTATGTAAAGTATAATTAGTACAGAGAAACCGTCAGAGTATATGACTCCCACGTAAACTATACGATCTCAGATACATACCTTCTGATCTGAGAAAGGGCCACGCCTACCAAGTAACGTTATTGCGTTTTCATGTTACGTAATAAATCTTCGGGGCCGCATGCAGCCTCTGTACCATCGCTGCAAAGAGGCATTCGGTGCGGTCTCGAAGAGGCGATGAGTCTGCTTTGACCTCATTCCAAAAATTTTATATGGAGCTTCTCTCTCCTCCAACCCTTTTCCCTCTTTGCGCTCCCTTCCTCTCCAATTTAATTGGAACGCTTGTCGGGTTAGCCGACGCAGCTTTGGGAGGATGCGGGGGGGGGGGGGGGTGAGTTGAAAAGGGTTTAAATAAGGAGAATGGGGCGCATGGTCACAGAGGACTGGGTAAGAGGGGGTGGGGGGGGGAATAGGCATTCTCCTCGCATTCTTCCCCGGGGCTGCAAGAACTGCTACGAAGAGTTCATTAAAGAGAAATTAGTTTGGAAAAAAAAAATGCGCTTGGAAAAAGTATGCTTTTTTTTTCGCACAGTGTGTGGCGGAGAAAAATCAATTTCGCGGCCTTCATTTCCAACAAAACAATCATTAAGCAGACAACTGCAACATTTTATTTTTAAACATAATGAAATACTGCAGCACTTTTGGCTGTACCTAATTTTTCTACACACACACACACACAAAATTTATTATCTCTGGTTCATAATTACATAGTAACTTGAGGTAAAAAAAATGCTTGCGATGCTTTCAAGCACTTCAGAGAATTGTTAAAATGTTCTTTCTAGTTTACTTCCCGCAAAGAGAGAGTTATGTTTTTTAAAACACCGGCCATTAAAAAAAATTGTGCTGAGGCGGCGGCCGAGTTACAGACGATGGAACGTTAAGTTTGAATGTTTTATAGTCGACGTGTGACAAACATTCCCGTCGACAAACTCCGCGACACGCAACTCAAAACGAAGCATTGTCTTTCGCTGGTCCCAACTGACAGCTCGCGGTGCAAGTAGTTCCATACCGTACACAGAGAGAAAGGTTTGTTTGAATCAAACAAATACTTGTTTACATATGGCGAAACAAATATTTACTTGGTGGAACAAAATATTTTGTTAGTTTAACCAAACTCGGTAAGTAAGAAAAATAATTTGTTACACCTAACCAAATGTACATTTGAGTTGACAAAATCATTTTGTTGGGCCAACAGAATCTTTCCTGCTACAAAATATTTGTTTGAATTAACAAAATATGTTTATTTCGCCATATACAAATATTTTGTTGAGGCAAACAAACCTTTCTCTCAGTGATAACACTAACACCACGAAAGAAAACATCGTCGAAGCCTCGAGAGGCGGCAGATATCGTTCACAGCACCCAGGATCACCTCTGCGCGGAACCGAAGCAATCGCCAACAAAGAAAATGGCGGACGGATCGACCTGGAAAGTTGGTCAGGGAACCCAGGCGTCGCCGTGGGAATATCTCTGCAGAAAGTGTACAGGGGCGAGATGATTCTGCACTGGGTGTCCGCTGCCTTTCGCTGACCTTCCTCTATATACCTAGGAGCGAAGAGACAACCGGTGTCGGATACAGGTTATTTTCTTCTCCCGGGGCAGAAATTGTGATTGACGCTCCCTCCACCAAACAAAAAAAGAAAAAAAAGAAAAGACAAACTTTAAACGTATCAGCCATAATTCGTTTTTGATGCCGCGCAAACACACTATAAATCGAGTTAATAATGATCTCATTGAAAACACGAGTAGGTATCTATAACGAGTAAAATATAAATATTGGTAGATATTAAATAATAACTTTTTTTATTGAATTGAATAATTATTTTATTTCAATTCACACTTTTTTGTGGTCTACCCCCCCCCCCCCACCCCCCGGCAAGATCCCTCTAGATACGTCCTTGGGGACAACACAACTCATGCCTAAGCCCAGGAAAGAAATTTTACAAAAGTGAAAATCCCCGAACCGGCAAAGAATCTATCCGAGGACCTTTAGCTCAACAGTCAGAATGGTGGATGTATGAGCAGAATGGAATGAGGGGGAAGGCTGATGACTATGAAGAGGAGGTGATGTCGGTGATGTTAAAGTACAAAGGCGATGATGACATAATCCAAGATGACAGTGGAGATATAAGTCAAAGGCGATAACACAATCCAAAATGGCAGAAAGTTCTAGAATTCACAATGGAGGGAAATGAGTCATTTTTTTTATTAAAATTGAAATGATGGCTTCTGGGTAATTTTTAATTACAAACGAGCCAACGATCCCCCTTCCCCTTTTCTAATAAACAGTAATTTTTTTTTTTAATTTTGGTTTTAATTTTGACAATACTGAATGTGACAAGAGTTGTGACCTATTCAGAAAATTACAAATCTGCACCCACGTCTTACCCGGGACTTGAACCCGCAACCTCGCGCCGAAAAAAACGTGCATCTGACTGCACTTCGGAGGTCGGCGAACACAATACATAGGCTATATACAGTGATGTAACTACACTAGTTTCCACCCGGGGCAAAGAACTCAACATGGCGCCCCTTTTTTTCTCAAACCAATCAAAACGAAACCTTCCCCGACAACACCTCATGTCGCCACCACGTATCGATTTCACCATTCAAAATATTTTTGATTCAACTTAGATGACAAACAAATAGATTTATTTGCAGCCATTTTATCTTTAATACATCGCAAGTTGGATACTACGCGAAAAATACCAGTTTTTTTTGTAAATATCTAACGATATGGTATATATTATCTTTCAGTACAAATAATTAAGTTCATCTGCCCTCCAACTATTATTTTGTATGTTCTAACACTACGATATTCAAGCTAATATCTACAGTAAGAATTGATCTGCCAGATTAGCGCCCCCCCCCCCCCCAATGCGGCGCCAGGGGCACGAGCCCCCGTCTAAATGCGTCCCTGAACCCACGTGTGATAACTGTTGCAGCCTGCGAACTTAAAGACCCCGCCTACCCGGACACACACACGGTAAAAAAAGCATTTAAGAGTTCGCTGAGGGCCGAAAAGTACTTTTGACTTCGGATTAACTTTTTAAACTGTATTTTCAGAAGAGTTTAAAATGGCTAAAACCCATGTTTTCAGAGCAATTTTTTGGCGTAAAACAACCGGTAAAGATTCTTGTAAGCACTTAAGGGACTTGCATTACCCTTTTATCTTAATTTCTCCGCCATATAATGTTACGGTCACCGCTCATATGCACTGGGAGAAGACTGCGCGCCAGTCCAGAGGAGACACCGCGCTAGAAGCACCAGCGAGCGTCGCGCTTATCATCCCGCCTCGCTAACACACATACACCCCTGACGAGGCGGGCCCCTTAATGCTTCGCTAGTTCATCGATTCGTGCTGAGAGACGTAGTTTTAAAAGTAAATGTTTCAATCTATTTTCTAAAGTAACTTTCAAATCCAAAGTTTTCAACAAATTAATTCCTTCTCTCTCTCTCTCTCTCTCTCTCTCTCTCTCTCTCTCTCTCATTTTTTGTGAACACTACAAACTTGTTGAGTCAGTCACCCTCCGAAACTTTCAGCACCACCGCAAACAAACTGCTGATTTTCACGTTTAAATGAAATTTTACTACCAGTCGGAAGTTTCACCCCTGGGAGACATTAAGCCGAGCGGAAATTCGTTAAAGTGGCGTTGGCAGAGGGTTTGGTGGGGAGGGGGTAAATGTAGGGGGAGGGGGAACAAAGAGAAAGAGAAGCGGTGACCGGTTTCGGGAAGTCTGAAAGGAAAACTAAACCCCGGCTCAAGTTTCAACTTAATTACTAGCAACGGTGGAGAAATCGCATCTGACTTGTAAATGACTCTTGCAAGCAACGTGTCCTTAACATTTTTACTCCAACCATTCCAACCCACCCCCCCCCCCCCCCAAAAAAATTATATATATATATATTCTGTTGGCTCACAATTTAAACACGTTTACCTTGCTGGATTACAAAGCCGCGCCAACTAGGTTTCTTTACCAAAAACATTAATTCACATTTTGTTAAGGCAGATATCACAAATAAATAGAGTTAACGTCAGCGGCATTACTACAGTTGTAGCCATTCCGAATTGAATAATCAATACTAAATGCCAGTGACTTTACATGGGGAAAAGATTTTTTCGCAGATGGTCACAATTAACTTCGGGCATCCCACAAAGTTACATATATACTCTGATTTGACGAAGCCAATTTTTTTTTAAATATCAAACGATATAAATTAATTATGACATAAAATATGTTAAAACCAAGATGGCGTCCTTGGGTTCCTATTGCTTCCCCTAAAGAACCTGTCACGCTTTCAACACCTTCCAATACAAAGCGCGTGTGGAATAAAGTTGGAGGGCTATGACGTCACCGAAAAACAACGTCACTTGCACAGCCGTGTTAGTTTGACAAGTTTCCAGCGGACATTTTACATATAGGAGGGGTTCCAAAATATTTTTGATGTTAGATGCAATTAGCCAATCAATATCGAGCCTAGCGAAAACGGAAATGACATCCTTTTCCGTCACAACGGATATTTAAAATGGCGAAGAACACATGGACGATTGAAGAGGTTATAAAGGTGAAATCACTTAATTATTATTAATATGGATGTCATGTGCGAAATAATTCTATAGGGAAATAGGAAATTATGTGTTATAACTTTTAAAAAAATTACTGAACATTTATTTAATTATTCAACATGTATTATTGTGGGTTCATTTTATAGATGTTTTAAAAATTTGAAAAATCTCAAAACGAATTACAATTTTAAAAATTTCCATCCAGCAATGTGATGGAATCGCATCGGGAGTTTCATGCCAAGAAAGTATTCTAAAAACACGCATTTTAAGCCATTTTCAGTCTCCTAAAAATACTGTTTAAAATACTAAATACCGGAACAGAACTGCACATCCGCCATCAGCGTATTCTTAATTGCTGAGGCCATTTGTGGCGGCCTCAGTCGTCTTGATTTTTATTATAACCTTTATGGTGCGTAAAGTTTGTTTTAAGATGAGTAAATTGTTTTATAATATTATTTATAATATTATACTAGTTAATGGTGTATGTAAATTATTTATTTGTTGTTTTGTTGTACGCTTATTATTCTTATTCGGTAGTGGCAACCGCTAGAAATAACCAGAACGATCGAGCGGAGTGAGGGGTGGCAGTAGAGGAGGGGGGTGACGTCAGCTGACGGGAGAAGGGGAGGCGGCGGCCAGCTGTTTTGACGAGGAGTGTGTGTTGACCGCGGGCCGCGGAACTATCCGGGGAGAGACGAGAATTGGCTTTTCAGCGATGAGCTACGAGTGTTACGTTACGTGATTAATATTGAAGATGACGGTAATGCCACGACACCCTCGGCGAAGTAACACCAGTGGTGGTATATGAGAATGCGATATCGTGGGCCTAGTGCACTGGCCATCAATGTAGCGCGATGCTAGAGGCGCTAAAAGGTGAGCGGGGTTTACATCCGACCCCGGCGGACACCGACTACAGAGATATGCCTCTAGAACAAGTAAGTGCGAGAACTGGATTTGTACTTTTGGTTCCGCTGGTTTGACTTGCGGGCAACGTGTTTAAAAACAGAGTGCGGCGATGGAAATTGCTGGTAGAACTATCTAGACGTCACTATTTCGTTTTTCCACCCTCCCCTCCTCCGTAATAGACTTTATGGGACTTTGGTTTAGTTTAAGTATAGTGTAAGAGTGTTTGTATGCAAATGTCACCAACGTACGTTAAATTTAATTATAGCAATTTAAATGGTATCACGAATTGAATTTATAGGTTCCTTTCCTTTTTTACAGTACTTAATGTTGGTCATTTTATTTCTGGTAATTCATTATATATTTTATAACTATCACAATAAGTTTGGCAGGGCTGTCGGTCAATTTAGTACGTTAATGATTCCTTTTGCGCACTGGTCAAATTTTAAGCCAGTCCATGCGCGTCTATTTAAGTTAATTTTACTACACTTTCATTATCAATATGTCAGTGGAGACGCGTATACGGGACTGGCGTGGCGGGTGCGGACGTGTTCAACTATCCCGGTATAAGGGGGGTTGGCCTCATTGCTTTTCGTGAACAGACGTCACTGGGCTGGTGTTTCCTGTGCCCAGGTAGGCGAGGCCCTTAATATAGTCGAGTCCAACTGCAAAATCAGTGTACTGATCGACCAGTGGATTTCAGCCAGTGATATAAAAACGGCAAGAAACTTCCAGATAAAAATAAAGTTTCTTCTAAAAAAAATATTTTAGATAAAAATTCACTTTTTCACAGCAGTTTATACTTTATTCATTTATTAGACTACTGTTTGGTGCAGTTACGGTGTGTAATGAAACGTGAGACATAAACAACGCATAATAAGTTATATCAAGAATCAAACATAAAATTACATACTAACAATCTGACATCCAAGTTTACTAGCCTACCAACATAAAACGTATGAAATGATATGTATTCAGTAATATTAATACATAATTAAATACTATCCTAAAACATATTAATATGTAATTAAAATTTTTTGTGTAAAATCGAACACGATTTCGACGCCGAGTATCATCATGCAGGGCCTACGTTACGACGTAAAAAAAAAATTGGTTGTCTGTAAAGTCGGTTTACGGACGATAGTTTAACGTGACAACGTCATAACAACACATTGATAAAATGATTGCATACTTTTATGAATAAAATTGAATCATTTTTATTTTAATAATAAAAGAATAAATACTTGAAATTATACTAGTAATCATATTTTTAAAATGCAAGAATAATTAACCTTTATTGCCGAAATTGTTGTTGTAATAAGCAATGAAAACCACATTAACTTTTTAATCAAATATCTATCCTCAATTATATGAATCACCATAATTTTTTAGTCAATTGTAACATAACCTATTATTAACTTACTGCACTCGCCGACAGCGTAACGGAACACAGCGTAACGGAACAATGAGCGTAACGGGATACAGCGTAACGGAACAATGAGCGTAACGGGACACATTTCGTGCGTGCAGCCGGCGTTCATCGATTTATTAGACGTTGTCACATCAAAATCCATACGATTGGAGTAAAAACTTTATCGAAGAAAGTGACCTGGAATGATTAATTAAATTAAATAAAACACGAATGGCGGTGGACCCCGGGGTTTTAGGACGGCGCGGATTCGACGCGCGAAACACAAGGCAGGGAGCGAAAAACCAAACACGGGCGATGTTTGCGTACATCCCCCCAGATTGGTGGAGGGGTGTTGGAGGGGGGGGAGGGGGGGTGAAAAGACAGCAAGGGAGGGGGGGGGGGAGTAATTGCTAATCGCTAATCAACTGAGGGGTCGGTTCACGGGGAGAGAGTCCATCACGTGTTCGGCTCGTTACACCAGAGCGCACGACCCGCGCACTGATGTTTGCCTCGCGTTCCGTTACGCGCGTGAAGGCGCCGCACTCGCGCACCCGGGGCAAATGTTGTTTGCGTTGCCTTGAAGCGCGTGTTTGTTTTGCCCGCCGTGATTTAACGTGCGTGCAAATACATACGTACAGGGTGACTCGGAAACTCGAACGTGACAAACATTCTTCAGGCTGCAGATTTCAGAACTAACAAAAACAAGTTGTAAACATAATATATTAGCGAATTATGGCCTTCAAGTGCTTCCTCTAAGGGTGGGCTGGGCCTTCGAAGATTGAGCTGAATGACTTGTTTCATAAAGTATTATCTGTGGAACACTGAGGGTGGTTCTTCAAAATGATTCGTGCAATGGGAAATTTGATTTTATGCAGTTTTTTTTTTTTGGACACACGCCATTTCAGTTTTGCACTGCTTGTAATTGAAAAATTAAAACATGAAGATAAAAAATTCACAGAAAACAAGACTGAATCAGCTGATGTCGGACAAACGGAACCAACGATGAAGATAAACAAGTATTATGGATAACACCACGACGAAAGCACTGATGAACACAGAAGGTTTCAAGTGACAACAGTTGCGATGTTTCAGGAACTGACATCTGTCTGTGCTGTCATCACTGTTTTTTTCCACATCGCTGGGTTCACCTGTGCGTCTCTGTTTATCAATTTTTATCTGTTAAGTTTCATCGTTGAGTTATTCTGTTTGCCGTTGTGCACCGTAAATTTTCTTTGTAAACGGAACAGAAATGTAAATTTAGATATTTGTTAATTTTTACATTTACATGAAAATTACTGCATGACTACAAAATAGTGCTACCATTTATGTTTCGTGTTGTCCCAGTACCTCCAATATTTAGTTATTTGCAAACAGTTGTTTGAATAGCTTTCCAGTATTAGCTGCGCAAGTTAAGCACGGTAAAACAAAAGAAAGACAAAAATAATATAAAAAAGTTAACCTCTGTGGCTTTAAAAACAAATAAATAAAATGTTTAATAACTTCATGCTTATAAGCACACAAATATATTAACTAAACACAGTCTTATATTTTAGTTCAAAATAACTTTACCATCGACAGTGTAAGCTCTTTACATACTTTTTTTTTTACTAGCCTATAATTACTGTACAGCGGGACTGTAAAATTTTTTGCTGAAAATAAACTAAAAAATTGCCAGACTGCTTATACAAATTATATTTTACTGTTATAAAATTACATAATTCATGCTAAACTAAGAACATAAAAATACATAAATTTGTTCGTTACTGAGGTTAGATGTTACTGCACGTGTTAATGACACACGAAACTACAGTAAACTCGTGTAATAACATCATGTTAGTGTTAAGAAGACTGCTAGTATCCGCTCTACCACTCTGGTTCTGGGGTAGAGCGCCTGCCTTGTGACTTGTAGGACCCGGGTTCGCGCCCCGGCTCCTCCAAGGCGGATTGCCCAGATGAAATGGTGGCATTTTCTCTGGTAGGAATACAATCCCTTGCAACAAGTCAGGCTACCAAAAGAAACGGTGGGTGGAACAGAAAAAAACCTGCCAGGTGGCTTCCAAATGGGGAGCCCGTTTCTTTTCTTGGGCTCCCCATGCGGTGGCCATTCCGGGGGTTTCTCCGGGGGAACGGAGTTTTGCAAAAATATTTTTTGTAGTTTTATAGCGTTTTAGTTTTTAGTAACTGTAGCATTATCATTCCACTATGTTATAAACATTTAAAACTTAAAATTATTTTTTGCTTTTGTTCATAAAATATTTTAACTAAGTGTGTATCATTCAGTGATGGTTGTATACCGATGTTGTGTGTTCAACCATTTATCGGTATTTATTTTCTTGAAGTATTATTGACAGTTAAATTTTAGTAAAAAACCTTTGTTACGTAGTATTTTAAAGGTTTTAATATTTATAGGCACATGAATTGTATTCCTAAAAATATTATTTCTGTAAAACCACATTGTTTTCAATCAGGAACATCGTCTTTAACACACGCTATTTTTATATTTATATTTTATATTTGTACCAGATGTAAACAAAATATTCTCTTTATTTAAACATGATCAAAGCCTTTGATACTTTCCAACATAATCTTATAGTATAATTTAAAAAAATTATCAATTTTAGGCCTCGTCAAGCAATGCGTGGTATATATGTTTTAATTATCTTACAAATAGACGCTTTTCAGTCACAATTTGCAAATGCAATTTCATGGTATTAGGTGTTCCGCAAAGTAGTAGTTTATCTCAACTACTCTTTAATATTTAATAAATTATATTCCAACTGTAGCCTAATCGGAATTGATCAAGAAAAGATGCTGATGAAATATATATACTTGGGAAATATGTTTGTGAAACTATTCAACAAGATATTTCATTTGTCCGGATCTGATTTTCAAGTTAAAAAATATCTCTGAATTACGATAGGATTTATCGTATAACCTTTAGTCAAAAAAAATTTTTAATTAATCAGAATTACAACATAGTAAGTGATGACATTAAACGTGGTGTTCTTTTTTAAGACCGAGTTATATTGATGCCAAGCTTTTTTTTTTCACCAACATGTAGATAATACTATTAACAACACATGAAGATCTTTAGGTCTTATTAAATTTAAAACTTTCTCTGCATCAAATCATTTTAATTAGAAAATAATGAAAAGTATGCAGAAAAAGTTATTAAATTAATATTTAAAAATTTCAGGCTTTTAAATTATTTTGAATATTTATTAGACGTTCGATCACTGATGCACTTTTTATTATATACATTCTAATACCATTTTTGTTGGTTCAGACATAATTAGTGACACTTTTAAAACCATTCGTAACTATAAAATGTGTTGTATGTAAAGTCGGTTTACGGACGATAGTTTAACGTGACAACATCATAACAAAACATTGATGAAATTATTGCATACTTTTATGAATAAATTGAATCATTTTTATTGAATTATCACTATTTTGTATGGATACAAAGAAGGAGTGAAATGAAATCTACAATTTAATTGGTAAATTTACGTTTATTTGCACTCATTAATTCAAATATGTTTATTATTTTAACTATAACTTTTATACATGTTTGCTATTTAACTTCTTCCAATCTGTGTTATTCTGTTAAGGTTAGGACGATGATAGGAAAAGTAGGAAACGAATGGGAGTGTTTCAAGTTTACTGTGCCTCGAAAAAGTCAAATCTATGGTTGTTCCAATAGAGTGGAAAAGAGATAGATGCGGCGCAAGCGTACAATGAGCGTAACGGGACAATGTGCGTTGTTACGTGCGTGCAGCCGGCGTTCATCGATTTATTAGACGTTGTAACGTCAAAAATTATAACTCCTACATATTTATTTTGTATACACCATTTTAGTTTCGGTTTAAGGTTTTTGTGAAAACCAAAGTCACCAACTGGTTAACATGAACTTTATCTATCTGTGTGTTGTGTTGTTTCGTCTTTTGTCGCATTGATGTGTATCAGTGTATGTATTGTGTTTTTGTTGTTATTTTATTTCATAATTAGTTTATAGGTGTTGCAAGGCACAAAAAACTGCATTTCAATTTGATCTGACAGTTTTAATGAAGCAAGATAATATGCTACGCATAGTAATATATTTTTATTTTCTAATATAAAAAATACTTAAATTTTATTAAATTAAAGTTTATTTTTGAAAGACTGCTAACATTCGATGTACGAGCCTATGTCTCCCCTAGAGCGCCTGTGATGCTTGCCCTGTGCCAACAAACTACACTGCCCAAAAATATTTCCCTCGCATTTCAGCATCTTATAAACACATTTTGTAGACATTAATAATAATTTATTATAGACATTAAAAACCTTAATATCTGAGTTTTTTGTGTTCAGTCACCCTAATAATGATAACATTATATAAGAAAATCCTTGAATATTTGCGTTGAATTTGCACTCTTTAAATAATGATACACAATTACTTCAATTATTCCAGTAAATTCTATGAAGCTAGTTACATTGCAATTTTACGAGTAAAGCTGTTTTCCTTATTCCGTAGAATGTATACGAAAATTTGGCAGAATATAATACTGCCACTTTTTTTTTTTTTTAATCGTCGTAATAAGAATACAGTGCTACCTAAAATACATTTTTGGAAACATTTCTTTCTTCTCGTCCGCGATCTGGAAATGATTTGTTATTGCAACTATCACCGTCGGAAGCACTATCTGTAATCTTTAAAGTTAACCTGAAAAACAGCTAGAGGGTTGACAGCGCTACCTACCGAGTATTCTATACACTACCTCGAGGGCAATGCTGCTGTACTCATTCCATGGAGGGTGTAAGAAAATATGGCAGAATTCCGTTGCGTTCTTTGGACGTATGGTACTTTTCCGCCTTTTTCGAAGAGGCCAGGCGGAATACTGTCATTATGGTAGTCTTCCGATATGTCATTCTTCTGTCCCCCAAATGAAATAGGCGCATGTGTCACTTGTTTTTTTAATTGGCTACCTCGTGAAATGAAATGTTATAAGCGTGATTTCAAGGTAAAATATATCCTCGACTAAACTAAAACGGATTTATAAAATCGGGTACTTAATCGAAACTAAAAATTAAACAGGCTTACACAGTACCACTTGAGAGATATATAATTCTTAAACGGTTTTGCTATGTATTATATCTTATACAGGCTTAACATTTTATTTCTGTCCATATCTTTAGGGGGGGGGGGGAATGCTTGTAATTAATCAAATAGTTCTTGTACTTGGTAAAATATCAGCAACAGCCTGGAATTGCGAGAACGAAGCCTTGGGTAGTTAGCTAGTTAGGGAATACAGGCGGGAGTGTGGGTCTGAATCCCCGTGGAAGCAGATTCAGCTATTCTGCCAGTTTTCCAGTGATTTGTCACTTCATTTGGCCCGCTGCGCTGGTTGGAAGTGCAGATGTAGCTGTGCTGTATTGTTGCGTGCAGCAAAGGCTGCTAGGTAACGGTAAAGGCCCGTCTACAATAGCAATGTCCTAAACTGTGTCCGAAGGACACTCGTCGCTGATTGGTCCACGTGAGCCTCTGACGTCATGCGTCAAGTGAGCGAAGGTCCGAACCTACCTGGTCCGAAGACAACCGTCAATTTGAACTTTTTGTCCCAACCTGTGTACTTCGGACACAGAAAAAAGAACAGAACACTCACGATATTTGAATTTCCGGTTCCCATTTGAAAACGTGGTGTTTGCTTTGGTTATTGAAGGAAATGGAAGGTGTTGTAAGTCACTTATAACTTACATAACTTTCATAAGTTCAATCTCAAAATACAAAGCATCAAAAAAATAAACAAAAACATTTGGTTTGGCACATTTACTGCGCTCTGGTGACAACTTTAGAAATCAATACATTCGGACATCGGACATCGCAATTGTGGACAGGGCAGTTTTCGGTGAGACAGTGTGACGTCACTCACATTCGGATAAGGACACGGACCACGCACAGGTTCGGACTATTGTAGACGGGCTCTAATGCACGTTATCCCAAAGACAAGACTGCACACCTCTCTCTCTCTCTCTCTCTCTCTGACTCTCTGACTCTTCTTCTCCTCCTCCCCAACAAATTCCCTCTCGGGAAGCGACATGATGTCCTGGCGGGCATCTGGACACGAGGACAGCGCGCGCACTGTACACGACGAATCGGGGTCCAAGCGGGGAATGAGGTCAGTGAAGAGAAAAGGGGGGGGGGGGGAAACGAGGCGATGAGAGGAAAATTTCAATTTTAGATTCCATGTTCATTGGCGCTTGTTTTAAACGAAAACTCGCCGCCCCCGCAGTTCGCAGGTCACCGGGGTCAAAAGGGGCAGGGGGGAACTCGCCGCTGGGGTCAAAAGGGGAAGAGGGCACAGGTAGGACAGATTGGAAAGAGAAGGGTATTATGGTTCGACGGGGAAGAAATGAGACCAAATCCCCCGATCTGATCGAAAAGTTCAAATCCACAGTGCAACAGAGAGTTTTTTTTTTTAAGCTGAAATTAATTATTAAGGACCTGCTACAATAGAACATTCCTCGGTTGTGACGATACGTGCTGCTTCAAATTCTGGAAGCTGAATGGACGTGACGTCACTCCAGTTTGCCCTGACCACGGCCATACAGAGAGGCCTGGCAACTTACCTCCATTTTCCGTCGGCTTCTGCGAACTAACGACTCCAGTAGCAGTTATAGCAGTTGAGCCCAGTTTAATGGGAGTTTCGAATAAAATTGGGCATGGTTTTTAAAACTTTTTTTTTTTTTCGTTTTAACGCTGGTTACAGTTTAGGTATTTTAATTTATTTGAGAGATTTTTAGGGGTTCACTGCATAGCAATCGTTAGTTAAAAGTTGGAGTGTTGAGAATGCGGAAGCTAAAGAAACTGGGATCTCCCATAAGATAGCACGTTTTAAATGTTAAGTGGGTATTGAAATCAATAATATTTCTTTGTTATATTTTTATCTTTAAGAAAGTGTAATTCTTTAAAAATGTGATTTTTGAGATCCAGTAATTTCTTTTTAATGTAAATAAGCAGAAGTTCGTTTTGTGTAGTCATAACCTTCAGCTTAAATGACAAATGTGGAGAAATTTTAAGGCGTTGGTACACTTACCAAGCACCCAAACAAATAAAATATATTTTTAAAAAATTTATAGACTTTTTAGGAATAATATCATATGTATTATATACAAATGTCCATTTAACACACTGTTTAAAATGGGCTCGAATACTACTAGCGCCGTTAGTTTGCAGGTCGCCGCTAGCTTCAGCGACGAGACACGCCAAAGCATAATATATTTGACATAAAAACATAGAAACAAACTAAATATATTTACTTAATAAAACAAGCTCACTAAAAATTTTCGTATACTAAAAATGTGCTTTTTAACACAAACGAACACTTGTTCACTGTTTGTTCTTTATCATATTTAACATGGCGTAAATTATAGGAATACGTAATGAACCAACATTATTAAAGTTTAAAACGTGATGCAAAGAGCAACCGAAGGTCAACGCTAAGAAAGAATTGATTTACAAATAAGGAAAATATACAAGAAATAGCTAAGTGCGCGTAAAAGTATACAAACAATGGTTACTTAACTTTTTTTTTTCAACTGTTGACGAACGTTGACAAATCATTCGTGATCTCAAATCTGATCTCTTTAGAAAATATATATTTAAAACAAGCGCAAAAGTGCAGCTACAATGTAGAGGACGCATTTCTGAAAACACAAAATATTGTGTTAGTAATTCTAAAATATAAAAATGAAACTCAATAAGTAAAACTGAGAGTTCCTTTATATAACACTTATATATCTTAAAAACCTCCAACTTTCTTATCGTTGGGGGTGTAGCTCAGTGGTAGAGCGCCCGCTTCGCATGCGGGAAGTCCTGGGTTCAAACCCCAGCTCCTCCAAAAGTTTTTTTTATTCATTTAAATAATGTTTGTACATTTTTAATTGATGCAGAAAAACTTCTCATAACCATCCAAATACAGTTTCACAAAGAAATATATTGAACAAAGACAGCGTAAGCTTAACTTGAAATTTATATCAGATGTAAAGATAACACGCCTTTTTATGTGAATAAACTATACGTAATATTCTGTTCTCAACTTTTCGCCGTGGTAGACCACATGAGGTAGTAAACGTTATTTTCTGACGTCATGCCTCACGATAAAATAAGTCCGAACATAATGTTAATTTTTCTTAAAGCGAATGTTGATAGAGTTCATGTACTCGTCGAATTTATTATTGCGTTTATTTTCCAATACAAACAGTCCTCCCTCTATGTTTCGCTTCCGAACTTAACTGGGTTTTACAAGGTCTTAGTCTATGAACTGGTGCAAGTGAGCTATTCTCAAAATTTTAATGCTGAAATGTGCTTGCTGTTTCCTCAAATGAGTTTTAAGTCATGAACCATTATTTTTTTCACGTTGATCCAGAAAAATTTGTGTGCAAATCCAACCAGGCTTTATGCAATAAAATGTACTGATTAGTACATAATGGCATTATGTAGACCATGCACTTGTATTAGCTTCATATTGTTCTATAACAAAATGACCTGGTCGCCGTTGGAAGATTCACACACGCACGCAGCCAGTACTATAATGGAGGTTGAAGAAGCCCTTGTCACTAGCTCCTGTGACTAAAGCTGGGTTTTTCATGGCTAAATTCCTTCGACAGAATTCTTGTGCTGATATGTTCGTCTGTGCTATCGTCGTTGTGTTTTCCATAAGACCTGTTTAGGTTAATCGTTGGGCCTATCTGTTTGACACTTCAGCTGATTCAGATTGTTTTCTGTGGGTTAATTTTTTTATTTCTTATTTTACATATATGAATTTGTCCATGACAAACAGTGCATTGTATTAAATCATAAACGACTGAATACAAAATGTTTATTGATGTTACATACGCACCTAACGTACGACAACCATCAATGCTTACAGGTGTGTGTCTATATATAATCATAAATTTTGTCACGTCTGTCATATCTGTTGCACTGACGTCATAGATACGTTAAACATAATTGATTATAAATTTTCGGGTCACCACCGCCGCATAATTGTAACTCCAGCCTCAAAATAGCGCGACGGGAGCAATATTTTTCTAAACAATCACAACCAAAACATCCGTTACGTCAGCGCGACAAAAATGGCGGACGCGACAGGTGCGACCTTACTGTGAAGAGCATCAGAAAGAACTTTGTTTAGAAAGTTTGTCTGCGAAATCTCTGACAGGTTTCCACGCACAGTGATTTTTCTAATTGAATATTAAATTGGAACTAATTTTTTTTTCTCAAACACGTTATTTAATAAATACCTGCTATAATATTGACGCTGTCGTATGCTTAGTACGTACGTAGCGGCGATAAATACTTAGTTTTTATCTAGTTAGTTTACATTGGTTTGTAGTGCGGGTAAAGATAGCATGAGCATGTGCGATATCTGTAGCATAACGCCATCGCGATATGCTGGTATCAATATAACGGCACGGCGCGATGCCAAGATAGCAAAATATCGCGTTTTTGTGAAAACACGGGTTGTACACGCGCGACAACCAAGAATAAAGGTTTGTATATACCCAACTAGCGATGGGTCGATTCCCAATGTTCTCGAATCCGAATCTAGAATTCGAATCCCAACGAGTTATTCGAATATACCACTCGAGTCCGAATCTATGTCGAGGATTAATAATAAAATTATGTTCAAGAAATGAAAAATATTAACTATGTTGTTGAAATAATTAACCTTATAAATGTTTTATTCATAAATAAATTGTCAAGGATCAATAAATATTGTAGTTTTAATTTATATAATTACATGTTTGAACGTTACAGTATCTTGGAAAATGTTAACAGGATGTGTATGAAGAAAAATTTGACCAAGTAAACTTTAGAGGTTATCAGTGTTGAATTTTTAAGTTTCCTTTATACCTATTACTATTTTTATTCGAATCTTTTTCCTAGACTTTCGAATCCTTCGAATACTGAGGATTTTATAGTATTTGAGGATTTGATTGGCCCATATATATAACACGTTTCATGCAGTTCCATAGGCCTACGCAACAAATAAAAGACAGCCATCAATGCCTGCAGGTTTAACATTGGTTTAACATTGTAGGTAACCAAATTTCTAAGATTTTACAGATACATTTATCAGACTTAATAAAAACCTTTAAAATACAAGAATATTACAATTACCAATTAACAAGTTAAACTATCTTTAAAAAAAAAAAATTCTGACCCGCAATTCAATAACCCGCGTCCGCCATTTTTTTTCCATGCTGACGTCATCGTGATTTGTAAGAAATCTTCGCTTCGTCGCGTCACCAGCCATAGAGTATCTGGATCTATCTCAGGTAGGAGCCATACTTCACTCCTATAACGCGACAGAAAAATCGAGATCTCTCGTTCCGTCGTCGCGTAACGAGCTTTCGCTCGCCGCTCTTCTCCCTCGCGGGGCTGACGACCGCGTCGATGGATCGATAGATCGATAGCGACGGTGATCGACCGGCCGCCGCGCGGATCTCGACGTGTCGCGGCCCTTGGAGTTGACAAATCGTCGAGGATCCCGTTGGGACCGAAAGCACGTGGAATGGTGAGGAGGGGAGTGAAGGAAAAAAAAAAGAGTAAGAGGGTAGCATCATCGACGCGTGCTCTGCCTGCGGAGAGCATTGAGTAAGGGCGCGCGTAGAGGGAATATTATATCAGGAAGAGTTTCAGCCATTTCGGCGTGCCCCGCGCGCGCGCGAACGTAGTTTAGTTGGGAAGCCGGCACACAGGAGCGCTGCTGTAGCGCGCAGACACGCGTGGCCCCGCAAGGAGCATGACGCTCAATCCGAACAAGTATTTTTCTGTAGCCGCGTTCCTTTTTCCGTTATCTCCAGGGTGTCCACAGTTAGTACTTTCCTACTAGATCTAGTACTTTTATAACTTTTTTAGTGGTCTAGTACATTTATACGCTCAGATCTAGTACTTTTTTCTTTAATATAATAATACTATAGTAACTACACTATGTTTTATTATTAAGCGTAATTATTTTTAAAAACTATGGAATTTATGTGTGTGTGTGGTGTGATATTTAAGTTCGAGCATTGCAATGTCATAATAACTTCCTAAATTGTTAAAAACCATGACAAATTATAATTTAGTACCTTTTTTTTTAAATCTAGTACTTTTTTCTCGCCTAAGTTGGTACGAAATATTTTTCCCTTGTGGACACCCTGTTATCTCATCATCCGCGCACTATGGGATACAGAACTTGGTAATTTCCTCGGCTAGGCGGTGCATCGTGGCACTGTACAGACTCATACACACACACGTGCATGAGTTCAAAAATACACCTGCACACACAAAAAAAAAAACTACTGTAAAAGCGAATTTTAATTTTTCTAGGATGGAAATAGGACGGGAAAGTAATATTTTTGCAGCTTTCAACCATTAATATTGTCAGCTGGATTGAGTCTAGACTCTAGAGTGTTCGCGGTTTAACAGTTTATAATCAAATAAATATTTGATTTTGATTAGTCTTCAGGAATATTGTTTTATAGTGAAAAAATTTGATGTATAAAAATTGTTTCCCAGTGGACAAAATTACACATATTTGAGATATATTATAACTAAAAAAAATTTAATAGTGTTAAAGGTACGGATTTTATGAAATATTTTTATATTTTTAACCCTCTTGCCTCTCTCTAAGGGGGCCCGTTTATTTGCAAATTTGGTATGACAGTACAAAAAGTGCGGACATTATTTTAAAGTTTGAAGGCCAAAGATGGTTACTACCTACAGCGGTTCGAACCTAATTTGAATGAAGTCACATTGCCGCACTGAAAATTGCCCTGGGTACAATTATTACGATGTCCGATCTCAGATTCCGCTGATTTATGAAGTAGTCACCAGAGAGCAGTAAATATACAGCGCCAAAATAAGTGTTTTTTCGATTGTTTTTTTTGTTTACGGTTTTCATGCATTGTAAATAATGAGTACGGTACGCAACTGTTTTGAATATTCATTTAACGTGCGCGTGCTGTGGGAGTTCAAAAATGTTTAGTTATTCAGCGAGGCAGAAGTAAACGCTGGTAAATGAATTATAATCACACTGCCAAATATTAATTGGTGTGTCCAACGATAGGAGGGAATGGATAGCCCTCCATCCCGAGCGTGGAAATACGCGTGGGGAACATCATGCGGTAGGTCCAGCCACTTGCGCACAGTGGACCGGACCCCAACATCAAGCCTATTCAACGAGCTGATGATGGTCGTTCCTCCAAGCACTAGCATGTGGTAGAGGCCAGGTAAAACAACAGTTCGTGAGGCGTAAAGCCTTTGCTGAGGTTTAGAGGGAGCCCTGCGAAGCTTTTCCAATTATTCATCCTTCAGCCGACTGAGGGGGCCAATCTTCAGCCGACCTTTGAAAAGCGCCGGTCGCAAACGGACAGCACTAATTTATACGTTGTCTCGGTCTTGTCGGCTTACTACCACACCGCCCGTTATTTCTGTTTACCTTTTTGAAACGGGAACAGGAAAAAAAAAAAACAAATATCATGAGTGTTCTTTTTCTATGCTGCCAAAAGGACACAGGTTGGGACAAAATGTTCAAGTTGACCCAATGTATTCGGACCAGCGACGTTCGGACCATTTGCCCACACCACCCATGACGTCAGAGGGTCACGTGATGGGCCAATCACTGATCAGCGTCCTTAAAGACACAATTTGGGACATTACAATTGTAAACGGGCCTTTAAAAAATTTCGGAATATCATGGTTACGAAACATTGATTTAAATGGAAACAAAATTGGAGAAAATAGAAACAAGTATGGATGGTTGCCAGTGCGTATGGCTAAGTATAGAATACGATACTTAAAAGTTAGTTTCATAAATAAACGCAATTTTTGTACAAAACAAGCATGTGAATGCTGCTCGCATAAAACCCACATATACATATGCGCAACTTGTCTCGTAGGAATGTAGGTTGGTAATGAAATGACGTCAGCACAACCATGTTGGTGACATCAGTATTGACATGGTATCGCGGTTGTACACAACGCCCAAACTTTCTTGTTGCGCGAGTATTTTGTTATATTATAATATTTTTTATTATAAATAAAGAAAAGTAATCCTGGAGCAGCGGATCTTTAAAATTATTTTCGTAAACAGACGACCTTACATCTTGATCAGTTTCAGGGCCGGATTTACTGCCTGTGGGCCCCTAGGCTGAGTCTGTGGTGCGGGCCCTCTCTAAGGGGAAGGAGTATCCCCTTCCAGTGCTTCTTGCCAGGGTCTGGGTGGCTAGTTTATTTTAATTGACCTACAAAACTCATATTTTTGATCAATTTTCTATTTTGAAAAAATAATTGGTTTATTATTAAACTAGACTATTAAACCGAACAGTATTTAGAGGTTAAGGAATTAAGTGACACCAAAACCAATGAAAATGATCGAAAATTTCTAAATGCTGACACAACTCATATATATCAGCTTTCCACAGAAGAGTTTGGTTCGGCGCAATTAATCCACACGAAACAACTGGAAACTATGTCGACGCGTATTTTGAGAATATAAGAAGATCCACATCGCAGTATAATAGCCTAGATAGCCTGCGCGTAAATACGACCCTGATAAGTTTTCAAATCCTGTATTTTTTTTCCTCTGAAGCTGGGCACACCGCATGTGCGCTCGTGTAAGCGCTGCTACAGCGTCATCACGTGATATCCTCTCGACCGTACGTCGCCCCCCTCCTTCCTTTCCCCTCCCCTCCACGAACACCGGAAGTCGCCGGAATTGCGTTACGGTCGCCCCTTTCAACCCCCTCCGCTTCCGCCCGCGGGCTCTTTGAGGCGCCGGGATTGCCAGAACCCCTCAACCCACCCCCAACCACTTCCCGCCATCTTGGGGGACTCGCGCCGCAGACTCGCGCGGTAATGACGTTTTCCTGGCTCGATAATTGAGTCAGTTTACCGACCTCTCCCCCCTCCACCCGGGCGAGACCACTTTCCTGGTTCCTGGTCGGCGGACGTTGGGGGCTCTTTGTGACGTCACCCGTCGCCCGGAAGTAGTTGCCACCGCCAGGGGTGAGGTGGATGTCGACGGTGAAGGGATGTTGTCAACCACCCCCCAAACCCTTACCCCTGTGCCGGTGACCAAAAACTTCGAGTGACATCAGATAAAATTATATCTGCTCGTACCTCGCACCTGACCTTTTGAAGTCGGTTCAGTTTTTATTTTTGTAAAAAATTAATTTTTGTCATATTTTTTTTTTTTTGGCGATTATTGTCAATTTAACTTTAATTTTTCATGACTTCCCGTTAAAATGGGAGGTTACCCCGATCCTCTAAAAAAAAACCTTCTCGAAACTCTCCCAACCTCATTTGAAAAAAAATGTACGCTTGAATGAAACATAAATAAAAATTTTAAATTATGCGCCAATTTTCTTAATAAGTACTCAATATAATCTCATATAGGCAAAAAATAACCCATATCAATGTGTTGTACAAAACTACGATATCTTTCCTGTAGCATTATAAACTAGTTTCCAAAGGACTCTTTCGTAAAAAAAAAAATAACTTTTTTTTTCCTTTGCAATCACTGAAGCTACAAAAAAAAATGTAAGCCTATTTTTTTTTCTATTTCAGCCCATCGCGGAATGACTCCACGAATTTTCCCGGTCTCTACTTTTTGACCTCGTTTTCCACAGGACGTGAAGCGAAACTTAAAAAAAAAATAATGATAATAACAATACCAAAAGGAGCACGTGCCGTTAATACGTCCATTTGAGCTCACATGTGGCGCGTCTCTTGAAGTGTCGTCGAAATGGCCAGCATCCACACTCCCCCCCCCCCCCCCCACACGCTGACCGTGGGAGGGGTGAGAAGGGGGGGGGGTGGAGGGGTGGTAGCTGGAGCCCCATTAAACCCCGCCAGAAACCACGCGGCCAGATAAAACCAGACCGGCCGCGCGATAACGACGCGTCACTTGAATCGAGGGTCGATACCCGGCGGTACCGAGACCCGTCTTCCCCCGCACGGCTCGCACGGGTCGCACGACGTCCCGCCCGCTGGTGTTCCGTTTTCCGCCCGTGCGTGCACTGCACCGGACGCATAACTGAAATTTAGTGAAAGAAAAAAAAACACAGAACAGAAACTGGATTTTTTTTTCTGCAATTTAAAATGACCTCTAGGATATTCTATACGGTTATCTACGTATTCGGACAAGTTCACACTTTTATTGGCTGATGACTCTTCAGATAAACTGTGTGGCCCAATCACTGAAGTAGCGAAAAAGAAAAACTTTTTTTTTTTTAATTCTTTTCCATCGCGAAATGAATCCGCGGATTTTCCCGGTCTCTAAACATATGTTATGGGGGCCCGCCTCGTCAGGGGTATGTGTGTCAGTGAGGCGGGATGATAGGCGCGACGCTCGCTGGTGCTTCTAGCGCGGTGTCTCCTCTGGACTGGCGCGCAGTCTTCTCTCAGTGCACTGGGCGGTGACCGTAACATTATATGGCCGAGAAATGAAGATAAAGGTGTAATGCAAGTCCCGTAAGTGCTTTCAAGAATCTGTACCGGTTGTTTTACGCCTAAAAATTACTCTGAAACATGCTTTTTAGCTATTTTAACTCTTTTAGAATTACAGATTTAAAACTTAATCCGAAATCAAAAGTACTTTTCGGGCCTCAGCGAACTCTTAAATGCTTTTCGTAAGCTGACCCCACTCGGATATGTTGAGTAGTTTTGAAATCGCGTTGTTTTTCCTGAAGCTCTAAGCACCGCATGTGTGCCCGGGTAGGCGAAGCCCTTAAGAGTACGTAATAACAGTAATGGTGTTAAAACGGCTGATTTAGAAGGGTTTAAAAAATTTCGCGAGACGTAACACAGCACAGAAGAGTAGAAAGACAAGAGCGATCGCTCTTGTTTTTGCGAGTCGACACGGCGGAAAGAAAAAGGCGCACACCAGGAACTGAAGACTGGTTTGTGAGGAGAAACGAAGGATGATTGAGGCGGACAGGAAGATCGCAGGAGAAAGAATTTCGTGAAGATGGGTCTGGACAAGCTTCACGGGGAATCTCCGAGAGATTGAAACCGAGAGAATGGAAAGGATTCTGTCGCAAACAGGGCAAAATAGAATAAGACTGAATTCCACCCCCTTCCTTTCCCCCGTCCATAAAAGCAAGCAACTAGACGGCTTATAGAGAAGTGAGGTGAGCGATGCCATGTGGCTAATAAACAAGGTTTCAGAATAACGAACCTTTTTTTTCTTTTACAACAGAGATGAATTAATTTTAAATGAACGCTTAGAGAGATTAGTTTATGTGGTTTGTTGGTTTACGGTTTAAAAAAACCTACACATATAACATACGAAGATATAAAAAGGTTTGTGTGCTTCAATAATACACTCGTTTGGGAATGGTGAAATAAATATCTGCAGTTGATTCAAACAAATATTTTGCAATAGGAAAGATTTTGTTGGCCCAACAAAATGGTTCCGTCGGCTCAAATGTACATTTTGACAGGTGTACAAATTCAAAATTTGTTGTGCGTCTAATTTAGTAAGCCAACAAAAACAAATTGTAATGGCAAGGAGATTTTACTCTGCCGAATACAAAAAAAAAGTGTTGGTGTCGTCGAAACCTTTATATTTGTAAGGCGTGAGAAGTATACGCAAAAAGACTGGAAGTACGTTTAGTACCTAACGGTGCTGTTTATTTTCTTGTGTAGGAACACGTCTCGACTTTTAAACACGTTAAATATATTACCTACATGTTCATTTCTAACGATTTTCCTCGTATGAACATTAAACTTCCAAATATTTGACTCGAAATTTGACCAAACACATATATTTAAATTTATTAACTTTATTTCCTGGGTTTACACAGCTGAGTAACACATAAAAAAATGGTTGTCTGTAAAGTCGGTTTACGGACGATAGTTTAACGTGACGTCATAACAAAACATTGATGAAATGATTGCATACTTTTATGAATAAAATTGAATAATTTTTAATTGAATTTCACTATTTTGTATGGATACAAAGAAGGACTGAAATGAAATCTACAATTTAATTGATAAATTTACTTTTATTTGCACTCATTAACTCAAAAATGTTTATTACTTTAACGAAGAGATTATTTTAACTATAACTTTTATACATGTTTGCTATTTAACTTCTTCCAATCCGTGTTATTCTGTTAAGGATAGGACGATGATAGGAAAAGTAGGAAACGAATGGGAGTGTTTCAAGTTTAATGTGCCTCGAAAAAGTCAAATCGATGGTTGTTCCAATCTAGTGGAAGAGATATAGATGCGGCGGAAGCGTACAATGAGCGTAACGGGACACAGCGTAACGGGAAAATGTGCGTAACGGGACACTTTTTCGTGCGTGCAGCCGGCGTTCATAGATTTATTAGACGTTGTCACGTCAAAACAAAATTGCAAAGAGAGCTGTAGTAATAAATTTGCAGTAACATTCGTCATAGAAGATGTTTGGTATTTGCTGGACATGAATTTAAAGGGTGGTAGGGAATGCCAAAAGAAGTAATTTTTGTTGGGAAACACACGTCCGGAAACGCAACCCTGCAAGGGTTGCAGGCGGGAACAGTAGCGAGCAAAATTTGAATTTCGCGCGTGGCAAGGCATCACTCCATTGGCCGAGAGGACGCAAAGGATCGCAGCACAGATGCTTAGAGTCAGCCGCAAGCACTACACCGTACTTTATGTTTGTAACCGGGAACATGCATATAAATGAAAAATTACAGATATTTGTAATTTGTACCTTAACGTGAGAACAATTCTATCTGTTACAAAATAATGTTCTCTGTAATACTGGGTTCGGATTCTTGCCCGGACATTAATGATTTGTGTTGTCCAAGTACCTCTAATAGTTAATGTCAGATTTCCAGTATTAACTGCACGTAATAATAAAAAAAAAGTTAAGTTAAATTGTTGAATATTCGATTAATTTTTCCCATGGTTTGAAAAAAAATCATGCTTGAATTAAACTTTAATTAAAATGTAAAATTATGCGGAAAATTTTCGTAAAAAAATACTGTTATATCTGAAGGAAAAAAAAGGGGAAAAAAAAATTACCATTTCCATGTGTTTTTAAAATTTTGCAATATCTTGACAAACTGGTTTCCAAAGGAAAAATTTTTTTTTTGTGAAAGTACAGAAAATATTATTTTTTTCTCCCTGTGCAGTAACCGGCGGTGTAGTGTACCTGCAACACAGCGGACACAAGTGTCTCCTGAGACACACACGCCTGGGAGTCTGCCTTGTTCGACTCCCCGGCCGCCGCAAACCACGACTCCCCCAAGTTGGAAGTTGTCAGGGCAAAGTCACGTGCGAGATTGCCCCCCCCCCCCTTCCCAATGTTTCAAGCCGGCCGAAGTTTGCTTCACGCAACCACAAGGCACCTTGTTTCATCCCGCCTCAACCCCTTTCACACTTTCCAGTGCCTCCAGCACGCTAGCCTCTTCCCTACCCGTGGCTTGAGGCATCAGGAGGCGACTACACCCGGGCGCAGACTGGCTAGAGCAACAGTCCCCACTCCACCACATTCAGCCACCAGCATTCCACCACAGCCACCCCCCTACCACAGACTCCAGGATCATTCACCTCCAAAAACAACAAAAACGTACACACAGGCACATGCCAAGAGGGGAACCACACATCTCTTAGAAACATACAACTTAGAACAGTCATAACTTAGAAACCTCGAAAAAAAAATCCACGTAACTTAGAACTGTCATAAGTTAGAACGATCATAATTTAGAAATACATGACTTAGAAACACACAACTAAGAACTGTCATAACTTAGAAACACGTAACTTAGAAACACGCAACGCAGAACCACACAACTTAGAAACGTCATAACTTAGAAATTTTTTACAATTTCATGTTTTAGAGTTGGTAACATCTTGCGACTTGCGCGCACTGTAACAAAAATTCGGTATAACTGTATTTTTATATTTTTGTTGTGTAGTACGAAAAAAGAAACGCATAATTTATCTGTTTCTTTGTGCAAAATTACCAATTGTAATTACCAAATGTAATTTTACACCAAACTTAAGTAGTTTTACAATCTAAAATCTCAACATTGGGGCGAAACCAGTTGCCCAGAAATAGTTCGCAACACTACAAGAAAGATATCGTAACTTTGTACAACACATGGCTATGGTTGGTTATTTTTTGCATGAATGTAAAACGTTTTCCGAGATAAATACTGAGCATTTCTTACGGGAATTGGAGCATAATTTTACATTTTTTATTGACGTTTCACTCAAGCATTAATTTTTTTCAAAAATGTTTTATAATGCATGTTAATGTGCGCAGTAAATACAGGAAAGCTATTCAGGGAACGGTTCATGCATAAATGCCCGGGCAAGAATCCGAACGCAGTGTTACTGCGAACACTATTTTTGTAGTGACACAGTTGATTTTAATGCAAATGTACAGATTCGCAAATGTGTAAGGTATGCATTTTGAAACATCATTACACGAATAAGTGTTAATCCATACCCTGCTTGTAATCACCGCGTGTCTTGTGTCTCGTTAACGAGGATAGTTCTCGTTGGGTTCGACGCGGAAGTTCGCTAACCCGGGCCAACTCTCTCTCCGGCCGTCACCGTGTTGTTGATGACGACGGGAACTTGGTCGTCGGCGGACGAGGGTGTCTGTCCCCGGGAGACAACAAACAACTGCTGCTCCTGCGCGCCTCCAGAGCTGGGCCGGCTGACAGGGGTGCTGTCACAACTTAGATACACACAAGATAGAATCTTTACGTCGTAACGTAGAATGTCATAACTTAGAACTATCACTACTTAGAAACACACAACTTAGAACTGTCATAACTGAGAAACACGTAGCGCCGAACCACATAACTTATAGAAAAACACAACTTAGAAACACGCAAGATAGAATCTTCTAAGTTCTGTCTGTTCTAACACGCAAGATAGAATCTTCTAAGTTCTGTCTGTTCTAAGTTGTGTGTTTCTAAGTTATGTGGTTCAGCGCTGCGTGTTTCTAAGTTATGACAGCTCCAAGTTGTGTGTTTATAAGTTCTAATATTTCTAAGTTATGACTTTCTAAGTTACGACGTTTCTAATGTGTGAGATTCTGCGTTGTGTGTTTCTAAGTTACATGTTTATAAGTTATGATCGTTCTAACTTATGACAGTTCTAAGTTACGTGGATTTTTTTTCGACAAGCCCTATATTCTGTGAACATACCTACTGTTCAAAAATTGAATCTATTGGGTGCAAATAAAATAAATAAATAACAGTTCTGTTTTAAATAAGCCCTGGAATGTATACAAAAAGCGAACTGGAATGATACTCCCCACCCTATACACTGTTAGGGCGCATATGTGGGAGGGGAATGTGAGAATGCCGGCTGCAAGTTTGGAATGATCTGTCCTTGTTGCTTGGCAACTAACTGGACCGCTGTGTCCGCTGTTGGACCGTGGGTCGTGTTTGGGTCCAGTCATTTCAGGAGAATTTACCTGGAAGGTTATCCAGGAGTTTTACCTGGGACGTTTCCCGCGGGAGTTTTGAAAATCGGCATGCCTGTAGATGTAGACGTGCTCTTTCCCAGTTTTCACTTTTCCACCTCGTATCTTTGCCTCTCGCGCCGCCACTTTTCCAAAACAGTTTTATTTTTTATTTTTAGCGCATCTCCTTTCCGACTCATTTTACGATGAAAATAATTACGTAATAAACCCAACCAGAGGAAATTTTCTATAATTCATGTAGTAACCTTTTTTTTTTGTTGTAAAAACAATATTTTCAGAGAACGATTGCAGCAAAGTCTACTCCAACAATTGTGTTGACGAAAAAAACTTATTTACACACCACCACGAGTTATTTTTTTTTTTTGTGTCCCCAGTAATCCGCAAAATGTCCTGACCTCTGCGTATAGGAATTTTGAGTCTAAGCTACAATTGTTCCTAGCACGAGACGTATTTTTTTTTTTTTTACTCAGGGACGTAACTAGATGGGACTTGTGCCCCGGACGCTAAACTGGCGGAGGAATTTGCACTTTAGATATTTACTTGAATGTCGTAATGCTAGAACACACAAAAAAAATATATGTTGGAGGGCAGATGACCTGAATTACTTTTGTTAAAGATAAATACATGTATATAGTCAACTATTAAAAAAAAACTGGCATTTTTCGCGCATTATCCAACTTGCGACGTGTTAAAAATGAAATTACTCCAAATAAATCTATTTATTTACCATCTAAGTTGCACAGAAAATATTTTTAAATAGTGGGATTAATACGTGGTGGCGATATGAGGTGTTGTCGGAAAAAGGTTTTCGTTTTGATTGGTTTGAGAGAAAAAGGGGCGTCAGGATGAGTTTTTGCCCCGGGTGGAAACGAGTGTAGTTACGCCCCTGTCCTGAAACTCCAGAAGGTACCAACCTCTTCTTCTGAGCGTGGTCGATGTGATTCGGTCTCTCCTACTGGTATACATATAGCTGGCAGCTGACTGGCTCTAAGTTCTGATTGGGGCGTGGCGGAGCAATTGTGAACCTGTCATCAAGGTCATCATATGTTAACTGGCGACGAAAACATTCGCGCAAATTCCGGGCCGTTTAGCCATCATTTTCCGAGGACATGTCTGTCCCACACGACCGCTACGGCGCCCAGGCTATCAACGAAGACTCCGAACTGCTCGTTCACACGTACGCGATTGTGTTTTGTTTTGTTTTGGGTGGTGTGCGGGGGGGATGGCGGTTACGTAACTCAATTGCGGAGTTTGATGGGCGTGTTAGAACCGCGCAGTAAACAGCCAGCCTGCCCCCCCACCCAACCCGTTTATTTTTTTGTTTCCAAGCGTCACCGACCGTAAATCATTAGCCATTCTGGTGTCGCCAGCGAACAAAGGCCCAGGCCGGGAAGCCATTACCGCACAAACGCGCCCAGTATTTTAACACGGACTCTCTCAATTCTATACAACGATGTTACAGTCACGTTTCAATAGCATGCGTTGTTTTATTATTTTTTTTATTCATCTCTGAAATACTTTACAGCTCAAAATCGCATTATTTCTCCAAGTGAAAAATTGCTTAATGGTTGCTGTTTCACAATAACTTCCAAAAACGCAAAAAAGCTTCGAATAAATAAAGTAATTTATTTTTATGGCCATACCAACCAAGCAACAAAGAAAATAAATACAAACATATTGTCACGTAATATTGTGCTAAGGTTTACGTTAGCAAGTGTGTTTAAATGAAAACAAATAATTATTTGTCCAAGCTTAATTTAAGGGAGAGGTTAAATTTGAGGCTCCAAAACAACATGAAGTCTCCTACTGTTTTCATCCTGTACTCTGTATTTGAATATGTTGCGTTTATTATTTCCTGTTTTTCTGTTTTCCTGTTTGCAGATCATAAATTATTTGTATCTCCGTACAATCGTTAGCGCCAGGCATTTTTCGCGTTTGCAATATAAGTCATTGGCTTTTGTTGAACTGGGTCATTCTGGACTCATTTGCTCATGAAAAATTTTATTTATATAATTCTAAAAACATATATCTACTGGAACTGTACCTTGAATCAAACTAAAAAGTGAATATATTTTTATGAAACATTAAATAAAATGTCTACGAATCTGATCCGGATTATCCGGAGACTACGATCAACGAGAGCCGGATAAACGTAGTTTTACTACTATATTTATTAATGTCAGCAAGAAGAACAAAAAAATGCGACTTATAACATTCAATATTCGTCTTTAATCTTTCTTAGTTGACGAGCAAGTAAATATAAAAATAAAAAGTACAGACAATTTTTTTTAATGCAATGTCTAGAACCAAGATTTTATGGGGTTTTCTTTTCACAAATATCGTGTTATGCTTTTTTTATTTTTAAATTATCCTGCACTAATATATCAAAATACTCAAATATCAAAACAATTAATGGTGGTTTTGGAACCACTAAACCACAGTGGGGAAAAAATATATATATATATTTTTTGATCGATTGTGTGGTTTAAGTTTATTTGTAGTGCCAACAGAAATTTTGTTATTTAGTACATATATTTTTATGTTATAAATAAAAGCCTTAACTAAAGATTAATGAATACCATATTTTCACAGGCAAAATAGCGTAACTAAGGTGAATTTCGCTGATTTTTTTTTTTGTTTTGTTTTGCCTATCATGTCGCTGTTGTATCGGTTCCGTCGCTATTCACCACACAAGCGTGCCTCCAGCCATGAGTATTTAGAGACTGGAAAAATTCGCACTTTGGATGACCTGCAGGATAGACTCCACCATCCCCTACACACACTCGGGCAAATGTCCACCTGCTCATTGGTTACCGACTCGTGTCACCTGTCGACTGGGACGCTTTCGATTCGATACTTCTTTTTGGTTGAAGGTTTTTCATTGGCCCAATGTCCTTCAGATAAACTGTGAGCCAATCAGAGAAGCAATTTAAAGGTACAGTTGTTTGGATTCTATCATATCGTGAAATGAATCCGCGAATTTTTCCGGTCTCTAGCCGTGAGCAGTGTAAGCTGCAGGAGGACTTAAGGTGGGGCTCCGTCGGAAGGGCTTATCTCTGGCCGACAGCTCCTCCGGGGGGTGTGTGCTCGCAGATGCGCGACGGAGCCCGTCGAGTGGAAAACTACCCCTAGCAGCCCGCGGTTCAGGGGGTGTCTTCTGCCCGTCACAGCGACGTCTTGCTTCTGGGGAGGCACTGGGTCGCTCACCCGGAATATTTAAAAAAAAATAAATAATTTTAAACAATTTTTATTTTATTTTAAGCCTACCTTTACTAATTTTACTTAACTATTGTTTCGCTAATGTAACTTAGTTTTATAAATGCTAAAAAGATCAAAATCCTACGAAAAAGCGTCAACAGGAGTCGATACGATCTTTGGGAAGTTTTTCTTGTAAGAAATCGTGAAAATTTATTCGCAAACAAAAGCTGAAAGGTATCGAAGTAGCTTGGCTTGTGGGTTGTAGCCGTTACCTTGGCGAATTATTCACCGACGTTTCGGTCGATATTACAGTCGCCAACATCACCCCGAATCCTAGCTACTTCAGACAATGGCCGTGAAAGCCTGCGAACACTAAAAGGTATCGACCACCAACCTTAGTCACAAGATGATAACAACTTAATTCTTCGGCTTTACATTAATGTAGGTACATATTTTCAAAGACAACTAAACAAAATAGGAAAATAAAAATTAAATTGTCCGGCGCGGGGCCTGTTTTGCGCGGGGCTCTTTAGAAATGAAGAGACAAGGTTTAATGTAAGGCCTCTGGGTGCTTTCAAGAGTTTTTACAGGGCGTTTCATATGTCTAAAAGATTGTTCTGAAAATACGCATTTTTGCCAGTTTTCATTCTCCTAAAAAAATACGTTTTGGGAAACTGAACACGGAAACAGCACTTCTCATCCGACCTCTTAAACGTTTATTTTTTTATTTTTCGTAAACGACCCCACTCGGATGTCTTGAGCGCGCAGAATGTAAATAACGTGAGGTTTTTTATTTTTTATTTTCTGAAGCTGTCCAAGCTGTTAATAACCCACCCTTAGGAGGAAGGGCCAGGAGAGGGGGGGGGGTGTGTGATCCTCCCCCCCCCCCCCCGCAACGAGGCGAAACGTGGGAACGTGGTCCCGTGCGTCCTGATTGGTTGATTAGAGCGCGCCAGGCCTTGGTTAGTGAAAGGAGGGGTGGTGGGGTGGTGTTGTGATTATCACCGGCGTATGAGAGCACGCGACGCAAGCCGCTTACCTCAAGACCCGACCTCGCCTCCACCCCGTACCTCGTAGCCGCGCGCTAAACCCCCCGCTAGGGGGGGGGGGGATATAAACAAACAAATTCAAGAGAAACAAAAAAAAAGTCGGTTTACGTACGATAGTTTAACGTGACAACGTCATAACAAAACATTGATGAAATGACTGCATACTTTTATGAATAAAATTGAATCATTTTTATTGAATTATCACTATTTTGTATGGATACAAAGAAGGAGTGAAATGAAATCTACAATTTAATTGATAAATTTACTTTTATTTGCACTCATTAATTCAAATATGTTTATTATTTTAACTATAACTTTTATACATGTTTGCTATTTAACTTCTTCCAATCTGTGTTCTTCTGTTAAGGATAGGACGATGATAGGAAAAGTAGGAAACGAATGGGAGTGTTTCAAGTTTAATGTGCCTCGAAAACGTCAAATCGATGATTGTTCCAATCGAGTGGAAGAGAGATAGTTGCGGCGCAAGCGTACAATGAGCGTAACGGGACACAGTGTGACGGGACAATGTGCGCAACGGGACACTTTTTCGTGCGTGCAGCCGGCGTTCATCGATTTATTAGTTGTTGTCACGTCAAAAATACTCCGTGGCCGTAAAACGTATAAATCCTTGCGACATGGCGTGTTTTCACAAGAGCTCGGCCCACTTCGGAGAAATTCGGAACTGTTCGGGTGTTGGTCTCGTTCCCTTCAGCTCGCCTACTCTGTCCAACACTTCATCCAGACCATCCTCTGTCTCCTGTAAATTCCTACACGTAATGCATGCCAATTTTCATCCCGCATGAATGTGCCCAGGGTTTTCCCTGTGTCTATGCAGGTTTTACCTGGGCCCAACCTATCTCTAGTTATAGTGTAGATTTAAGAGTGAGGGGAGTTAGTCATGGCGCCAATCGCTGCCATGGCTGGCCAATCCCCTCCTAGCACATGATGCATGCGACCCTCTCCTTGCATGGCTAATCCCAGCATGACTAGGCGTATAGGCTTCGGCCTGAGACGCACCTAGGTCCCTCCCTAACCCGGACCCCTCCAAAATACACTTAGTTTTAGTTAGGTTAGGAAAAAAAAATAAATCTTCAGCTCGCTCCACGAGTTCCGACAAAACAGCAACGAACGCACGGGCGCAGTTCGAAACGAACGAGATCGGCGTAGCCGTGGGGGTTTAGTGTTATCGCCTCGTATCGGGCGTGGGAGCGATATGGTGCCGTTGTCTCGAGTGCCACCATTGCCGTCGAGGTGGAGGGGGGTGGGGGCGACGACGAAGAGATAATCGATCAATCGATGATCCCCTGTAAACAGCCCCCCCGGTTGGTGTCGATTCTTCCAGCACGAACTCGCGCGTACAAATGACGAGACCGCGTTTCCATTTTGGGAAGCCTTCTTTTCACAGACGAGAGAGCCAAACCACCGATCGTGCATCTTCGGGTTTTTTTTTGTTCATTGTAACTCATGATTACTAATGGTCAATTAGGTTAGGTTACCTACATTATAAATACTTTAAAACATTGTGGACGGTTGATTTGGTTAGGATAGTTACATTAAAGATACTGTGAAATCATGTAAACGGTTTCCTAGCCCTGATGGATAGCTATATATTAAAAAGTTATTTGCTAAGCAACCATAAAATGATTTTACAGTATCCTTAATGTAGCTATACTTACCGAATATAACCAACCATCCACAATGTTTTAAATTATTTATAATGTAGCTAACCTATCCTAATCGACCGCAAAATATAATGCCACACCGGTTTATACAATGATATAGAACGGGGGAAAAAAAAAAGCTAGCATGAACTTCGGGGAACTTCGGGTGTGGCTCTCTCGTCTGTGAAATGAAGGCTTCCCTTCCATTTTACCCCGTCGGTACAATCTATGTTTATGTGACACGTCTTTATAAAGAAGAGGTTCCGTTTGTTTGTTTCGTTCATAAACAAAACCACAGTTTCTTCTTCCGATCTTGATGAAATTTTGCACATTGGACCTTCGAAATTATGGGAAGCTCAAAGTCTACGCGAGACTTCGAGATACTACCACCCACCCCATTTGCCACCCTCCTTAAAGCAGAATTTTTGTAGTCCTTACAAATTTTTTGTTGTATTTTTACGAAAGATTCCTTTGAAAAACAATTGCCAAGAAATAGCTTTTAATACTACAAGAAAAATATTAAAAATTTGTAAAACAAATAGCTATGGTTATTTTTTTTTTGCACATATGAAATACTTTTTGGAACCAATACTGTATATTTCTGGTCGCACTTACGAAAATAGGATTTGCATCACAGTGCTGAATGAATTTATAAATTTTGTCATGCTATTTGTGGATTTGTAAATGTTTTGAACTTGTATAAATGTAGCTCACAATTAATTTTATTTAAATAATAAAAATACATGTTCAGTGTTTTTTTTTAGGTTATAGAAACATAATTTTCTTTTTTAAACTTAAAATAATTTCGCGTACGCCATTCATGTTTACATTATTTTAGTTCATTCTCTTTTACAACCTCATTAATCGTTGTGTGTTCTTCGCCATTTTAAAGATTCGTTCTGATGTAAACGAATGTCTGTTACGTTTACGCTAGGTACGATTTTAATTGGCTGATTGCAGCCAACATCCACAATATTTTATAACTCGTCTTGTATGCAAAATATTTTAAGGAAACTCAAGTCATCCAATTTTTCAAACAAATATGGCTGTGCTGGTGACGTTTTCGGTGACGTAATAACCACCCAACATTATTTGACACAACATAATGGGAAGGTACTGGAAGCGAACGTTTGACATTATGGCAGGGTCTTAAGGGTGTATGTCTCTTTCCAGGTCACATTTTATGTTTACGTTCCACCCAGTTAAAATTGCCTACTTTTTGTGTGGCTGAACTTTCATAAAGAAAAAAAATATATATCGCACTCTTTTTGCATAATTAATTGGCGAAGTTGAATTTTTTTTAAATTTTTGTGCAGTTTGGATAAGGAGAATGAAATGGAATATAAAACTGGAATTTTTTAGGTTTGAAGTAAGATTTACTGGCTGCTACACTGTAATTTTTTTTATTGTACTTTTTGTGATAATAGGCCTCATCACAGAGGTTATGACACGTGTCGTGTGGTTTTTTTTTTTTTTTTTTTTTTTTCGTTTACCGTCGCCTGGCAACGAGACGTGTGCAATAACAATCTCAAGTGTTTGTTTACATTTACTATAAAACAGTTTTATGTACCAAAGACATTTTATATTTATTTTGATTAATTTAGAACTGATTATTTTGCAAAAAACCACCCTAGTTAACTTTTTCTTTCGGCCGTTTCTTTGAATTTTGTACGTTGGACGCAACGGAGGCCGGGGGTTGGCCCGAGGCCGGCGGCGCCTGGTTTGAAGGACCGGCGCTAGGCATGCCGGGGAAGAGAACGTTTGGACCCATCTTGGGAAGTGCGTTTGGTCTGACGACAGCTCTGGTCGTCAGGCGTTTAGTGACCCAAAAACTCCGTGTGCGAGGCTTAAAAACATTGTTAAAATTACGGCGACGTTTCACGGCAGTCGCCGATGTAAGATTTCCTTCGATCTGCACAATACACAGGATTATATGAATGAATGAAATTGGACCCTGCGCATCACCAGGTAACCATTGAAAAACGTTATAGCTCCAGGTGACGCTTTTTCGATTAAGGCCGAAATAATCATCTGAGTGAAAAGGTGTAAGAGTAATATTTTTCATCATTTGGGAACAGCAACATTTTGATATATAAATCTTAAAGGCCAATTTTTATTTATTTTTATTTGTTGACATTCAAATAACACACAAGACTTTACGACCGCAGGTCCAGAAGTCTTGAAAGATAGAATTTCGAGCCCTAACGACGTGATTTAGCCGGAAGACAACCCTGAGATAAATTTAATTTGACAGTTTTTTTCAACATAATCTTAATATTGGAACTTTTGTTTTGTTGTGTCCGACGTATTGGCAGCGATCAGTTTGTTTATTCTTGGCCCCCCCTTTCATACTCATTGTGCATAAAGTGCTGAAGTGGTCTAACTTATGTAAACAGCAATAATAAATTCAATACCATCTTGGTTTTCCCTTATAATATATTTGTTACTACTTTACTAGATTCGCCATTCGCCCGTCACACAAAATGTTTCTATTTCCAGTATTTGTTTACATATTTTTATTTATGTTGATAGCCCTAGTTTTTACAGTTATGCACCTTACAGAGTCACATCTGTAGTCCCCTTTTAGGTAGGTAAAGTTAGATTTTACAAGGATAGTTCTTAGAAAACCTGTTGCCAAAGATATCACTAGTATATTTTCAAGGTAAAAATTTGTACTATATGCAATTTTACAAAGCTCTGCCTTGTAGATTTACTAGTGATATCGTTGGCAAAAGGATTTCCAATGATTTTTCATGTAAAAAGTGCAAAAATTATTTTTACAGTGTATGAGCTACGGTTTAATTTATTTTGAAATATATATATAATATATTTTTAGTGTAGCTAGAGTTTTTTAAAATTTCAAATTTTTTTTTAAGAAATTTGTATCATGCCGCGCAGAAGCCACCTGCATTGCCTCTGAACATAAAAATTGTCAGTTATTTATTCCATTTGGTTCTCTTCATCCATTCTGCACAAAAATGTTAAAAATTCCACTTTGCCAGCTAATTATATATATATGTATATATATATGTGTATATATGTATATGTGTATATGTATATATATATTATATATATATATACATATACACATATACATATATATATATACATATATATATACATATATATAATTAGCTGGCAAAGTGGAATTTTTAACATTTTTGTATATATTTGTATATATATCATTTCGTTGAAGTTCGGCAGCCAAAAAATAAGTTTACATGTGGAACCACGTGGAACCGTAAAGGAAGGTTGCATGCACCCTTAAGGCCCGCCTCGTCAAGGGTGGATGTGTGTCAGTGAGGCGGGATGATAAGCGCGACGCTCGCTAGTGCTCCTAGCGCGGTGTCTCCTCTGGACTGGCGCGCAGTCTTCTCGTCGTCACAGGATAACTGCGAGATCTGAGCGGTGACCGTAACATTATGTGGCCGAGAAATGAAGATAAAGGTGTACTGCAAGTTCCTTAAGTGCTTTCAAGAATCTGTACCGGTTGTTTTACGCCTAAAAATTACTCTGAAACATGCTTTTTAGCTATTTTAACTCTTCTAGAATTACAGATTTAAAACTTAATCTGAAATCAAAAGTACTTTTCGGCCCTGCTATTCGTAAATAGGCTCCACTCGGATATCTTGAGTAGTTTTGAAATCGCGTTGTTTTTCCTGACGCTCTGCGCACCGTATGTGTGCCCGGGTAGGCGGAGCCCTTAACACAGTTTCGGAGGGGGGGGCTGGTTGCAAGGGGGGGGGGACTGACCTTGAACACGCCGAACAGCAGCACCACGCTCAGGGCCAGCATGAACAGCTGCGTGCCGATGATGGCCAGGTACGCTATCTGCACGCCTGCGCAGACAAACAACAACAACCCACACGGCGTCACACGTCTCTCATCATTAGAGACCCGGAAAATTTCGCGGATTCATTTAGTCGCAAGCTAGAATGCAAACCTTCACACTCTCGCACTGTGTTCATGATTGGCCAGCAGTTGTTTGGACACGCCCCTCTACGACCGTGAGCCAATTATGCCCAGCTAGGAGAGAAGTAAGCGAATCAGGTAGTGCCAAATAACAAGGATAAAAATGTTCTCGCTAAGAAATCAACCAATGGGAAAGTAAACATGGGTCGAGTACACCTATAACTTTGAATTCTATCCTGAGGCCAGAAGAATCCGCGAAATTTCCGGGTCTCTACTCATCATCCATCTCTCTAGCAATGAAAAATATTTTTAAAAAATCCATTTTTTTTCCCTACCTATACATTAATCTATACATATTTTTTTTACCTGTCAAAGGGTGAGAAACAGGTGTATTCGAATGCAACGCCGTGTCAAAATTTCAAAGCAATCGGTGAAAAAACATAAAAACATTAGGAGCTACCCTCTCAAACCACCTAATACTGTACATTCTACAAGTTAGCTGCTAGTTTTAAAAAGTCAGGCAAGAAGTTACAATCAAAATTTTTGCCTGATTAATTCCGTCTTGGTATATTTGGATGAGTTTCTGCATTTGAGAAGTGTCTAATAATTACTTATATGAATATTTCAATTAAAATAGTCTTCATAAATATCTGGAACAAGCAAACAAAAAAAAACAACCCAGCATCGTTGGTGGATAATAGCCTTAAAGCAAATTCACTTTACCCACATACGCTTTTACAATGTGAATGATGAATAAGGGCATGCATTTTTCGCAAAAAAAATATTTTTCGGTACTAGCTAAGAGTTAAAACACTGTAGCATTATTTGTGTTTCGTGATTGGCTGAGTTTCTTTCAGTTACATGTCTACTGTTCGAACACCCACCACAATGATTCAGTGCGGAAGCAATGGAAGCAAACGCATCCTGAGTGGCTCAGTGAAATAAGTGAATGACTTCTCCAATTGAAAAGAAGAAACAGCTGGTAAGGGGGGGAGGGCATTGCCACGTTGCAGTTTAATGGGCGTTGAGATTTTTTTTTCTCGCGAAAAATGCCTTCCCCTAATGATGAATTACAAGTGAAACTTCTTTGGGTGCGATGACAGTAAAATTTCAAGGCCGAAATTTCAATGCAACGTTTTTTCGTGAAACATTGTTGTGAAACGTTTCTGAAGCAAAAATGAAAGAGAGATACAAAAATAACAAGCACTATGCTATGTACTTTGCTGAGCTCGTGTTCATTCTCCTCTTTGTGCGATAATTTCCCCCCCCTCCCCCCCAATTTTTTAAAAAAAAAATGCAACCGTGAGGGATATATGAACGAAAGAATAAGACAGTATGTGAGCATGCGCTTGTTTCAGAAAATAGATACAGGTATCCCATACAGTCAGCTGTGAATGCCTTGAATTTTATATCTGCTAGCAGCGCGCTCGCGTTCCTCTTTGTTCAACCAGCAGCGTAGAGAGCGCTGTACAGACAGTCCCTGCATTTCCCACATAGATAGCATTACCTGTAATGAATTTCATACTTCATTCAGAAAATTTGGCGTGTTTTACAAATGGCAGAATTGTTTGGAGAAACAGTAACACGCACATATTTTCTGTCTGGTGTATTTCAACAGTAAGTAATATATATATATATATATTTTGATTTTTGTTTATTTAGAAAATTGTCTTCTTTCTCTATTTATCTCTCTGTGTAGTTTTACCCCTATCGATATACTTATGAGTAGGGACCGGAAAAATTCGCGGTTTGATTTCGCGATAGGCTAGAATCCAAATGTGCTTAACTTTTTTCTGCTTCAGTGATTGGACCACAGGCTGTCTGGAGGGATCAGAACCAATGAATAATCCTCAACGAAAGAAGTATCGAATCAAAAATATTCTAGTTAATTGTTGTCACGAGTCAGTGGCCAATGAGCAGATGTAATTTGTCCGAGTGCATAGACGATCTTGGAGTCTATCCTGTAGGTCATTGAATTCGCGAATTTTTCCTGTCCCTACTTATGAGACGAGGCTTGAACTGCCAAATAAGTTTCAATATCATGTGTACTGAGTTACACGCGCTCTTATTTTTTTTTATAGGTGAAGAGTTTTTTTTTACTTACCGTAATACACGTCTTCTAGGTCGGAGTACTTCTTCATGTTGACGCCGATCCTCCAGCTGTAAAGCAGCACCACGAGGATTGACATGTTCTGCAACAAGCAAACCAATCAGTGAGCAGGATCGCTGACGTGCTTCTCGGCTCCTAGGTGTGTGGAGGCCAACGCAATCCATCGCCCTTGACGACGGCTGGAAACAGGCATGCCGAAACGTCGGGTGGTCCGCCAGTAATTTTCACTGACGTGGCCTCAACTCAAAAGCCAAGACGCAAACCGGTCGAAACAATAAGGGAATCAGACACAAAAAAAATAAATAACCATAGCAAATAACACCAGATCCTTACTGTTTTTTTTTCTCTCTCTCCGTGTTCCACGCTCACTCCAGGGCCGGCATTCCAAGACGTGGCGAATAAGCACCGCCTTGTTGGAAACACAACCGTAAAGCTGGGTTTACGAATGATTTCCTTAAGAATTATAACTTAACATAGAGCACACGATTAAGTCAAAACTACATTTTCCAGTTCATGATTGACATAGAAGTCGTTAATTATAACCAATCACAGCACAAAACACATGGTCGGCCATTGTTCGAAATGGAGAAGCAGGTTTGAAATAGGTTATTGACAAATGCGATATCTATTTTTCTAAATGGATGATGATTACAAATTACAAATATACGAATTCTAACCCAAAATACTGCCTCGCTCGGTCCAATAATAAGACATAAACTTCCGGTTGAAATGTTCCGGTTTGTTGTGATTGGTCGCTTCCCTTAAGTCTTAACGAAAAATATAAAATATAACCATTTCTGTTAAGTCTTAAGTCATCATATGGTTCGCACACGACCCGTCAAAATTCACACACGACAATCATAAACCATTCCACTAGTTTACATAGAGTCATATAGTAAGTACACGACTAAGTCTTAATTCGTAATTCTTAATTTTCAATCGTAAACCCACCTTAACTCAGTTCGCGGGCTGTATTCCAGAACGGTGTCCAAACCGAATCCCAGTAAAGGAACAAATCGGCAACCGTTTCAATAAACGGCGCCTCTGCGAGAGGCTAGGAACTGGTTACAACGCATTCTAGCGGACGTTCGGGGAACCATCGATACATTTGCTACGGAAAAAAATACTAGAGGTAGCAGCATCATCTCACAAAAAATAGAACGGCCCTTTTAAAATTCTCAAGTACTTTTAAAGTTGTGATTTTTGTTTTGTTATGACCATTAAAGAGTGTACAAAATTGTATTCCAAGATAGTTTCACTATCATATAGTTTCATTTGGCACACCAACACGCTTGGTATGTCCCCCGATGATCACGAAAGTGACTATATACGGACTTCAAAAATTGCATCAAAATTATATATATATATATATATATATATATATATATAACTCCGCTTGATACCTACATCCCAATTTTTTTTTTACTTTACGTGCTGCAAGACTATAGTTTTGCCGGAGTTTACAATTCGCGCTATGGCGCCAATATCCACCAAGCTTACAATACACAGCCTTATTATTATTCATACAGAATAGAGAGAGAAAGAGAGAAAGAGAGAATCGCGTCTGGGATATTATATACACTTCGATAAAAAAAAACGCTCTATGTTTTGTTGCAACTACGGAAAGTTAGTAAATGAGAAGTTCCGGGCGGGTATTGAAAAAAAATATATATATATTTCTAGCGACCGACAGGGTTGTTTCAGCTTCTCTTCAGTTGGGTGAAGGGGGTGAAATGGAAAAAAAGATGGTATGGGGAGGGGGGGGAGGGGGGTTTGTATGCATGTTCTCCACTACTAACGTGCACTTCGAGCGGAAGAATAAGAGAGAGTGGAGTCCCGTCGTTCCTGTGTTGTTTTTTTTATTTGTGTGTATCCGCGGAACCGGAACTTGCCTGGCCGGCCAGCCGAGCACCGGAATGGCCGGAGGAAACGAGAGGATGCCAAGGGACCAAGACACGGAGTCAGTCCTGGTGCATCTCCGCAGACTCCCGACACGGCAGGAACCAGGCTCCGAACTGCACGGACGAGCTTCGAGCGGCGACTTCCGCCTAGACGTTCTTACTGTTCAATTTCAAACAAAAAAAAACGTTAATTTATCCAAGAGTTAAAAAAAAAAAAAAAAATTCAATGCAGTCACGAGGACTGCCGAAAGAAGTGAAATCCTAAAAATTTAAACAAACAATTGTTATTTTTGGACATCCAAATTAATTGTTTGATCTTAAATTAAAACTTGTAAATCAAGACTGTTTACATTTATCGGGTTTTGACATCTATCGGCACTCTGAGCAACAATTATATTTATTTTAACGTTAGTAAAATAACTCCTAAATTAATATAAAATACGCATTGCATAGTAATTGTAGGTATTAAAAAAATAATGATGTTCTTAATTTTTAGGTTATATTGATAAAAAGACTCCGTATTCTTCGTTAGGTATTCAAACTATATTAATATATTTTATACTCACATTTTACTGCACAGTAATCGTATACTTAAGATTTAAAAGCGCACTAAGTTATACTAATAGGCACAGATATAGTGTTATCTTTAACACGTCACGTGACCATGTCGATGACAGATTACATGAATTTACTTCCTATCAAAACCTGCCCATAGAAGTTTTCACTTCAAAAACAATTGTGCACTGTTAGAAATCACAGTAAATTTACGGATTTGTCAACGAAGATGTAAACTGGATAACTGGATCTTCGTATACTATTAAAATTTTTCACCTTCAGTTCACCAAGAACACTGGTTACAAATCACCCAGGGATATTCGTAAACTTACGTACACTGAGTTCACTTACATATACATACTCTTGGTATATTAACGAACCTTTTAAAAAGAAAAATTGTCAAGAACACACTCCATTTGTCCACGTGTTAGTTCAAATTCGTTTGAAACGAAAAGAAAATGGCTCAGAGTATTTGCATTAAATGTTGCTATAATAATGCAATAAAAGTGCAGCAATGTTTAAGAAATGTAAAGATAGGTATCGTTTTCGTAACAACTCCTGGTTGGCGACTTCCCGCCATACACTGGCATTCTGCAGGCAGCCGCACTTTCTGAGCCCTCGCGTGAAGCCGGGTGTTGTTGCTGCGAGAACAATATTCTACATTTATAAAACATTGCTTCACTTTATTACATTCTTATAACAACATTTAATGCAAGATCTCTAATCCATTTTCTTGAACAAATAATCAAAATAACAAATCGTCTATGGCACCAAAAAAGAAAAACATTTAACCTTCTTGACAGACGACAACAAATTAAACATCCAATATGGCTAACAAAGTAAAGATACCCTTTCAGACATGTTTACCAAACACAACCACGAAAAAAAAAATACAGGCTACTAAGACCCGCAGATATTACCGAAATTCCCGTTACTTTTTTTGATCACCCCTCGTGCACGGAACGAGATAAACACACACACACGAATTTCCTCCACTACGGATTCGAGGAAAAGAGAGAGAGAGAAATACCTTGTTATAAGCTCTGTGCTTACGCCACGCTGATGGTTTATCGATAGATACAATTTTCTCCTGCTGCTCGAAGAGTGGGAATACTTCTCTAAAACGCTGCTCAAAGTACGGGGATTTCTTTTGGCAGCGCCATCACCGTCAGTTCTACCTTCTACCTCAGGCTCGTCTAACGGTGGGTGCTTCTGGGCGGTCCAGTAGCTAGACCCAGAGAGGGGGAGGTCCGTGGAAGGGGGTAGGGAGATGGGATGGTGGGGGGAGGGAGGTGGGAGGGCGGGGAGAGGGTGGTGGGAGGGCGGGGAGAGGGTGGTGGGAGGGCGGGGAGAGGGTGGTGGGAGGGCGGGGAGAGGGTGGTGGGAGGGCGGGGGGAGGGAGGTGGTGGGTTAAGGGAGGTGGAAGGGTGAGGGAGGGAGACTGGAGGGAGGGTGTAGAAGGGGTAGCTGTAAGGGGTTAGACCGAGGAGAGGGAGGCAATCGGCCGTGAGACACGGACGTCTGGGGAAAGAGAGAGAAACATATATACAGCAAAATCCATCATGAACTTTTTTTTTTTTTTTTTTTTTTTTTTTTTTTTTTTTTTTTTAGGTGAGAGTGGTCATAGGGCAAGGGTTGCAGGTTCCCAAATTGCGGTTCAATAAAACAACTTCAAAAAATATCTTGTCCGTAACAGGTGTTAGAATTATTTTTGTTTTATATCTTGTAATATCCAAAAATCAAAACAATACGTAACCGTAGTAGGTGGCAATACCATTCAGAGCCATCATTCAATAATAATAATAATAATAATAATAATAATAATAATAATAATAAACATGACGGGAGAAAAATATCAGTTGAATTACTCCAGAAGTAACATGGGGTGAAGTTATTTTAAATGCTGAATTAATGTCTGAAAGACACATGGATAGGAAACAAGTTGCAAGGCTTTAATAATATAATATTTAAGAACAATACGTGTAAATTTATCGCGATATATATACCGTGTATTTTATATTTTCAAACAATTTTTTTTTTCGCCGGATATTTCTTAAACTTTATCGAATGAAGTGTTTTTTTTAAATTACGATCACTAGCTTGAAATGTTTAGTAAATATATAGGGGCAAAATTGCGGCCACACAGAAAAAAAATTCTCAACTTTTACAAAGGATTTATTTGGAAACCAGTTGCCAAGAAATAGTTTGTAATACTGCAGGAAATATACTGTAACTTTGTACATCACATTGCTTTGGTTATTTAGACATGTATGGAATACGTTTTTTGATAAAATACTGAGTATTTATTATGAAAATTGGCGCATGATTTTATATTTTAACTGACTTTTCATTCAAGCATAGTTTTTTTTCAAACGCGAAAAAAATAATTGAATATTCAATATCTGGACTTTATTTTGCTTTATTAAGCTTATTAATGTGCCGAGTTAATACTGGAAAGCTATTCAAAGAACAGTTTACAAAGAAATTTAACAATTTGAGGTACTGGTACAACACAACATAGATTCCCGGGGAAGGATCCGATACTGCGATAACTTATTTTATAGTGATACAATTGTTTCCATGTACAAATATCTGTAATTTCACGTGGATTCTTCTGTTACATTAAAAAAAATTTACAATGTAGCTCGACATTTAAACAGCTAGTTAATAACGTTAGTAAATATCTAGGGACAGAATTTGCGACTAGACAGCAAAATCCGAAAGAACTATAAAGATATAATCACGAGGATAATTCTTTAAAAAAAAAAAAAAAAAAAAAACACGCGTGCGAGACATTTAAACAGCTAGTTAATAACGTTAGTAAATATCTAGGGACAAAATTTGCGACGGGACGAAACATCAAAATCCGAAAGAGCTATAAAGATATAATCACGAGGATGATTTTTTTTTAAAATAAAAAACAGTGTATGAGAGCGAGCCTTAACATGCATGGCTACTGGACAGGTAGGTCCGTGCTTTATCGCCGAGAGCAGCGGAGAGAGAGAGAGAGAGAGAGAGAGAGAGAGAGAGAGAGAGAGAGAGAGAGAGAGAGAGAGAGAACTGCTAGAAGGGGATTATATCCTCACAGCTGTCTCCGGCGAGCAGTTCGTAAGGCTCCCCACCCCGTGTGCTTCCGCGACATTTACACCCTTGTGTCTCCCGACTCACGGCACTGCCAGTGACCAACACAAACACTCTACACTGTAGGAAATTACAATTTAACTTACGGACTACACAACGAAGAATCCACCTCGAATAAACCAAGTTTTATTCGTGATTTCAAATAACTTGATCTCCGTAAAAAAAAAAAAAAATAAATAAAAACCCGCAGCACACACGTATGGAAAAAATATTTTTTTTTTGCAGAAGTCTTTATCATTATTCTATTATTCTGCATTATTCTCGTAGATACGCGTTCGACGTGACCTCGCTCGGTTAATCTGCAGGTTTAAGGAAGCCTGTTAGTAGATATAAATGGGCAGTTCTGGTACACCCATTAACCTCACATCAAGCGGTCAGAAGCAAAGGGGTGTAAGTGACAGTTCTAAGTTTCATGTATCCACTGCGGTGCTTTGCATTCTCCAGAAGAAAGTGTGGGTGCGTAAATAACAACTATAATTGTTTTTGAGACTTTTGTGACGTCAAATTCGCCAACAGATATGAACTTATATATCCCAAAAAAATTTAATTTTTAGAGTAAAAAATATACTTAATTATAAAATTAAATAAATTCATTGATAAAGTCATTAATAACTTATTAATAATGCAATCAGAACACAGTACACTCAACAATACTCGGTCTGTGGCGAGTCGTTTTCTTGCGTCCACAGAAAAAAAATTGTAGACATGCAACTGTTTACATTGTGTACCTTAAGATTGGTGCCGCCATGTAGTAAGTTTCGACGAACTACTCAACAAAATGTTAAATCTCTTTGAAGGCTTCGAGGCGTGTTTTCCCAAAAACAATCCTATATTCACTTACATATACCCGTCTTTGCTCCTGAGCGCATAACATGCATTCGTAACGCTCGCTAAAAGTGCATTAGGTCGTTGAAGAGTGCTTTCCCTACGGCGGAAATGCAATATCGACTTTGCGGGGCTTGGGAACCTTTGTGCGAACTGTGGTTATATAACCACCATAAAAAAATCCAACCAGTATATATATTTTTATATTCTCCCTGTGACAGCCACACGACCTCCCGACGATCGTTCCCCACCCTGTCATCAAGTAGAATGACAGCATTTCAGTATTCCAGATGACGCCATTACGAACTTAAAAACGCTCCCCGATATCCGCGGCACGTCCTAGGTTACCCTTGTGAGTCTGTCAGGAAGAAACAAACCAAAAGACGCCATCCTTTAAACAACTGTTGTTTTTTTTTGACGTGACGTCTAATAAATCAATGAACGCCGGCTGCACGCACGAAAAAGTGTCCCATAACGCACATTGTCCCGTTACGCTCATTGTACGCTTGCGCCGCATCTCTCTCTCTTCCACTCGATTGGAACAACCATCGATTTGACTTTTTCGAGGCACATTAAACTTGAAACACTCCCATTCTTTTCTTACTTTTCCTATCATCGTCCTATCCTTAACAGAATAACACAGATTGGAAGAAGTTAAATAGCAAACGTGTATAAAAGTTATAGTTCAAATAATCTCTTCGTTAAAGTAATAAATTTTTTTGAATTAATGAGTGCAAATAAAAGTAAATTTATCAATTAATTTGTAGATTTCATTTCATTCCTTCTTTGTATCCATACAAAATAGTGATAATTCAATAAAAATGATTCAATTTTATTCATAAAAGTATGCAATCATTTCATCAATGTTTTGTTATGAAGGGAGAGGTTTTCTCGTCACGCACCTGCGAGTTTCCGCGTTTCCCCGGGAGAGTTCGCCCTCCGCTGCCTCCGGAAAGGCGACCACCGGGTGAAATGGCCCTTATTCAGAGCCGGTAATGTGGCGGGCGTAATCCCCGAAATGCGCGAGTCCTTTTCCAGGGCGAGGCTGTTCGTGCTCGAAATGCGGGACGCCTCTGAGTGTGACGTCTGTTGGGGGTTTCAGGAATAGACTAGCTGGAGTCAGATACGCACGGTTGCGAGAGTTAGCGAGGCAGAGAGAGATAGGAGAGGTGGGAAAGGATACGGAGGAAGGCAGGCAGTAGTAGAAACTGATGATATCGAGAGATATCGCAGAAGACGTGCGATCAGGCTTCAAAATACCGGGTAAAACATATCGATATATCGAGCGATCGCTCATGCAAGTGACACTAACCGTACGACACTTGATATTTCAAACTATACGCTTTGAACGTTTTTTTTCTCGATGAATTGAACACAACGAGAAAATTACATGATTTTCATTTAAAAAATCGTATTAAAAATGGTTTTATAAGTATAGGTGAGTTTTGACTGTTAAACATGATGCTAGTTATATCAAAACCACAAAATATAGGAACTCAAGTGAATTATTGAACTGCATGATACTATTTTATGATACTATTTTTCACTTTAATAAAAAACGAGGCGATACTAAGAATTTAATAATACAAATAACAAGTATATTTAAAACAAACTGTTTAATTTCGATTAATAGTTTTTGGTTGAGTTATATTAATGCTGGGATATTGAACTTATCAGGTTATTAGTAGTTTTTTTGCTATTGACATACATATTGCTAAAATAAAACAAATACGAGAGGTTGTCAGTCTACTCGGCGTGCGAGAAACGCAATGGCGGATCAGGTTGTATTATCGCGCCCCGCGATAACTCTCAACGCTCCGCTTCACGATAACTCCGAACGCTCGAAATGAGCAGCAGATAGGGACCGGAAAAATTCGTGGTTTCGATGGCCTTCAGGATAGACTGCACATTCCCCTGTACACACGGGCAAATAACGCAAGTTCATTGGCTGCTGAATTGTAAGTCGTCTCGGCTGGTTTGTCTGTGATTCGATCCTTCTTTGGTTGAGATTTTTTAATTGGTAGAGATTCGTCCAGATGAACAGTAAGCCAATAGAAAAATCATCTAAAAGGTATATGTATTTGAATTTTAGCCTATCGCCGATTGAATCCGCGAATTTTTCCGGTCTCTAGCAGTAGAAAAAAAAACTGCGTCTGCCCTACTCACGTGCACTGAAATTCAAAGGTGTGCCCCTGTGTGTGGCTGTATTTGAGAAGCTGTGTCCTTGGAGATAACTCCTGCATCAGCACACCACACAGGAAAAAAAAGAGTATATTTTCTGTACTTTTACAAAAGATTCCTTCGGAAACCAGTTGCCGAGAAATAGTTTACAATTCTACAAGAAAGATTTTGTAATTTTGTACAATACACGGCTTTTGTTATTTTTAAATATATCAAATTCGTTTTTTTTACCCGAGCATTTATGCTTTGTGTTGTCCCAGTATCGTCAATGGTTAATTTGTAAACAGTTTACCGAAAATATCACTATACAACAACAAACAACAATTTTTTTATATTCAAATAATTTAGAGACCTGTAAAATTCGCGATTTCAAATCCCTAAAGGATAGACTCCATGATCCTCTATGCACTCGTGCAAATTACATCTGCTGATTGGTTACAGACTCGTAACACTTATTGACTGGAATGATCGTGATTCGCTAATTCTTCTGTTAAAGATTTTTCATTGGCCTAGAGTCCTTTAGATAAACTGTGGCCCAATCACTGAAGCAAAATAATGTTAAAAGTATTTGGACTCTATCCTATCGCGAAATGAATCCGCGAATTTTACAGGTCTCTATCAATTATCTTTTCCGACTGGTTTCCAAAGGAATCTTTTGTAAAAGAACAGAAAATTATTTTCTGTGTATATGAGAATGGTGTGAATATTATACTAAAACAATTTAACTATCATTTGTACTCGATATTACCCACTCATAACAATAAAGCCAAACTATGTTCTGCCTTAACTCTAATTGCTGTGTGTCCAAATTCTAGCAGGCATCAAAACTGACTTTCCGTGTTTTCTCTCACTCGTTAAGTCTTTAAGATTAAAAAAAAAAAATATCTACTTACCTCAATAACGTATCTACTGAAACAGGGGCACACCTGTGAATTTCAGTGCACGCGAAGGCAGATACAGTTTTTTTTTTCAACTGTCCATTTCGAGCATTCAGAGTTATCGCGAAGCGGAGTGTGCAGAGTTATCGCGAAGCAGGGTGAAGCGGTCAAGGGGTCCTCCTGTGACAGGAATACAGAGCGCCAGTCATTTGTTGTTGGTTGTAGGAGCCGCAGGGGTCCAAAGGTGTTACCTTCTGCCCGACAGCGTCATCACCTCGACTTCCACAGCGCACCCCCCCCTCCCCCCCACTCCACGTCACCGTAAATCATCTTTCCCCCTTCCCTTCCCTTCCCCCTCTCTCCCTCCCTGGCGGAAGCTTGAGCGGCAGCCGGGGGTTATTTTCCCTCGCCAGTTTTCAACCTCTTTCCCCGGCTCACTCTCCCTCCCTTCCCTTGGATCAGGAGGGGGGTGGTGGTGGTGGTGAGGGAGGGAGTGCACTTTCCAACACGCCTTCCGCGGGGCCCGGCTCCATACTTTCAAGCAATCTTTCCTCTTTGCAACCTCCCCTCAACCAACCCACCCCTGCCACGCTCTTACCGACCATTCCTCCAGCAAGGAGGGGGGGGGGGGAGGCCTACGCGGACATGAAAAGGGTCTCCACAACTTCCGATCGCCCAGTCTCTCTCTCTCTCCCCCCCCCCCCCCACGCCGGAGTGTTTACCATCCCTCCTCCACCATTCATGTTTACCCCCTGCCCCCTACCCCTTCCCAACACACCAAGGTTGAATAAAAAAAAGATGCGCGAAAGAAGATGCGCCCAGGAAGCCAGCAGCAGAAGGAAATCGACGAGGTTCCAGAGGCATCCTTGGAGAATGCTGGGCTCTCCGGCTGTCGAACATGCAGAGTGGTCTCACCGATGAGTGGCGCTGTGTGTGTGCAGTGGTGTACACACTCTCGACCCCCCTTACTACAAACAAGCTTCTATGGAGGGGGAATGTGTGTTCCATTCATCCAGGTTGTTAACCGACGGTATTAAAATTTAAAAAATTGGTGAAGGAGGGGGGGGGGGGGTTGTCTGTAAAGTCGGTTTACGGACGATAATTTTACGTGATAACGTAATAAGAAAACATTGATGAAAAATTGCATACTTTTTAATTTTCAAATATTATTTACAGTTTTTGCAAACTTAATTTAAATAAAATCACGAACAATTAGTTCAAAAGCCCGCCTTAACCTGTTTGATATTATAGAAGATTTTTCTCGCACGGTGGTTGGCCGGTTCTTGCACGCTCGGCTCAGGCGGAACGTGACGACGAGTCATGCTTTTTCGTGCGTGCAGCCGGCGTTCACCGATTTATAAGACGTTATCACGTCAAACACTTCGGCAAACGCACACATGATATTTTTAATGATTAGAACCGTGAATTTTTTTTTTTCGTGAAAAGATTTCCAGACGAGCTGTGCGTCGAAACTTTGTAGTAGCGTTGTCACGTTGTTTCTTGGTTGGCTGGGTTTATTTCAGGTATCTAGTCATCAAGTGCGGAAGTACACGATTCCTGAATGACCCCGGTCAAAGAGAATCATGGCTTCTCTTGCAGGAGGAGGCCGACAATTACAACGGAACAATAGCTGGCGCAGGAGGGGAAGCCTTCATTCCACAGACGAGAGAGCCACACCCGAAGTTCCCCGAAGTTCATGCTCACTTTTTTTTCCGTTCTATCTCATTGTATAAACCGGTGTGGCATTAATTTTTGCGGTCGATTAGGATAGGTTAGCTACATTATAAATACTTTAAAACATTTTGCATGGTTGGTTATATTAGGTAAGTATAGCTACATTAAAAATACGGTAAAATCATTTTATGGTTGCTTAGCAAATAACTTTATTAATATGTAGCTATCCAGGGCTAGGAAACCGTTTACATGATTTCACAGTATCTTTAATGTAGCTATCCTAACCAAATCAACCGTCCACAATGTTTTAAAGTATTTATAATGTAGCTAACCTAACCTAATTGACCATTAGTTATCATGAGTTGTCCAGAATAAACATTCACGGACACACGGCAAACGAAAAATATGGCGGCGTATAATTAAATACCGTTGCCTTGTTTGTGGTTCCTTTTATCAACACCACCATATTTATTTACAATGAAAAAAAAAAAAAACCGAAGATGCACGATCGGGAGTTTGTCTCTCTCGTCTGTGAAAAGAAGGCTTCCCGGCGCGGGCAGGCCTTGTTGCAGTCTAATGAACGGTCATTGCCAGCCCTAGTAGTGATATGCATGTATTTGCAAATTAATCTACACGCATAAGCTACATCATCAACCCCAGCAAGAAAGAGAGGGAGAGAGAGAAAGATTAACGAAAGAATAAAAAAAAAAAAGAAACGTGCACATGCTTTTGTTTCAGAAAATATATACAGGTGTCCTATACATTCAGCTGTGAATATCCTTGAATTTTATGTTTGCTACCAGCGCGCTCGCGTGTCTCTTTGTTCAACCAGAAGCGTATAAGAGCGCCACTGATACAGTACATGCATTTCCCGCATAGATAGCGCTACCTGTTATGAATTTCATATTTCGTTCAGAGATTTGGCGGGTTCCAGTGATGGCAGAATTGTTTGAAGAAACAGTAACACGCACAATTTTTCTTTATGACGTGAGTGTATATATAAGTTATTTTGAAGTGAGTAATAATTTGTTTAATTCATGTTTATTAATTTATTTTTATTTTAATAAAATTTCTAATAAATAAATAAAAAAATGTTAGTATTCTTAAAATACTTGAAAAATAAATGAAAACCAAATTAATCCCGCGTTTTTTTTTTTTTTTTTTTTTAAATTGTCTTAAATCTCTCTCTCTCTTTCTCGCTCTATGCAATTTTACCTCTTACCATATATACTTAACGTGTCGAGGTTTGAATTTCCGAAGAAGTTTCACTTGAATCACGTGTACTGAGTCACACGCGCTGGGTTTTTTTTTTTTTTTTTTTTTTTTTTTTTTCAGTATTACCTATCGAGTGCGAGTGGTTTCGGCGGCTCGTCGTTTAAAGGCGTCTGCGCAGCTGTTTATGCGCCCTCTACCCGACAATGCCTCGAAGGTATCGACCCACCTGGAGGTCCAAGGGCTTGTCGTCCCTCATTGCGAACTGGAGCGAAGCCTTCCTGTTGGTTGGCCAGACACCCCGCCCCTCCCCCTCCTTCTCCTTTTCCTGCCCAGCTATATTTAGCGGCGTTGCCCGCCAGAAGGCGAGGTTATGCTCTTCCTGCACAAATATTTTTTTTTTTAGTTTTCTTTTTTTCTTTTGAAAACAAAATGGAACGCAGGAGAGTCATCTCAACGGACACGCGAGAGGCATTGAAACAAAAAAAAAAGTTTTTTTTGTGGCCATCCATAAAATATTATTATTGGTAAATTCTATTATAATGAATATTATTTTCTTATCTCGCTTATGCTTAGATACGTCTCGCCTGCAAAAAAAAATACTGAACGTAATCATAATGCGCTCTTTTATGCTGTGTGATCCCCCCCCCCCTCCTTTTCCAACGAAGAAGAAACGAGATTTAAGGGTAGGGACAATTCCATTTTTTTATTCCGTAGTTGAAGAAAATGGGAACACCCAGAGAAAACCCGCGCACGGCCAAATGCACGCCACGTATTCTCGACAAAGCGAAGTCCCCGCGCTAGGTCGTGTATTCGGGAATCGAACCCGGCCCATCGAGGTTCAGGCAAACAATTATTGAAGTGAAAACTTCTATAGGAAGGTTTGCATAGGGAGTAAATTCATATAAGTCATCATCTACATGGTCACGTGCTAATTTTTTTTTTGTATTTCAAGGATAAAACGTAATTTATTATATTTTTAAAGATACAAGTTTTTAATTTTATCTTTATTTTCCAATGAAATTTTAACGTTATTGTGTGGTACATATTGCGAGTATTAAATATTTTTAGTAGGTAGTTAAGTTGAGGTTATGTTTTTTCTTTTGTTTATTTATTTACGATGTGAATTTCTTCAAATGTCAGGTTATTGATTTATTAGAGATGATGTTGATTATTTGTAGATTAAAGTTAAGTTTTTTTTTATTCTTTCAGCGAAAAAACTTCATTTCTTCTAGTTTTAAAGTTATTATTGGTAGGAGCAAAACTTATGGGTTCGCGTCATCGACATGCTAGTGATATAATACCAAAATCATTTTCTTGCGTACATTTGACGTAGAAACGATTTCATATTACACATTTAAAAACAAAATGTTAAGTTTTCACTTCTGTCGACAGTCCCCATGACTGACTTATTTTCTTTTGTTTGTGAATATTTGGTTACTTAGTGGAGTTTGATGCTCGGGGGAAAGAAAAATGATACGCTGGGGGGAAATGAACCGAGAAACAAGGAATCAACACTTCTGTAATAGAAGTAAAAGGCAGGCGGAACCTGGCCTTGGCACCAGCAATAGAATTATTTATACAGCATGCAGAAAAATTGTAAAATTTTATAAAAGTAAAACTGTTGCAGGATCAGTTAAATCCAACTTAATTACCTCAGTCCGGTACGGTTTTGGAGACAAAACTTTGGTTCCTACAAACAATGCATTTTTTTCCCTCAAAGTACGCACTGAACGAATAACCTGTATCCAATTCTTTGTGGCTTGCCTTGCAAAAAAATCTTGCAAAAAAAAAAACAGAAACATTTTACAGTACACAATTTTTTTCCTTTCACCTTGGAAAGTATAATTATTGTATTAATTAAAACTTACATTTGTTGTCATTGTTTAAAATCGAATTTATTGTATAGAACAATTATTTCGTAACACTTACTAAATCTTTGCACTTCTAGTAACAATGACAACGAGCATAGTATGTACTAATAATTATTTGTATGATACTTAAGGGGAGGGGATAGGAATCTAAAGACGCCATCTTGGTTTCAACATTTATGCCATGGTTAGTTTTTTTATTGCTTAGTGCTGAAAATCTGCATTTGTTCAGGCAGAAATAACACATCAAAAGGTTTAAAAAGACTATAATATAGTGACTGTTAACAGTATTACTACAGTTTTAGTCATTCCCCAAAAAAGGAATTTAATAAACTGTAATTTTTTTTGTAAATGGAACATAAATATTCATGTAAAATGTGTACATTTACATGAAAAGAACGGCATCACTACACAATAGCGTTCGCAGTAATAGTGGGTTCGGATCTTAATCCGGGAATTTATAATCTTGTTGTCCCAGTACCTCCAATAGTGAAAGTAATTTGATAAAAGTTATATGAATAGCTTTCCAGTATTAACTGCACACATAAAAAAATATATCAATATATTCGATTATCTTTTCCGTGGTCTAAAAAAATTATTCTTGAATGAAACATCAATTTAATATATATATAATTACGCGACAATTTTCATAATAAATACTCAGTATTATCTCCGGAAAAAAAAACTTATTTAATATATGCAGAAATAACCACAGATGTTGTTGCCCAAATTTACAATATATTTCTAGTAGTATTACAATCTATTTCTTGGCAACTGGTTTACAAAAGAATATTTTTTTTTAAGCACAGCATTTTTTTTCCCCGTGTACTACACGCACTACAGTAAAAATATACTTTTGAAAATCAAACGATGGAAAATTTGTTATTGACAAAAGATTTGTTGGATCCAAAATTACGTAGTCTGTCTCCCTTACAACAGGTCCTGGACGAGAGATCGTGCGAACTGTAAGCATTCGCTATGCTGTGGACCGTTTTCAATGGTTTGCTTTCAAAAGGTGCTTGGGACGGCAGGGGATACACTGTAGCAGGCGAGTGATAAATTCATCTGACTTTCCCCGTTCCTCTTTCTCTTTCGCGGCGCCAGATGGGGTGATGATATCTGGTGATGGTTGGATCCTCTAAGGGCGGGACTAAAACGTTCTCACTCGCTGGCGAGGCTTTTTATTATTATTGTGTTTTAAGAGGCGCTTCCCTAGAAACGAGACACAGACTTGTGAAAGAGCAGAGGTGCGGAGCAAGACGTGAATGAAACTCCTCCGTTATTTGGGACGTTTGAAACGATGAAAGCAGGGGAAGTGCTGAAGAAACACTCAAAACCTCGGCACGTAACGACTCATTTGACGGCTACGCTGCAAGCTCCTCCCTTAATTACGTCGTTCTTATAGTCTCTACGGGTGATCTCTCTTTCAAGAAGAACACACGGAGCTTTATTGGACGGTGTTCCAAGGCTGTATAGAAACTATGCGGCAGCTTATAGTTAAGGGCAGGCATTTTTCGCGAAAATATCTGAACACTTATTAGACTGTAACAAGGTATACCCGCACCTGTGGTTTCTTCCTTGTGATTGGCGGCCGTCTGCGAGAGAAGTCGTTGCCTTATTTTACCGAGCCACTCAGGACGCGTTCGCTTCCGCACTGAATCACTGTAACTGGTGATCTAACAATCGACATGTACCTGGAAGAAACTCGCCCAATCACAAAACACAGACGATGCTATAGTGTTTTAACCTTCATATAGTCTCGAAATCTTTTCGCGAAATCTGCATGCCCCTACTTATAGTCTGTCTCTCGCTTGGATTGCAATACACAGCAAATGGCATACACTGTTGCCAGATTAATGCCGCCCGGTTAGTCAACATTATAAGACTTGTTTTGTACTCCATAGTTATTCATAACAAGTTGAAATATATTTTTTTAATTATAATATTTATTGATTTTTGTATGATCATAGAATAATGTCGACTGACAGTAGTCATTATTACAGAAAAAAAAATTCAATGCTAAAAACCAATTATAACAACACAGGAAAAACTATTATCTCGTCGAAGATTTCAACCGCGGGTCGCCGCCAAATCCCCGTCATTTCGAGCGGCGCCGTCGAAGCGGCTGCCGGCGGGGCCGTCGCTTGAGCGATCGACTCCGTCGTTGGCTCGACCCTGGCAATCGACTCCGTCGATGGCTCGACCCAGGAAATCGACTCAGTCGACGGCTCGACCCAGGAAATCGACTCCGTCGATGGCTCGACCCTGGAAATTGACTCCGTCGATGGCTCGACCCTGGTAATCGATTCAGTCGATGGCTCGACTCAGGAAATCGACTCCGTCGATGGCTCGACCCAGGCAATCGACTCCATCTATGGCTCGACACTGGCAATCGACTCCGTCGATGGCTCGACCTGGTAATCGACTCCGTCGATGGCTCGACCCTGGTAATCGATTCAGCCGATGGCTCGACTAAAGGAAATCGACTCCGTCGATGGCTCGACCCTGTCAATCGACTCAGTCGACGGCTCGACCCAGGAAATCGACTCCGTCGATGGCTCGACCCTGGAAATTGACTCCGTCGATGGCTCGACCCTGGTAATCGATTCAGTCGATGGCTCGACTCAGGAAATCGACTCCGTCGATGGCTCGACCCAGGCAATCGACTCCGTCGATGGCTCGACCCTGGTAATCGATTCAGCCGATGGCTCGACTAAAGGAAATCGACTCCGTCGATGGCTCGACCCAGGCAATCGACTCCATCTATGGCTCGACACTGGCAATCGACTCCGTCGATGGCTCGACCTGGTAATCGACTCCGTCGATGGCTCGACCCTGGTAATCGACTCCGTCGATGGCTCGACCCTGGTAATCGATTCAGCCGATGGCTCGACTAAAGGAAATCGACTCCGTCGATGGCACGCCTCGCGCGCCCGGCCACAAAGGGGATGCCGACGGAACTCCCGCGCCTCCGTCTCGCTGCCGGCGATAATTACCGCGGAAACGAACCTCCCCGAACTGTTCCCGATAGAGTTGTTGCTGGCTGCAGTTGGCAAGCCTGCGGGCAGAAGGCTGGAGAAGACACCGAGCGCATAGCTAGATCTAAGACTCTCAATTAAGGCCCCCGCCTCGTCAGGGGTGTGTGTGTGTTAGTGAGGCGGGATGATATGAGCGACGCTCGCTGGTGCTTCTAGCGCGGTGTCTCCTCTGGACTGGCGCGCAGTCTTCTCCCAGTGCATATGAGAGGTGACCGTGACATATGGCGGAGAAATGAAGATAAAGGTGTATTGCAAGTCCCTCAAGTGCTTCAAGAATCTTTACAGGTTGTTTTACGTCTAAAAATTACTCTGAAAACATACGTTTTAGCCATTTTAACTCTTCTAAAAATACAGTTTAAAAACTTGATCCGAAATCAAAAGTACTTTTCGGCCCTCGGCGAACGCTTAAATGCTTTTCGTAAGCTGACCCCACTCGGATATGTTGAGTAGCTTTGAAATCGCGTTGTTTTTCCCATACCCGGGCACACACGCGGTGCGCAGAGCTTCAGAAGGTACGACGCCATTCGAAAACTGACCAACATACCCCAGCAAGGCCGTAGCCAAGATTTTGTGAAGGTACGGGTCCAGTACAATCATTATATAATAATTTTTTTTTATGAATTGTCTCTGCAACTGAATTTTAAAAAGAAAATTTACTATCTCACTTAAATAAAATCTCAGGGAATAGCAAATTGTTAGAACTCCAACCTTTACAAGTAGAAATTTAAGTATTGATTTTGCTTGAAGAAACTTAATATTTGAAATTTTGGTTTTTTATTTAATTGGTTTCAGTACTTCTTTCTTAAGTCAATTATTTGTTATCAAATACCTGAAACACACTTGTCGATGTATATAAGACGTGCTTGCAGTAACACGTGTGCAAACCGGCGTTAAATAAAGACTTCTTGGAAACGCAAATATTGTTGTTTCTGTGTATGAGGAATGTCAAGACTAAAATGGGAGGAAATGGATTATATATTTTAAGAAAACAATTTTTTTTTCAACAAACTAATAATTTTTTTCTTCACATAATGTTTGGCTAAAGAGGCTAATTCCCACTAATCCTTCAATGCCAAAAAGCCAATTTTCATGAAAATTTTAGGAATATTTTTTTAATTTTAGGAAAACTAAAAAAAAAAAAACCTTGGCTAAATTGAAAGGCCAATTTTCGGAAAATAACGTAATACGAACCATTAGTAATATTTGTACAAAAATACCAAAATTATACTGATTGTCCTGATAATTTTGTTTAAAATGAACATTGGCTTTTTTATGAACATCGAAATCTAACTGCGCCTGTAAGCTGTTTCGAAAGGGATTTTTTTTTTACTTTGCAGAAACAAAAATGTGTATTTACGTATTTCGGGATGTCCGTTGGGTCAGTACGACTGAGTGTCCTGAAAAAAAGTATTTTTATTGCAAGGAAGAGGGGGGGGGGAGGGGAATAGTTTTGCTGCCCTGGTCATAACGAGTCCACGTCTACTCTACTCTCTCGGGCGGATAACTGGGGTTTAGACCGCTCTCGAAAGCAGGTCGTCAGAATGACTGTGGTTGCTGCACGAATTAAATTCGCCGCTGATGCTATCGAGACAGACACGGAAGAATTCACCTTTGCCCTTTTATTATTATTATTATTATTATTATTATTATTATTATTATTATTATTCAGCAAAGCTTGCGGGGCGAAGGTCGACATCAAAGGAAAGATGTGGTGGAGAGAAAGAGAGTGAGAGATGAACGAGGGAAGAGGGTGGAAAAAATTTGGGGAGGGGTAGGGGAATTTTTGCCAACTCCCGCTGCGTTGCATATTTCACAACTGTTTTTTAAAAGCCACACATTTTCCCTCCTCCTCCCCCCCCCCTTATCAATTCTCCTGCCCAAAAACCCCGGGACCTTTAATGTAATGGTTTATTTGATTGCCTGGCTGTATCTTCTTCAAGTGTTTTTTTTTTTTACTTCCCAAATGAACAAATGAACAAACGAACATACCCGAGGCTTTTGGTTCAGTCGGTGTTGAACGAGATCAGGAGATCAGGAGATCAGTTTCTCTCTTTCATTCTCGTCACAGCTACGCGTAATGCTTATACAATAGCGTAAGCAGAATTTCATTTCAGTGAAGGATAGAACCACTTGCCCGCTGTTTGCTTTCAAATTCTTTTCCTTTTGTTGGTGGCCAAGATAGATTTTGATAGTTTTTGATTTATAAACATCTTAGCTATATGTAGGTATACGTAGAGACCGGAAAAAATCCGCGGTTTCAATTCGCGATAGGCTAGAATCCAAGTGCGTGTAATTTCTAGCCGCTTCAGTGATATTGGAACACAGTTCGCCCTGAAGGACTGTGAGCCAATGAATGACCTTCAACGTAAAGTATATCTAATCACAAGCATCCCAGTTAGCAGGTGTCACGAGTCAGTAGCCAATGAGCAGGTGTAATTTTCCCGCGTACACAGTGGATCGTGGAGTCTATCCTAGTGGTCATCGAAACCACGAATTCTTCCAGCCCCTAGGTGTACGGGATTGAATAGGAATAACCTCGTGAACTCGGATCAGCACGGGGCAACTGGCCGCGGTTCGTTCTCGTCCCCAAAACCCCTGACGGAGCACCGCCGCGCGGCCTCTTCAGTAATTAACAGTAATTGCAATTTTAATATTCATGACAGGTTTCCGCCGCGCTCATTGGCCGGCGCGATATTAAATGCGTCCGCGCAGGGGTTGCGTCGACCGCGAAGCCGAGAGCAACACCGGTCTATGACCGAGGTTAGTCTATGGCGCGTTGATATATACATAGGGTGTCCGTGAAAGACCGCACGTTTTTTTTTTTTGATCAGATAGAGAATAAATTTCTGAGACAGGAAGTATTTGCCGATTTTTGATCTGACCCATAGGTAATTAGTAATTAATTAAAATAGTTAACCAATGATGAGCGCGCTCTAAGATGGGCTGCCTTTCCAGTCGCTGTACAAACAAACCACTGTCAGAAAAATCCTGAAGGGCTGCCCATTCAATAGGCAACAATTCAGACAACCTTTCAAAAACACCACTGTCAGAAAAATCCTGAAGGGCTGCCCATTAAATAGGCAACAATTCAGACAACCTTTCAAAAACACCACTGTCAGAAAAATCCTGATGGGCTGCCCTTCCAAGGGGCAACAATTCAGACAACCTTTCAAAAACACCACTGTCAGAAAAAACCTAATGGGCTGCCCTTCCAAGGGGCAACAATTCAGACAATCTTTCAAAAACACCACTGTCAGAAAAATCCTGATGGGCTGCCCTTCCAAGGGGCTACAATTCAGACAACCTTTCAAAAACACCACTGTCAGAAAAATCCTGAAGGACTGCCCTTCCAAGGGGCAACAATTCAGACAACCTTTCAAAAACACCACTGTTAAAGATATACTGATGGGCTGCCTTTCCAAGGGGCAACAATTCAGGATTATAAAATTACGAAAATAGACACATTTTAAGATACTGGAAGGGCTACCCTTCCAGTCGCTTTACAAACTAACCACTGTCAGAAAAATCCTGAAGGGCTGCCCATCACAAGGGGCAACAATTCAGACAACCTTTCAAAAACACTACCTACTGTAAGAAAAATTCTGATGGGCTGCCCATCCAAGGGGCAAGTTTTCAGGGTTATTTAAGTACTTAAAGAAACATGTTTTCAGAAATTGGATGGGCTGCCCTTCCAGTCGCTGTACAAACAAACCATTGCCAGAAAAATCCTGAAGGGCTGCTTTTCAGTCGCCCCCTACTGCACACAGACAATGGAGGGGTTGGGCAAAAAGGGGGGGGGGGGGGTGAAGGGAGGGCTGTGATTGCAGACACCGTGTCTGTGGCGATGCCGCGGGGAAGATATTGTTCCGCTTCCCAAATCGCGATGACGTGACGGGGGGCCAACCACCACGCCACGCCGCGCCGCGCCGGAGGTTCGAGAGCGAGAGTGCAGATGTATCGATTATACGTCGAGGTCGACTGCTCGACTCGAAGCGCGCGGGGGGGCCACTCTGGACATGCAGGGGCGAGGGAATAGTCACGCGCCCAGAGGCGGAGTACGGCCACTAAAAGCTCGGGAAGCCTTCTTTCCACAGTCGAGAGAGCCAAACCCCCGATCGTGCATCTTCGGTTTTTTTTATTTGTTCATTGTAAAAGGTAAGGTTAGCTACATTATAAATACTTTAAAACATTGTGGACGGTTGATTTGGTTATAGGATAGCTACATTAAAGATACTGTGAAATCATGTAAACGGTTTCCTAGCCCTGGATAGCTACATATTAAAAAGTTATTTGCTAAGCAACCATAAAATGATTTCACAGTATTTTTAATGTAGCTATACTTACCTAATATAATCAACTATCCACAATGTTTTAAAGTATTCATAATGTAGCTCACCTATCCTAATCGACCGCACAATTTAATGCCACACCGGTTTATACAATGAGATAGAACGAAAAAAAAATAGCGAGCATGAACTTCGGGGAACTTCGGGTTACTTCGGGTGTGGCTCTCTCGTCTGTGAAACGAAGGCTTCCCTTAAAGCTCTGTGCGGTCGAGAAAGAAATGCCAACATCGAAAAAAAAAAATATGTTTTAAACGTGACGAAAACATTTTGAAATTTCTCGAACATAAATAACTAAAATAAAAGGTAATTTTTTAAACTCTATTTTTAATTCAGAATTTTTGTAATGGTATACTGAGTATGACATTATAATTATACATACTTTATGGAACATTTTTTGACAATGTTGAATTATTCTTGGTGGCAATGAAATAAGCACAATGTGTGCACATGTCGTCACATGTGTTTTTTTTTTTGCAACTGAAACTGAGGTCATGTTCATCAGTCTATGAATAGTATCTGAATAGACAAACTAATTTCCCCTTCAAATTGGTAAAAAAAAAATAAGTGGTACATATTTAAACGCACTAGTAAATAAGTTATTGTAGGCTATATTTAGCTTCAAGCCCAAAACATACATGGTCTTCTTCGATCACGAAAAATCTTCTAATTTTGAGATGACAAATTGGTGCATGGCTTATAATAGCGTTTCATCATCAATTCACGCGTCAAAAAACTAATTAGTCCTCTGGTACTGACAGTGTGTTAGTGAAAGTGGCTCTCTCTCTCTCTCTCGCTACAGCTAGAAAGCCAGCGTGATAAAAGAAAGCAAACATCTGCTCTCGCAAAAAAAAAGTTATGTTTGACAACGACGCCATCACTCATTCGAACAGCGCCGGAAGTTAATCAACAAACAACTGAGACGGGATGCAATGTCCATCACCGAACAGGCAGGAAATAATCCAATTTTCCGCGGGCAGTGTGTTTCCGAGAAGGGCCCATACTTGGTCGGTGTGCGTGACACACACACACAATAATCCTGTCGCTCGAATTCATTTAATAACGTTGACAGGAAGTCGGCAGGAGACCGTGGTCTATCGAAGGAAATTGAACTCCAAATGACACGATTACGCGTGATGCTTAATATTTCAGGTATGGACGCTTGGGCGTGCCCGAAAACAAACACGTTTTGGATTAGCAGAACCATAAAAATAATAATAGAAAGTTAATGTCGGTATATGAAAGACATGTAGCGCTAAATTTTGACACAATACTCGCTGTCACATCTGTTTTCCCACTGCCTTTTTGTGAGAAGAAAGTAACATTTTATTTTTTCACGCGGATGACGGACGTGGTATACGTTTCAGATATTTTTTCTCTTCTTTTTCGGACAGTGAAACCGATCACAAACCTAACCCGAACTGACATGTTTTTTTTTAAAGATCACTCATAGTCATAGTCAAAAATTAAATCGCAGATTTTTCAAGCGTGAATTAAATTAAGTAAAAACATTTAATACATACGATACGTTTTTAGAAATAAATTATCTCTACTTAGTGTCGTTTATATTTATAAACTGTTTGCAGATTAGTTGGGGGGGGGGGGGGGGAATTTAGTCAAAATATTTCTATTGCAAACTTTATTATCTGTAAAGACCTGAGGAATTGCTTGTTCAGCGTCTGAACAAAAACCAATAGGCATTAGCGTAGCCACTGCTGCCAAAATCCACGCAAAACCTATCGGTTATCACACATACCTACATATGCATGAAATAAAACACAAGTAAAACCAACGAAATAATGGCTATGCCAAATACTATATACCTGTTCTACAAATAATTGGCACATATATAAATGAGATATTCCATGCATTAAATTGTTAAAAAAAAAAAAAAAAAAATACTCTGGTCTAGAAGGCACCCCCTTAAACGGCAGGCAGCCACGGGGGTGGAAGGGCAGTTGGCAGCGCCGGGCCTCGGGAGACGGACGTGAAGTGTGTTCGCTGTCGACTGGCGGTCGCCATTGATTGACGATCCTCTCCCGCGCTCCGTCCTGGGGTTGGGGTGGGAATGGGGATGGGATGGGGAGAGGCCGCTAGGGCGATAGGCCCCTCCAAGCACCGTGGGGGACATGAATTATGCATCCGCTTGTCGACTTCTCCTGTAGCATCCCCCTTCCCCCGCCATCACGCCACTGGCTTGTTAAGGGGGAGCGATAGGCACATGAGAGACGTCAGTAGTATACAACGGTCGATCCGGCACCTGGTTCACGTTCGGGAACCTGGAGCCGGGTTTCGGCCATCTTGAAATTTTTTTACATCACGTCTGACCCTTGACCTTTTGACCCTGACCTCGACTTTTCACCTCAGTCGCCATCTTGGATTACGCCAGCGGGGTGCTCGACGTCAAGACGGTGGAATCAAACATGGCGGATTCCAAGATGGCCGCTGAGGTGAAAGGTCGAGGTCGAGGTCAAGGTGATCAAAGATGGCCACCAAGACGTCAGAATCCAAGATGGCCGACTCCGGCTCCCGAACTGTGAAACAGACACCAGACATAAGTACTATTATATACTACTGATGCCATTTTTGTTTTAAACAGCTTTAATGTTCCGCAACTATTACTTGTCTTTCAATATTGCAAAAAAAAAAATCCTTAGTTAATGCCCCCGCCTACTCGGGCACACACACGGTGTGCAGAGCTTCAGGAAAAACAACGCGTTTTCAAAACGGCTCAAGACATCCGAGTGGTGTCTGTTTAATGAGAAACTATTTAAGAATGTGCTGATGGTGGATGACTAGTTCTGTCCCTGTATTTAGTTTTAAAACTGGCCTAAACGGGCGTTCTAAGAATTATTATTTTTTTAGACATAAATCATCCGGCACAGATTCTTAAAAGCACTCAAGGGACTTGCATTACACCTTTATCGTCAGTTTCTCCGCCATATCATAGTTGTCCTGTGCACGATGAGAAGTCTGTTGTTAGAGGTTATACCCGCGTCCGCCCCAACAAAACAAAACACACCCCTGACTGTATGCGGGACCCTTAAAAGGAAGAGACCACGCATTAAGGGGTTTATACAGCCCATAACAAAGTGTATACCGACAATACAAGGAGTGACAATCTTATCGATTCATGGATAAGAGAAAAAAATGGGTTGTGGGGGGGGGGGGGGGGCAGAATCTTCCTTCCAAGGGCTTCGCGCGCGGAACTAACCGACAATAGTCATCAGTGAGGGACTATTTTTTCCACGAGGCAAAGCGCAGCTACCCTCCTGCCAAATTTCCCTACGTCCTCCACCATGGACAGTTTTAATACAGTTGTAGTCATTTAAAAAAAAGAAGAACTATTTGTAGTAGCCGGTCACTATTGAAGGTTCAGTCACTTCACTAAATCATAATACTAAAATTAAACGTATGGACTGAACACGGTCGAAACCAAGATGGCATATCTCCGTATCTGGCAATCGCGGGTACAAAGGGAAAAAAATTTCTGTACTTTCACAGAATATTTCTTTGGAAACCAGTTGCCAAGAAATGGTTTGTCGTACTACATGAAAGATATTGTAACTAACTTTAATTTCGTATGCAAATAATTAATAGAAATAAAATAAAAAAAGGACTGGAGTGATATTATAAATATGGCCAAAAAGTATAAATCAAATAAATTAAAAATATTGTAACAAATACTCACTGTTAAATATTAATATAAACATGTGTATAAAATTAAATATTTAATATAATAAAATAATATAGATATATTTGAATTTATAATGCAAATCTATAAACATGCTGAATGTTTATTCTAATTTATTAATTTTAAATTATTTATTAAAAATAATGTAATACTTTATAATGCAAATAAATTATACATACGGGGACATAACCTCACTTAGTTAAATACACTTTAAAAAGTTTATAAACACAATTTCTATCACCAATAGTCAGAATAAATAACGGTTTTCAATATCAGTCACAAAAGTATACCTATGGTTTTAAAAGACTGTACAATTATTATTATTTGTATCCAGTCTTTTTTTTTCATTCTATTTATTTTCGTTGCATGCTGGGCATGCATCGTAAAAGATTTCATTCTCGTAATTGTTTTTTTTTTCCCAGAACGCGCTTAAAGAAGTATGACTTCGAAAAGCAACTTTGCAAGCCAATAATGTAAAAAAAAAATGTTTGTATGTATGTATATATATATATATATTTTCATTTTGTTAATGTTCAGCCTCTCGAAGTGTCAGCAAGTTTAAAACCTTGTGGAACGTAAATGAAAAAAAAAAAATAGTTACGCTGATCAGGACGCACACCTTTAAGCCAATTCGAGGAGAATGGCAGGGGGAAGGGGTGGAAGAGAGAAGGAGAGAAGAGAGAGAGCGACTGATACCGAACTGCTGCGGTCGACACTCTATGGCCTAGGGGTGGGGGGGGGGTGGTGGTGGGGGTGGGGGGGAGGGATGACGTCACCACGTGACGCACGGCAAGACAACTGTACGAGCCACGAGGAGGAGGGGTTGTGTGTGGGGGGGGGGGGATGCGGGAATGCGGGCGTGGCCTGCGGGCATGGTGTAGGGTGGACGATGGTTTGAAGAGGGGTGGGGGGGGGGGCAGGAGCGCACGCGTCACCGTGAGACCGGAAACGTAATAATATTCCACCCTCGGGGGGTACAGGCCGCAAACCGAGCGGCTGCTAATCCCATCCCAGGGGCGAGCCACGCCACAGTGCCTCCAACCTGCCGCCTGCAAATTACCAACCCACAACTTTCGAGGAAAAAAAAAAAAAAAAAATTCCCCCACGACCCACTTCTAAAAAAAAATTTATAAAATTATTTTCAACCGTGGCCTTAAGGGGATAACGGAACACAAATATTATTAACATCGAGAGAGAGAGAGAGAGAGAGAGAGAGAGAGAGAGAGAGAGAGAGAGAGAAGAAAAGGGTTATAAGTTATACTTACTTAGCGTGATACAAAAAAATACTATAATTATGAATGCAAATAGTTAATAGAAATAAAATAATAAAATGACTGTTGTGCAAAGTTACTCAGTCGAAAAATTTTAATGCCTCCGGACAGATTTACAGAAGTACTAACCTGCAGCTCAAATATTTAGCGGAATAATAATGTAACTAACAATTTTGACTGGAGATTGTGGACCTAGCTTCCATGAAAAAAAAAAAAAATTGAAAACAACTTTTAACTAGAAAATTAATCCAGAAGCAAACAATTTTTTTTGAAGTTACACTTCTTTAGGTGCATTATGAAAAAAAGATAAGAATGAAATTTTACGATGCGCGCGTACTATGCAACGTAATCTTCACAGGATGAAAAAATTGCTGCATATGTATAAAATTATATACGTATGTGCTTTTATATCTTATACTTTAGTGATTGATATTAAATATTAGTCCATATCATTAAAAAAAATATTTAGTGTGGATATGGTTGATAAAAACTGTGTTTATAAACTTTTTTCAACGGTATTTTCAAGTGTATTTATATAAGTGAGGATATGTTCCCGTATGTATAATTTATTTGCATTATAAATTATGAAAATTTTATTTAATAAATAATTAAAATTAATAAATCAGTAAATATAATTCGGCATATTTATTGATTTGTACTATTAAATAAACTTTTATCGAATATTAATTAAATCAACTAAATTAATTAATTTTATACACATGTTTATATTAATATGAATCCTCAGTCTTTTTTTTTTAATTTTTACAGAATATATACTTTATCAACAGTATTTATAATATCACTCCTGTAATTTTATTGTTTCATTGCTATTAATTATTTGCATGCAAAATTAAAGTTAGTTTTTTTTACGCCGTAAGTATAACTTCTATCGTGCGTACATAAGTACACACAACCATTATTATATTTTTTTACATTTCTTTCGTCTATAATTTCAGGTGTAAAAAAATAAGAAATTTTTTAAGTGCTGAAACAAATGCTACACGAATATCTCAAAAAAAAAAAAAAACTGGCAAAACACGTGCCCGTAAATTACTTGGCGAATTAATTTTCATTTCACTTAGGCATTACTGCGGTAATGAAATCTCATCCTAGCCGCAGGTGCACTATGAAGAAGGAGATGCAGAGAATGGAGAAAAATAGGGAGCGAAGAGGGAGCCAGAGAGAGAGGGGGAGGGGGGGAAGGCCAGGCGAAGAAGAATAATTATCGGAGTGGAAGTAACAGATGCTCGCAGTAGGAGCAAGTGAGAGAGGGTTTGGTGGTGGGAGTAGGGGGTAAAATACCTGCCATATTTCTCACCTTGTCCTCGTAACCAACCGCAGGAGAGATTCCTAAATTACCCCCACCAGACCCGGCGCTCGTATATACACATCCCCCCCCCCCCCAAAAAAAAATTCGACCATTAAGCGCGGGGCAGCGGTCGAACCAATTTACGGTCATCCCCCCCCCCCCACCCAAATCCCAAACCCCAATGTGCCACCGACTTTTCCATTACGCACACAGGCCAGCAAATCCACGTTTATAATTAATTTGGAGACTTCTATGCTCCCCATTTTTTTTTCAGATAAAATATTAGTTTTTTATTTATAACGCAGTAATTTATTGCGTGATTTACATACTACTCTGCGTGCAATGTTACATAAACTATATCACGACTTTCTTAGGGAAGTAAAAAAAATATATATCTTCGGTGTATTTGGTGAAATAACGAGTGGAATTGGCTGTACTTTTAAATCTCCACGATCATTGGATGGTGTTTTTTATGACGATTTTAAGAACCTTCAGTTAAAAAGGTATGGCCGAATCAAATACATATATCTTGAGTAGATAGAGGATGAGTAATTGATGGTGTTTTCAGACAACTTCTTGGGAGTCATCTGGGGAAGTGGTAAATCAATCTTGTATGGGTTTATGCAGGTGTTTAAAACGCCACCGACAACTAGCAGCTAACTTCGGAACCAAAATGTTCAAAATGGCGGCCAACAGTAGACGACACCTGGAGAGAGAAATGACGAGAGGTTTGGGGAGATGATGATAGAATTGTCTGATGATAAAAGGATGATTAATAAAGGGCGATAGATAATGAGATTAACTGTAAATACATGATTAATAAAAGCATAATTAATCACCTAATTTCCATATCCAACATGGCCACCAACCCTCAGCTCCTTAGTCTGCATGCATGCACCCGAACCGCACATTTACCACTACCACACTTAATTTGCTTTTTTTTTGTTTGATTGGTCCAGAACCGCTCTACTCCCCCTACTCCCTACATATCTAATAGAGGGTAATGTGTTCGCAGTCAATACGAAAATAACACATACTCGTTAATGAACATGCTTGCTGAAAATAATCTTGCGCCAAATTATAATGCGATTTCAGTATACTTATTTGCTGGTTATTATTAGAGACCGGAAAAATTCGCGGATTCATTTGGCGATAAGCTAGAATTCGAATACATATACCTTTTAGATGATTTTGCTATTGGCTTACTGTTCATCTGGACGAATCTAAACCAATTATAAACCCTCAACCAAGGAAGGATCGAATCACAGACAAACCAACTGAGACGACTTACAAGTCAACAGCCAATAAACTTGCGTTATTTGCCCGAGTGCACAGGGGAATGCGTGGTTTATCCTGAAGGACATCGTACCCGCGAATTTTTCCGGTCCCTAGTTATTATTTACTGTGCATAGATACAAATGTTTTAAAACCTCGAATTGCTGTGTTTGTAAGCGGCAGTAGCTCACGTCCAGGTATAACTCCGGTGTGTCATTGTGTAGCAAGGTACCGAAGAACTGTCTGCCCAATGGATGCTCAACTTGCTTTATACGGTCTTGTTTAACACTGATAATTTAGGCCCGTTCTACAATGATACACGGGCGAAAGTATAGGTACCGTACGTGGATACGCAAGCCGTACGAGTATCTTCAATATAGTACGCATGCGTCGCCGGGTGCGTGAAAACTACATATCTTACGATAAAAAGCTGAGCAACTCACAACTCTTCCGTTTACGTATGGCTCCGTGAAAGATCCGTGTGATCAAAAGGAGCTAGGTGTTTGACAGTGGTGGTAGCCACGTAATTTTTTTTTCACGTTTAAAATATGTAAAAAAAAATGGGTGCGTGTAGGTACTTATGTACGCGAATGAGAAGTTATACTTCTTTGGCATCATTAAAAATAGTTTTTATATTACATGCAAATAATTAATTACAATAAAAAATAAAAGGGCTGGAAAAAGATACTCAACACAGTCAATAAAGATCAGTTTAAATTTAAAAAAATAATAAAATAAAATTTATAGAATAATAAATATATGACATAATTTGTACTTAATATTGCAAGATTCTTAATTTTAAATATTTAATATTGATTATTTAATATTTTTAAAGAAAATAAATAAATTTGAAATAAATTCAAAATTTTAATTTAAGTTTTTTTATTTTTTAAATATTTATTATTCTCTTAATTTAACATTCACTTTTCATTTTTATAAAAAAGTTTTCATTAAATTTGTTCATTAACTTTTATAAATATTTATTATTTATTCAATTTAATAATAAATATTAAAAATTAATATTTTAATTTGATGTTCGTTTTTAATTTTTATCACAATTTTTTATTAAATGTTTTATTAAATTTAACTCTTTATTTTGTAAATATTAAATAACCAATAATAAATATTTAACATTAATAATTTAATAATATTTAGTATTAATTATATTAAATAATAACGTTTTAATTTATATCAATAAATAATACATACGGATAGTTAACCTCAATTATATTGGAGCACTTGATAAAGTATATAAGCACAATTTTTTTTACTAATATTTACGAATAGTAAATAATATTAATCAAAATATTCAATTTAAATCACTACTGAATATAATTTATTAGCACATATATAATTCTCACTTGTATGAAACTAAAACACGTGTTGTGAATGTAGAAACTAGAAACATGTGGATAAATATTATAAATATGAAAACAGTGATCAGAGGCGACGAGCGTGCCAACATGCGCGACTAATAGAGGTTCTATTTCTATTTTGTTGGTAGCTTTTTTCGAGACTTAATGAGCGGTTTAGTGGGCAGCTTGAACCTGTTAATTTTGTGTTACAGTGATGCGCGCGCATCTTAAAATTTCACTCTCATCATTTTTTCATAACGCGCCTAAAGAAGTATAACTTCAAAAAATTCTTCCAGTACAAGTACATATATCTACATGATTGGTGTTCCATGATCCTTTTGTGGTTTATTTTATGTATTTCGAAGAAAGACGACCTATTTTAGTCATTACCATGTACAATGGTGTGACTTCCAGAAATTTTTTAAATTAGTTTAACGTTTCATGGTCCATGGATCCCAGAAAACATCGTTAAATCAAAAGTTTATATATAGATGTGTGTCCATAAAAGAATGACCCAGTTTCAATGGTAGATTATATCAGTTTAATTTAGACTATTTACAACAATTAATATATCAAATTGAAGTTAAACTAACCCAGTTATTCTTACAAATGTTCAATATGTGCACCTTTAGTTTTATGGCACACATAAAACATACAGTACAATTCTTGCCACACTTTGGTTAACACGTCCGGAGTAATGGAAGCGATAGCCTCTTCAGTTCTGTGTCTCGACTGTGGCAAACTATCTGGTAGTGGCGGAACGTAGACACGGGAAAAAAAAATTGCATGGCGTTATGTCAGGTGAACGTGGAGGCCAGCGAAAAAAAGAGCTCTGTCGTCTCGAACATTACGACCAATCCAACGGTCAGGGTCTTCGACGTTCAACCACTCTCGTGCAAAGAGATTCCAAAAGGGAGGGCTGAAAATTGCAGATTCGCTCTCAGCGAATTACAGAACACAAGACGCTTTTACGCTCAGGAGTCGCTATTTTGCGTAGGTGGCGCTGCAAGCGAGAAAACAACAAAGCAGTACTCTCGCATGCGCTTATCTATAACTATTAAGAGTTACTCTTTAATTGTGACCTTGAACCAGAACTCTACAACACTTACTGTTGATACTTCTGAAATTTATAACCGGGACATTATTTCATGGACACATACTCGGGAAAATTACGCCTGCTCATTGGCTACTGACTTGCTAAAACATGTTGATCGGGATGATTGTAAATTCGATGCTTCTTCTGTCGAAGAGGTTTTTTTTCTTCTTCTTTCTATTGGCTCAAAGAGTTCTTGAGGTGGACTGCGTCCCAGTCACCGAAGCAGCGACCTGAAAGTGAACGAGTTTTTGGACTCCGGCCGATCGCAAAAAAATGAATCCGCGCGCGCGAACTGTGTGGCCGGGTTTCGCAAGAAGCAAAGGAGCAAGGTTGTTCGTGAGCGCGCATTTTCCGGTCTCCTACCTATCGGTCTCTCTCTCTCTCTCTCTCTCTCTCTCTCTCTCTCTCACGAGAAGTTACTCCCGCGAGGGACCTCGATAAGGGACGGGGGGGGAGGTCTCCTCGGACGCCTAATCCGTTTCCGAAGTTCTCGAGAGAGAGAGAGAGAGATGGAGAGAGAGATGGAGAGAGAGAGAGAGAGAAAAGTGTTATTAGTTTGGCGAAGTTGCCGCCCGCGAATGGGACGCATGCCTGCATGCTCCTTGCAGGGGCAGCAAGCGCCCCCCGCCCCACCCCCCTCTACCCGCTCCAAGCCATATACCTCTGCGACCAAGCGCGGCTCCAAAGAGGAGTTGGAAGGAGTATTTACGTTTACTATCAGTCCGGTTCCCAGTGCGGACTTACAGCTCGGCCTGAACTGAACTAAAAAGCCTCTCCCTAGCACAAGATCAAGTCTTGTGGTTGCTGCTGCTGCTCAGGGCCGGATTTAGAGGTCTGGAGGCCTCGGGGCAACAGAGGAGCGGAGGCCCCCTGGCCCCAAATTATTTTACAAATAAAATGAACAATTTTGTTCAGTCGAGTTTTCCAATAAATAATTTATTGTGAAATCAAGTAGATTCTCTTAGTATTTAAAAAACATACATAAATATAATCGCAGACAAGAATTATATGAAATTAAATTTTAGTGTTAATGAATATTTCTGTTAATATTTCACAATAATATAATCATGTATGTACAAAGTACTGTAGGTAAAGGTAAAACAGCGAAAAAAGAATAAGTTATCAAAGGAAAAGATGTTTACTAGTGTTTGCTTGTCGGAATTTGAAAGATTTTTTTTTTCGAAGTCTCTATTGTGGGGGGGGAGGGCCCTCCGTTTGTGGGGGCCCCGGGGCTTTCGCCCCGTTTGCCCTCCCCTAAATCCGGCCCTGCTGCTGCTGCTGCTGCTCGATGCATGATTTCATCGTGTGATGCGGAAGCTGAAAACTTCGGATGTTTCAGTTGCACTTCTAGTCATTCCTGCTAAAAAAAAATAATAACGATACTAAAGTTGCAATTTCAAATTGTTATCTGGCGTCGCCAATAATATGCTGTATCACTCAACAGCAAAAGTTTTTTGTCGTCGAAGTCTGTGCTCAGGTATACAGGAAAACTAGCCTAAGTACCTGGCGTTGCTACTCGTGCTAAACACACGATACGGAACATAACTGCCAAAGTTTTGGAAAAAAAAAGGAGGGAAATTTTTTGATTTTAAAATTCCCACTGATTGCACAATCTCGGTGCATCAAAACTTCCGTCTAGCAAAATTGGGACGTCCATTTTCAGCTTCATTTTGTGGGAAGGCAGGTTAACACCTAGGCAAGATACCGTGGGAAAAGATAATAAAATATTCAAACAATTCGAGTTTATTTTTTTGTAATATGATTGATTATGCTCGCAGTTAATATTGTAAATGTATTCAGGGAACTGTTAACAAATAACTATAACAATTATTGGAGGTACTGGTACAACACAAAGCATAAATGCCCGGGCAAGAAAATCCGAACACGGTATTAATGCGAACACTACTTTGTACTGACACAATTTTTTTGAAAAATGGAAATAAACCATATTTACAAATATCTGTAATTTTACATGAATATTTCTGTTTCATCTGCAAAAAAAAAAAACAATGAATGGACAACAGACATGGAAAAGTTTGTATTCGGGAGTGCGGAGTCTAGACTGGGCTAGTCTGGGAACTAGATGTTGTTTGAATCAAAGTTAGATTGACGTTGAAGAGCCGAACCAGGGGTTTTGACCCTAGGAGGGGGGAGGGGGGAGAGGGGGGGGGGCAAGACACCTTCCTCACTAGCAGGAGGCGGGGTCGGTAACCCAATAATCTCGGCCTCAAGGGGTGTGATGGTGAGGATGAGGAGGGGGGGACCACTGAGTTTGTTCGACGACAGAGACCAGAGCAGTTCCAAACACCGCCCGGTCGCGCCGGTGACTCGAGACGCCCCTGGCGGCGGGAAACAAAAACAACTACGCGCTCTCCCGAAACCCCACCACGGGACGTGAGCGAAGTCACCAAATGGTGCGCGCTTGGTGCTGACATGTGGCCGCTGGCACGAGTGACAGCGAAACCATCCACAAACGACAGTACAACACACAAGTAGAAAAACACACCGGGACGAATCGACACAGACCAAGAACTTCAACGGTTAAACTGTCAAATACTCACAAGTCCTTTCCGAAGGAAAGCAACGAGAAGGAAAAAAAAAACAGGTTCGAACACAAGGTGATCGTGGTCAAAAAAAAAAAACGCCTGGATGAGCAGGGAAGGAGGGGGAAAAAAGGTATTTTTCGTTAAAAAAAAAGGGGGGGGGGTTGTCCGTAAAGTCGGTTTACGGACGATAATTTTACGTGATAAAGTCATAACATAAGAAAACATTGATGAAAAATTGCATACTTTTTAATGTTCAAATATTATTTATAGTTTTTGAAAATTTAATTTAAATAATTTGTTTAAATATAATCACGAACAATTAGTTAAAAAGCCCGCCTTAACCTGTTTGATATTATAGAAGATTTTCTCGCACGGTGGTTGGCCGATTCTTGCACGCTCGGCTCAGGCGGAACGTCAATTAGTCATGCTTTTTCGTGCGTGCAGCCGGCGTTCATCAATAAATTTTTTGTCACGTTCCGCCTGAGCCGAGCGTGCTAGCGGTAGAGAGGCACGATCGGCTTGTGACACATCTATCTCTCTTTCTCTTAACACTCCATCGGCCGATGCGTCCGCGAGTGGAAGAGAGACAGCGGCAGCACACAACCTACACGTGAACTGTTTTGTCAACTGTTTATAAAGTGAAGTGAAAAGTTAATGTGGTTTCCATTGTTTATTACAACAACAATTGCAGCAAAAAAAGGTAAATAATTCTTGCATTTAAGAATTTGATTAGCGATATAATCTCATGTATTGTTCTTTGATTATTTTAAAAAAAAGTAGCATCGGTCGGCGAGTGCAGTAATAATAGGTTATGTTACAATTATGACTAAATAATTATCATCTCATATAAACGATCGTAGAAAAAGTTAACAGATTTTATTTAGTATTCAATGAAAAAAAAATTGTAATTTTCAATTAAACTCCTTTGTATTACACAAAATAATGATAATTCAGTGACGATAACTCAATTCACTTCATAAACGTATGCAATTTTTCATCAATGTTTTCTTACGACGTTATCACGTAAAATCATCGTACGTATACCGACTTTACAGACAACCCCCCTTCTTCTTTTTTTTTTTAATGTTCATCCAGTATCACGGGCGCCTCCAACAACTTGCCTTCCCGGGGGCAGCCCCCCCCCCCCTACAAGACAGCCTGCTGGGAAACTGAGACAATGCTAGTGCCGACGGCGCTAATCGAGTTTCCGGAGACGTGTTTGCGACTGGAATTAGCGTCAGCCCTTCCTCCCCCCTACCCCCTCTTCCGAACCACTCTCAGCACCAACACCGCACCGGTATTGGTTACAGCTGAAAGACGCGACTCTGTTCCAACTCGCTCTCATCCAACTGGTTTCGCGGGAGCGCGACTGGAACAGACAACAGACTCCTTCCAGAGTTGCGAGGTTCACAGACAACTCTCGCAAGTCCCACACGTCGATCACTGCCGCCAGTGGTACCACTACCACAAAGCACAGCCGCTCGTGCGTATATGCGCGGTGGTTGCGGTCACGAACCTGCTGTGCTCCTGTTTCAAGTTCTTTTTAATATCTAACGCTGACAACTTGTCTGTGTTTGTTTACGTTCTTTGGTTATCGAGGGCCCCGCCTCGTCAGGGGTGTGTGTGTGTCAGCGAGGCGGGATGATAAGCGCGACGCTCGCTGGTGCTTCTAGCGCGGTGTCTCCTCTGGACTGGCGCGCAGTCTTCTCTCAGTGCACTGGGCGGTGACCGTAACATTATATGGCTGAGAAATGAAGATAAAAGGTGTAATGCTAAGGGCCCTTGAGTGCTTTCAAGTATCTAAACCGGGGCGTTTAATGGCCTGAATATTATTCTGAAAACTTTCGTTTTTTAGCCATTTTCACACTCTCCTTAAAAATTAAGTTTTGGAAAAAAATAATACGGAATGAAAACGAATAAAAGCAAAATAATTTAGGATACTGCTCCTTTTACTTGCCCCAGCAACTCTCGGGTGTTCGAGTCGCTTGCTCCGAGTCGCCGCGTGTCACCTCGTATATTCCGATTAGAAGGCGGCCGGCGAGGAGGAACCGAGCCGAAACAAACAGACCCCCCCCCCCCCCCCAAAACCAAGTTCATCCCACTCTCACCGAAAATAAATCGGAAAAGGTAAGTTCGCAGTGAAATGAAATTTCCTTTGCTGATTGGGTTTACGGGTGGAAAATCTTCATCCCTAGCTACCTATTTCTTTCCCAGTCGGGTCAGACTTCACCTGCACGAATAAAAACATGTAACTGTTCGTTCGTTCAAAATATTTAATCTCCGTAAGTTCTTCACCAAACGCTTCGAAATTTTGAAAAAAAAAAAAAAAAAAAATTGCATTTGAATACGCCCGTGTTTTTATACACCTATGTCAAACCTGTGACAGGTAAAAATATAGATAGTTAAAAACATAGAAGTTAAATATTTTCATTGCTGTAGAGTGACATATATAGAGCTATATAGATAAAGGTATATAGAGGAGAGAGATGACGTGAGGTAGATATACAAGTATATAGAGAGATGGATGGAGGGATAGAGAAACAGAGAGAGAGAGAGAGAGAGAGAGAGAGAGAGAGTAAAGAGATGCTTTGTATACCTATGTGTACCAACGTCAAACAAATTACAAAATTTTTAATTGAGGCACTGCTAGTTTGTAAATGAAATAAATGGAATACTAAACTAATGCGGTTGTTTCTGCCTGAGAGTAAAAATTCCAAAGTCCTATATTTTTTTTAATCTGAAAAAAAATATCATTGTGTTTTTGTCTGGTGACAGAATGATCGCCAATTCTCGCACGCTGAATAAATAAGCTTTGAAATTTGAGAACACGTAACCTTTCATGCCTCTAAGGACTAGAGGCCAATGATAAACACCTAAACAAAACACCTTACCGAATCACGCGCGACCGGGAGAGAAAAGTGAAACGAGGCGGCAGCAGCCATTGAACACCTGAGATCGACTTCGTTAAGCACTTTTATGTGGGACATAACCCCTCACCAAAAAAAAAAAAAAAAGCGCGAAATTTTGCTGAACGACGTCGTTTGTTCACAAGCTGCTGTCCTTGTTGAGAGCATTGAATGTATGTGTGTGTATGTATATGTATATATATATATGTGTGTATATATATATATATATATATATATACACTCTACACACTCGTGCAAATGCCACCTGTTCATTGGCTGCTGACTTGTGAGTCGTCTCGACTGAGTGTCTGTGATTCGACACTTCTTTGAGCGAGGGTCTCTGATTGGCCCTCTTTGCTCCAGATTAACAGTGAACCAGTGGTAGAAGCAGCGCCAAGGTATAATTATTTGAATTGTAGCATATCACGAAATGAATCCGCGAATTTTGCAGGTCTCTAGTAATCATTAAAGACTGGAACTATCCTCGGACGTGCTTCACGGTAAGGGATGCATCTAGGACCTAGGACAAGTGCACATGCTCACCAGGGTGTAGACGCCGCTAGCGACGGCCGCGTGCTTGGTGTGGGAGCGGCAGCAGCCGACGCCAGACAGCGCGCCGTACGGCAGCAAGATGGCCGCCTTCATGGCCGGGCATCACACGTCGGTCTGCAACAAACAAGCCGGCGGCCAGCCTCTTAACCACGGTCCTGGGGTCGTTACCGCAACGCAGAAATACCACAACGCCGAATGTCAAAATTGACCACAACGCCGAAATACCACAACGCCGAATTTCAAAATCGACCACAACGCCGAGAGCTAGAAAACTGCTGTGTACCACAACGCCGAAATAACAACTGGATGAATTTGTGTGTGTTTCTTAAATGTACCTTAACGCCGAAATACCACAATGAAACCTAACCTTACCTAACCTAACCTAGCGTAATATAACCTAACCTAACTTAACCTAGCCAATCCTAGCCTAACCTAGTCTAATCTAACCTTTGTGGCAGTCCTCTAATGACATTTTTCGGCGTTGTGGTGCGTCCCCCGGTCCTGCCACCACAGACAGTGGCGTAGCTGAGGCGACTGGCGCTTCTGGTGGCCAGACTTCAAAATGGCAGCCCCTCTTGGATTAAAACAGGGGGGGGGGGGTGTTCAGTACGCTAAACCGTCGCTAAACCAAAAGGAACGCAAATTTATTAGGTCTTTGGAGGGTCAAATCTGCGATGCAGCCTATTTCGAATATATATATATATATATATATATATATATATAAACACACACACACATACATGTATGCATGTATGCGATCATTCAAGATGCTATTATGCAAGTGCGCAAGTAAACGAATAAAAATTGTCCTAGTTGGTAACTATGCAGTAGTTATAGTACACGTCTGTATGTGTGAAACTATGCAAGTGTGCAAGCATGCAAGTGCATATATATATATATTCATATATATATGTATATTGTATATTGTTTATATATACATGTACATACACACATAAATATACGCACATTCACATTGGCACAAACACAAATAAATATATATAATTTAATGATTTAATGTATTTTTTTGGACTTACGCCGTTGCAGTTTTGCACTGTTTGTCATGGAAAAAATTCCAAAATGAAAATCATTGTGTTTATGTGTTTGCTGTGTTGTCCAAGAGTTTGTTGTCTGCCTGCATTTAATCTTGTCTTGTCGTTGTTAGACCACTATGTTCGTCTGTGTTGTTATATTATTTTCTTCCATGACTGAGTTCCTTCAACGGAATTCTGGTGCTGTATGGTATTTATAGGTTGAACATTGTTTGTCCGTGCTGTCGTCATTGTGTTGCCCATAATACTTGTTTAGTTTCATCGCTGGTTCCGTTTGTCCGACATCAGCCGATTCAGTCTTGTTTTCTGTAAATTTTATTATCTTCATTTTTTTTTATTTTGGGAATTTTTCCACGACAAACAGTGCAAAACTGCGATTGCTTACGTTAAAAAAAAATTCATTAAATCAAAATTCCCCAATGCATGAATAATTTAAAGAATATATATATATATATATAAAGATTAAGAAATCACAGATGCTGGGTGTTAGCCCACTTTGAACCATTTTTACTCTCTCATCGCCAACTCTCACAAATCCTCTCAAGATATAAGGTTTTTTTCTTTTTTTTTTTCATTTCCAAGTCCGTAATTTATCTTGAAACGAACTTATTTTTTTTCCCTACCAAACGCAGTTTCTCGTGTAAGTGAAGGCGATCAGTGAAACTTGCCAAGTGGAGGGGGAGGGGGTGGGAGGGAGGGAGAGAGAGATAGAGAGAGAGAGAGAGAGAGAGAGAGAGAGAGAGAGAAAACCACGGAGGTACGCCAATCGCCTTCGTCGATATTTCAGCGCCTCTCAGTTCTCTCCGCGAACCAATATTTGCGTTTTCTGGGGGTATTAGTTTTCCGAGGTGGGTGAAAAAAAAATTGTTTTTCAGGCGGCAGGGACTTACGGAAGGGGCACTCCAAACAATCTCATTTTGTTAGAGTCGCAAAGCATGACGTCAGAGTTCCTTGCACCAAAATAACCAAGGCTGATAGTTAATTAACGCATTAGGCTCTGACAACACACTCACAATTGTACCTCCTAAGTTTAAATGCAATATTTTTAATGGTAAGTACCTACTGGCACTTGAATTAAATTAAAAAATGATTTAGATTTTTTAATTTTTATAATTTACTTTTAGAAAATATATAAGATTAAGGACAGAAATAAATCCGGGATGAATTCCACAGTTCTCTACGTGTTTTAGTAAAAACAGATATTATTGGAAAATGAACTAAAAAAGTCAAATTTAAAAAATATGTTTTTTTTTTAGTTTGTTAACACCTGTAGATTTTGGACAGCCCTTTCATGGGAGAACAAGTTTATAATTACGTGTTGGTATTTGAGTAATTTAGCAAAGTTAAATATGGTTTTAAGATATGTAGCTGCTACTACAACTCACTCGTGAAGTGAGCAGTTATCACAAATTATTTATTCCAATCATAAAAATAAGGAGAAGTTACAGTGAGTTGGAGACTATCTTGGCACAAAAACATATTTACAATAAATATATACTCGGAAATCTTGGGGGATTCTTTAGGCCACCATTTAGCCAGTAAACATCTACAGGTACCTTAGCGTTGATTTGGCGACAGGTTCACAATAGTTCCGCCACTCCCCTCTACGACTGTGGGCCAGCCAATAATCAGACAGCAGCAGGGAGACCGAATACCATCGACCAGCCAATAAGAAAGCAAATGAGTAGGGACCGGAAAAATTCGCGGTTTCGATGGCCTTCAGGATAGACTGCATATTCCCCTGTATACTTGGGCAAATAACGCAAGTTCATTGGCTTCTGACTTGTAGTCGTCTCATCTGGTCTGTCTGTGATTCTATCCATCTTTGGTTGAGAGTTTTTAATTGGTTGAGATTCGTTCAGATGAACAGAAAGCCAATAGCAAAACCATCTAAAATGTATATGTATTTGAATTTTAACCTATCACCGAATGAATCCGCGAATTTTTCCGGCCCCTATGAATTACTGGCATTAAAAAAAACAGTATGATAAAAGTACTCACGTAATATTTAAAATTCTTCATATTAAGTTTTATGAAATAGTAAATAAGTATGGCAATATTTGAACAATCACTGTATAGTCACAGGAGAAGTTTTTTTTTCTCTCGAAGACGTAGCATCACAGTTTGTTCACGCCTTGACGGGACTTCGAAACCAGGCCCTCTTGGTCTTCAGCCGACGAGAGGTCGACATCGCACTCATCGACAAGTTGAGTTTTTCTGAAGATGTTCCGTCCCGAAACGTCAGGAAGAGCGATGCCAAGATTAAACGAGCGCCCGAATTAGTTTTGGGAAAAGAAAAAAAAAATTGCAATTTTTCCATCCAACGTTTTTCCCCTTCATCGGAGACCCACCGGTGATAAATCCCGTTTTCACTTCACTTCCCCCGTTCAGCCATTCTAAGGTGGCTGCGGGGGAAGGAGAGAGTGAGAGAGAGAAAGGGGAGGGGGGAAGCAAGACGGCGATGAAACAAGCTACTGAGCTTGCTGATGAGCGGGGTCTCATCTCTCGGTTCGGCAGAAGGGAGGGGGAGAAGGGTAGCGTTTGCAAGCGCTGATGGGAGAGTGCAGTGAATGTAATTCTCTCGACGAGAACACTCACACTTTGCGTTGCTGATAAGCCCCTTGTGCTCCCGGGGGGCGCCTCTTGACAGGCGAACATCCCTTTAAGTCTCTTGGTCTTTTGTCTCAGACCAGCGCTCGCTCTTCCAGCTTAAGACCCGCAGTTCTATTCGAGATCTGAACGGACCGGTTTGTCGTTAACTGAGCAGTTAGCAATTCTTAAGGTGCCCGCCTCGTCAGGGATGTATCTGTGTTGGTGAGGCGGGATGATAAGCGCGACGCTCGCTGGTGCTTCTAGCGCGGTGTCCCCTCTGGACTGGCGCGCAGTATTCTCGTCGTCACAGGATAACTGCGAGATCTGAGCGGAGACTTAACATTTTATGGCGAGAGAAATGAAAATAAAGGTGTAATGCAGGTCCCTTAAGTGTTTTCAAGAATCTGTACTGGTTGTTTTACGCCTAAAAATTACTATGAAAACATGCGTTTAAACCATTTTAACTCTTCTAAGAACACAGTTTAAAAACTTAAACCGAAATCAAAAGTACTTTTCGGCCCTCGGCGAACGCTTAAATGCTTTTCTTAAGCAGACCGCACTCGGATATCTTGAGTAGTTTTGAAATCGCGTTGTTTTTCCTGAAGCTCTGCGCACCGCGTGTGCGCCCGGGTAGGCGGAGCCCTTAAGAGTCGTGTTGAAGGAAGCACAGGAATGAGTTGAATTTATTGGACAATCATATTTTGCGTCGCATCCTTGTATCGAAATGAAATTGTTTTCAAAGCAAAGAAAAAACCCGAAATCACACAGTTTACCCACGATAAAAAAACAACACATTTAGTTAAGTGAACCAGGATTGCGTGTATCGTACTACTAATACAATTTTTTTCAGTTCTTTCGTGTTTTCGTTGTAGCTACAGACCTGCGACATCCACGTCACTTTCTGGCGACGGGTTATAATAATTCTCAAACGCGTTTATCGTTGCAGGTCTATAGTTACAGACAGACAGGAGAAAGAATTCCAGACAAGATGTGTGTTAAACCTTCATATCAATGACTGTGTTTCGTGGTTTGTTGGGTTTATTTAAGGCGAATGTATACTGTCGGCACACCAATCGCACATGTGCGGAAGCGAATGGCCCAGCCAAACAGGGCGATGTCTTCTCTTGCAGACGGCCGCCAGTCACAATCGCTGGCATAACCTCATTGCAGTCTAATGAGCATTAAGATAAATACATGTCCCTCTCTCTAGTCATTAAGTGTGCAAACGGTTCCCAAAAGACGTTCCGTGGAAATGGCACAGGGGGTTCCGTGAGTCAGGACGAATGTCGTATAAATAGGGACCTGAAAAAATTCGCGGTTTCGATGGCCTTCAGGATAGACTACACATTCCCCTGTACACTCGGGCAAATAACGCAAGTTCATTGGCTGCCGACTTGTGAGTCGTCTCAGCTGGTTTGTCTGTGATTCCATCCTTCTTTGGTCGGAGAGTTGTTAATTGGTTGAGATTCGTCCAGATGAACAGTAAGCCAAAAGCAAAATCATCTAAAATGTTTATGTAGTATTTGAATTCTAGCCTATCGCCGAATGAATCCGCGAATGTTTCCGGTCTCTACGTATAAAGCAGCCACAATTATTTTCCAGATAACTTTCTTTCAAAGGAGTTGGGATTCCGGCCAAAAAAAAAAGTCGATCATAGGTTTCCTTGGCCGAAAAAAAAATAAATAAATCGGGAAGCGCTTATCTAGACCGCCCACCAAATAATTTCGCGGGTGGTATTTTCCAACGTGAATCGCGTCTCAGTGGGGACGCTGAGCCGCCCAGTGCTCACTCAGTGGTGCGGCCTTCTGCAGGAGGGGGGGGGGGGAGGGTGTGGTAAGGGTTGTGTTGGGAAGGGGAAGGGAAGATTAATCGCCGTGGAGTGGCGGCAGTGTGTGTCCGCCGCACGACGACCCCAGATAGGGGTGGAAGGAGGGGCGGGGGGCTGGGGGAAGTAAACAAACCAGCGACCCGCGACGCCACCGACCTCCTCGGCAAACACTATGAGGGGAGGGGGGAGGGGGAGGGGTGGTCGTGGCAGCCCCGCCCTCTGCCCCGCGTCTAGAGGTCGCCCGACGTACCCCAGGGCTCAACAACAATTAACAATTAATAGGTTTTTATTTTTCGTAATCGTCACAATACATGGTTTTGCAGGGTTATTTAGACATACCAGCAGTTTCCTGCTCTTTTGCCAAATTTTTACATATTAACACTTCAGTTTTTACATGGCACAGAATATATACATATCATAAAAGGAAACTTTAAAAAACCTTTTGTCTTTGCCTTTGGAGCCATTGGGCTCAATGTCTTCACATCACTGGGAAATGCACACATTATTACATTTAGTATTATTTACAAAGAATTAAAAATGAATAAATACAGATAAGTGTCCGGCGACACTTGTTCTGTCGAGACACCCGCCTGACCGGGCACACGTCACGTGCGAACAGCTTCACAAATAAACCCAACTCGATTTAAAAAAAAACTATTCAACGACAATCATATATATATATTTATTTATTTATCGTCTTTATTGGTGACGAAGTTAAGGCGGTACGCCTTTTCTTACACTTAGACCTAACCACTTTTCTGCAATTACATCAAATAGTGGAATATTAAAAATTAAGCATGATATAAGCAGATGTTGACTAAATATTAAGAAAACAAATTAAAATTTTAACTTAACGTTCAAATGTTAACTATTACAAAAGATTCAATCATAACTAATTTAAAGTAATAAGAAATTAAGCATGGACATACATAAAAAGGAAAATGATTAAACATACAGCAAATAGTTAAAAAAAAAAAAAAATAGGTGCTACTACATTGAAACCAGTCACTCGCACATTCACACACAGATTCAAGCAGTAGGGTAGCGGCGAAGTGGCCATGGTAAGCAGTTGTTACAAAGATGTTTTTGTTCATGAAAAGCATTTAAGAATACTTCCGAAAGCGGATGAAAAGTTTTTTTCATATTTCGTTTGTAAAAAAAATATATTTTTTTAGAAGAGTTTTCAGAATACATTTCATGCATGAATCATCCTGTTTGATTCTTGAAAGCACTCAACGGGCCTTGCATTACTTCTTCATCTTCGTTCCTCCGCCAAATAGTGTTTTATCCCAGTTTCCCTGCGCACGCCAGTCCACAGCCTTGCACCTTTAGAGGCGACACCGCGCTGGAAAGCATCAGCGAGAGTCGCACTTATCGTCCCCGTCTCAGTAGCACAGATACGCCCCTGACTAGGCGGGCATCGTGACAGTGTTCACATTAAATCTACGAAGACCGCTGATGAAAATTATCCAGGGATCTTCTTCGAATTACAAGTCCTGCGCTCAGTCACTTTGAACACGAAGTCATTAGAACAATCTTGGTGTATTAACAAATTATTGGAAAAATATTTTAAGTATACAACAAAATTCATCTCCTTTCTTCCACGAACATGTTTACCTTGTTTACAACAAATTGGAATCTGGTATACTCTATACGAAGATTCAGTTTATTGGAATTACGACTTATGGTTCTGCCCTAATATTCCGGAGAGTGGCTTCAATAAAGGCCTTTTATTTTTGGTGGTTATGAAAGCAACCCCAGAAAAAAAGGAGGGTGCAAAAAAATATGTGAAAAATAAACTCTTAACAATCAACATTCTTGAGCCAAAACTTGAACTTAAATTTTTAACAATGGTTTTGCTAATTTATTTATTTATTTGTCGAAAGTACAAAAAAAATAATAACATTAAAGATGAATTAAGCGTTGTTAAAATACGAATAAATGATGTTAATGTAATTCCAGGAATGGGATTGTACAATTTTAATGATGAGCATTTTACGTCAATCGATATGGTAAAAAAATCTGGCCCGGGGCCTGGAACAGTCCCTGCATCTCAGCATTTGCCCAAGGTTAGGTTCGGTTCGGTTAGGTTAGGTTAGGTTCGGTTAGGTTCGGTTAGGTTAGGATAAGTTAGGTTAGGTTAGGTTAGGTTCGGTTTGGTTAGGTTAGGTTCGGTTAGGTTCGGTTAGGTTAGGATAAGTTAGGTTAGGTTAGGTTCGGTTCGGTTAGGTTCGGTTAGGTTAGGTTAGGTTAGGTTAGGTTAGGTTAGGTTTGGTTAGGTTAGGTTCGATTAGGTTCGGTTACGTTAGGTTAGGTTAGGTTAGGTTCGGTTAGGTTCGGTTAGGTTAAGTTAGGTTAGGTTCGGTTACGTTAGGTTAGGTTAGGTTCGGTTAGGTTAGGTTAGGTTCGGTTAGGTTCGGTTAGGTTAGGTTAGGTTCGGTTCGATTAGGTTAGGTTAGGTTAGATTAGGTTAGGTTAGGTTAGGATAGTGGAACCGGGATACGAACCCGGGCCCTCTGGGATGCGAGTCCAGTGAAGTCCAGATGGGGGGAAAGGAGAAGAGGGGTGCGCGGGCTTAACAGGTGAGGGACTTGCCTATGGCAGACACAAGCGGAACGGCGGGATCAATAAGCCCTTGTTTCCGGCACTGCTGACCGCCGTCCAGGTCGTGAATATTCACGAGTGTCATCTCACTTCCGAGTGCCACCAGGCAGGGGTTTAGTGGTGGGGGAGGAACAGATGAGGGGGGGAGGAGGAGGGTTTGAAGAGTAGGTACATTGCCGGGCCCCGGGCCCCGCTTACAAGACATACATCATTCTCATGCAAATACGAACCGCACAAGAGGAGGCCCCGTATACGGCGCCGCTGTGATCGGTTCACACGTTGGAACTCCCCAAGGCGGCCTGGATTCGATCACTGTGGCTATCGCTAGATGCGATATCGTACGGCGAATAAAGATAAAAACCTGAATAACGCCACCAAAACAGAAGTGAATGTTAACTCACCACAGCACACCAAAATGCAAGGGGAAAAAAAATTGCAAAATTCACGTGAATGGCTTAATTTTATCTAATATGGAAAACTCAATTCATGTTACCCAGTTCAATTGAGAGCATTTAAAACTGCTGTAGTTTGTTTTTGGAATCCTCTCCTCGCCGTGCAAGTCAGAACACGTGAGAAAACATTGAAAATCTACATTTGATTGTTAATATGCATGTCCATCAAAGACATACATTTGGAGTTTGTGTCCGACCTTTCAGCTGCAGCACTGTTGACAGCCTTGAGATGTTTTGTGTCCTTGTAATGGATCCCAGCAGATCTGTCCTCTGACAACAGCACAAACCTGCTTGGAACACACAAGGAAGAGTAGTCTTTAAATCGAAAACGAGTCTGTTCTACATGGTATAAAGTGATACTTTGGCCCTTTTTCGAGGGCTTGTTTTGGTGGTACATGGGAAGTCACGAGTATAAAACCACATTTAAAGAGAATGTGAGCACCCATGTGTAGAGACCAGAAAAATTCGCAGATTTTTTTCACGATATGATGGAATCCAAACAACTGTACCTTTAAATTACTTCTCTGATTGGCTCACAGTTTATCTGAAGGACTTTGAGCCAATTGAAAAACCTTCAACCAAAAAAGTATCGAATCGCAAGCGTCCCAGTTGACAGGTGACACGAGTCAGTAGCCAATGAGCAGGTGGCATTTGCCCGAGTATGTAGGGGATGGTGAAGTCTATCCTGGAGGTCAACCAAAGTGCGAATTTTTCCAGTCTCTACCCACGTGCTTACTTCCACACTGCTAGCAAAAGTGTCAGATGTGCTGAACTCTTGAGCTTTGCGAGCCCTGTCAGCTGATGCCCATGGACACGACGTGCTGACCCCAGCTCATGTTCTTGAGGCCGTGATGTTGGTGGCACTGCCGGACCATGTACATACTTGCACAGTTGCCTCTAGACCGACCCGAGTGACGGCAACAGGTATCACTCAGTTGCCGCAAAGGATTTGGAAGAGCTGGAGTGTGGATGGAGTTACCTTCACATTCTGCAGCAGAGAGCCAAGTGGACCGAGCCGGCTCCAAAACTTACATGTTGGGACAGCTGGTCCTTCTGAAGGACTCCAACTTACAACTCATCCAGGCAACGATGTATTACTTACTGTTGTATGCCCCTTACCAGTACAATAATTTGTACAGTTATTATGTGCAATTTAAGAGATATCGTACAAATTCTTATATCATGAACATTTATTTTGTTGAAGTGACTCATTCGTGAAAGTATGTATTCTCAGTGGGCGAAAGGTTTGGGTCCAACCCATTTGTTAACTGGTAGGCCTACTGTTGGAATTTTGACACTCGGCCACTATGTTAGATTCGCCCGCAGTTCACCATTATAACCACAATGACCTTTTCTCGAATTGACAGAACGTCAGCCATTTTTTTTTTTCAATTTTTTGACTTGATATTCTTCATCGTCGAGAAAAGCTGTTCACATGTGTGGGTGGTGCCAAAGAGTTACGGATATCGTAGGGTCGTTAACTGTTATTTCTCGATGTGTTTCGATCGAAATGTCAAAATATATAATTCATAAATCAATGTTTAATGGTGCCGTATTGCACTGTAGTTCCATATACTTACTATCTCTGCATACTAATGGGCGCATCTCCGAAATTGCCACAAATTTTAAAAGGATTTTTTTTTTTTAATTTTCACCGTGTTTGAAATACTTAAACATTTGTCCGTGGAGCCGCCAAGTGGCCGCGATTGAAGAACGCAGCACCGTGCGATGTCTCCTCCAATCACAGCTCACCCCAGTCACTCGAGGGTGAAGTGCTCCAGCCGAAGTGTTCCTTGTAGCGGCGGACCGAACACACCCCCTTTCCGCACATCTCCTGCGGCTAATCAAACATTCAGGGCGCGTTCCGATCCAAACACCACCCCTCTACACCCAACCACCACTCAACTATTCCAGTCGGGAGGACTCTCTCTCCGCCGACGTGAATACCTATTCAGGCAGATACGCCAGACTTGTCCGTGTGACCTCGCCCCTGTTCCAGCAACAAGAAGAGGGGTGTGAGTGAAAGGGAGGGGGAAAGAAGGGGAGAAATGGAGAATACCTCATTCGGTGCCCCTCCAAGATCCACAACCCCCTCTCCCCACGCAGTCACCCGGAATCCTCTGGCGGAAGAATATCGCAACCACTCACGGAAATGAGGTTTCGGTATGGATAGAGACCGGAAAAAAAATCGTGGTTTCGATGGCCTTCAGGATAGACTACACATTCCCCTGTACACTCGGGCAAACAACGCAAGTTCATTGGCTGCCGACTTGTGAGTCGTCTCATCTGGTTTGTCTGTGATTAGATCCTTCTTTGGTTGAGGGTTTATAATTAGGGATAGGAAAAATTCGCGGGTTCAATGACCTCTAGGATGAACTTTATATTTCTACGTACACTCGGTCAAATGTCACCCAATCATTGGTTGCTGTCTTGTGAGACGTCCCAACGTAGCAGCCTGTGATTCGATACAGCTTTGGTTGGGTGTTTCTCATTGGCTCAGAGTCATCCAGGTGAGTTGTGAGCCAATAGCAGAGGCAGCACTGAGGTATAACTATTTGTATTTTAGCCTATCGCGAAATGAACTCGCGAATTTTTCCGGACTCTATTTATAACTGGTTGAGATTTGTCAATATGAACAGTAAGCCATAAGAAAAAACCTCTAAGAGGTATATGTATTTGAATTCTAGCTCATCGCCGAATGAATCCGCGAATTTTTCCGGTCTCTAGGTATAGAGCTTTATGCTCGACTGCGCCCGCCATGTCGAATGTCATTATTATTATTATTATTATTATTTTGCAACATCTCAGCTAACGGTATAAGACATCTGGTGGGGGTTATGTCGCGACTGCGACGGGATTCAAGGGAACGGAAATGTGTAACAATCACGGTGCTGCCATCTGTACACAGATGGCACGAACCAAAGTTCACAAAGAAAAAAAACTTTATATTATCAACTGTTTAATGAATTTTCAACCATATGGGCACAATCGGGTCCACAGCAGGGGTTTAAAATTATTATTTCAAGTCTTTTTTTTTTTAGCTTTAATCGGAGCAGTTTCATTATATAGTCCCCCCCACCCTCTTTAGTATTATTTAGTATTGCTGGTTCCAGATATTCATGAATAAATAAATAAAAAAAAATACCAGCAACAATGAATGTCCATTTTTTTTGTCAGGATGTAATTCACAAACGAGTCTATCTCCAGGTGTTCATTGAGCTGCTGCCATATTTTCACTCGCTCGCTGATTAGTCAAGCATGGTTCGGTGAGATGTTTTCTGAGAAAGGGGGGGGGGGGGGGCTGTCATTGGACCTTAGCCCTTCGAGGCGTGGAGAATTACCTGTGCTCCAGAATAACGAGGGTCATTCAATGTACAGATATTTGCATTCTACAGACTATCACTAAATCACAAAATGAATCTTGCAGGCGCCCAGGTTGCAGCTACACCGTACAATTTAATTTTTTTTCTAAACGGAACAAAATATTAATGTAAAATTACTGATAATTGAAATTTTGTGCATTTAGCATGAAAACAACTGTATCATTAAAAAAATAGTGCTACAAGTAATACTGGGTTTTCAGTACCTCCAACAGTCAAAGATATTTGTAAACCGTTCCCTGAATAGCTTTCCAGTATTAACTGCGCACATTAATAAGCTTAATAACAACAACTTAAAGTACAATTATTGAATTTTCGATTATATTTTGTACAAAGTTATAATACCTTTCTTGTAGTAATACAAAATATTTCTTGGCAACTGGTTTCCAAAGGAATATTTTGTAAAAGTACAAAAATTCTGTTTAGCAATGGAAACTAATTCCAATACGTGACCGTAAGGCATTTTTTTTTATTATTTTCATCGTTGGGTCCATCTGTTCGACATCAGCTGTTTAGGCTTTTTGCCTGTGGGTTTATATTTCAAATTTTATTTCTTATCTGTCTTTATTTTTATGTTTTAGATGGCAAAGTACACCAAGTACTATTCTTTACCCACCAATAGAGACCGGAAAAAATTCGCGGATTCATTTCACGATATGATAGGATCCAAACAACTGTAACTTTATATTGCTTCTCTGATTGGCTCACAGTTTATCTGAAGGACTTTGAGCCAATGAATAATCTTTAACCAAAAAAAGTATCTAATCTCAAGCGTCCTAGTTGACACGTGTCACGAGTCGGTAACCAATGAGCAGGTGGCATTTGCCTGAGTGTGTAGGGGATTGTGGAGTCTATCCTAGAGGTCAGCCAAAGCGCGAATTTTTCCAGTCTCTACCCACCAAGCTAATCGGCCGATTGGAATGAATGCACATTTGAACGGCGAGCCTCTAGACTCGCGTGTTCCGTCTGAGGCGAGACCCGCCTTTCCCGCGGCTTGTGGCGACACTGGTCACGTGGTTTCCGGCAAGGTTCCGCGATCGCCCGATGGCAAGCCTACGATTCACTCGTCCTTCCGGACATACCCGAATACTCACGTTGGCAAGCCTTCTTTCAACAGACGAGAGAGCCAAACGTCCGATCGTGCATCTTCGAGGTTTTTTTTTTTTGTTCATTGTAAATAAATATACAACTCATGATAGCTAATGGTCAATTAGGTTAGGTTAGCTACATTATAAATACTTTAAAACATTGTGGACGGTTGATTTGGTTAGGATAGCTACATTAAAGATACTGTGCAATCATGTAAACGGGTTTTCCCAAATAAATACACCTGTTGTGGTGCGAGCATGAACTTCGGGGAACTTCGGGTTTGGCTCTATCGTCTGTGAAATGAAGGCTTGCCAACGTGAGTATTCGGGTATGTCCAGAAGGACGAGTGAATCGTAGGCTTCTCATCGCCCGATAGCGGAGCGAAGACGTGGAAGAGCCATGCGCTGGTGCCCGATCTCTCTCCCTCTCGTCTTCTTCATCCTCATCTTCTCTCTCTCTCACCTTGCGAGCGAGAAACGATAATGGCCCCAGGCTCATTACGTCACGGCCTGCCTGTTTTTTTTTATCGACCGTCAAACCCCACCAACCCTTCCTCTCGGCGAAGGACGGAGAGACATCGACCGCTGCGATGTCCACGGAACACAACACTTGGACAGCCAGGTGCTTGAAACGTACCGAACACACGCTAGCACTGAGGATCCCATCGGCAAGTTGACTCGGCCGGACTCATTGCAAGCTCGCGAATGCAAGTCTGCGTCATGATTGTCTAAGTTAGGCTTGGATCAAGCTTGTATCAAGTTTCACCAACAAGCGTGCATTGAAGTTTCCACCGCAAGTTAAAAAGGTTATCCTCATTCAAGCTCATTGCAAGCTTGCGTCATGATCACCAAGGTTGAGCTTTAAAAAGGGCTTGAATGAAGCTTGAAACAAGCTTGCATTGATGATCACATGGCAATTTGACGTGACTGGACTAATTCAATCTCATTGCAATCTGTGTCATGATTATAGAAATTAATCTTGTAACAAGCTTGAATTAACATTGATTTCTCAACGGGGACACGGCAATGGGCCGAAAATCATTAGGCCGAAAACACTAGAACGAAAGTCATTTGGCCGAAAGGCACTTGACCAAAAAGCACTAGACCGAAAGGAACTACATAGACAGAACGGAACTAGACCGAAAGGCACTAGGCTGAAAACATGAAAATTAATCTCACTGGGAACGTGTCTTATCTCTGGCAACAGACAGCTGAACGAAAGGCACAGGACCGAAAGGCTAGTAGCGTTCATCGCTCGCGTTGCCATTAGTTGACTCTTGCCACCGCACACTCTCTCCGTAGCGCTAGCGTCGTCTCGTGACGTCACTGGAGCAAGCACACCGCGCTCAAACAAATATAAACTTCCGTTACTTCGGTGCCAAACTATTTACAAAGCTAGATGAGTAACAGCATTTGAAATATATAATAAACTAGCGACCCGCCCCGTCTTCGCACGGGTGCAATGCTGATACTAAATATACTAATTATAGATATAAATATAGACTACAAACACTAAAAACAAAATATAATCAACTAATATCAACAACAAAAGATACCTATTCTATTCAGTTCTTTTTTGAACTTAAATACCTTACCGTAAACTACGATTTTCGATAATTAAAAAAAAAAATTTACTTACTATTCGTTTGACTAAAAAAGAAGAAGATAATCATCAATTATCAACATGATCTATCTCGTAGGGTTCAGCCAGCGTTTGCAATGTAAGCGCAAAAAAAAATGTGTTTATTTACATCACATTAGAAACCTCTAAAATTATCAGTGTTTCTCTACTATATTATGCATGTATTATACATACAAACCTTCCTCTTGAATCACTCTCTATCTATTTAAAAAAAACCGCATCAAAATCCGTTGCGTAATTTTAAAGATCTAAGCATACATAGGGACAGACAGCGGGAAGCGACTTTGTTTTATACTATGTAGTGAAGATAGAGAAATACTTAAAGGGAAAATATAAAACATGTATAATAAATTCATGGATAACAATATTAATTTTTTTTATCAATATACCATCCTCATACGAATACTAGTTTTTACTACTGCGAAAAATAAATTTCGTTATCTTTAATAGTTTTCAAAGGATTACAAGAAGAAAAAGCCAGAAGTGGTCATTTCTCAACAACATGGGACTATACATCCCTCTTGAATGACTTTTTTATTTAAATACCTCTTTTGACCTGCCATCCTTCTTTCCCCGGGCTGTGACGTCACTACCACTGGACCACTAAGAGCCGCGACTGTAAAGAAAGATGGCTGCTGTCAGCGTGTTCAATTCCTCGGAGAATAGGAAATGGAAATGCATGGTTATGACCTCCTCTGCCATTAAGGGAGAGTGCATGTGAAACATTTTTCCTCTTGAAGTCTCAAATGCACAGCAATCAGGAAAAGGCACATTCTAAGTTAATTCATTCATGTCCCTGCCAAAAAAAAGGAAGAAGCAATTTAGAGAGCGGTTACAAGGCACAGATAAATTAGTTTGAGTACTTTAAGGCATCCCTATTTGAAAAATTACACTTTGACAGTAAATAGTGTTTTTTCAGGTTTCAAAGGAATCGATTGTTTACAGATCGAAACGATCGCAATGTTTATGTATCGATGTTTATTAGGATGCTTAAAGCTATTACACCACGCAGTCATTCTGTATTGCCATCCTCTTACACAAAACAAATCAGTTCATGTATTTTATTTACCAATGATGCTTGCACGACTCACGTTTGGCCATTTTTTTATCAATGGTTTGCTGGTGCTAAACCAGCCAATCACAAGTAAGCATAGAATATGAGTCCTTATGAAATATCGAAACATGTTCGGAATGGACATGTACCGTGTAACTGTGCCTTCCAGCATTGCTTTCGTCAAATGTATTCATTTCAGGAGAGATTATGACACGGAAATAAATAGACTAAACGATTAAAAAAAAAATATATACTAATTTAAAAACATATTTTATGTATCATGGAGTCTATGTAACACACACGCGCCTTCTAAAGAGTAATTGTATGCTACAATGGTAATTGTATGCTCATTAATTAGTAATATTCATGCTGATATTCACACGGTGTAGCTACATTATTAATAGTTGAACTTGTACTGTCTTTTAAAGGTAGACAAAATTTTCATTTAAATAAATATCAAGTGATAAATAGAGTCACCGGCAGAAAAAAAAATCCTGATATGAAGGGAAATTACTACCTCAAAAAAATTATTTCACATTGGTGCTAAATATCCCGCGCAATAATTTGCATACAGCGAAGTAATGTGCGAACAAGTTAGCTGTGGGGCACATACTGTATGAGCCACCACAAAAAAAAGTTGCTGCGAATCCTTACGATGACTGCAAATCAATAATCAAAATTTGCGTTGGATATAATCAGGTTGGTGGGTCACCGGAAAATTGACTTCGTTATCGTTGTGCAAAAATCGCAGGGTGAATTTCCAGAGATTCTTTTTTGCGATGGCCACTAAATTGGTGTCCCAGAACAGTTTCTACGTGCGTGGACCTCCAAAAGATTTGCCCGCGACCGAAATATGCAAATTCTCCGCTTCCGAGAAACACGCAATGACGTATCTGATCCGATTACGTATACCTTCACTTCCTGCTGACCTCTGGCCTCTCCTCTTTAAAGGATGGATCTATGTATCTCTGCAGGGTTCGCTACAGTTGGCAACCGCCAACACTCTAATCTCAGCTTTTTACAGACTTAACAGTTTATTCGGTGGGGAAAAAATGGGGTGGGGTTTGGGGGTGAAACAAACCTCCCGTAATTGCAATGTTCTGGCAATTGCTCCACGCTACGTCTCGGCTCGCTTCTGAAGCACGCGTTTTACTGCGCCGGCGATCCCAGAAGGTCGTCGGAAGCAACCCGTAAGATTACGTCCCATTTGCATTTACGACCAAGCGATTCCCGTCGACTGCTCCCTCTGCTATTGTCTGAACCACTCTCGATTTCCTACCTGCGCCAACAGAAACTCTCTGCGGGGCCATGTCATTTTGGTGGGCGCCCAAGCAATTACAGTAATTATGAGAACACGCAATTAAACTTCTATTTTTCCAACACCTTCCTTTTTGTTACATGTTACGTTTGACGCCTTATCGTGGAGAAGACCTAGACTGTAAATTTTTCTTGTAACTGGAACAGAAAAAATTAATGTAAAATTACAGATATTTCTAAATTTGTACCTTTACATGAAAACAATTGTATACTACAAAAGAGTGCGCATAGTAATACTTGGTTTCGGATTCTCACTCGGGTATTTATGCTTTGTGTGGTCCCAGTACCTCCAATAGTCATAGTTATTCATAAACCGTTCCCTGAATAGCTTTCCAGTATTAACTGAGCATATTATTAAGCACAGTAAAACAAACCTCAAGTCAAATAGCTAGAGACTGTAAAAATTCGCGCTTTGTATGATCTCCAGGATAGACTCCACCATTCCCTAAATACTCGGGCAAATGCCACCTGCTCATTGGCTACTGACCCGTGTCACCAGTCAACTGGGACGCTTGCGATTCGATACTTTTTTGGTTGAAGGTTTTTCATTGGCAAAAAGTCCTTCAGATAAACTGTGAGCCAATCAGAGAAGCAATTTAAAGGTACAGTTGTTTGGATTCTATCATATCGTGAAATTAATCTGCGAATTTTTCCGGTCTCTACAAATAGCTGAATTTTCAATTATATTTTTCATGACAAAAAAAATCATGCTTGAATGTAACATCAATTAAAATATACAATTATGCGCCAATTTTTGCAAGAAATACTAATCCTTAAAAAACGTATGTAATATATATATATATATATATATAGCCATATGTGTTTTACAAAGTAACAATATCCATGTTGCAGTCACGCTCGGCATTATTTTAAAGAATTCTGCGTAAAAAAATTTGTGTCTTGAGTTTCGTATTTCGAGTGTATTTGCAACTCGTGAACACATGAATTTGCTTGTTACAGATGTTAGAGGCATGGCCCCCACATTCGATTACGGGCTCTGGACCCAAGATCGGAGACGGGTTCCCCCCCCCCCCCCTCCGTGCATTATAATTGCATGGTTATTTCTCACCTACACTCTTTTTAGAATGTTATGAAACCTGAAAATACACGGTACAATTATGGTTACTATTTTATACGTCCAAACTAAGCTTTATTCATAACATATTCATAGAGACCTGCAAAATTCGCGGTTTCGATGGCCTTCAGGATAGACTGCTCATTCCCCTTGTACACTCGGGAAAATAACGCAAGTTCATTGGCTGCCGACTTGTAAATCGTCTCAGCTGGTTTGTCTGTGATTCGATCCTTCTTCGGTTGAGGGTTTATAACTGGTTGAGATTCGTCCAGATGAACAGTGAGCCAATAGCTAAATTATCTAAGAGGTATATGTGTTTGAATTCTAGCCTATAACAGAATGAATCCGCGAATTTTGCAGGTCTCTAGATATTATTCAATATGTTTTTTTTTTCAGTTTGTAAAAAATTATGGTTGTTTAAAGATTAAAAAATAAACAGGGCTGGGCCCAGGGGTCCACCCAGCCCCACCCTTGTGGGGGCCGTGGTTTGACGTCACACGTCACTGACTGAGTACTGAAAGACTCTTCACACGTCGTTGTGCGCGCCCATTGCAGGCGCGGGCTTCAACGTTCAGGAACGTTAAGGTGGGTTTACGATTGAAAATTAAGAATTAAGACTTAAGACTTAGTCGTGTACTTTCCATATGACTCTATGTAAACTAGTGGAATGGTTTATGATTGTCGTGTGTGAATTTCTACGGGTCGTGCGCGAACCATATGATGACTTAAGACTTAACAGAAATGGTTACATTTTATATTTTTCGTTAAGACTTAAGGGAAGCGACCAATCACAACAAACCGGAACCTTTCAACCGGAAGTTTATGTCTTATTATTGGACCGAGCGAGGCAGAATTTTTGGGTTAGAATTCGTATATTTGTCATTTGTAATAATTACAGACATGCAAAATTCGCGGATTCATTTCGCGATAGGCTAGCATCTAAACAACTATACCTTCGTACCGCTTCAGCGATTGGCCCACATTTTATCCGGGGAACTGTGAGCCAATGGGAAACACTAAACCAAGAAAGTGCCGAATTACGGACAGCCTAGTTGAGACGTCTCCCGCGTCAGTAGCCAATGAACAGGTGTCATTTCCGCGAGTATTTAAACGACTGTGGAGTCTATCCTACAGGTAAATGAATCCGCGAAATTTGCAGGTCTCTAGTAATCATCAACCATTTCGAAAAATAGATATCCCATTTGTCAATAACCTATTTCAAACCTGCTTCTCCGTTTCGAACAATGGCCGACCGTGTGTTTTGTGCTGTGATTGGTTAGAATCAACGACTTCTATGTCAATCATAAACTGGAAAATGTAGTTTTGACTTAATCGTGTGCTCGATGTTAAGTTATAATTAGAGTCCCGGAAATTTCGCGGATTCCTCTGGCCTCAGGATAGAATTCAAAGTTATAGGTGTGCTCGACCCATGTTTACTTTCCCGTTGGTTGATTTCTTAGCGAGAGCATTTTCATCCTTGTTATTTGGCACTACCTTGATTCGCTTACTTCACTCCTAGCTGGTCATCGTTGGCTCACGGTCGTAGAGGGGCGTGTCCAGATAACTGCGGTCCAATCATGAACACAGTGCGACAGTGTGGAGGTTTTCATTCTAGCTTGCGACTAAATGAATCTGCGAAATTTCCGTGGCTCTAGTAATAATTGTTAAGGAAATCAATCGTAAACCCAGCTTTACGAAGCAGCCCGTCTCGAAGTGAAACAGGTCCGTGCCAGAGCTCGCCCATGGCGCCGGCGAGTGCCTGCGGAGAACTAACTAACTAACTAACTGCCCGAAGGTTGGCGAGCGTGCCCGCTTTGAGCCCCGGCCCTTGAACGAGCACATCCGGCGACCCGCGGGAGAACATTTCCCGACCGACGTCTGTGCGCTCAGCACGTCCAACCCCCTCCCCCCCCTCTTTCGCTTGTCCGCTGCAGACGCGCGCGGCTTCCTGCGGTGTTGCCAGACTTGCCCCAACCAGGGCCGGCGCGTCCGTACAGGCGAACTAGGCAACCGCCCAGGGCGCCAAGTAGCTGGGGGCGGCGCAGCACGACATAACAGCTGATGTAATATGTTTAACGATTATTGAAACTAGATGAAAATGGATTTTTGTAACAGTTTGGAATGTTCATATTGATATATAAGTATTTATTTAAAGTCCACGGTGACTTGTTTATGATTTGTAATAAGTAAAACAAAAAAAAAAAAGCACACAAGCCTGCTTACATTTGATTGTTGACAAAATCTTAGGCTTACGTGATGTATTTTGAGGCAAGGAAAATTTTTTTTGGTGTGTCCGGCCCGGGGGGGGGAGGGGGGGGGGGGCAATAAAGGTTTTCCGCCTAGGGCGCCAATTTACATTGCACCGGCCCTGGCCCCAACTACCGCGTCTGTACCGGGAGGAGATCCGCCCCTCCCGAACCCAGAGAGGAATCCGGTGCACGTGAAGTGAAACTTCTTTGGCGATTCAAAACCTCGACTCGTAAGTAGAGACTGGAAAAATTCGCACTTCGGATGACCTCCAGGATAGACTCCACCATCCCCTACACACTCGGGCAAAATTTCACCTGCTCATTGGCTACTGACTCGTGTCACCTGTCAACTGGGACGCTTGCGATTTTGGACTTGATTTACGACAAGGAATCATATTAAAATACTGCCCATTTTGTTGAAATACATTAAACAGGGTAGTACTATAAATTTTCCACAATCAAATCTAAATCTGAAACATTTTAAAACACATGACACTAAGTAAATGTTCGTGTATTTGCTTTCGCTTAAACTACTGAAATCAGTCTGTAAATACTTCCTACAAACAAACCTTAACCTTATTGAGCTGATTTAACATTATTATATAAAATTATTATATTATGTTATTACAAATAAAAATAATCTTTTCTCGACGAGATTAGAACCACAAATCTTATGATAAGACGCGGATACATTACGGTCATGCCACCAAGATCGTTGAGAATACAATGAGGAGAATATGTATCTTTAAATCCAACCTTATAGTTCCTACTTTGTGGTATGGCTAGTATTTGGACTTGGAAGGGAAGAGGTGTGGAGGAGGTGTTGTGTAAAGGCGTACATTTTACAATTTACATTACATGCATAAACAGATGTGAATTGTTTATTTATACGTACATACGGGCAGACACGCACACACACACACACACAAAGTAAGTGCTGCTGTATGTTTACCAATAGGCTGTATGTTATTGGCCTATTAACTTAATTAATTGTTTTAAAAAGCTTCATAGAAACGTGGGTTCTACTACAAAAATTCCTTAAACAAAATAATGCAGTAAGTTAAAAAAAAGTACTTAATTAAGAAATTATGTAGACGTCACGGGTACCTCCGCTGCTTCTACAAATAATGGATACTTCCCTCAGAAACCCTTTTTTCGATTTTGACAAAGTCGAATTTGAATCAGAATTTTTTTTTAGTCATCTCTGAATGTTGAATTGGATTGTTGAGTCCTTTTAAAAGCGTTAAAATAATATATTTAGGCTGTGCAAGTTAAAAAAAAAAATTACAGTGTGGGAAGTGCGTCGAATTTAAATTCGTGATGGGTTTTTTTACTTCGGGCAAACGTAGCTGATTCCTACATTTTTCCGTATTTTTTTAAATTTTATTTTAAGGGCGGGCAGTTTGAAGTATGACAGCCGGTACGCTATACTACATACAATCAATACGCATTCCCGGGTAGACCTATATTTTACAAACTGCCAGCCCACAATTCATTGCCTCTGACGCAGCTACGTGTTATCGGAAATATATATTTTTTTTCCTCCAACAGGCCTCGCTGTGAAGATATATTTCACCATGAATACACTGTAAAGTACATTTAACACCTGTCGTATTCCATAAAAAATAATTCAGAGTTATTGGTTTGAAGAAGGGGTGGGGGGGGGGGGGAGGTGGGCTGCGAGGAAACGAAACAGTCGGAGGGACTAAAACCACCATTCCAATCGCTTTTCATATGTTTGCATTTTTTTATTTCCCCACAGAAAAGCTTCACTGTTTACTAACCAGTTTTAAAAAATAATAAGTTCAGTACAAACCACTCACACGGCTCAGATATACAGGGTGAGTCTGAATTTGACTGACAACCTTCAGACAAGGTAAACTCTGGGAAAACAGGGGAAAAAAACTGTTTAGGGTGGGAACACTGAAATATACAGATAAAAATTTCTCTATGACTATCGCAACGTTAATTTATTATGCCTTACGTCGATGTCAAGATTAACAGAGAGAGTCTACCTACACTCGCCGTGTGAGTAAAAAAAAAAACAGTGATTAAGTCAAAAGGGGTAGCGACAAGCGAGAAAATACGGGGGGAACAAAAGAAAATGGGAAAAAGGAGTGGTTGGGGGGGGGGGGGGAGGGATTGCTGATTTGCTCCTATCCGGAAGCGTCACAGGCTTAGGGAAAAGCACAATCACGGCCCTTCCTCCCCTCCCGCTCCGCCCTCCCGTAGCCCAGCCGGTCTCGTCTCCATGTAAATATCGCAGAGTACCTTCGAGCCGAGACGCCACTCTTTTGTCCGTCCGCCGCGCTCTTGTTTAGTTCCCCTCGCCGCCGCCGCTAGCGCTCTTTCTCACCCGTTCCGCCACGAGCCGGCAACGTCACCTTCATCTATGGGAAGCCTTTATTTCACAGACGAGAGAGACACACCCGAAGTTCCCCTAAGTTCATACTCGCGTTTTTTCTTCCGTTCTATTTTATTGTATAAACCAGTGTGGCATTAAATTTTGCGGTCGATTAGGATAGGTTAGCTACATTATAAATACTTTAAAACATTTTGGAAGGTTGGTTATATTAGGCAAGTATAGCTACATTAAAAATACTGTAAAATATTTTTACGGTTGCTTAGCAAATAACTTTTTAATATGTAGCTTATCCAGGGCTAGGAAACCGTTTACATGATTTCACAGTATCTTTAATGTAACTATCCTAACCAAATCAACCGTCCACAATGTTTTAAAGTATTTATAATGTAGCTAACCTAACCTAATTGACCATTAGTTATCATTAGTTACAATGAACCAAAGAAAAAAACCGAAGATGCACGATCGGGCGTTTGGCTCTCTCGTCTGTGAAAAGAAGGCTTCCCTTCACGGGGTGGCGTCCTAAACAACATCTCTTCTAACACCGCGTGTTTCAGCACATTGTATTGAACAACTTCATAATACACCTGTTAATTGTTTTCAAAACGTTTCATAAATTCAATACTCATTTAATTAATACTCCCTTTCAGAAACTTAAAACGCCAATTTTTATGTCCACTCCAGCATGAACTAAGATCACATGATCGTGTTGTATACAGTTTTAAATAATTAATCCTTTCCATATGGCATTTTTCGTGTATAGCTTAACTTTTTTTTAAAATTTCATTCATCGATCAATTTAAAAAAAATTGTTTTCCCCACAACACAACACACCTGAGTTTTAGTAAATCCCAATTTTTAGTGATATTGTGAATGATATACAAACAATATTAAGTAATAAAATTCCAAATATACGTACGGAAGATTAATACTCTATGCAACAAGATTGCGTGCTTTTAGTTCATGCTAGGGTTGACATGAAAGTTAGCCTTTAAGTTTCCTAAAACAATTAAATAAATACTTATTCAATTTATAAAACATTTTATAAACAATTAATTATGAAACGTACGCACTCTAATTCAAGATGCGCCTGCAATACGTATGCTGTAAACGTGTGAAGTTGTTCGTAATAAATTTGCAGGGATCGATGACATTTTGCCTTATTTTATGTTGGCAGGTTATATTATATAGGCGTATGCTTATAATTAAGTCAATCTGAAACTTTAACACTTTAGTCTCTCTCCTGGTCACACACGATTCGGTCACGTGATGTTTAGGTGTTTTGTCATTGACTTCTAGTCCTTCAAGGCGTATTAAATATCCTAGAAAACTTGCATATAGACTGTCACCAACAGCAAATTATAACGTGAAGTTTGCAAGTATCAATTACGTGAGAGCTTAAAAACAAAGACGATGAAGAACAAAGAGACGAACATTACTTCATAACAATCAGTATGTTCCTCTACAGACAATACTGAAATAAACAAACATTTCTTACTTGTATCTATAACAAGCCTTTGTAATTTGGTCAAAAACAGAATTTGTCACTCAATTTTTAAGTTGGCTAAGTACAAATTTTCTACGGTGTTAGACATTGAAAACCTTATTTAACTATTTGTCCGTGTTACTGTTTAAACAGGAACAATGACATCAATATATACGTATATACAGCTACGGTAGAACCAACGACTTGTTTCAGTTAGTAGAGGGAAATGGTGTGTTCGGACCCACCCAGTTGACACTATCCTAGAAACCCATGCAGCAAGCCGTCCGGGTTCCATTAGCCGGCAAAGCAAGTGGTGCGGCCTGTTGTCACCAACGAGAACTAATGGCGCGCTACTGTCGCGCTTCCGGAGCATGAATATTTCATACGTGGATGCTTCTTCGCGCATGCGCGAGAAAACTTCCCACTTACCCCTCACTCTCCTTCACTTATTCTCTTCGTCATCCCTTTGCTGATTTGAATTGTAAAACTTGCATTTACCCCCCCCCCCCTCGGTTCCCATTCTGCTCCAGGCTGTCTCAGGCAACAGCTTTCACCGCCGCTAATTAGCGTGGAAAACTGTGTCCCCAGAAGTCCCCCCTTTTCCCCTTTCCCACCGAGAAGCCAATGCATCGGGAAAGTGCCTCATTGCGAATTCAGGGCAACAACGTTGGCTGCTGATCAGCTGGTAAAACTTCTCAGGTTTTTTTGTTTGGTAAAGGATTAGGCCGCTACGAAGTCGCAAGAGTTTTCTCACTTGCTAAGATGGAGTCCCAAACAAATACTACAATTTATTTAATTTATTTCATCTAGTATATCCTTAGCAAAGGTTTGCACAAAGCTTATAAAAAATATACAAGGATAAAAATAGAGAAGATATTCTCTGAGCACAAAATATAAAAAAAAAATATTGCATCCAGTGATTATATTAAAATTTATCATCTTAAAAAAAAAAACAGGGAAACTTAAAATGGCAAGTTTTCTGATACCATGGTCAATATTAAGCAGCGTAAACAATGTAGAGCCAAAGTGGATCACAGATTTAACTAGATGTTATGGAACGTAGTTTTTTACTTACTTTACTGACATTTAGGTACTTTCGGAATAGAACACTCTTTGCGAACTACAGTTGATTCTGCTTAAATCTAACTCAAAAACTCATTTCATGTTTCTTGGCTATCAAAATCGTAACAAATGTGAGAATTTTGAAATGCCAGGTAAAATTAATTACTATTTTCTGAAAGAAATTCAAACCATTTCTTGAAGTAGCCAGTGACATTGCAGTTAAACCTAAAAAGTTTCAGTTCTGCAATAAATTAAATTCTCCTTATTTGTACAACCCAAAAAATGTTAAAGATGTAACTTTGTCAGCTAATTATGCAAAATGTACGCGCTGTATATATTTTCTTCATTTAGTGAAAGTTAAACAATTGAAAAAGTCTACAAGTTTATCTGTAATTACTTTAAATATAATATTTTGACCTGGAATGGGAGGCACCCTTAATGGTGTCTTCGGGTTTGGAAAGGAGGGGGTGGAGAGTGCAAGGGCTTCGTCGACGAGGCCAAGAAGTTGAGAGTGTTCTCTCTCCTCGCAACCTCGCCCCGCGAGAGTGATTGCGCTCCTCCCCCCCCCCCACCCCACCCCTTCTCGTCAGCCTCCCCCAAAACCCTTCGCGTGCCTTTGTCCTGGCGGGTCGAGTCCTCAGCCTGGATTACTTAGTAGCCGGCCTTGTTCGAGTCGCTCCTGTACTCTGCACCCCGCCACTCCGCCACTCGTCGCTGCTGCTACACCGCCACTCCGAGGGCATTTGCGAACGAGCCAGGGAGACTGCACAATACACTGCCGTTTTGATTGCGAGTGTCGCAGGAAAGCTCTGCCTTATCGCTGGAGACCTGAAAAACTGCTGCACGTAAATTTTTTTTAAAACGAAACAACCCTAATGTAAATTTAAATGCTTCACGCCTTTGAAGCCCATTTTTTTAAAAAATTATATTTCAAAACAAAAAAAAACATCTAAAATATTACAATGAGAAAAAAAAGCTAGATACAGAGAACAGTTCTGCAAGGCCTATGTATAGCTGTAACTAAGCATTAGTAACAATCTCGCTAAACTGAGTTCATTATTAAGGGTAGGTATTTTTTTCTCGCGAAAATATATAGAGATTAGCTGTGTTTTGAAATACTGTAGAAGTTGTCTGTATTTCATGATTAGTTGAGGTTGTCATACAGGAACCTGATTCAGTGGTCGAATGGGTGTGGGTCATAGGCGTGCGCAGGACTTCAGTATTGGTGGTGCCAGATTGCACAACAGTCCTATCATTCACGGACCTCGAGCCTAAAGCGGGGGGGGGGGGTCCGGAAAATTTTTGGATTTGAAAGCGCAAAATGGTGCTATTTAAGGTGTTTCCGAACAAAAACATTAAAAATGTAAAAATTTTAAAAATTTTTATGACAAATTATGGCTTTGAACGTTATAATCACCAGAAAAACTACTAAACTATTTACAGTTTTAAGCTTTGTTGAGCCATAAAGTAAATTGCACAAATTGTTTGCACGGAATTCATGCTGGTGGCTTTGAAAAACCGTACTTACATGTTTTCTGAAGACGCCAAATAAATGCTAGAAAAAACATTCTCAAATGTTAAGTTTTAAAATCAACAAATCAAAGGAGTTTTTGTAACATACCTTAAATATGTAAAATATTAAAATAATAAAAATACACAAATAAGAGTGGGCAAAAGTTTTAACTTTTGGAATACAACAAAAATGTTTTGTCGGCGACTGCATATGTCATCGAGTAAGGCTATCATTTTAACTAACTAAACTCTCTTTTTTTAAAATAAACCCTGGCGGACGGCGGCTATTATTCCGTGCGCCTGCCGAGTGGAGTGAACAGTGGACACCGAGCGCGCATTCTATGTAATTCGAGAACTATGGAGAAGTATTTACATTTCAGAAGATTCGTAGCCGCGGCCCGCGTGTACAACACAAGTAATTGCACCTGGCTTGTTTCCGTGTGTATAGTTGGTTCGATTGATAATTGATATACTGATAGTGTTATGAGCACATATCTGTAACTCGACACTATTGGAAAACATATATTTTTTTTTTGAAATAATACGGATTTTTGTAAGTATGTATTATTTCTGCTTGTAAAAAACAAAATAACGTTAACCCTAATGGTGGTGCCAAGGCACCTGTGGCACCTACCGTGTGCACACCTATGGTGTGGGTGGTATATCGGTACCTCTATGGTGCTTGAATCCCTAGATAATCAATAGAGACCTGCAAAATTCGCGGATTCATTTCGTGATATGCTACAATTCAAATAATTATACCTCAGTGCTGCTTCTACCACTTGTTCACTGTTAATCTGGATTAATGAGGGCCAGTTAGAGACTCTCGCTCAAAGAAGTGTCGAATCACAGACACTCAGTCGAGACGACTCACAAGTCAGCAGCCAATGAACAGGTGGCATTTGCCCGAGTGTGTAGAGTGCAGTAGAGTATATCCTGGAGGTAAATTGACCCGCGAATTTTTCCGGTCTCTAGTAATCAACATGGCCTTCCAGGGACAGTTGACAGATACGTCCACTTAACAAACAACATCGATATTCTCTATGTTTCCTGCAAATTACCAACAGCTATCAACTATACATTTGGTCGAATGGCTAGTAGGCCTACTTTTAGCTTTTGGACCTCGAAATGGCTGACTGCGATCATGGCTCGACCCAAGTCGTGACACTCAGGATTTTATTAAAAAAATTAATAAAGTTAGCGACTTTAAAGATTCCTACCAGCGAGCTTCGAAACCAACTGTAATGTTATCCAACATGGCCAACCACAGCTAGAGTGAGACATAACACTATGGCATTATGGTAGTTATAAGAGGGGTGAGAGGCCAGAAGGGCGTACCAAAATTCAATAATTGCTATGGTATAGAGTTTTCCTTGTTTCCCGTATTCAATAGTATAATTTACACATTAGTGTACCATAATCACTATACCATGTACCATGATTGTAATTATCGCGCATACCAGAAGAATTACCTGGGAACCCCTCGCACCCCCTACTTCTGAGATTCACTTGAAAACGTTTGCAATATATTTTAAAAATTGCTTTTCCAATCATTATTTTGACAGCTACCTAGCTCCTCATCCTCAGCTTTACCACGACATAAAACATCGGCGATTTGGTTGACATTAAATGAAATGGGTCTATTTCACAAAAGTACAAGTTTGTTAAAAATGTACTCTTAAAAAGGTTTCACAAAAGCACATTTGTATATTTGTAACGAGTAGTGAATTTTCTCAAATTTATAAATTATTTACCTTAAACTCTGGGCTATAAACAGTTGTAGTTAACAAAAAAAACTTCTAGCAGAACACTTGTTGTTTGTTACTAATTTTTACGCACCTCGAAAGGTGGGTAAGTTACAATTACAAATCTACTAATAATTATCCTGGGAAGATGTGGTCTAGTTCTATCCCCACTTAGTTTAAATAAAAATTAAAGATAAACTAAAATTTATGCAGCAAATTTAACGATAATAATTATTACCAGTTCATTAACGAATTGAGGTGAAGATGCCAATCTTGTTAGGTCATGTACCAACTACTATCTAAACTTATTACACACAACCAAATCGTTTACTTGTTAGTGACAGTTTTAGATAAGCTACGTGAAACATCTGTTCGTAATTACGTATTTCTCACAGTTGTTACTTAACAAGCTTTCACCGTCGTGAAATGGGCCCCAGAGATCTGTAGAACTCGCATTGTTTTTGACATTAATTCCCGACAAGAATACTGAGGTAACTCGTAACTGGTAACTGGCAGGATAACTGGTAAGAACTAGTATAACCTCCGCATCTGTGTTCACGTAACATGAGCGTCAACGCACCCCTCACGACGTGAAAATTTATTTGAAAATAATCTTTAATTTGTGGCGGAAATATTTGTGCCGAAGACGTTCGGAGAAAAAAAAAATTATAAGTGTGTGGGGCCCGCCCATACACGCGCGGTGTAACGGTATGATTGTGGAGACTATGCACGCCTTCGTGCAAGTTACGGAACACGGCATGGAGCAGTACACAAAAATAAACACGTTCGATAAAATGTTCATAAAGTTCATCCTGTCGGGAAACAAATTTTCCGAATGACCTATTTTACAATCATAATCAGCGGGGATGACGCGTGACAGGACAGCATTTATACAACAGTTTCGCAATTTCACGGTCTCTCTTGCAGAGCATCTGTTACCGTCTATCGCCCCGGGGTGATCAACTTTCCTCGCGAGGGTAATTTCATTGCGAGAAAATTAATGGCCGACAGGGAGGCAGGCTTATTAATTTCCCCTGGGACGCGCTGTGACGGTGCTCTAACTCCGCGCCAGGACTATCACCTCCACCAACGTTGACTAAGCACTAAGCATAGTTTTGTGCTACAAACAGCCACGAACTTATGGCCTGTTATCCGGATACACATGCTGCTGCGTTCAACAGCGAACAAGTCCCTGCGACCATTAACAAGTCCAACCTCCAACGGGATAGACGCATTTATTTATAAGGACTGGATGATATCCGAGTTCTATAGTGCTAGCTAGCACCGCCTTTTTTTTTGACGTGATGACGTCTTATAAATCGATGAACACCGGCTGCACGCACGAAAAAGCATGACTCATTGTCACGTTCCGCCTGAGCCGAGCGTGCAAGAACCGGCCTAACCACCGTGCGAGAAAATCTTCTATAATATCAAACAGGTTAAGGCGGGCTTTTTTATAACTAATTGTTCGTGATTATATTTAAACCAATTATTTGAATTAAATTTGCAAAAACTGTAAATAATATTTGAAAAGTAAAAAGTATGCAATTTTTCATCAATGATTGCATATGACGTTATCAAGTAAAATTATCGTAGGTAAACCGACTTTACAGACAACCCCGTTTTTTGAAGTGAAAACTTCTATGGGAAGGTTTAGAAAGGGAGTAAATTCATGTAAGTCGTCATCGACATGGTCACGTGACGTGTTAACGATAACACTATATCTGTTCCTATAAGTATAACTTAAATAGCTTTTAAATCTTAAGTATACGATTACTGTGCAGTAAAATGTGAGTATAAAATATATTAATATTCTCATATAGATATATCGTTTGAATAACGTATAAAACGGAGTCTTTGTAGCAATATAACCTCAAAATTAAGAACATCATTACTTATTTTTTTAATACCTACAATTACTATGCAATGAGTATTTTATAGTAATTTAGGAGTTATTTGACTAACGTGATAAAACAAATTTGTTGTGTGATAATATTTTTTTTGTAAAAATTGCGAAAAGGTTTTCACTTCTGTCGGCAGTCCTCATGACTGCTTTGAATTTTTTTCCCCAGTTGGTTGTACTAATGTGCATGCAGCCATTTCGATTCACGATATCTACGGATATTCAGCGAAACGCCAAGGAGAGAGTAGTGTGAGCGTGGGCATTCTGGGTAAACTTCAAGGTCACACCCAGGGGTGGACAAGCCTTAGGGAGCAATGAGCCAGTTCTTGTGATACCTTAATGCTGAACTGAACCTTGGAAAAATAAAATAAAAGTTTCCAATGCACTATTTTATACGTCATAGAGCTGAAACGTTTCAGACACAACTTTGTAATATAATGTAAATTGGGTTAATGTATCGAAAAAAATTGAAATTTTTGCAAGGTGAAATTTGTAATGAGAATTTCAGAGAGATACATTTTCCTGGTGTATTTCATTCAGAGATTTATCTGATAATTTCCGTTTATTTGTTTATTTTTAAGGAGACGCAATCTTGGTTTCAACAGTTTCTGTTAACATTTTGTTTACATAATTTAGTTTCAACATGTTTGGCTATTTTCAGTATCGCACGTACTTTCATGGGAATGCCTTCGTTATTAATAGTCACTGACTGTTACAAATAGTTTCTCCTGTGAAATGATGATTGGTGTTTAGCATTTAATTTTTTTTTTCTTCATGTCAGATTGACTACAAATTTAATAATACTGTTGGTAGATACTATTTTATGGTGTTAGAAAAAATCAAGAAGTAGTATTACTAAAAATTTATCTAAACATATTAAAACTTATTAAGATTAACGACGGCATAAAAAATAAGACTTTTAATTTTGACAACTCAGGTGGTGTCAATCTGGCAACAGTGCTCACCATTTGCTATGTACTGCAATCTAAGCGTGAGAGAGACTATAGTCGACGGGAACGACCGAAACAACTGTTGCATCACAGAGAGAGAGAGAGAGAGAGAGAGAGAGAGAGAGAGAGAGAGAGAAAGAGAGAGAGTGGCTCATCCAAACAAATCGACGTCTCGCTGATTCTGTAGCTGAATGTTTGTTCGTCTCGCTCTGGCGCGCGGTACAAACGCAAACACCGAATGTTAAAAAAAACAAACCATTTGCGACGCACATTCAGAAAAAAAAATCCAGGTGCGGCATCCAGACGGTTAAAAAAAGCGTGGAAATAGTTGGAAAGTGTTGCCTCGATCTAGACATATAGACAAATGAATTAGATCGAAGTGTCTGTTTGTAATTTTTGAATTATTACGAAAAATTTTAAAACCCTACTCCTGTTAGGAGAATTAAACCAAACCTCACGTTTGATAATTTTTTTGTCATCTTTTTTATATAATTTCACCCAAAAACCACTGATGCTATAGACCCGAAATTCACACAGGTTTCAGTTATTAACCTCAGGATTGATTGGATATCACAAACCGTTCTAATGTAATGATCAGGGACCGGACAAATTCGCGGGTTCATTGTCCTTCAGGATAGACTCCACAGCCATTTATATACTCGGGAAAAACCACACCTTATCATTTGGTTGCTGACTCGTGAGACGTCTCAACTAGGTTGTCCGTGTTTCAGCACTTTCTTGGTTTAGGATTCCTCCATTGGCTCACATTCCACCCAGATAAAATGTGGGCCAATCCCAGAAGTGGTACGAAGGTATACTTGTTTGAATGTTAGCCTGACGCGGAATGAATACGCGATTTTTTTGCGGTCTCTAGTAATGATGATTATACATCAAGATTATTATAAAATAATTTCTATAGCCATATTTTTTTTTTCCGGAATATTCCGTTGTATAAATCTGGAGTTAGCAATTGATGACGCGGTTGAAGTTGAGCCTTAATGTCGCGGCATGCCTACCGGCTGCGATAAAGTATTTTAGAATTAAGGAGTCTTCAGACAAGTGAACTTGCCTGAACTTGGCCCATCACCGAGGGAGGCGTCTGTTATAAATGTGCTCTGAGCTCGGAGACTTGATGGATGGCACCTACTCCAACCCCCACTGAAAGGGGAAAAGTTGGGAAAATTATAATTATTGTTTCTGCCCCGGGAAGAGGCATCGCCCGCAGACAATTTCTGTTCGCAAGTATAAAAAAAAACACTTCTGGGCACAGAACATAAAGTAAAATTGGAGATAATTACACCGTAAAACTGAAAGAACGAAAAAGCTAGTCGAATGTAGCATGTAGCGAACCGTCTGTATACAACGCACTACTTCCAAATAATAAACAATTTTTTTTAACCAATCAGAGACGAGTGTACTTCAGCACGCAGCTTCTCCAAATTGGCGGGAAACCAAAATTTCAAATGATGCACTCTGGTCGGATTCGAAAAAAAAATTGCTGTTTTATAGGTTCCTTTAAGACTTTTACAAGTGGCCTTACATTGGTGATTCTGGTATCTTGAAATGTGTTTTACCAGTCATGGGGAGAAGTCAAAAAGTGCTGAGCGTGTTCGCAGGCTTTCACGGCCATTGTCTGAAGTAGCCTGGCTTCTGGGTTGTAGCACGTGTCCTTGGCTAATAATTCACCGACGTTTCGGTCGACATTGCAGTCGCCATCATCAGGGAGCAGTTACCTACTCTGCTGCTCCCTGATGATGGCGACTGCAATGTCGACCGAAACGTCGGTGAATTACTTGCCAAGGACACGGCTACAACCCAGAAACCAAGCTACTTCAGTACTGAGCATGATCCTTACGTCTATGCTAAACACTGACGGACTTTTACTATTTTGTCTCATTGATGGCAGCCAAATATATACTTGTAGGCTACCTGCAACTGTTCATCACTAACTGCTTGCAGTGACCCCGCGATATATTCTGTGTGTTTCCCGGTGTTAAGGCCCCCGCCCACCCGGGCACACACACGGTGTTCAGAGCATCAGAAGAAACCACGTGATTTGAAAACTACCCGATATATCCGAGCGGAGTCAGCGAAAAAAAAAAAAAAAAAAAAGAATACGCCTGAGGGTGGGCGAGTAGTTCTGTTTACGTATTTCATGTATAAAATGCTTTTTATCTGGAAGAGTGTTTTCAGAATAATTATTAGGCGTGAAACAGCCGGAACATATTCTTGAAAGCACTCGCTTTAGCTTCACTTCTCCGCCGTATGATGTCATGGCTACCGCTCAAATCTCGTAACTGCCGTATTATCGATGAGAAGACTGCGCACCTGCCCTGTCTACAATTGCACGTAAACGTAGACGGATGTTCGCGTCTCTGCCGCTTCCACAATTAACGGAAACGTGACGAACGTCAACCAATAATATTGCGTGTTAAGGTTATTAAGCTTCGACATGCAGAATTTACACATATGATAAAAAATAAATCATAAAGTAAGACACTAGATATTCTTGCACTTGAAACAATCTTAAATAGATTTAGAACATAAAACAAACATGGCTGCCGCCGCAGCATTGATGAGCTAATCCGTACGGGTCTGTCTCCGTCTGCGTGCCATTGCAGAAACTCTGTTCCGTGAGATTGCAGGACGGGGCCTTAGAGGCGATGCCGCGGCTAGAAGCACCAACGCAAATAGACCCTTCGTTAGGCGTATCGTGCTCCAACCTTCAAGAGTGGCGAGAGCGGCGTGCTGCCAAGGCGCAGGAGACGGTATTAATCCGTTAAACTTTGGACCTTCTTCGCCGAAGGGCCGAGGCAGCCTCCGGTACCCCTCCAGGAAGTTCCCAACTCCGCCGCAGACGGGCGCCACTGGTTAGCGCGGGCCGGCTGGAAGCCAATTACGCAGCACCCAACACCGCGCGGCGTGTGTGGTAGTAGCGTGTGAGAGGAAGGCGTGGAGAAGAGGGGAGGGGGAGAGAGAGTTAGTTCCTTCCGCAGGCCGCTTGATGTCGCTGCGAGCTTTGAATATATATACTGTATAGAAGTCGCGAGTGGATAGGATTTGCTCTACGTTTTTCAGAAGCGTATGATGAGCCGCTTGAGAACTTCACCGCTGCAGTGCGCTGCCGTATAACGCCCTGCATCGTCTTAGTTGTTATTTACACGTTAGAGCGCAGCACTGTCGCCCGCTGTCATTCCCCGCACCCCCCACCCATCATTCACTGCAGCTCAAGGTCGTTCAGCAGGAGGGGGAAGGGGTGTTTGAAGAGTTCGACACTTGTCCACAAGTCGATGCCCTAGAGATGGTGGCGATTGCGGTGGTGAATTAACCAACTACCTCAAACCGTATTAGAAATTTTAACCTGGGCTGGCGACTTCTATACAGTATATATATTCAAAGGTAGTGGGTAGGAACTGGAAAGGTATCCTTTCCGATTTCTTAAAATGTTTCGTTTTTAATGCAAATATGCACTGGAAAGGTATTCCCTCGAAAAGGGTATCTTTCAGGGTTTTCTGTACAATGACACAGGAGAAAATAAACCGGAAAGGTACCCTTTCCGATTTCTTAAAATTCATATTATTTTCTGCTTTAAAATCCTGAAAGTTATCTCCTTGGAAACATATCCCAAAATGGTTGTGCTCACTCATAAAATCCTGAAATATATCCCCTCTGGAAACATATCCTAAAATGGCTGCCAGACAAGTGATATATCGATACAGGCCAGGTGAAAGAAAGGCATGAAGTAAACACATCAGTAAAAAGACCTTATCTACAATTTTACATTTTAATTTATTAGCTCCCTATAATGTTTAATAGAGGTTAGGTTAGGTAAGGTTAGGTAAGGTTAGGTATTCTGTGGACACTCCTTACCAGTGCCACCTAGTATGAAACTGAGAAACTAGGTGCTTGTATCGATACATTAGTTGTCTGGCAGCCATTTGAGATATGTTTCCAGAGGGGATAACTTTCAGGATTTTAAAGCAGAAAATAATATGCATTTTAAGCAGGGCCGGTGCAAAGTAAATTGGCGCCCTAGGCGAAAAACCTTAATCCCCCCTCCCCCGTCGCACTACCCAAAAAAAATTCCTTACCTCAAAATACATCACGTAAGCCTAAGATTTTGTCAACAATCAAATGTAAGCAGGCTTGTGTTTTTTTTTTACTTTTTTACTTATTACAAATAATAAACAGGTCACCGTGGACTTTAAATAATTACTTATATCAATATAAACATTCCAAACTGTTACAAAAATCCATTTTCATCTAGTTTCAATAATCGTTAAACATATTATATGAGCTGTTGTGTATCGTGCTGCGCCGCCCCCAGCTACTTGGCGCCCTGGGCGGTCGCCTGGTTCGCCTGTACGGACGCGCCGGCCCTGATTTTAAGAAATCGGAAATGGTACCTTTCCAGTTTATTTTCTGCTGTCATAGTACAGAAAATCCTGAAAGGTATCCTTTCCGAGGGGATGCAATTCTGTCGTCCCCGAACAGCAAGGAGGAACAAGAAGAAAAAAAAAATAAATAAAATGAAAAGTAAGAGGCATGGTAAAAAAATGAAAATAAATTTCCCCGTCACCTCACGAGTTGTGAGTCGAAGCAGACGCACGTCTCGGTCCACGGAGTTCACGAAGAAGCCGGCTCGAAAAGTACGTAGGAGTGAGAGGGGAGGGAAAGGATGAAATAGTTGAGTAAAACTCTCGCAACTTGTGCCAGTCCCGTGGAAGCTGGGATCGCAAGTTACGACCTCATCTCCTCACACTACACACCGGGTCACGTGGTAGCGGAGGAATTCTCGGAGATACGTGATGAGATTCTAAAGTGATTACTCCTCCCCCCCCCCCCCCCCAAACCCCTCGATTTTGAAATTTTCTCTGAAGCGAAATTTTTCTTTATAATTCATGTTAAACGTGCCGTTTGAACGAGCGTCTCTGAATCGACAGAAACACGACATATTTAACAACTTGTGACTTTCCGCTCAATTTTTTTTTTTAATATATTTATCAATATAACTATGGCATAAAAAAAAACTTTAGCTCTATGTATTACAGGTGGATGTTTGTGACTCAGGAAAATTGGTCATGGCATAGATCTATTCATCCTCCAAACTTAACAAATGGCAGATATTGACAGGGTCCAGGATACGTATTATTTTGGCATCAACTAAATAATATTAAAATAATTTGAAGAATTTTGTCTATTTATCTTTTAAAGGAATGATTCGGTTTCAAAATGCTTAATTAAAATTAAAAAATTATTTAAGCAATGATAACAATCGTTAGACGTTTTATTACTTATAAAATTAAAACTTTTTAATTTAACAAACTGCGTTGTTTAGTTAGTTTGACATTATCGGCGCTTTGTTGAAAGATTCGTCCTCTGACATCATTATTTAAATCGTAATTCTAACAGTTAATACACGATAGCGTTTGTACAACGGCAACAATTTTTGATCGGGTAGCTTTGAATATGAAGCAAGTTATTCACTTTAATAAGCCATATTTTCAAATAACTTTCCAAAGCTAGAACAGTACTTTTTTTTTAAAGTATGACTAGTCAAATATACACGATATTTTTTTTTTCTGTATAAGTATTACAAATAATATTTTCCACCTAAACATATAGCATGTTTGATTTTATTTTGAATTATTTATTTTGAATTACTTCTCAATAGAAGCGTTATTTATTTAGGATTACATTGCAATTATTTTTTTTGTCGCAGTAAAAACAATTTTGTGTAGAATGGGGAATTAAAAACCTTTTAAATAAATGTCTATAACTCGAAAAAATACGATACTTTAGTCTACCTATTAACATTATGTATAGGCCCATAAACGCAAAAAAATAATAATTAAAAAAATGAGGTAACGTTCAGATCGTGAAATGTTTGCGATGTCGCTGTCATGGAGCTCCTCGGTATGTTCGGGAGAGGCCAGCCACGAGCAGCCAATCGATGTCGCCGCCTCATCCCCTCCCCCTCCCCCTGCGCCCGCGGCGCGACCAGACGTGATTAGCGCGCCGTGTTGATATTTGCACGGGTCACGGCCGCCATCGCATCGCGACGGTCGCATTCCAAATCCACTCTCCCTACTCCTGCTCTTCTGTCACGCGGTAGTCCCCCTCCTCACGCTCTTCTGTCACTTGGTACTCCCCCTCCTCATGCTCTACTGTCACGTGGTAGTCCCCCTCCTCATGCTCTACTGTCACGTGATAGTCCCCCTCCTCATGCTCTACTGTCACACGGTAGTCCCCCCCTCCTTCTCTTGTCACGTGATAGTCTCCCTCCACCTGCTCTACTGTCACACGGTAGTCCCCCCCTCCTTCTCTTGTCACGTGATAGTCTCCCTCCACCTGCTCTACTGTCACACGGTAGTCCCCCCTCCTTCTCTTGTCACGTGATAGTCTCCCTCCACCTACTCTTCTGTCACGTGGTAGTCCCCCTCCTCACACTCTACTGTCACTTTGTAGTCCCCCTCCTCCTGCTCTACTGTCACGTGATAGTCCCCCTCCTTATGCTCTACTGTCACACGGTAGTCCCCCTCTTGCTCTTCTGTCATGCGGTAGTCCCCCTCCTCACGCTCTACTGTCACGTGATAGTCCCACTCCTCACGCGCTACTGTCATGTGATAGTCCCCCTCCACCTGCTCTACTGTCACACGGTAGTCCCCCCTCTTTCTCTTGTCACGTGTTAGTCCCCCTTCTCCTGCTCTTCTGTCACGTGGTAGTCTCCCTCCTCACGCTCTACTGTCTCGCTGTAGTCACCCCTCCTTCTCTTGTCACGTGTTAGTCCCCCTCCTCCTGCTCTTCTGTCACGTGGTAGTCTCCCTCCTCACGCTCTACTGTCTCGCTGTAGTCACCCCTCCTTCTCTTGTCACGTGGTAGTCCCCCTCCTCCTGATCTACTGTCACGTGATAGTCCCCCTCCTTATGCTCTACTGTCACACGGTAGTCCCCCTCCTGCTCTTCTGTTACGCGGTAGTCCCCCTCCTCACGCTCTACTGTCACGTGATAGTTCCCCTCCTCTTCTGTCACATATTCTCTATGTTGATTATTCATATTTTAACAAAATCATACTTTAAAAATTGTTTTTAAGAAGCGTCGGTATACTTTACCGCTTATTTAGTTTGCTGAAATTTTCGCAAATGACAATGCTTTAAGACAAACGGGAAGAGTTCCTAAGGCATCTGCGCCAAAATAAAAGTTTTAGATTCTTGTATGTCGTCAAGACTAACCTAAGGTAGCACGAAATATTTAATTTAATTACCATCTTTCAATTCTTTCATCTGTTGCCTACCTCTTTATTTTCTAGAAAGTTATCTTATAAAATCTCTTATTATCTCTTCTTTCCATTATCCGCTGGTGCTCGTTATGTAAAATTCTTCGTAAACTGTGATCTACCTTATTAGCCACATTATATTTTGTTTGGTCGTATTTACAATATTAAAGTTTTCGTCTTTTGTTCAATTATTCCCTTTTGCCTTGGGCTGCTAAGTTTATAATTCAGTCGAAGATTTCTTCCCTATTCATAATACAGGAAAATAAAAAACTTTCCAAACTACCTTCGTTTTCTTTTTTTTGTGATAACGGAAGTAAATATTTAAATAATGGGACAAGAGCATTAAAAAAATATATGTGTCTAAGTTTTTATGCAATATAATTAGTCTACAGTTCAAATTTACTACGTTAAATTTTTATTTTATTGTTTTTATTCTATAGACTTAACTCGCTAGCCTCTTAACCACAAAAATATATGACAAAAGAACGAAATATAATAACACAAAATGTATGTTACTAAGTTAATATAAATAAGATATACAAAAAATTATTAAAACTCATTTCTAAACAAAATACTGCAATAATAATTAAAAAATATAGTAACAAAAAAACACGTTTGTAATGTCTGGAATACAAAACGTAGTTTGATGTTTAGGAAATTAATAATAAAATTTTAAAAACTTCTTAGTCGTTTGCGAGTATATAAGAAAACGTTTAAAATATACCTTATACTATATTACTAACTTTAGTAAAAAAAAAAATTGTACTATTAAAATAATATAATTTAAAAATTAATAATTATCCTAAGGGGACTAATAAGAATCCACACTCATTCAAGCATATTCAATCGCTAGAGACCGGAAAAATTTGCGTATTGACTCAAATACATATGCCTTTATTATGATTCTGTTATTGGCTTACTGTTCATCTGGACGAATCTCAACCAATTAAAAAACTCTCAACCAAAGAAGTATCGAATCACAGACAAACCAGCCGAGACGACTCGCAAGTCGGCAGCCAATGAATTTGCGTTATTTGCCCAAGTGTGCAGGGGAATGTGCAGTCTATCGTGAAGGCCATCGAAACCGCGAATTTTTCCGGCTCCTATCAATCGCACACAATACTAGGGACTGAAAAATTCTCGGTTTCGGTGACTTGTAGGATAGACTCCACGATCGTCTATGTACTCAGACAAATTACGCTTGCTCACTGGCTTCTGACTCATGAAACCTGTCAACCGGAAAAGCTCTTGATTAGATACTTCTTGCGTGGAGGGTTCCCCATTGGCTCAGCGTCCTTCAGACAAACTGTGGTCCAATCACTGAAGCAGCAAGTGGACGAGTTCGGATTCCAGCCCATCGGGAAATGAACAACGCGAATTTTTCCAGTGTCTACACATTGCTGGCACCACAGCTAAGCTAAACCAGAGCATGAGCTATTATTAGTAAATATGTGGATAAGGTTTACTTCAACATAGAAACTTAACTTCTAACAACGAAAAGAAATAATTTGAAAGGAAACTGTGGGCATATATTTTTATACGCCCTCTCCCCCTAAATTGAAATTGTAAGTTCGCTTATGCCTTGAATAATTATTTGAAATTTACGACCAAAATACTGTCGGGACCAGGGGGTGATGGAAAGGTTTGGTAAAGTTAGGGGCATGTTGGGTGGTCTATGGTGTACGAGATGAGAAACTTGCTATAACAATTATTGTATGCAGTTCAAACTTTTCTGTTGTATCATTTCCGACCGTTACGTTGTATTAAGAACCAAACAAGGGAGGGAAATGGAAGTTTGTGGTCGTATGAATGTCTCGACAAGTTCTTTTTTTTTTTTTTAATTTTTAATTTTGTACGTACGTACGTCACTTTCGGGAAGTGTTCCCTAGAAGCGCGCGGCGCCAGAAACGGCCGAGTTTTTAATTTCCTAATTCCCCCGCGCAGTGGTCGGTCCAGACCAACATTAATTAACTCGGGCTGCGTTTCGCGGCAGCGCGCGTTAAATAATTAACGAGACGTCATGAGGCGGCCCAGACGCGAGACCGTTCAGAAAACATCCTCGCGACCGGCAAAGTGGAAAAATACTACAATACACCGTTCATTTTTTTCCCTCTTCTTTCTACGGAACTGAAATAATTGTGTAAAAATAGCAGACGTTTGTAGATTTATTTGTACATTTATATAAGAGCAACTGTCCCGTGACAAAAAAAAAAATTGGGTCGAACGTTGGAAGATTTACCTACTTGGCGTGATGAAAAAATAACTCTTATTTTTCATGCAAATAATTATTAGAAATAAAACAATAGAATGACTGTAGTGATATTATAAATACTGTTGATAAAGAATAAATTCAGCGAGATAAAAAAAACTCAGTATTCAATAAAAACGTGTAGGTACATCTTTATTTTACGTGTACATAACATTGTGATGTATTACTACCGCAAATTTTTTCAAAGAAATTATTTTACGACAGTGACAAAATCCGCGTTGGTTGTAAAAACATAATTCAATTGTTTCCACTTTAAATACGTTCTATATTATTTATCAGAAAAAAATGTTCAGCCCCAACTTCAAAGGTATACACCAGCCTTGGGAAGGACTTAAGATCGTAAGTCCTATAGAGGTTTTAAAACTATTTTATCATGATGAACCTCAAGCAGAATTTGGTCGGTCAAATTCCAACTCTACCTGTATACATAACTGTCTTAGGGAAGCCATATTGATTACTAGGGGTTCGAGGCAAAGGTATTGTGTTTCGGTCATGTGTATGAATGCAAAAATATAAATTGTTTTTCCTCAATTTCACAATAGAAAATTTGAGCCCTATGAGTATAACAAATGAAATAGAGTCTGAGTATGAATTTGAAATATGCAGTTTCATGTACCTCTCATAAAGATGCTTTAAAGCACATGGTTACTTGTGAAAATGCCAAGCTCACTCGAAATACATGTAATTTGAACAATTAATAGGGACCGGAAAAATTCGCGGGTTCAATGCCCTGTAGGATGAACTCCATAGTTATACGTACACTCGGTCAAATGTCACCCACTCATTGGCTGCTCTCTTGTGAGACGTCCCAAAGTAGAAGCCTGTGATTCGATAAAGCTTTGATTTGGTGTTTCTAATTGGCCCAGAGTCATCCAGGTGAGTTGCGAGCCAATAGCAGAGGCAGCACTGAGGTATAACTATTTGTATTTTAGCCTATCGCGAAATGAATTCGCGAATTTTCCCGGTCTCTAACAATTAATATAGAAATGACAGTTTGCAAACTACCCTGCATTTTCCTTGTTTTTATGGTTGTCAGAAATAATTTATTACAAGGTGTAGAATTTCACGAAATTTGGCATTCCAGTAGGGTTTTATCATTTGCTGGGCTGATTGTAGAATGGGCCATTTTCGCCAATCTAAGCCAGCAAACACATATTTTTTTTTTTACGTTATAAGGACTAAGTTTAGGATCGAACTATATCAATTAGTCAGATCTTACCGTGACAAATTAAAAATGAAAAATAACACGTAACAAAAATAAAAAGATTCCGCAAAAATGTCGAACAGATGTCACTTGCGTTAATTATTGTCGGTGCTTTTCCGAAAAAGGGCAATTTTTAAATGTATCTTTTTTTTCAGTGCCTTTTTTTTGCCCGTTTTACGTTTCAGTGGCGTTCTTTCGCTCTGTTTAGTCTTGTGTTCAAGCTCCCGAAAGGAAAAAGGAAAGAAAGAAAGAAAAGGAGATCCCAAGGAAGGTACGCTGCAAAATTCAGAAGAAAAAAAATTCCGGAAAAAAAAATTAGGATCTCTGTCGTACGGTAACATTTTCCTGTCCTTCCTCATGAAAAAAAAAAAATCCGTTTCCGGAAGGGTTTTAATGCTTGGCGAGAGAGCAAATAGCGGAAGTTTCCAAAACCACGTTTCCTGTGGGGTTCGCTCAGTCCACAACGGGTGGATGACATTGGGTTTTTTGAAGGAAGGTAAGTAAAGGAGGGGCAAGCCACGGTGGCCAATGTGAGAGTCTGCCCTGTCGACCCGACCCCCCCCCCCCCGACCACCCAAAACCACAACCGTGACGTCAGCCGTGAACACGTACAAACCCACGCTTCAGAGAGCCGTTCATGTCGTCGCTTCTCGCGAGGCGGACGGCTGAAGCTCGCTCGAGCTCAAATTTCACGCCTTGTTCGGGGGCTCTTTTAGTCCCACCGGCTCATTTCTCTCGGCAACTTCTTCCCCCATTCGACACCTACGACACTTCTCTGCATTTTTAATTGCGTCTGCTCGGGCGATTCCGCTTTTTTTCTTTCTTCCAACATAACATAACCTGTTTTCGCTTAGATACGTTGCGATTAATGGCTCCAAAACCAATGTTAGTATCTTACAGTTAAGGGCAGGCATTTTTCGCGAAAAAAATCTGAACGTCTAATAGACTGAAAAAAGGTGTACCCGCACCAGCGGTTTCTTACTTGTGATTGGCGGCCGTTTGCGAGAGAAGTCGTTGCCTTTATTTGACCGATGAGCCACCCCAGGACGCGTTTGCTTGCGCACTGAATTACTGTGATTGGTTTATGAAACGATCGTCATAAATAGGAAATAAACCACCCAATCACGAAACACAAGACGATGCTACAGTGTTTTAACTTTTCAACTGGTCTCGGAATCTTTTTTGCGAAATATGCATGCCCGTACTTAATGTTGTTCCACTCAACAACTGTCACTAAGGGCCGGAAAAATTCGCGGTTTGGATGGCCTTCAGGATAGACTGCACATTCCCCTGTACACTTCGGCAAATAACGTACGTTCATTGGCTGCCGACTTGTGAGTCGTCTCATCTGGTTCGTCTGTGATTCGATCCTTCTTTGGTTGAGGGTTTATAACTAGTTGAGATTCGCTCACATGAACAGTAAGCCAATGGCCAAATCATCCTAAAGTTATATGTATTTGAATTCTAGCTCATCGCCGAATGAATCCGCGAATTTTTCCGGTCTCTAACTATCACCACTCAGTGCTCACTCACGAGCAACTTAAAGCTATCGGTCTATTACTCTCGGAGTCACAGCTCTTAATGACTTCAGTTCAACGCTCATTACGTCATCTCTGCAAATATTAACCGGGTGAGTAATGCGTAACGACCAAGAGAAAAGGCTGCTCTACTAAGATATGTTTACTTCAACATTGTAGCTTTCATAGTTTACGTGTTTTAAGCGAAGTGACACCCAACCCGAGATTAAAGACATTCACATTAGGTAACTGCTCCGTGATGATGCAATGTCTGCAATGTCGACCGAAACGTCGGGTGAATTATTCGCCTAGGACGCGGCTACAACCCAGAACTCAAGCTACTTCAGACAATGGCCGTGAAAGCCTGCGAACACTTTTTTTTTTAAAGTGAAAACTTCTTTAGCCGCGTTGGGTGATTTTTGGTAGGGGAAAAAACTTATGGGTTCGCGTCACCGACATGCTAGTGACGTGTTGCGCCAGACTGGCGAATCGCAGCGGCCTGTGTACATGTATACGCATATATACACTAATACATTGTATATACTCGACTGTATCACGTGCGTGTTGGACTCTTTTTTGGATGGGTAAAATATTGTGAGTTAGCATCACCAACATGCTGTAGTAGCAGTAAGTGAAGTTAATTTGACCACGTGAATACATGACCTAGGTCTGACATCACTGGTATGTCATAGCTAGGTAATGAATATTTTAAATTAATTTTTACATACCACTAACATGTGTTGTGACTAAAAAAAAATGATGCAAGGATAAATGATACCATGCCGACATCATACTGATATAATACCAAAATCATTTTCTTGCGTACATTTGACGAAGAAATGATATATTACACATTTAAAAACAAAGTTTTAAGTTTTTCACTTCTGTTGACAGTCCCCATGACTAGGGACCGGAAAAATTCGTGGTTTCGATGGTCTTCAGGATAGACTACACATTCCCCTGTACACTCGGGCAAATAACGCAAGTTCATTGACTGCTGAATTGTAAGTCGTCTCGGCTGGTTTGTCTGTGATTCGATCCTTCTTTGGTTGAGGGTTTATAATTGGTTGAGATTCGTCCAGATGAACAGTAAGCCAATAGCAAAATCATCTAAGAGGTACCTATATGTATTTGAACTGTAGCCTATCGCCATTGAGTCTGCGAATTTTTCCAGTCTCTACCCACGACTGGCTTTTTTTTTCGAGAGCAATTGGCAAACTTGTGAGAGTTTCGGAACTGTTCGGGCGCGGCTCGCTGACGCCAGCGCCTCCCGCGGCGACCGGGGGAACTACAGGGGCTATCTCCCGCGCGCACCGCAACTCCCGGGTGCATTCCGAAACAAATTACGTCCTATCAGCGGCGGGCCGGGCCGCGCCGGGCAACGAAACATGGCGGCTCGTGAATGGAGCGCGCTCGCATTTTAACGGCGATATTTCATTTCGCCGGATGGAGGAGAGAGAGAGAGAAAAAAGAAAAGTAATGTGCGCCTCGGCTAGCTGCGTTCTGCGCAAACTGTGTTTAAACTTCGCTACCAACCATTAATAATTTTTTTACCCTTTTCGGTTGCTTGTGAAATATCTTAAATTTAATAATTTATTATGAATTTCACTCACTAATCATTGGTTTCATTAAGAAATAATATCTATAGAAAGTAAAAAATAAAATACATTTATTTATCTCCAAAGAAACTTTTTTTTTCAACTTATGTTTTGAAATATATTAAAAGTCCAATTTGGTCAGCCAAAGTCTGGTTATAGGGTTGTTTAAATATGTAGCATACCATAATAAAAAGGGAACGGTTTATTCAGTCGTTCATTTTTTTTAAAATTTTATTTGGTTGGTGTCGCGTCCACAGTTATTCACAGAGGTTTAGTAGGCCAGTAGCGTTAAACATCCAATTCGGAGATAATTTCTACAAAGGTTTTTTGTTTTGATGGCTTCATTTGTGAGCCAATATGACTATCCTAGGTTTGCGGTGGAAAAGTTGGAGGGGAGGGGGGGTAAAAATGTACCCCCAAAAGTAGTCGTTTTTGCGGTTTTCCGCTTATATCTCCTAAACTAAACAACATTTTGAAAACGTGCTTCAAAAAAGTTGCAGAGCATTATATTCTGCGTCAAAAGAAACCAAGAGCGAATTATTTTGACCATCCGCTACCATACTACATTAGGTCAAATTTGGACCAATTTCTCACATTTACGAAAAAAAATTCCTTTCAAAGTCAGATTTACTCAAATATCTTTGAAAATGGCCTGTTTATCACAAAAGTTTAAGATCATCAAATTCTGCGTCGAATAGAACCAAGAGCGAAATTTTTCTAAAAAACCAGTTACCAATTTACAGCAGGTCAAAGTTGGACCAATTTTCATCAGCGGAAATGGTTGGTTTCAACTTCAGGTTTTGGAAAATAGCTTCAAAAATAGATAATTAGACCATTTTCCAACGTCAAATAAAATTGTTCTTTCAACTTCAGGTATAGAAGTGGGTCAGAAACAGGATAACAATGATTTATGACAACAAAAATTAGTATATCTATTTATAACATGAAAATTTACCACTAAATACTATATATAATTGATGCGTAAATATAAGCATTACAGGATCTATGTGGTGAAATAAAATTAACGTCGTCGACATGTTTCTGCTGTTGGGCGACTGGGATCGTCGTATTGGTCGATGACTGACACATTGGATTCATCGTGAAGTCATAATGAGGACTCCGTCCACATCTTCCTCTGCATCTTCGAATAATTCGTCCGGTTGGAGGGCGTTTGTGCAGGGGGGGGGGAGGTCCCCCTTGCAACTGGCACAAATTAGATTTAGTTAGGTTAGGTTTGGTTAGGATGTGTTGGGTTAGATTAGTTCTGTTAGTGATGAAACTTTTATCATTAATCTTAAATACTAGTATTTGATAATTTTAATTACGTTCGGAATTCAATAACATTGATTCTAAAATTTTGAAGGTAATTTTTTTATTATTTTATTTTAAAAATACTATCTTATTTAATTTTAATTATTTGATGTATATATATAATTTAATTAATGATCGTTTTGGTATAAATGCTATTATTGGAAGCCGTTTTTCAGCCACAAGCACATTCTTCGCTGCACTTGCAAGAAATCTTCCTTGGAGGCGGGAACAGGGGCAAGTACAAATTTGGACTGTCACCATCCCCCCTGGAGCGGATCCATATGTTTCCCCGACCACATTCGAACTTGGGAGGGAGGTTCTGAAACAATGCTGGTGGTTGGTGGTGGCGAAGCTAAAGTGAATTTCGATTTGATGAGGGACCTGGCAAACAAGTCAAACCGCGGCGTGTCCACATTATCGCCTGTTCTAACTGTACGTCACACGCATTATTTATCAGTGACGGGTCAGCTCCTAGTTTTCCTCGAATACGAATCTCGAACTCGAATCCCAAAGAAAACCTCGAACATACCCCTCGAATCAAAATGTAGACGTTAAGGGTAAAAACTAAAATAATGTAAAAGAAAATAAAATATTAACTATGGTGTTTAAATCATTTACCTTTTAAATTTTCGTTTCGTAAACAAAGTTACCAGAATCAATACCTACATATTGTAATTTTATTTATACAATTGCGTGTTTAAAAGTAAAACATCATGGGGGCAATGGTAACAGGATATGTATGAGTAAAAACGTTGTAATAAACTCTACAGGTTATCAGTTTTTATTTTTATTTTTTTAATTTACTTTTATATCCTCAAAATTTTTTTTTCATCTTGTTTCTTTGATATTGAATCCTTCGAATATCAAGGATTTGAAGGTATTTGAGGATTTTATTGGCCCGTCTTTAATATATGTATGTGTGTACGTGTGTGTGTGTGTGTGTGTGTGTATTAGTAACATCAGAGCTACCGAGAGAACTCTCAGCGGGTCTTTAAAGCGTGTAAATCGTGGCGAGGTGTGAGTTCCCCCCCCCCCCCCACGGGAGTTGCTGCGAGAGAACTCTGGCATCGCGGTCGCATCGACGAACAAAAGAAAAGCGTGCAGAAACTCCCCCCGCCTCCCACAGATTAACGTAATAAGCTTACGGAATAAATCTGCGAGGGTTTAGAGCACGACACCGCTTAAACTTCATCACCTTCGAAATTTCATGGCACCGGTGTTATAACGCTGTAATAAAAAGAATTTTTTGTAATTTTACGAAGCATGTCTTTAGAAACTACAATACCCGTCGAAAGTTTAGGACCATTACGAAATTTGTTACAATACGTACCTGTCCTTAAAAACAATTGGTGCAATCTTTTCAAATAAATTTTTCTAATTTTTTTTTCATAAATGCATGCATTTATAAATATAAATTGGTTTTATTGGTATACAAAGCTTATGGAATTTTACAGGTTACAGAAAAAGTGAAATTTTGGTGAACTTTATTAAGTGGACTAATTTGTTGACACAATAGATTTTCTCGTATCTTAAAGTTAAATATATATTTAAACAGTCTCTTGATAAGTATATAATTTTAAGAAAAAATAGAACAAAGAAAAATTTTGAATACAGCTATTTTTAATAATTTTGAAACTAACTTAAGTAGAATTATCGGTCTTTAATTTTTCAAAATGGAAAGATATATTTTTAACCAACTGAACTAACAAGATGAGGTTTGATGCGCTCTCTTGAGCCGGAAAGAAACTTCTAACCCTGAAAACCCCCAAAACACTGGCTTCGTTTGTATAGAAAGTATATATTTTACAATTTTGGCAAATAAAGACTGATTTGCCCTAAGTAATTTATTTCAACATTATTTTTAAAAAATCTGTAAGCATTTTATTCTTCGTTGTTTAATTTTTAAGAAAATTTCCAGAAACGACTTAAATAATATATAACACTAAAACATCATAAAATGTATTGTGTCCACATTTTTTTTTTCAGATAATAAAATGTACCATAATTTTGGTTTTTCTAAAACCTGTAAAATTTCATACTTTGTACAGTAATAAACAAATTTTAACAATTAAAATTTATAAAAACATGTTTTGATGAAAACAACAGAGGAACATATTGGCTACTAAGTTTCCAAAGTCTCTTTGTAAAACAAAAAATTGCAAAATATGTTTACACTGTGTGTAAAAAATTTAACTCAAACCCCTGAACAAAAAATTATAATTTACAAAAACCGTTACAAAAAGTATAAAAAAAAATACCTCGAGATAACATTTATCCATTTTTCAAGCAGAATTGAAAATTCAACACACAATTATATTCTTGAGGTATCAAATAATTTAACTTTCCTCTTCCTGGAAGCTGTTATGGTTAAGTGTTCTTGGCAGGTTGAAAAATTAAATTCGTGTTCGAAAACCACGTATTGGTTTTCTCAGGAAGATAATTCCGGCTTCACTTCACGTCATATACCTGGGGGGGGGGGGGGGAATGTTTAAAGCAATATCCAAGTGTTTTGCTTGGCTCGGCACAATACCTGTGTGTGGTCTAGACGATTTCAAGAAATTTCTCGTTTGCAAGAGTTAGGAAATAAACGGTCGTTTCTTGAAATACACTTCTGAAACTAAAAAAAAAATTATAGGTAGAGACCGGAAAATTTCGCGGATTCATTTCACGATATGATAGAATACAAACAACTGTACGTTTAAACTACTTCTCTGATTGGCTCACAGTTTATTTGAAGGACTTTGAGCCAATGAAAAACCTTCAACCAAAAAAGTATCGAATCGCAAGCGTCCCAGTTGACAGGTGACACGAGTCAGTAGCCAATGAGCATCAGGTGGCATTTTCCCGAGTGTGTAGGGGATGGTGGAGTCTATAATGAAGGTCATCCAAAGTGCGAATTTTTCCAGTATCTAACCATAGGTCAGACTGTGTTTTCACCTCTTCAACTGAAGCACACAATAAGGTTAACCAGCATCGCGTAAAAATTCTAGGCTGCGATCCATTTGGCATCTTTTGTAGAAAATTGTTCACGTGGCAATATTTTGCGTACAAAAATTACGACATTTTTGTACCGTAGAAAATACACTGTAAAATAAAATTGTACTTTTACAAGGATGTCCTTGGAAACAGTTTCCAACGATATCACTTGCAAAACTACAAGGCAGAGATTTATACCATCGGCAAAATTTTCAAAGCTATGCCTTGCACTTTTACAAGTGATATCATTGGCAAATTAGGTTGCCAAAGATTTTCCTTGAAAAAAAAGAGGAAAAAAATTATAGTTTATCGAAATCATGAAATACTTATTTACGAAATCGCACTTTTGGTATTATTATTCAAAATAAAACGCGTGGATTTTATTTTCTTACTGTGAACTTATAAACAGGGACTAGAAAATATCGTGGTTCCAGTGAACTCCAGGATAGACTCGACAATCCCCTATGTACTTACTTGGGCAAATTACACCTGCTCATTGGCTACTGAATTGTGACACTGCTTGTGATTGGACTCTTCTTATGTTGAGGATTTATTTTCCAACCAAACTGTAAAGTATATACAATGTAGGATCGCAAATTTTTAACAAACATGGCAACGAAAATACCACAAAATATCTTAACAGTCGTCAGACACTTCCCTCGCGCCTCATCCTCATTGCCATCGAGGGTCCCACTCTCAGATGTTGCTTTTTTTTTTTAGTCATCGACTCGAATGACTCCACCGGCTGTGAAGAAGTTTCTGTTTCCAAAATAAATGCACACGAATTGAAACCAACTGAAACCACAAAAATTACGACTCGGCCAATCCTAACACAGCGAGACTGCATTACCGCGGCCGCACGCATATAGCAAAGCGTAACTGCATGACGCCATGGAGCGGGCTGTAGTAATAATCCCTTAACCCCCCTCCACACCCCTGCCCCCTGGCTTTTTAACCAGTTCCCCCCCCCCCCCCCCCGCCCCTTCAGCCATCTCCGGCGTGGTCCATGAATAAATATGTGGGTAATTAACAACGACCCTCTCTCGGCTGTTCGCTGTCGTTGTCACCGCTACCTGCGGCTCGACTGTAAACCCCTCCCCCCCTTACTCCACCGCACCCTACACTGCCGAGCGAAGCTTGCTCCCTGCATTGCGATCTCGCTGCTTTCATCCGCCACACACGCACAGGTTGACCGAGTTCCTCTAGTGGCCACTAGATGGCAGGTAATCGAAATACAAGTACGGACACCAGAATATATTTTTTTGACGTGACAACGTCTAATAAATCGACGAACGCCGGCTGCACGCACGAAAAAGTGTCCCGTTACGCTGTGTCCCGTTACGCTCATTGTACGCTTGCGCCGCATCTATCTCTCTTCCACTCGATTGGAACAACCATCGATTTGACTTTTTCGTGGCACATTAAACTTTAAACACTCCCATTCGTTTCGTACTTTTCCTATCATCGTCCTGTCCTTAACGGAATAACACAGATTGGAAGAAGTTAAATAGCAAACATGTATAAAAGTTATAGTTAAAATAATCTCTTCGTTAAAGTAATAAATATATTTGAATTAATGAGTGCAAATAAAAGTAAATTTATAAATTAATTTGTAGATTTCAATTCACTCCTTTGTATCCATACAAAATAGTGATAATTCAATAAAAATGGTTCAATTTTATTCATAAAAGTATGCAATCATTTCATTAATGTTTTGTTATGACGTTGTCACGTTAAACTATCGTCCGTGGTCTAAACCGACTTTACAGACAACCATTTTTTTTTAAATTGTGTATTTGTAGACGAGTCTTTGAGTATTGCTTTATAAAATGACTTCGTCGTGTTATCGTTTATATTTATCATATCTTTGGAAAAATTTTTTGCCTAAATATTATATTGTAAAATTTTTTAAAAAAATTCTAGATTTGAAAACTTCTCCAAATTATAGTAATTTGGCTGAGAATGTATCAGAACCTGCGGATTATAGATTTCACTGATTCTCTAGTGGCGTTCATTAATTGTTCAATGACGATGTTCCACTCTACGAGCACAGGTTTAGATTGAAGCCCGCCGATTTAAAAGTCAGTGAGCAGAATGTTCGGTAACTTTTATTTCACCGGTTCAGATTTGGGTGAGCGCGAGGCATATAGTTATACAACTAATCGTTTATCTGAAGAAGCAAGTGCCAAAGTCTCCTAAAACATGATAAACATGGAGTTAGAGCATAATTTTTGTGCACACTGTAAAAATATTTTGTAGACCTACTTTTCACAAGGAAAATTCCGTTTCCAACCATATCATTCGTAAAACTGCAAATGGTATAAAGTTCTGCCTTGCAATTTTACAAGTGATATCGTTGGCAACTGAGTTTCCAAGGACTATCCTAGTAAAAGTACAAAAATAATTTTACCTTGTATCCCATGAAAAAAAAAATTGTCTTGAAAATTTAAAACATTTTACTTTTAGTGCTACTATGAAATATTTTAGCAAATATATTTCCAAAATAGAATAAAAAATCCTTGTAAAGATACAAAATATTGAAGTAGCTTGGGTTCTGTGTTGTAGCCGTGTCCAGTAGGTAACTGCTCCCTGATGATGGCGACTGCAGTGTCGACCAGAAACGTCGGTGAATTATTCGCCCTCAAGGACGAGGCTACAACCCAGAAGCCAAGCTACTTCAGACAATGACCGCGAAAGCCTGCGAACATTATTAATACAAAATATTTTTCAGCGCATATTCACCTCGACAAGGAAGAAAGTTGAGGAGTTACAACATAAAACACTTAAACCAAAGAGAACTAAAACACTCATGTAGAGGGATTTTTTTATTTTATTAATTGGTATATAAGAAGTTCTGGGTTTAACGAGTCCTGGGACATAGTGTGTGTGATGAGTGAAAACTCTTCTTCGTCAGTAGAACATCTTGTGATTCGGCGTCTCTTAAAACAAGAGAGGCATTTACTCTCGAGTATTTGCCTCCGGCTTTAAACGTTAATTACCGCCGATGTCTGGAGGAAAAGCCTTTTGAAGCGGAGTGATCGCGCGGCCGCTCCGAGAAGCTTTGGGAACTACTTTAATAACCGAGCGCGCTCTCGAATTACTCTCCCGACCTTCAGTAGTGAAGCGCTACTTCCTGGGGTCGAGCTTCGAAGAAGGCGGGACGTGGAAGAAAAGCGAACCAGCAAGTCATTAAGGGGGTGTCATGATTTTATATTTATATTAATCACTGATCAACTTTTAGACTTTTTCAATTGTTTAACTTTCACGAAATAAAAAAAAATATATATATATAGAGCGCATACGTTTTGCATTATTAGCTGCCAAAGTTACATCTTTAACGTTTTTGTGTTGTACAAATAAGGAGAATTTGTTTTATTGCAGAACTGAAACTTTTTTACGTTTAACTGCAATTCCACTGGCTACTTCAAGAAATGGTTTTGAATATATTTCAGGAAATATTAATTATCTTTGCCTGGCATTTCAAAATTCTCAAAATTTGTTACGATTTTGACAGCCAAGAAACATAAAAAAAGAGTTTTCGTGGTAAAATCATTTTCTTGCGTACATTTTACGTAGAAATGGTGTCATATTACTGGGGACCGGAAAAATTCGCGGTTTCGATGGCCTTCAGGATAGAATGCACATTCCCCTGTACACTCGGGGAAATAACGCAAGTTCATTGGCTGCCGACTTGTAAGTCTTCTCAGCTGGTTTGTCTGTGATTCGATCCTTCTTTGGTTGAGATTTTATAATTGGTTGAGATTCGTCCAGATGAACAGTAAGCCAATAGCAAAATCATCTTAAAGTTATATGGATTTGAATTCTAGCCTATCGCCGAATGAATTCGCGAATTTTTCCGGTCTCTACATATTACACATTTAAAAACAAAGTTTTAAGTTTTCTCTTCTGCTGACAGTCCTAATGACTGGCCTTTTTTTTTTTTTTTTTTTTTTTTTTTTTTGGTATTATTTGAGGTACTTTCTGTTACGTAATTGTCGAGGCACTAGTGTGTGTGAGAAAAAAAAATTAAAGTGGGGTTCCTTTTAAGCCCCATTTCATTCCCAAGGATGAGGAAAAAATAATAATTTCGAGACAAACGACGGTGGTTGTTTCGGAAGGACGTCCCAGGCTTAAAAACAATCCGATTTTCATAATAAGGCGTTTTGTTTGCTAACGGCGGGAGGCGCAATGTCCGGGCGCACGGCAGTCTTCTGTTTGGTTTATTTCCCCTTCTTCAACCCCCGAGAGATTTTCCTGGGGGGAAAGTTGGCCCTGCCCTTCGCCCGCGCTTTTAAAAAAAAAACCCTCACCCGCCCACGGGACGAATCCGTCCAAGCCTGCTATTGGTTCCGCCTCTTCGTTCTACTTCTTGCGAGGTCGCAGAACGCAGCTCGTCCAGAGAGAGAAAGAGAGAGAGAATGGGCAAGATAAAAGGAAAATAAACCAGAAGAAGAAGAAAGGAAGGAAGGAAGGCGATGGGGGGTTAAAAAGAGAACGGATGTATTCCTGCAGAGAGACCTCATTTATAACGGAAACCAGAAGACGACGACGGCGGTGGTTCGGTAAACTTCTGGAAAACTTTCCTAATAGACCGGAATAAACTGAAAAAAAAAAAAAAAAACATCCGGCACGCTCCTTTTTTGTCCGTTCCGAAGTTGTGTTACTCCTTCTCCCTTTCTTTTGTTTCAGGCTCCGAAAACCTGGTTTCGAATTTTTTTTTTCCCTTCGACTTTGGCAGAACTGTTCGCTTTTTTTTTTCCTTCCGGCCCACTCGAGACTGTCACGTGATGCTCCCGATATGTCAGCTGTAACACGGCTAAGAACATGATATTTTTACGTAAAAAGTAAAATTTACTAAAAAAATACTTTGGTAAATACATATATATATTTTTAGCACTGCTACTCAAATTTAATATATATATATTTTACGATAAGATGTAAAAAAACCCACAATAATCGTATTCAAAGACATCTATTTATAGCAAAATATATGCGCCAAGATAGATACAGAAAGCCATCGATAATTTTTATATAAGTATTCCTCTAATATGTTCTACACACTGTAGCTGTTCTCTCATTGGATCGCTCTACCCTCAAGCCACACAGCACCAGAACGGAAACAAATGTTGCTGACACAAGGTGTTTAGAAGCCTAACCAGCTGATTGTGTTCAGCGACAAATCGTTGTACACTCGAATTTTAATTTCAAGATTATTATCTACATTCGCACGAAGATTCGCGGAAAGTATCTTGGCACAATAGTACGAAAATTATCTTTACAGTGTACACTTCACCGTACTTAAACTTTTGAGCCCTGTGTTTTTTTCTTCCTTATAATCAGGGTGAACACACACGTAAAATACATAACAGTGTTCTTGCAAGTATTCTTTACATGTTTTTTTTCCTTAAAGTTACTCTTTTGGATTCATACTCAAAATAAGTGAACTCGGTACCCGCAAGAATAGGAATATATAACGGTAAACTTACGAAGAAACCTGGATAATTTGTAAACAGCGTTTTTTTTCGTAAATTTAATGTGAACATTTTAAAATTAATTACAAGTCATCTACACGTGAACTGTTTCGTCGACTGCATATAAAGTGAAGTGAAAAGTTAATGTGGTTTTCATTGCTTATTAGAACAACAATTTCTGCCATAAAGGTTAATTATTCTTGCATTTTAAAAATCTGATTACAAGTATAATTTCAAGTATTTATTATTTTATTATTAAAATAAAAATTGATTCAATTTTATTCATATAAGTATGCAATCATTTCATCAATGTTTTTTTATGACGTCACGTTAAACTATCGTCCGTGAACCGACTTTACAGACAACCAATTTTTTTAACAGTGTAGCGTTGGAAGTAAATGTAAATCTCATTATAATGAGACGATGTTTAACATTTCAAAACACACCTGTGACGCCTTAGCGCACGTCTCGTATAATTTCCCGGTGAAAACCACGCTCTTTTCCATCGACTGCGGAAAACACCCTCCCACGCATCAGCCCGAGCAGACAACTGGGATCACAGCGTGACAGACATGCCAATTGGATATCTTGCTTACGTTTCGGTTAATTAGGCCAAGAGGCGACACGAATAAAGGCGAGTTTGGCTCGTTCGCGTGCGTTGTGTGTTTCATTAGCTGTCGTGCATAAACTATCAGGGAATAATGAGAATCTGATGTGTTCCGTCATAACTGCAATGGCACATGTTTGACATCTGATTCAAACATTCCATTCTAAGTTAGAGGTTTGAAAACGGTACAGGAACACTAATCTATTTTAATCAGTCTTGTGAGTTATTATGCTGAATATATTTTTCTTGAAATTATTATGCTTATTCTTATTATGGTGAATATTTTGTTCGTGAAATTCTTTCGAATAACAAACATATATACGCAGCAGAGCACCTTTTTAAAATTCTCGCCACCTGCTTTATTTTAGCAAATATGCCGTTAAAATACGTAGTTATATTACAAATTTTTTTTTGTTGTAAAAAGTAACCACTCGCCTCTACAGACGGCGTGCTCTTAGGTCAGCGCCAATAGGTGACATAGTTAATACTACCCTGTCAAGGGTGTTTTCCAGTGGGCAACCCCCCCCCCCCTTTTTTTTCTTATTTTCTGAAGTGAGAAAAAAAATCAGGTAAAAAACGAATTGTAATACGTGATAAAAGTATTAAAACAAGGTCGAGAAGCACTATTGCTGAAAACAGGTTGAACGGGTTAGCCATGCTTAGCAGTCACCGGCAATGGGTTTTCGCAACAAAAAAAAACTGTCCTTACAAACTATAGTTCAAAATTACTTTTTTTTAAATAATTGTTTTGCTTTTGTTATTCATTATTTTCCGGCACCATGGTCCATCCTCCCCCATGAAAGTGGCTGAGAGGTTGCATTCCGGAAAATGCTCCCCCCCCCCCCCCCCTTACATTAAGGTACAGCTACGAGGTGTTAAATTATATTATCCTTTTATGAATTGTATCAATAAATATGAGCTAACCATGGCTATAAACACACAGAGGATTACAAACGCTATGATAAACGTATTAAAATATCATATATATAATATATAATGTATTTCTTACAAGACTGTCATCTCCCACCTACCTTCCTTCTTTATCATTAGAGACCGGAAAAATTCGCGGATTTATTCGGTGATAGGTTAAAATTCAAATACATATACATTTTAAATGATTTTGCTATTGGCTTACTGTTCATCTGGACGAATCTCAACCAATTAAAAACTCTCAACCGAAGAAGGATCGAATCACTGACAAACCAGATGAGACGACTCACAAGTCGGCAGCCAATGAACTTGCGTCATTTGCCCGAGTGTACCGGTGGAATGTGCAGTCTATCCTGAAGGCCACCGAAACCGCGAATATTTTTTCCGGTCCCTGTTTATCATCTTGTTGCTTCACGGTCAAACATCACAGACGCAGTTCTAGAAATGTCGTGGAGGCTGTGCGGTAAAAGTAAAAAAGGGCGGGGGGGGGGGGGGTGGAAAGAAAGCCAGCAGCTAAACGGAAACGTGTTTTCCGCCGACAGAAGCGGAACTGAATAAAGAATTCACAAGGGCGCGCTCTCTAGAGAAGTTGAGGAAGCTTCGACGAGAGATGACGATGAAAATTTGATGTTGGAATTTCTACGCAATTCGATTCAATGGGGGGTGGTAACAGAATATAAAAATGAAAGAGAAAGCACTCAAGGGTGAAGGTTACTGAATATCCTCCATCGGTTTGGAGCGCCGCAAAAAAAAAAAAAAAAAAAAAAAAAAGAGATAAATATTTTTTTGTAATTCTATACAGATATCCACTTAACAAACACAGCTTCAAAGCAATTATCATCTCACCTTAATGCTTACCATTATAAAAGCAAGAGATAAGTGAAATATTACAACTCCGTGCTGAATACATTTTTTTTATCATGAACTCTTTACTAAATGCATTTAGAGTACTCTTTGCTTTCACACTTCTGAGGTATATATAAGTAAAAAACGAGAATCCCGACAAATCTGATTTACTATGTTTAAACACTCATGCTTTATTAAATTGACACAAAAATTCTGCAGGACTGTGTTACTTTTTGTCTTCTGGGTTTTTACTCAGTTGAGTAGTGCTGTAGTGCGGGTTTTTTTATCCATCGATTCGCACTAGACAAACGAAAACGCCCATTTAAATTCTTGTAGGGGTGATGACGTCACCGTTTAAAGTACCACAGAGACACGTGGTTGACGCCAGACGAGCGTTGCACGTAGGGGCGAGAATGCAATAGTTGTGCCGTCGAGGGCCACCCTTAACGCAATGCCTCACGCACACTAAAAAACACTTCCCACCAAAATGATGACGTTGCGAAGAGAGCCGTATAGTTAATTGTATTTTATATTTAAGAGGATAGGAAATGCCGTATCGTGGTTTGATGACGAGATTATAAAAAGAAAAAAAGAAAATCTGAACGACTTACAGAATTCGATGAGGTTTTTTTTCCCCCGCTAGATATTTGCATTACGGAGACCAGAATGTAAAGAAAAAGTCGATACAGTGTATATTGTGAAAAAAATTGCAAAAAGTTTTTTAATATAAAATAAGGACTCTAAACCAATAAATACATCAATATGAAAAAAAATGGATATTCAATATTGTTAAATTCACACAAGAAAAATCTCTATCATAATAAACATTAGAAAGAAGTATATTTCAATAGTTTTCTTTCACTATTGCATCGTAACATGTTTAAATAAGTTAAAATTAGCTTAAAATTGGAAATTATTTCATTTGTAATTTTTGGTTAATATAGACGATATTCTTGATTATATTAATAATTCCAGAGCCAAATTTTTTTCATGCGTATTTATTTTTTGGTTTTAAAGTCCTTGTTTTATGAAAAAATGTTTGCGATTATTTCTATTATTTTTTTTTTTTACATTCTCGTCATTCTTTCACGATGCGACCTTCCCTATAATTTAAAATTTTAATATTTTTAATTTAAGTCTGGGCTTTTCCTTGCTTCACCAGCAAGGCCACTTGCGACGGTGAGATTCTACGATATTGCGGATGATCTCTACCATTGTCTGCATTACGTGACCATCGCAGCATTTGCCTTGGATTTAATTTCGAAAAAAAAAAAAAAAACAGTGAAAACCGAAACCTGGATGGCCGAACCAGATTCCAACCAGGATTCTTTGGAGCAGCCTCGCTATTTTTCGGGATGTCGGAAACACAGTTTTAAAAAAAAATTGGTTGTCTGTAAAGTCGGTTTACGGACGTTAGTTTAACGTGACAACGTCATAACAAAACATTGGTGAAATGATTGCATACTTTTATGAATAAAATTTAATCATTTTTATTGAATTATCACTATTTTGTATGGATACAAAGAAGGAGTGAAATTAAATCTATAATTTAATTGATAAATTTACTTTTATTTGCATTCATTAATTCAAATATGTTTATTACTTTAAGGAAGAGATTATTTTAACTATAACTTTTATACATGTTTGCTATTTAACTTCTTCCAATCTGTGTTATTCTGTTAAGGATAGGACGATGATAGGAAAAGTAGGAAACGAATGGGAGTGTTTCAAGTTTAATGTGCCTTGAAAAAGTCAAATCTATGGTTGTTCCAATCGAGTGGAAGAGAGATAGATGCGGCGCAAGCGTACAATGAGCGTAACGGGACACAGCGTAACGGGACACTTTTTTCGTGCGTGCAGCCGGCGTTCATCAATTTATTAGACGTTGTCACGTCAAAAAAAAAATGTTCACTATAAGTTCACGAAGAGAGTTAGTTGGTTACAACTTGTCCGGGGATTTTTCGTGAAGTCTCGCGAACACGGGCGGGGACTGGCCACTTTCGTGGGTGGTCCGTTTTGAGTTCGTCGTCAGAGAGTGAACCTTCTGGCCGCCGAGGAACTTCTTCAAGGGGACCATAGGGATGGAAATGGGAGGATGCCAGGGCCAGATCTTCCCAAGCATATCCCTGCAATTTTCCTCGCATTTTTTTTACGGTCAATGCAGTATTTTCCATAAACCTTCCATACCATCTCCGAATGGCTCTCTCGAACTTTCTTTCCTCTCGCAAAGTAAAATAAATCTTATCACTAGAGATCGGAAAAAAAAAAATTCGCGGGTTTAATTCCACGATGTGATGGAATCCAAACAACTGTACCTTTATATTGCTTCTCTGATTGGCTCACAGTTTATCTGAAGGACTTTTGTGCCAATGGAAAACCCTTCAACCAAAAAAAGTATCGAATCGCAAGCGTCCCAGTTGACAGGTGACACGAGTCAGTAGCCAATGAGCAGGTGGCATTTCCCCGAGTGTGTATAGGGGTTGGTGGAGTCTATCCTGGAGGTCATCCAAAGCGCGAATTTTTCCAGTCTCTACTTATCACAGCTCGTTGCTCCTGCACAGCTGACGATGTGATCACTGACGCCATTTTTACCGGTGACTTGACGAACGCTATCGGTATACGTGGAATCACCGAGATCTTGAATTGCGTCCAATCAGTAACGTCCTCTGATGGTTCCCTTTTTTTTCCACTAAATAATTTCTTTTTTTACTAATCATTTTCCCACTTTAAAAATTGACACGTGCGATACTTATTGTTATGCACTCGTAACTGAGTTAACAAATTATAACATCAACTTACAAGAAAAGTCTTTGGGTATTGTACAAAAACCTTCGAAAACTTCTCAAGTCTACAGAAAGAAAGAGGGGAAAAAAAGACAACTAATGTCAGGATCTGAAAGAACGTCTCGTCCCATAAAGAGAAAAAAGAGGGGGGGGGGGGGAATAAGTCAATGTTCATATTGAAAACCTCTCGTGTTCTCGGAAGGTCAATTGGGAGATGCCCGCCGGGAGATAGGTAGGTACATTGCGAAAGGAGAGAGTATGTTGGACCGTGAAAGAAGAAAAGCAGGGGTCACCGAAAGAGTAAGAGGCAGCGCTTTTCCATTTTATTTTCCTTTTTTTTTTGCCTAGTTTTCTGCGAAACATATATACGTTAATGGGAAAAGGAAGGATTTTTATGTTACTAGCTGAAGTACCCTCCGTTTCCCGGGCCGAACACTTCATAATATAAGGAACATCACTCCCATGATTCAAGTCTGTAGGACATACAACACTTGAAAAGTTGAAAATTTTGAAGGGACGAGGCTACTGCTGAGTCGCTGTGTAACAGTTGCGTGTGATGTGCCACCAGGGGCGCTAGCGTCCAGAAGACAAGTCCCGAGATCATGAACGAGAACGTTACGGGGGGGGGGGGGGGGGGGGTCACAGTTTACATCCGTGACAGCCACGCAGACGCTGTCAACATGTTCTAAAACCACAATAAAACAAAGTTAATTAAAATTGGTTGTCTGTAAAGTCGGTTTACGGACGTTAGTTTAACGTGACAACATCATAACAAAACATTGATGAAATGATTGCATACTTTTATGAATGAAATTGAATCATTTTTATTTTAATAATAAAATAATAAATACTTGAAATTATACTAGTAATCAGATTTTTAAAATGCAAGAATAATTAACCTTTATTGCCGAAATTGTTGTTGTAATAAGCAATGAAAACCACATTAATTTTTCACTTCACTTTATAAATAGTCGACGAAACATTTCACGTGTAGATGACTTGTAATTAATTTTAAAAACTGGCGTTTAGCTATAAAGTTTAAATATAATTATGAACAATTTTTCATATAAATAAACTCTAATCAAATATCTATCATCAATTATATGAATCATAATTTTTTAGTCATTTGTAACATAACCTATTATTACTGCACTCGCCGACAGCGTAACGGAACAATGAGCGTAACGGGACACAGCGTAATGTAACAATGACGTAACGGGACACAGCGTAACGGAACAAAGTGCGTAACGGGACACTTTTTCGTGCGTGCAGCCGGCGTTCATAGATTTATTAGACGTTGTCACGTCAAAAAATCTTCCCGATCAACGATGTAGACGGCGTGTCAAAAGGCACCGTAGTCCAATCATTACTCGAGACAAAAGCATAACATGTGCTTCAAGTCTACTGTTTACCATCGCACTGCATAGTTCCTTTGTTGTTACAACCACGTTCCACCGGAGGACCACGCAAAATAATTGCGAGAGATAATTGCACGAAACAGTCCAAACCCACAAGTCACAACACCTATCCTATGGTCCAGAACACGAATTGTATGCACGGCATACCCATTGTTCGTGTTCTCGTTGAAGTCAACCGCACAACCTACTCACATTATATGAACAAAGGAGAGAACTGAACAATCAAAATGGCGCCCGGTAACGGTATCCTTATGGTCAGTGTCGCCAACATCTCAATGGTTAAATTCAGGGGCGCAACAACAGGGGGGGGGGGGGCAAGGGTATTTTGCCTTCCCCCCCTCTGAAACCTTGAAGTGGGGGCAAACGGGGACAAAGAAAGTGCTGTGTAATCTATTTTTAGATAATAAAGCTGCTTAAATAGCATCTTTTTCCACCTTGAAATACAAATTTTCCCGGGGGAGGACCCCTGGACCCCCCCCCCCCGCTGCAATAGGGGGGGGGGATCAATGATTCTTTATAAAAAGGTATATTGCCCCCCCTTTGTAAATTTAGTTGTTGCGTCCCTGGTTAAATTCCCTTCTAAACACCAGTTATACCTGGTTAGTTACACAACATTTACTTTACTACTCAACGAACCGCGAAATTATTTATGTGGCTCGAGCAGTGTATTATTGGACACGTGTAACACTTAGTTCATTTAAGCTACTCTAACTACATTTTCAGCCGTTTAAAAGAAATTTTACCTTTTTTTTTTTCCTTCAAAAAAAATTTACGTCATGAAACGAAGTTCTTCGTTTAAAGTGTTACGTTAAACCAAGTTTTAAAACGACTTGCATTGCATGCCAAGCGACAGGAAATGGCTCTGCCCTCGTGGTGTCGTCACGAGCATGCGCTCCGGGCACAGCTGTGGTGACGTCATGCGCAGTGGAAGAAGGGTTGGGGGGGGGGGGTCCCCACCCGGGTTGGGGGGGGGGGGGGGTCGAGGGCACAGCCGGGCGGGTCTGTTCCGGCTGACTGCACGGCCCAGGACGCGCACTCCCGAGCGATTGCCTCCCTCGCCCGGGCGAAGCAGGCCCCAGTGGTCCCGAACCGGGCTGATACTTCTACTAACAACGGCCAGATGCGATGTCACGTCTGCACAAGCCGGGCACGTTGTTGGGGCGTAAGTCGAGATCGGTGCGTAACCGAAAGTGAAACGCACATGATTTTGGGAGTACGATTTTTTATAAGAGAGGAGAGGGGGTAAGAGGAATAACAAGTACAGCATAGAACCAAGACATCGTCTGTTACAGTTGTAGACTTTTGTAGCGCAGAACCTCCAATCGTGCTTTATCGAAGGTGGATTTATTGAATTCATGGTGGCAGAAGAAGTCTCGATGACATGTTTGCAATGTAACACACTTTGCTCATTCGTAGGGACTGTAAAAGTTCGTGGTCATTGGCTACTGACTCGTGACACCTGCTAACTGGGATACTTGTGATTCGATACTTCTTACGTTGAGGGTCATTCACTGGCTCACAGTCCTTTCAGGCAAACTGTGTTCCAATCACTGAAGTGGCAATAAGTTACACGCACTTGGATTCTAGCCTATCGCAAAATTATACCGCGAATTTTTCCGGTCTCTACTCATTCGTAACTTCCGCTCTCGGATGCCTCCACACATTCTTACACACTCGCTCAGGGGGCGTACGCAGTAGGGGGGAGGATGGGCATGTATCCTAAAAAAAATGAATCATTCCCCTCAACAAAACAAATTTTTTTTTGAAAGCAAACAGAGGTCAAAGTAGTTATATCTAGGGACCGGAAAAATTCGCGGTTTCGATGGCCTTCAGGATAGATTACACATTCTCCTGTACACTTGGGCAAATAACGTAAGTTCATTGGCTGCCGACTTGTGAGTCGTCTTGGCTGGTTTGTCTGTGATTCGATCCTTCTTTGGTTCAGAGTTTTTAATTGGTTGAGATTCGTCCAGATGAACAGTAATCCAATAGCAAAATCATCTAAGAGGTACATGTATTTGAACTCTAGCCTAACGCCGATTGAATCCGCGAATTTTTCCGGTCTCTAGTCATATCACCCCTAATCCGCCTCACCACAACTCACCGACGAAATTAAATACTGTGCACACTCTTGCACTCGCATAACCGTACGCTCGACGTACGCTTGTACACATGCACACTTTTTTTTAAATATTTAAATATTAGTGTACCCTTAACATTTCCTAACCCTCTGCTGTGAAGTTTCCCTTCTATCGCACGTGGCAACCCCCACACCCCATTTTCTCTTATTTGTGTTTTTTGGCGCTTTACGTCTCGTTCGAACGAGGTCGCACGCAGACGGAAACACACGGACACAATATTCTGGGTTGTTGTTGAACGAATTTCGCCGAGGCTAAGACCTGGGAAATTTCTCGGGTTCAGTGACCATCAGAATGAACCTTAAGTACGGCTATTGTCACCTGCTCATCGAATTCTGACTCGTATGAACTGATATTTTTTGACGTGACAACGTCTAATAAATCGATGAACGCCGGCTTCACGCACATTGTCACGTTACGCTGTGTCCCGTTACGCTCATTGTACGCTTGCGCCGCATCTATCTCTCTTCAACTCGATTGGAAAAACCATCGATATGACTTTTTCGAGGCACATTAAACTTGAAACACTCCCATTCGTTTCCTACTTTTCCTATCATCGTCCTATCCTCAACAGAATAACACAGATTGGATGAAGTTAAATAGCAAACATGTATAAAAGTTATAGTTAAAATAATCTCTTCGTTAAATTAATAAACATATTTTAATTAATGGGTGCAAATAAAAGTAAATTTATCAATTAAATTTTAGATTTTATTTCACTCCTTCTTTGTATCCATACAAAATAGTGATAATTCAATAAAAATGGTTCAATTTTATTCATAAAAGTATGCAATCATTTCATCAATGTTTTGATATGACGTTGTCACGTTAAACTATCGTCCGTAAACCGACTTTACAGACAACCATTTTTTTTTTTTGGTCATGAGTATGAGGGATGTGTTTAAAGTCATAAAACACTTTATATACCTACAACTCCGTTTATTGTAACAAATAACTTTGGAAAGTGTTTCACTATTTTTGTTTAATGTGTCAACATTTTTTTTTAGGTAGGACTCTTAACAATCTGTATGTTGTAGCACTATGTTCCTCTAACTGCTTACATGAAGAAAATAGCGTTGTCTATCACTGTAGCCCATACAAAAATGGTCTGAGCGGATGCTAAGTAGTACTAAAAACACATTTCTAACGGGAAAATTGTGACATGTTATCAAAAATATGATCAATAAGTTCATTTCCATTGATTCACCAATTTTAGCGAACTCTGCCACGGGTTCACTCTGTTTTCGAAAACGGAGAACATATTCTCGTGATAATTCTTCTTTTGATCTTTAAGGAAAAATGGGAAGCCATAAAAGGAAGTGCGCGAAATAATCTTAAGTATGGTTATAAGTATTATTTTACTAAATACGGTAGCACACAAAAAAATGTCATTTTAGTTCAAAAAAGTTTACAAAATACAACTTCTTACTATTTTGGTACTGATTAATATATTTAAAATGACATACACAGTTATTTTAGGACCAATCATTGACGTTTTTCTATGCAACAACACATTAATCCATTCACGGCTCTTGAATACAGAGCACGGTAAAATAATTGTAGCCGTATTAATTAGTTATTTAAACTGTTTTAGTAGTCGAATTTAACATGGCTTTATTTACTAAGCTACCATTGAAAATAACTAATGTCAGATTGTATTATCGTCGATACTCTCTGTAATATTTATCTGGTGTTCCTAATTTCACATCCAGTTTATTTAGCACACGTAATCAGTTAGCTGTAAGCACGCAAAAAAAAATATCATCATTATCCACGTCTGCCGCGTGGTGTGAATGGCGCAAATTCGGCAGCATATTGGCAGTTAATTCAGGACAACTGTCTCTGTGTGGATGAATTCATTTCAACGGGGGAAACCATTCATATAGGCTCTTCAAAAGCCGATTATCATTACTCTTTTTTTGTCACACATAGGACCCTGGTGCTTTAAAAGCTCGATAGAATGCTTTCTCCCCCTCCCCTGCCCCCAATCCCATACAAACCGTGCATCAAGTGAGAAGTTAACATAATGGACCTGCTTTGTTCGTCACAGAACGAAATTATTATGTTGGCAAGCATTTTGCCACCGAGACATAAAAATGATTTTATTCGTTCCCAATTTGTAGCACGTTTTAATCGAAAAAAAAAAAGTATTATTTAAGGTTTTAAATTCCACAGCACTTTATTTTGAAGTAATATTTGTACTATTTTGCGAGTGCTGTGAGTAGTTGGAAATAGGGGGTTCAAGCACAGGCGGAGGAGCCAGGAGCCCGCCATCTTGGATGACTTCATCGGCGGCCATCTTGGATGACGTCATCGGCGGCCATCTTGGATGACGTCATCATGACCTTTGACCTTGACCTTTGACCTTGCTAATCTATGCTAATCTATGCCAATCTATGCCAATCTACGCTAATCTATGCCAATCTATGCCAATCCATATGCTAATCTATGCTAATCCGTATGCTAATCTATGCCAATCCGTATGCTAATCTATGCTAATCTGTATGCTAATCTGTATGCTAATCCATGCCAATCCATGCTAATCCATCCGCCATTTTGTATTTCTAGAAATTTCCACCAACTTCGAATCGTGACGTCACCGTTGCACTTTGTGTCACGGACGCCATCTTGGATTTGAATTTTTTTTTCGAACTTTGAAATTCGATGTAAACATCAACCGCCATCTTGTTTTCGTCTGCTGGTGGCCGCCATCTTGTTTCGTCTGCTGGAGGCAGCCATCTTGCGACGTCATATAGTTCTGTTGGTCGCCACCAGATAGCAGCAGGGATTATTTTATTTTTTTTCTTTAACTAAAATAATTTCAGTGCCGAGGCTGGGATTCGATCCATGGGACGTGAAAACGTCCAGGATGTCGTGGTTACGAGGCGGACACCTTGACCACTAGACCACGAGACCAATTGGGATATGGTGGAATAAATAATCTATATATGCCACGTACTGACGTCAAGTTTTATGATAAAAGGGGGGAGGGTGTCTTTGCCTTCCCAAATGCATGAAATTCAAATTATTATTATACCATCGCCATCTTTAATTCCAGCACAGACTACCAGATGGCGCCAAATTCAAAAATTAGTTGCCAGAGGCGCCGCCATCTTGGTTCTCAAGTTGGCTGGCAGGTGTCGCATGCCGCCATCTTGGTCCTCAAGTTGGCTGGTAGATGTCGCTAGTATCGCGCGCCAAATTCAAAAATTAGTTGCCAGAGGCGCCGCCATCTTGGTTCTCAAGTTGGCTGGTAGATGTCGCTAGTATCGCGCGCCAAATTCAAAAATTAGTTGCCAGAAGCGCCGCCATCTTGGTTCTCAAGTTGGCTGGTAGATGGCGCCACCGTCACCATATTTTAGTTCATACAATCGATACCAGATGACGCCACCATCGCCATCTTTAGTTCCTAGTGTTGCTACCAGAGTGTGCCACCGTCGCCATCTTTAATTCTTAAAGTTACTGCCGGAGTGCGCCACCATCGCCATCTTTAATTCTTAAAGTTACTGCCGGATGGCGCCAAGTGTTATGCAATGTGTAACCAGTCGAGATAAGTTTGGAACCTGTAGCCATATTATTATTAATTAATAATGTATGTTTATTAAATATGATAGAGTATTTATAAAATATTGGTGTTGTGTAGAGACTCTCTCTTCTTCTCGTGGTGGCGGAAGACATCTCGAAGGTAGTGTTAGAATTTATGTATTAAAGCAATCACTCTAGCTGAGGAGACTAATAACTTATAGTTACAATTCAATAATATCGGCAATTAAATGTTTTGATATTAAAGCAAACAACGTAAATGTTAAACACAGATTTATTTAAATCTTATTACAAACAGCAAGGGGTAAGAACAATCGATGATTTAAAAGAAGTAAATAACGAGTAATAAAATCACTTAATATTCACACACTACACATCATAGTGACAAAGGCAACATTAACTCGAGACCCAATTATACATAGTAGTATGGGTGGTCGAATAGCCAGAATTTAAGTAGCTGAACATTACAATGGGCGCAATGGAATTTGCCATACAGTTTTATACATTTATCCAGGCGGTTTCCATAAGTCTTTAAAAGTTTGTTGAAGCTAGGACAGTTTCTTTCATTATGTAAATCAACAATGTTGGCACTGCACAGTTCACTAAAGATACTTTTCTGTTTGTCTCCTAGGACGTATACTACATCTCCTTCTTCAGGGTTGACGATGTCACATAACACTGATGAGATTTGGTCAAAGCTCACTTCACCTTCGTTCCACGAGAGTCCATGCACTTCATAAGTCAGTTTACGATTCTCGCTTTGCGACAGCCTGTCTAGTTCGGACCAGTCACATGGTGGTTTGAATATGTATTCATAGGTCCTCAATACATCACCGTCCTCGATGAACATTGCTGCAAGTTGCTTAACCACATACCCCTTTTGTGATGTGAGGCACTGAATGTTGCAGAGAAATAATGACATTTTTTTTGCCAGTACTCACGATAACTGATGTGTGAAGCTGTGCTAGCTCTGCAAGGCTGATGCTAGTTCTACAGGTATGACTGCAAGGCTGCAGTGCTGATGTTGTCTCTAGGATGCTGAATGTCAGACTGGTTGTAACAACCTTTGGTGTCGTAGTACACACAAATTTACAATTCGTCTTCATCACTATCCCCCAAGCCACTATCCGTTCCTTCATCCACATCTTCGTTCACCTCTTGCGCTTCCTTTGCGGCCTCGATGCAGGTCATAACAGCATGATATAAATAGGTAATAAATATCTCTTCCTCAGGGAACTCAGTGAGAATGTTGAGGGTGGAGGATGTAAGGTGGTAATGTATATCATTAAAGTCCATACCTATGTAGCGACGTACTACATCCATTACAAATTCCCGAACATCGTCCATCGTAACACTGTTTAAATTACAATCGCAAACACTCTCCGCGTAAACACTGGTGGAAGCCATGATGATGAGAGCGTGGTTAGAAGCAGACTACCACGTTAGCGGAGCGATGCTGTGAGGCCCCAGAACTCGCTCGAAATAACCTGCACAACACATTCCAAAAACATGACGTAGCCTATGGTTGACGGCACAAACACCCTGAGTGGCTCTGCGTGTTTCCTCCTGCCCGAACACGCGCTGCTGTGAAAGCCTCTTCCCGAGCACAGACGTCACTCCCGCAGCAGACAAAACAGGCGTATGCTACAGGAGCTAGAACAATTGAATAGCCAAATATATATTTAGACTACCCAACTTCATAAATGACATGAGATAATTCCTGTGCGATAATCATACTTTAAATGTTGTAATGTATGTATCAACAATAATCATGACTAAGTACTTGAAAAAAAATGTAAGTGAGGTGTTATTCACCTTTAGCGCTTCTCGATTTCTGTATCTGCTACCCACGAATTAAATTGAGACGGGAAACCCCACCATTTCACAAAAGACCGACCATTTCTTCGTTTGAGAACTTTCTCCACCAAATATGTGTCCGGATACATCGTAGACTGGATCTCTTCAGCATAGAAGCCACCACGAATAGGCTTGTGGTCCAAGTCTTCGAGGTAGTAGGTCCTGGGTTCCGATTCACGAACGTGTGTCACACGGAAAAGTTCAGAACTCCAATTCGCCGTGAAACCTTTCTCAAAGACACCTTTCTGCTTGGAGATTCTCACAATGTCACCAACATTAGCTTTATGCTTGCGTGTATCTTTCTTCTTCGTGTTGGTGAATACAGCCCCAAGTAGACGATCATCCTTTACATCTTTAGGCTTCATTTTCGTGGTAGAATGCACTGTGGAATTATATTCACTTATAAGTTTCGACAAAAGATCCAACCAAAAACAACTCAAAGTCTTTTACAAACATAATATTTATTACTCAATTTCTATCCTACTACAGAATCACTTGCGAAAGCCAGCAATCTTATAAACATTTAGCCCTGCATAGACGTGCAACAACTACTTCTTAGCTCCAAATGGCTCCAAATGCTCCAAACGGCCTTCAAATGCTCCAACAGCTCCAAAAAAAGGCTCCAAATACTTGACAGCTCCAAATGGCTCCAAATGCTCCAAACGGCTCCAAATGCTCCAAATGCCTCCAAATGGCTCCAAATGCTCCAAACGCTCCAAATGTCTCCAAAAGGCTCCAAATGCTTCAAAAGACTCCAAATGCTCCAAATGGCTCCAACAGCTCCAAAAGGCTCCAAATGCTTGACAGCTCCAAATGCTCCAAATGGCTCCAAATGCTCCAAATGGCTCCAACAGCTCCAAAAGGCTCCAAATGCTTCAAAAGGCTCCATCTTCAATTGGTTCCAACTGATTCCAATTACTTTTCTTATCGAACTTGGCATGATTACTAACATGTCTTTATTAGTATACATTTTGACTGGCAGTGGTAACGTATTTTGCACCTTTAAGTTATAAGTTTTATTTAGAAATCATATTTCGATAAATGGTAGATACCATTTGGAAAGAAAATATATTAATTTATCTTTAAGTTTATACACATACATTTAATTTAAGCCATTATTGTATGTAGCCAGCTTCCCTCAGTTCTTTGAGTATGAAGGATATTTCTTTAATGTTCGAATAGTTTCCTGCACAAAGCGATCCATGTAGTAGTCGTAGCCTGTCAACCAATATGTTAGGATCTCCCCATGAGGTATAATCAAACTCTTCTGCTGCGTTCATCATCCTTGCATGTTTATAATAAATATTATCTCTGGTGTCTATCGTTTTAACACCAACCTCAAGGTCACTTTCGTCATCGTGCCAGAAATTATCACAAGCTTGATCAGGATAATTTATTTTATTACGACGTTTCCATCGTTTTGGTCTCAAACCACCATCACAGTCTTCACTCTTGCATGCTTTTGGTGCTTCAGCACAATACTCAATCATGTCAGCCTTAGATGTGTCATGATTGAGTATTGTGCTGAAGCACCAAAAGCATGCAAGAGTGAAGACTGTGATGGTGGTTTGAGACCAAAACGATGGAAACGTCGTAATAAAATAAATTATCCTGATCAAGCTTGTGATAATTTCTGGCACGATGACGAAAGTGACCTTGAGGTTGGTGTTAAAACGATAGACACCAGAGATAATATTTATTATAAACATGCAAGGATGATGAACGCAGCAGAAGAGTTTGATTATACCTCATGGGGAGATCCTAACATATTGGTTGACAGGCTACGACTACTACATGGATCGCTTTGTGCAGGAAACTATTCGAACATTAAAGAAATATCCTTCATACTCAAAGAACTGAGGGAAGCTGGCTACATACAATAATGGCTTAAATTAAATGTATGTGTATAAACTTAAAGATAAATTAATATATTTTCTTTCCAAATGGTATCTACCATTTATCGAAATATGATTTCTAAATAAAACTTATAACTTAAAGGTGCAAAATACGTTACCACTGCCAGTCAAAATGTATACTAATAAAGACAATGTTAGTAATCATGCCAAGTTCGATAAGAAAAGTAATTGGAATCAGTTGGAACCAATTGAAGATGGAGCCTTTTGAAGCATTTGGAGCCTTTTGGAGCTGTTGGAGCCATTTGGAGCATTTGGAGCCATTTGGAGAATTTGGAGCTGTCAAGCATTTGGAGCCTTTTGGAGCTGTTGGAGCCATTTGGAGCATTTGGAGCCATTTGGAGCTGTGTTAAGCATTTGGAGCCTTTTTTTGGAGCTGTTGGAGCATTTGGAGTCTTTTGAAGCATTTGGAGCCTTTTGGAGACATTTGGAGCGTTTGGAGCATTTGGAGCCATTTGGAGGCATTTGGAGCATTTGGAGCCGTTTGGAGCATTTGGAGCCATTTGGAGCTGTCAAGCATTTGGAGCCTTTTTTTGGAGCTGTTGGAGCATTTGAAGGCCGTTTGGAGCATTTGGAGCCATTTGGAGCTAAGAAGTAGTTGTTGCACGTCTATGCAGGGCTAAATGTTTATAAGATTGCTGGCTTTCGCAAGTGATTCTGTAGTAGGATAGTAATTGAGTAATAAATATTATGTTTGTAAAAGACTTTGAGTTGTTTTTGGTTGGATCTTTTGTCGAAACTTATAAGTGAATATAATTCCACAGTGCATTCTACCACGAAAATGAAGCCTAAAGATGTAAAGGATGATCGTCTACTTGGGGCTGTATTCACCAACACGAAGAAGAAAGATACACGCAAGCATAAAGCTAATGTTGGTGACATTGTGAGAATCTCCAAGCAGAAAGGTGTCTTTGAGAAAGGTTTCACGGCGAATTGGAGTTCTGAACTTTTCCGTGTGACACACGTTCGTGAATCGGAACCCAGGACCTACTACCTCGAAGACTTGGACCACAAGCCTATTCGTGGTGGCTTCTATGCTGAAGAGATCCAGTCTACGATGTATCCGGACACATATTTGGTGGAGAAAGTTCTCAAACGAAGAAATGGTCGGTCTTTTGTGAAATGGTGGGGTTTCCCGTCTCAATTTAATTCGTGGGTAGCAGATACAGAAATCGAGAAGCGCTAAAGGTGAATAACACCTCACTTACATTTTTTTTCAAGTACTTAGTCATGATTATTGTTTATACATACATTACAACATTTAAAGTATGATTATCGCACAGTAATTATCTCATGTCATTTATGAAGTTGGGTAGTCTAAATATATATTTGGCTATTCAATTGTTCTAGCTCCTGTAGCATACGCCTGTTTTGTCTGCTGCGGGAGTGACGTCTGTGCTCGGGAAGAGGCTTTCACAGCAGCGCGTGTTCGGGCAGGAGGAAACACGCAGAGCCACTCAGGGTGTTTGTGCCGTCAACCATAGGCTACGTCATGTTTTTGGAATGTGTTGTGCAGGTTATTTCGAGCGAGTTCTGGGGCCTCACAGCATCGCTCCGCTAACGTGGTAGTCTGCTTCTAACCACGCTCTCATCATCATGGCTTCCACCAGTGTTTACGCGGAGAGTGTTTGCGATTGTAATTTAAACAGTGTTACGATGGACGATGTTCGGGAATTTGTAATGGATGTAGTACGTCGCTACATAGGTATGGACTTTAATGATATACATTACCACCTTACATCCTCCACCCTCAACATTCTCACTGAGTTCCCTGAGGAAGAGATATTTATTACCTATTTATATCATGCTGTTATGACCTGCATCGAGGCCGCAAAGGAAGCGCAAGAGGTGAACGAAGATGTGGATGAAGGAACGGATAGTGGCTTGGGGGATAGTGATGAAGACGAATTGTAAATTTGTGTGTACTACGACACCAAAGGTTGTTACAACCAGTCTGACATTCAGCATCCTAGAGACAACATCAGCACTGCAGCCTTGCAGTCATACCTGTAGAACTAGCATCAGCCTTGCAGAGCTAGCACAGCTTCACACATCAGTTATCGTGAGTACTGGCAAAAAAAATGTCATTATTTCTCTGCAACATTCAGTGCCTCACATCACAAAAGGGGTATGTGGTTAAGCAACTTGCAGCAATGTTCATCGAGGACGGTGATGTATTGAGGACCTATGAATACATATTCAAACCACCATGTGACTGGTCCGAACTAGACAGGCTGTCGCAAAGCGAGAATCGTAAACTGACTTATGAAGTGCATGGACTCTCGTGGAACGAAGGTGAAGTGAGCTTTGACCAAATCTCATCAGTGTTATGTGACATCGTCAACCCTGAAGAAGGAGATGTAGTATACGTCCTAGGAGACAAACAGAAAAGTATCTTTAGTGAACTGTGCAGTGCCAACATTGTTGATTTACATAATGAAAGAAACTGTCCTAGCTTCAACAAACTTTTAAAGACTTATGGAAACCGCCTGGATAAATGTATAAAACTGTATGGCAAATTCCATTGCGCCCATTGTAATGTTCAGCTACTTAAATTCTGGCTATTCGACCACCCATACTACTATGTATAATTGGGTCTCGAGTTAATGTTGCCTTTGTCACTATGATGTGTAGTGTGTGAATATTAAGTGATTTTATTACTCGTTATTTACTTCTTTTAAATCATCGATTGTTCTTACCCCTTGCTGTTTGTAATAAGATTTAAATAAATCTGTGTTTAACAATAACGTTGTTTGCTTTAATATCAAAACATTTAATTGCCGATATTATTGAATTGTAACTATAAGTTATTAGTCTCCTCAGCTAGAGTGATTGCTTTAATACATAAATTCTAACACTACCTTCGAGATGTCTTCCGCCACTACGAGAAGAAGAGAGAGTCTCTACACAACACCAATATTTTATAAATACTCTATCATATTTAATAAACATACATTATTAATTAATAATAATATGGCTACAGGTTCCAAACTTATCTCGACTGGTTACACATTGCATAACACTTGGCGCCATCCGGCAGTAACTTTAAGAATTAAAGATGGCGACGGTGGCGCACTCCGGCAGTAACTTTAAGAATTAAAGATGGCGACGGTGGCACACTCTGGTAGCAACACTAGGAACTAAAGATGGCGATGGTGGCGTCATCTGGTATCGATTGTATGAACTAAAATATGGTGACGGTGGCGCCATCTACCAGCCAACTTGAGAACCAAGATGGCGGCGCTTCTGGCAACTAATTTTTGAATTTGGCGCGCGATACTAGCGACATCTACCAGCCAACTTGAGAACCAAGATGGCGGCGCCTCTGGCAACTAATTTTTGAATTTGGCGCGCGATACTAGCGACATCTACCAGCCAACTTGAGGACCAAGATGGCGGCATGCGACACCTGCCAGCCAACTTGAGAACCAAGATGGCGGCGCCTCTGGCAACTAATTTTTGAATTTGGCGCCATCTGGTAGTCTGTGCTGGAATTAAAGATGGCGATGGTATAATAATAATTTGAATTTCATGCATTTGGGAAGGCAAAGACACCCTCCCCCCTTTTATCATAAAACTTGACGTCAGTACGTGGCATATATAGATTATTTATTCCACCATATCCCAATTGGTCTCGTGGTCTAGTGGTCAAGGTGTCCGCCTCGTAACCACGACATCCTGGACGTTTTCACGTCCCATGGATCGAATCCCAGCCTCGGCACTGAAATTATTTTAGTTAAAGAAAAAAAATAAAATAATCCCTGCTGCTATCTGGTGGCGACCAACAGAACTATATGACGTCGCAAGATGGCTGCCTCCAGCAGACGAAACAAGATGGCGGCCACCAGCAGACGAAAACAAGATGGCGGCCACCAGCAGACGAAAACAAGATGGCGGTTGATGTTTACATCGAATTTCAAAGTTCGAAAAAAAAATTCAAATCCAAGATGGCGTCCGTGACACAAAGTGCAACGGTGACGTCACGATTCGAAGTTGGTGGAAATTTCTAGAAATACAAAATGGCGGATGGATTAGCATGGATTGGCATGGATTAGCATACAGATTAGCATACAGATTAGCATAGATTAGCATACGGATTGGCATAGATTAGCATACGGATTAGCATAGATTAGCATATGGATTGGCATAGATTGGCATAGATTAGCGTAGATTGGCATAGATTGGCATAGATTAGCATAGATTAGCAAGGTCAAAGGTCAAGGTCAAAGGTCATGATGACGTCATCCAAGATGGCCGCCGATGACGTCATCCAAGATGGCGGGCTCCTGGCTCCTCCGCCTGTGCTTGAACCCCCTATTTCCAACTACTGCTGTGGCAAGTGAAAAAAAAAATTCGTAAAAGTACATATACAAAAAGGTTTAGTAATTTAAAATTTTTGTCGTGTTATTTTGAAATCTGGTACAGTTTTAAATAGTGTCACAGTTATCATACACATACATATGTATACCTGTTATTACAATAACTAACGTGTTAAATTACACATTTGTATGTATAGATAAAATTACACCCACAACAAGTGTTGAATTAATGAGTGTCCTATATTTTTTTCGTCAGTACTCTGTACTTGTGAGCAAACATATACCTATAATTGTAAAAGCGCGAATTATTTGTCAGAGTAAATATAAAAATAACAAATAATTGCAAAAAATATATATATCTATATTTGTGCCGACAAATCCCCATTTAATTTGCTTTAGGTTATGAAAATAGTATTAACGTTACACAATGATGTATTGGTGGGCGCGATGGACGAGATATTTAGACGCCAGCCAAGCAATCATAAAGTTGTGGGTCCGATACTTCTCTAAGCCACTTAGAAATAAGGACATTCGCTTTATGTATCTGTGACCCTCAGCGCATAACTCTAACTCGCTCTGACCCAGCTTATTCATTTACTTATGATACGATGCTGCAAACCTTTTGGCGATTAGTACGGACAGGCCTTTTTTCGCGATATAAAAAAAATTCTGCGAACTTTTGTTAAGACAACGGTTTCCTCCTTGTGACAGGCGGCCGTCTGCGAGAGAAGCCATTGCCTTATTTGGCCTTATACGGCATTCGTGCGCTGACACGTGTCTCAGAAAAAAAAAGGTCATCCAATCGCGAAATACAAACGGTGCTACAGAACCATCCTCGAAATATTTTTGCAATCCTTTAAATGTTCCAAAAATATTTTTTACTTCCGTGTCACTTTTATTACTATCTATATTTCAGCACTGGACGTCAAACACATATACACGGTTTATTACCGCTCTTAGACAAATAAAAAAATATTATAGCTCTATCAGTGTTAAAATCTTGAAGACAAACGAGAAGAAATAATTATGTGATCGTGCATCTCTGGCATCAAACTCTAATTACGTCGGAGACATTAAACTCTTTTTGGGAGCTTACGAAAGATTATAGACGGAACCCTTAGCCTGGGAAACTGGCATTCTTAAATTGCCGACCTAGTTACTAAAACTAATGGTAAATTGATTACCGCGGGCTGTTGCGTAATCGATGCAGTTTGAAGGTCGTAAATTAAAACATCGCCCACGAACATTTTAATTACTGCAGTATCCTTGCAAAATGTTTTTAATGCAATTTGTGGTCGTCGGTTGATTATAAGAACAGAATGCTAACGTCGTTGTTACAACATAAATCTAACTGCAATTTTTTTTAATACCTTGCCATTTATGGACCAATTTCCAAACCGCTTGCAAAGAAAATAATCAGTGTTCAAGTTTCCTGGACTGTAGAAATTAAACTAGTAATTTTTCCAAATTTTATCATTTTTTTTTACAATAAACAAAACGGACGGTGATGCAGAAAATATCTGCGCTGGTTTTATTTCATACGTCTAACCACAATCTTATTATACCTGTATATTTTTAAAACCTGCTTTAAATTTCACTGCAGTGAAAACTGGAAACTTTACGAGACATCAGAATTACGTTTTAGCCAGACAGCATGTTAAGGTTATTGGAAATAAGTAGCTATCAATCTTGTGAAACACAAATAAGTGACACGAGACAAAAGAATGTCGCTTGTTTATTTTCGTAACCTGTTACACGATTCGCAACTTTCCCCCCCGCCCCCGGACACAATAGTTATTCTGTTGAATCACTTGCTACTTCTCACTTCTGTGATTGATGTCCTAGTGTAGATAAGTGTGAAGACTTATCGTTACCTGTACACAGTAAACATGACTGACAACTTTATTATTTGTAACGTATCAGTAGGGACCGAAAAAATTCGCGGTTTCGATGGCCTTCAGGATAGACTGCACATTCCCCTGTACACTCGGGCAAATAACGCAAGTTCATTGGCAGCTGACTTGTAAGTCGTCTCTGCTGGTTTGTCTGTGATTCGATCCTTCTTTGGTTGAGGGTTTATAATTGGTTGAGATTCGTCCAGATGAACAGTAAGCCAATAGCAAAATCATCTAAAAGGTTTAAGTATTTGAATTCTAGCCTATCGCCGAATGAATCCGCGAAGTTTTCCGGTCTCTACGTATCAGTGTATCACCCACTAATAATATAAATATATTAGCATGCTCTAGTAATTTTAAATTTTTTACGCTCGTATGTGCTGTTTAAGAAATATTTCCAGCTAGCAACATACCTACGTTGAGTAGTTTCTTTTTTTGTCTCCAACCCGCTAGCTGAAGTTCTATTTCGTAAAGAACTAATTTTTTTTAAAAAATTCCGCATTAATGCGCTGTTTCAAATATTCAAAATAACACAAAGTTTAAAAAAAAAATATTCTTGTATACATATTGAATTAATGCCACAACTTTTCACAAAAGAAAATAATAATAATAATTAGTCAAATATAATTTATGTTCGAATAATTCAAGTGCGTTACTAAACTAATGACTAGGGACCGGAAAAATTCGCGGTTTCGATGGCCTTCATGATAGACTACACATTACACTGTACACTTGGGCAAATAACGCAAGTTCATTGGCTGCTGACTTGTAAGTCGTCTCAGCTGGTTTGTCTGTGATTCGATCCTTCTTTGGTTGAGAGTTTTTAATTGGTTGAGATTCGTCCAGATGAACAGTAATCCTATAGCAAAATCATCTAAGAGGTATATGTATTTGAACTCTAGCCTATCGCCGATTTAATCTGCGAATTTTTCCGGTCCCTACTAATGACGTCACAACGTTGAGGAGCTGTAAGGGCGAGAGAGGACACGCGGACAAGTTGCAGAGTCGACCTTAAAGGCCACTCTCCGCTAACTGGGGCGGCTTCTCTTTGAGGAATCTCCCTTTCCACTTCTCCCGCGAGAGATAAAGAGGAAGAGAAAGTAGAGGGATGTGTACCGACTACAGGGAACTATCTGCCCCATCCCCTGGGAACAGAGAGGAGGGGGGGAAGGATGAAGTAGGTGAGAGACAAACAGACGCCAGAAAGGAAGAGTCCCCCAGCTATGTGTACCCACGCCATGATTACTTTTTACTTATTCTTTTTAATCTGAGCGCCAGCCCGAACCCTCGTATAGTGAAGGAGGGAGGCGCAGGGGGTGGTCGGGTTTCTCCCTTTGTGACGAGAAGATGAACATCCCCCGGGGAGAGAGAGTAAGCCCTTGTTGTCTCTCCCGGAAGGGCGCTCAGTGCCGTCAAGAGGCAGCAGTCTCCGGCCCCAAGTCGCCCTTAACGCCCTCAGAACTAGAACACTTAGCGCTGGACAAACACGTCCCGGGCCGGCGACTTCGCCTTATCGAACTTCTTCCAACGGGAGAACGGAAAAGAGCCAGAGACGTGAAAAAATCTAACCTAAACAACGAGCAAATTAACGAGTTCTCACGTTGTTCCATATCGCAGATAAACCTGTGATACCAAACTCGGACACGAAATTTAACTTTAAATTTTTTTTTGACGTGACAAACGAGTAGTAAATCGATGAACGCCGGCTGCACGCACGAAAAAGTGTTCCCTTACGCACATTTTCCAGTTACACTGTGTCCCGTTACGCTCATTGTACGCTTGCGCCGCATCTATCTCTCTTCCATTCGATTGGAACAACCATCGAATTGACTTTTTCGAGGCGCATTAAACTTTAAACACACCCATTCGTTTCCTACTTTTCCTATCATCGTCCTGTCCTTAACAGAATAACACAGATTGGAAGAAGTTAAATAGCAAACATGTATAAAAGTTATAGTTAAAATAATCTCTTCGTTAAAGTAATAAACATATTTGAATTAATGAGTGCAAATAAAAGTAAATTTATCAATTAAATTGTAGATTTCATTTCACTCCTTCTTTGTATCCATACAAAATAGTGATAATTCAATAAAAATGATTCAATTTTATTCATAAAAGTATGCAATCATTTCATCAATGTTTTGTTATGACGTTGTCACGTAAACTATCGTCCGAAAACCAACTGTACAGAAAACCAATTTTTAAAAAAATGGGCGCAGAGCATCATAAATATAACGATAAGTAAAATATTCGATTTTCAAGTCACAAAATTTCTTAACGCCAATCACACACTTTCTGCACTCGCCGCTAGAATTCGCTGCCTGAATCGTGAAAGTTGATTTCCACAATCACGCGCATATAGCAGAACGAAACAACGGGAAATTTTAAACTATTAGAAACGACTCCGGTTTAAGCTAAAAAAAAAAAAAAAAAAAAAAAAAAAAAAAAAAAAAAAAAAAAAAATCCCAAACACCGGCTATGGACCTTATTTTCAACAAAGAATTTCATTGAAATACTGCCCATCTTGTACAAATTCATTAAAAAGTTAATACGTACGATTAAAGTTTTCCTTTGGCTTTGCGAACTTTGGTTAGCGCAATCCGCCACTGATGGCAGCACCGAGACTTCCGTCACATTCGCGAAATTACTCCTACCTAATGCCGTATACCGAGAAACAAGATGTCACACATAAAAAAAAGAGACTGTGTAAGCAAGCTTGCTGGCTGACTGTACTTAAATCCTAAGTGGCTGGTAATGATTAGAGACCGGAAAAATTCGCGGATTCCTTTCGAGACAGGCTGGAATCCAAACTCGTTTAGCTTAATGCTGCGTCAGTGATTGGACCGCAATTTACCTGAAGGACTCTGAGCCAATGGCAAACACTCAACAAAAGAAGTATCGAATCATAAGAATCGCAGTAAACAGGTGTCCCGAGTCGGTAGCCAATGACCAGGTGATAGTTGCCCGAGTACATAGGGAATCGTGGAGTCTATCCTAGTGGTCATTGAAACCGCGAATTGTTCCAGTCCCTAGTAATGATACTGAGCAGTTTTTCAGGTAAATTTTGCTGCCAAAATATCTCAAGGCTATGATATTTGACATGCAATTTACTAGGAGCTTGGTACGAATTCTGTTCCACCGCTCTTGATTTTTTTTGTTTTTGTTTTTAATGGTTCCCCAAACTGTTGCTAGGACGATGTCTCACCAACGACCATTAGCGAGCCAGCCCTTCAAAGCCCTTAATGTATATTTGATGTATCTATTTATTAACACATTATACTCAAACTAAAGACCGGAAATAATATTCGCGGAATCATTCCTCGATCAACAACATTTCAAACTCGTTCACATACATTCTGCTTCAGCGATTGAATGAAAATTGATCTGAAGGACTCTGAGCCAATAGAAATCCCTCCACAAAGAAGTATCAAATCACAAGCATCCCAGTTAACAGGTGTCACCAGTCAGTAGCCAATGAGCAGGTGTAATTTTCCCGAATACATAGAGGATCATGGAGTCTATCCCAAAGATCATTGAAACCGAGAATTTTTCCGGTCTGTACTCATACCTCACATTCAACGAGCTGTATGTATTGTTAGAGACCGGAAAAATTCGCGAATTCATTTCGCGACAGGCTAAAATACAAATAGTTATACCTCAGTGCTGCCTCTGCTATTGACTCGCAACTCACCTGGATGACTCTGGGCCAATTAGAAACACCAAACCAAAGCATTATCGAATCACAGGCTGCTACGTTGGGACGTCTCACAAGGCAGCAGCCAATGAGTGGGTGGCATTTGACCGAGTGTACGTAGAACTATGGAGTTCATCCTACAGAGCATTGAACCCGCGAATGTTTCCGGTCCCTAAGTACTGTTAGGGACCGGAAAAATTCGCGGGTTCAATGACCTGTAGGATGAACTCCATAGTTCTACGTACACTCGGTCAAATGCCACCCACTCATTGGCTAATGTCTTGTGAGACGTTCCAGCGTAGCAGCCTGTGATTCGATAAAGCTTTGGTTGGGTCTTTCTCATGGGTCCAGAGTCATCCAGATGAGTTGTGAGCCAATAGCAGAGGCAGCACTGAGGTATAACGATTTGTATTTTACCCTATCGCGAAATGAATTCGCGAATTTTTCCGGTCTCTAAGTATTGTACAAAAAGTTTTTTTTACATCATTTTTATTTCATTGGTGTCTTGTGGGGTTTATTTTTTACGTCAAAATACAAATGCTTGCATTATTATTACGTAATGGGAAGAGAGAAATTTCGAAACTCGCAATTTTAACGCCTTATAACAAGCCCGTGTAGGTACAGTTAAAACTAGGGACCGGAAAAATTCGCGGTTTCGATGGCCTTCAGGATAGACGGCACATTCCCCTGTACACTCGGGCAAATAACGCAAGTTCATTGGCTGCCGACTTGTAAGTCGTCTCATCTGGTTTGTCTGTGATTCGATCCTTTTTTTGGTCGAGAGTTGTTAATTGGTTGAGATTCGTCCAGATGAACAGTAAGCCAATGGCAAAATCATCTAAAAGGTATATGTATTTAAATTACAGCTAGAGACCGGAAAAATTCGCGGATTCATTTCACGATATGATAGAATCCAAACAACTGTACCTTTAATTGCTTCTCTGATTGGCTCACAGTTTATCTGAAGGACTTTGAGCCAATGAAAAACCTTCAACCAAAAAAGTATCGAATCGCAAGCGTCCCAGTTGACAGGAGACACGAGTCAGTAGCCAATGAGCAGGTGGCATTTGCCCGAGTATGTAGGGGATGGTGGAGTCTATCCTGGAGGTAATCCAAAGTGGGAATTTTTCCAGTCTCTAATTATATTTTTGCAAATACGAAATACGTTTTTCGAGATAACACCAAATTATTTCTTAATACAATTGCAGCAAAATTTTATAATTTAATTGGTGTTAATTGAAGCATATTTTTTTAAATCATGGAAAATAAATAATAAAAATATTCGAAGATTTGATTTGATTTTGTTGCATCATGCTTATTTATGTGCGCAGTTAATACTGTAAAGCTAATCAGGGAACCGTTTACAAATAACTTCAATCATGGGAGGTACTGGGACAACACAAAGCATAAATGCTCGGGCAAGAATCCGATCACAGTATTACCGCTAACACTATTTTGTAGTGTTGCGGTTGTTTTCGTGTGAACTTACAAAAGTATAAATAATATATGTAAGTAGTATACATAAATATTTCTGTTCCATTTATAAAAAAAAATAGCGTGTGGCATCAGAAAAAAACGCCTTATTTTCAAATCTGTTTTAATGGACTAAGACTTTATTCTGTAAATTATTTTTGAGCTCAATAGTTTTTGTAGGATTTTCTTTCTTCATCGTCACAGAGAGCGAACGAAAGACAAAATGGAAGAGAACGACCCTTACAAGATTGACTAATAAACTTTAACGACAGCAATAAAAGAAGCTTTCCTTTGTATTCAAGTTCCAACACAAATTGTAACAAATGGAAGCGTTCATTAAGTGATTGCAGTTCCCAAAGAGAATCGGATAATTTCGTTCCTCTTTCTGCTCTAGAAACTCCTTACCTCTTCGTTGATTATTTGCCTCGATTTACCTGTTCAAACCACTACGGCGATGTCTGCTAACAAGGAAGTTGCGAGTTCATTATTTCTGAGAGTAAATACAATTTATAAAGATAAGACGTAGAACCCAAAAGCCCTTGATTAACTTAAAGCCTTTTTCCCTCATTTTCGTTAAAGTACCTATGCTAAGAAATGATTTTGCGGCGATTAATATTCATTATTAAATAACTTTAAAACCTTATTTTTAGTGAAAATAATAAACTTCTGTGAATGAACTCATCGAAATTGATACTGAGAGCATTTTCAAATTATTTACAACTTTTTAAAATTATTACAAAAGACCGTTCCCAATTCTCTATTCGGAGTAAGTTTTAATTCCTAACAGTTCAAGAAACTATATATTCATGTTTTATTTTTGGCACTTGCTAAATCTTTCTCTCTGTACAAAACTTCAGCTAAGTTTACGTGCTAAACCCTCGTATCTGTGTTTTCCCTCTGGACATAATCTGGCAAAACCGCTTTTTTTTTGCTTATTTTTAGCTCGGTTTTTTTTTTTTTTTTTTTTTTTGCCATGGCACGTAAAATTAATTTTTACTGACATCGCAACTCATAAATAAGAGAAAGGACTTCTCTTTTTTTTCTTCGTGAAAAGATTTTGAGAGTAGTTGAGTGTTTGAACACCGTAGCATCGCGTGTGTTCCGTGATTGGCCGAGTTCCTCTAGCGGACACGCCCACTGTCAGCACACGAACGAATATATATAAGGAATTGTTTGGGGGGGGGGGGGAACTTCTTTTATAGCTTTCATGAACTTTAAGTCATTTTTTTGTTATGTCAATGCCAGCATGATTATCGTTCGTATGTGGCCTTCGTCTTCAGACATTTTTTTTTAGTTAATGATTCATTAAATCAATAAAAAATAGGTTTTCCTAAAATCCTGAAAAAATTAAGGTTTATATTGTTTGGGGAAATTCTAATTTTTAATGATTCAAATGAATGATATACCAAAAATAAAGAGTGGTTAATTCATGCTTTAAGCACCTACATGCTAAGACGAACGTATAAATTTGTTCTTAAGTTCATAAATAAAACATTAAATATGGACTTCTTTGGAAGAATAAAAATTTTTTACGAACAATAAAATAAGATATAGGTATTATGAATTCATACTATAAATTAAATATGTGCGAAAACATGAAATATTTGAAGCAAAATGATTCAGTAAACCATCCCATTAAGCGCAAGCCTCTCATTTTCCAACGACTTCATCCGCCATTTCCATCTTTACAGCACAGCTTCAGATAGCTGCAGCCTCTACCACCTTCCGTGAAGGGATAACGTTACCGTAAAGGGTGGGGGGAGGGGGGTGGTATGCAAAGGAAAGTGTCGCGGCGTCCTTTTTAGAGATTTATTAGAAGAGGAAAAAAAAAACGTCCCATCGCGCGATTTATAGTCTACAGATTCCTATTTCCAACTCGCCGAAATATATCACTCCGCGGATGGTAATGCCGGCTATTCTTCGTATTTCCACCCCCCACCCCCCTCCTTTCCCCATCCGATATCAGCGGCCGGAGAAGTGATTTCGTGCTCCTTTTCATTTTAATGCGCTTATCGTCCTTGGAAGAAGTGTTTCCCCCCTTTCTTTTTTTTTTTAAATGAAATCTGTGCGCTCTGTTGGTGATTCAGGGAACTACGTAGCTGGGGCGCGGACCAACATCTCTGCTAGTTCAGAAACTACTGGCGTGTGAAATGCTAAATAGGGGAGAAAAATTATTTACTGAAGACAAAAATAGTGTTCCCACATCTACCACAGCTAGGGACACCTGTGTTTCGCGAATACATTTCGTGTCAAGGTATTTCACCAAATACTGTAGCTTTTCTCCCGTGGTTATTGGCTGAGGTCGGTGAGAGGTGTCGTCCCGCTCTTGACGGGGCCAATGAGAATGTGGTCACCGTACTGCTGCACCCTCACAATTTGCCATGACTCTTAGAAAAAGCTACAGTGTTTTGTGAAATACCTTGACATGAAATGTATTCGCGAAATACAGGTGTCCCTAAACATAGCATTGGGCACGCGCTGAGATCTACTAGCTATTTGAGGAAAAAATTGGCATGCTGTCTAAAGTAAAAAATTTCCAAAAATACACATACTTTTCAGTTTAAAAAAATACATATACTTTAATGTTCAAAAGCATTTTCTACAATTTTTGTTTTAAGTTTTTGAAAACTGATATTTATTTTAATGTGGTTTTGCGCCTGAAAATGGATTTTGCTAAAAATAAAAACTTTATCTATGACGAAAAAAAGTCTCTTTCAGTTTTATGACTCTGCTTTATTCGTTACTCCCCCCTCTACCTTTCCCCGTCGAGTGCCCTACTCCTGAGTACTGTACCTTTCGTTTATCATCACGCTCTCATTTCGGCTTACCTTACCGCAAGTGAAGATGTTTCACTTTAAAAAAAAACAACATAAAATCTTAACCCTTTGAGGCACACAGAAATATACTTATTAAAAATAAATTAGAATCTATTGTGTAACTTTTAGCAGACGTGGCGGAAGGATAAATTAAAGCAGCCAATGTTGATCGTTCTTGTTAGGATCGCCAGATAGCAGCACAAGGCTTACTCACGCGAGGTATTTTGGCAATACCACTGAAACATTGCGAATAGTAACATTTTTTCAAAGTGGTATCATAGAAATACCACTACAAAACAAAGGGTTAAGTAGCTGGTTAAAATACAGTGCAAAACTTAAAAAGATACCGTTAGTTTATAAGAGAATCAGCGAGGCCTTTAAAGAATTTAAGATTGTAAACTTAAATCACGAAAAATATTCTGCAAAAAAAACTGAAACTATTTGTACAAATTTTAAATGTGCTACGGCAATACCTGTTTGTATTATTTAAAGTGATCTAATATTCAAACGTAACTAGCAGCAAGAAAAAAAAAAAAAAAAAAAAAAAAAAAAAAAAAGCTTATCCAGTAAGCTGGGAGATAACAAAGAAGGATCAAACTTTCAAGCTCGTTCGTCAGCTTTTCGTTCTACGGGCGGTTGACGCGCGCAGCTTTTCACGTAGCTCTAATCCACGTGTCAAGAGAGTATTTAGCTACGCCGTGCTTCACTCGCACGCTAATGCCAACAACCCGCGTCAACTTTTCCCGTTCCACCATGGGGAATTTCATTATTGTCGTTTATTCTCTCTCTCTCTCTCTCTCTCTCTCTCTCTCTTCATCATTGTCTCTTATCCAACAGGTAGACAAAGTCAGTATCTACCAACCGATCAGGGGCGTGAAAGTAGGCCTACGTACAAGCTGACGGGTCATAAAAAAAATGTCACGTTGATTGCGTCACTTAAAATACTTTTGAAGACAAACTTTTGACGTGATAACGTCTTACAAAATCGATGAACGCCTTGCTGCACGCACGAAAAAGCATGACTCATTGTCACATTCCGCCTGAGCCGAGTGTGCAAAGAACCGGCCAACCACCGTGCGAGAAAATCTTCTATAATATCAAACAGCTTAAGGCCGGGCTTTTTCAATGCAACAATTTTAAAAAATTTGATTTATTTGTCCAATTTCGTCATTTCAAATTATCAATTTATTGACATTGATTTGATTTCAGTTTATTTCTATAAATAATATTCTTCGTGATTATATTTAAACAAATTATTTAAATTAAATTTTCAAAAACTGTAAGTAATATTTGAAAATTAAAAAGCATGCAATTTTTCATCAATGTTTTCTTATGACATTATCACGTAAAATTATCGTCCGTAAACCGACTTTACAGACAAACCCCCCCCCCTTTTTTTTTTTACAGTCGGTAGAGTTACAACAGAACCGCAGGGTAGCGGAAGTGAGAATAAAACGGAGTTAAACCGTGTTAACATATGTAACGCATTTAACGAATAATGCTTTCGGCGCGGGATTTAAAAAAAACGTTTCGGGAGGAGAGGAGAATAACGAACAGAGTAGAGAGTAAGGAAAATGTAAAACTCTTCGCAGGGTTTCGTCGCCATGTTTGTTCCATTTGTGATCATTAATTGTGTACTTAATTGTTTAGTTTAGTAGTTCAAGTGAAATATTTAAAGTTTAAAAAAAAATGAAACTTCCTCACAAGTGGTAACGCAAAGGTTTTTCGCCCCAATCATTTTTAACAATAATTGTGAATCTAATGTGTACTTTATCGTTTAATTTTAACCGTTCAAGCCAATTATTGAATAATTTTAAGGGAAATTTTTTTTTACAGCCGGTTACTACTTACAGATGGCACCAACAGCGCTGCAGTCAGAGCTGATAGTGAGCTGATTTAGAACTACAGAAAAATACATTCGGTTGCAACAACATTTCAGTTGGCGCACGTTTTGACAAGGTTAGAAGCATGGTGGTAAGAAGTGAGGGAGTTGGTGTGTACAATATTTGCAGTGTTAATACTTGAAGTCAAAATGAAAACGACCCCTCATCCCTGTTTTCTATCTGCATGGCAAAAAAAAAAAATTGGTTATAATGAAATGTAACGCTAATTTCTTGTTTGTTTAGCAATATTCACTACATGATGGCATCTTGACGGTTCTTCCTAGAGAGTTATTTTCAATCTGTTAAACAAATTTATAGCATATTAGTAGGGACTGGAAAAATTCGCGGCTTCGATGAGAACTATTTTTGTTCTTTTACCAGAAAAATCCTTCGAAACTCAGTTGCCAACGATATCACTTGTAAAACTATAAGGCAGAGATTTGTATCAAATTACAAATGACAGTCTTGTATTTTGATGTTATTCTGGTGGTCGTCTGCTATATGCCGCCATCTCGTTGTGTAATGTATTTAATATTAACGTTTTAAAAAATATTATAAAAATTGGTTGTCTGTAAAGTCGGTTTACGGACGATAGTTTAACGTGACGTCATAACAAAACATTGATGAAATGATTGCATACTTTTATGAATAAAATTGAATTATTTTTATTGAATTATCACTATTTTGTATGGATACAAAGAAGGAGTGAAATGAAATCTACAATTTAATTGATAAATTTACTTTTATTTGCACTCATTAATTCAAATATGTTTATTACTTTAACGAAGACATTATTTTAACTATAACTTTTATACATGTTTGCTATTTAACTTCTTCCAATCTGTGTTATTCTGTTAAGGATAGGACGATGATAGGAAAAGTGGGAAACGAATGGGAGTGTTTCAAGTTTAATGTGCCTCGTAAAAGTCAAATCAATGGTTGTTCCAATCGAGTGGAAGAGAGATAGATGCGGCGCAAGCGTACAATGAGAGTAACGGGACACAGCGTAACGGGACGATGTGCGTAACGGGACACTTTTTCGTGCGTGCAGCCGGCGTTCATCGATTTATTAGACGTTGTCACGTCAAAAATAATAATTACCTAAGATGTATGGTTTCGAACAGAGAGAATCTGTTCCACACGCTAATGGTTGAGAAGCAGTGACCTTAGCCTATAGGCTAAACGATCATATGAGCAAGTATAGTAATAAATATATATATATTTCAAAGTATGCTATAATACTGGGACGCTATAGTACTAGTTTCGTGCGAAAATCAGGTTTGTCACGTTTGTGCTTTAGGAACGAGATACTACTGCTGCGACCTGTTGTGACTAGCGGGAACTAAGTGTTTACACAGGAGTCTATGTTGTGGCATTACAAGCATTGCTCTTGTAATCTTACAAGTCACACTGTTGTATTTCTACAAGGGATGGTGAAAGTACAAACAAATTGTCAATTTTACAACTTTTATTTAGAGTGCATTCCGAATGAGTGTAGCAAGAGAAAAATAGTTTTAAGTCAATAGAGACTTGGTTTTGATATCACGGAACGCAATTCTTATTCACCAGTGATTGGCGCGTTGTCAGGGTCAACCAAAGAGAGAAAATTTCTAACCTGGCAAAAAAAATCCCTCGGTGGTATGGAAACAACACTTGCGAATTGGTATGGAGAGAGAGAGAGAGAGAGAGAGAGAGAGAGAGAGAGACGCCGGAAATGAAGAGAAAAGTGTTCGCATGGGGTGAAATAATAAATTCACTACGCCGTTCCTTGCATAAGGCGTTGCTTTGTTGCAAAGTTTCCGCTTTTTTTTTTCTTAACGGGCGTCAGCTGTGGGTAGGAACGGTTCAGAATGGTTGCCAACTTACGGCCTGATTACGAAACGACCGTCCTTGGAAGCTGCCGCCAATGTAGGCAAAACGTAAAAAAAATATATATATATATGCGTAGGTACTAACCGATGCTAGATCACAGTCTGAACAAAAGAATCGAACAGAAAAAAAAATTGATAACTGAAATTTCAAGGGTACACAAAACGCAAGCCAGACTCTTGGGCACAGTTTTGTTTTACTTGAACCTGAATCATTTGTTCGTTAGTTTTGTTCAATAAACCGAATACGTGGCTTGACTTCTCAGAAGCACTTGAATTGTTAATGGTTGAGACTACATTAATTTGTTTCGAAACAACTGTAACCCAACTGAAGACTCCGTTAAAAAAAAAAAGTAAACAAAGGACAGGAAATTTTGCGTATTCATTTGGTGTCAGGCTAAAGTTCGCAGTACTATAGACGCAAACGCGTTCTAAATGGCCTTGAAAAATAAGGTAAAAGCTTCTCTTACTAACTGATGCCAATCACAAAACAGATATAGGTACTGGCATTTCAATTTAATAAGCGAACAGATTGTTTCGCGAAAAATCACTGCCTCTATAGATGCATTATTTAATTTAAAAATTACATTAAAGTTAAAGAGTTTGAGATAGCACAAACCAAAAATAAACTTTGATACTGTGACTTGATTATGATTAGGGATTGGAAATATTTTTGTGGTTATAAAGCCCTCTAGGATAGACTCCACGATCCTCTATGTACTCTGGAAAATTACGCCCACTCATTGGCTGCTGACTCGATAGGTACATCGTCTGCTGAGAGTTTTTCATTGGTGCAGAGTCCTTCAGGAAAACCGTGGTCCACTCACTCAAGCAACATGAAGGTTATCGAGTTTTGATTCTAGCCTGTCTCTATAAGGATTTGCGAACTTTTCAGGTATCTAGACACGATTTAAAAACATATGAGTAGAGACCTGCAAAATTCACGGATTCATTTCGTGATATGCTACAATTCAAATAATTATACCTTAGCGCTGCTTCTACCACTGGTTCACTGTTAATCTGGAGCAATGAGGGCCAATCAGAGACCCTCGCTCAAAGAAGTGTCGAATCACAGACACTCGGTCGAGACGACTCACAAGTCAGCAGCCAATGAACAGGTGGTATTTGTCCGAGTGTGTAGAGTGCAGTAGAGTCTATCCTGGAGGTCATTGAACACGCGAATTTTTCCGGTCTCTACATATGAGGTGATCAGTCAACTTTATTTGATGGAGAAAATTAGAAGCCATTTTCAAACAACAATAACCCCTTTCAACATTTTTGTCAAATATAGCTGCAGACGAAAATTTGTCACAGTGTGACAACGGAGCAGTGTTACCAGACGTACCCGAATTCAGGTTCACATACGCTAATATGTGACATTAAACATCCCTGCCTCTTTGAAACAATTCTCGGTTACGATATATTCCTAAGGATCGCAGGAGAACCACAGGATCAATTTGCAGCCAGCAGCAAGTAAACAGTTGGACGGAGACATCAGGATCTGGGATATCTCTAGAGACTGGAAAAATTCGCGCTTTGGATGACCTCTAGGATAGACTCCAAAATCCCCTACACACTCGGGCAAATGCCACCTGCTCATTGGCTAATGACTCGTGACACCTGTCAACTGGGACGCTTGCGATTCGATACTCTTTTGGTTGAAGGTTTTTCATTGGCTCAAATTCCTTCAGACAAACTGTGAGCCAATCAGAGAAGCAATTTAAAGGTACAGTTGTTTGGATTCTATCATATCGTGAAATGAATTCGCGAATTTTTCCGGTCTCTAGATACAACAGAACAGTGTATAATAATAGTGGTTTTAAAGACGACCGCAATAGATAGAGCCACGGAATTTTCGCGCATTCATTTAGTCGCAAGCTAGAATGCAAACCTCCACACTGTCGCACTGTGTTCATGATTGGACCGCAGTTATCTGGACACGCCCCTCTACGACCGTGAGCCAACGATGTCCAGCTAGGAGAGAAGTAAGCGAATCAGGTAGTGCCAAATAACAAGGATAAACATGTTCTCGCTAAGAAATCAACCAATGGGAAAGTAAACATGGGTCGAGCACACCTATAACCTGAATTCTATCCTGAGGCCACAGGAGTCTGCGAAATTTCCGGGACTCTAGCAATAGATTTTGTTTTCATACTTTTTTACGTCTGTACCTGAAATGACAGCCGAACTGAGAACTCCTTGCTCCCGAAAGTGCGAGGTGAGTGAGTGTACGCGAATTGTGTGCGCTGAGGTTGGCAAGACTGCGAGGCAGGCCCCACTTGGGCCGTTGCTTGTCCCCGAGATGGCTGTTCGCCAGGTCGTGAGAGGGGTGTTGGGGGGGGGGGGGGGGGTGGATGCAGCGGTGCTAACTAACTCTCCCGGCTCCGGGGGCTGAATGGGAACTTTCCCCCCTCCCCTTCAACCCTGCGCCGCTGCTGCCCCGACGCGATAGCGACGTCACCAATTAGCGACGGAGCAGGGACACCCCTCCCCACCCATAGTGCGGCCAGTGTAAGTCACCCTGCGCGCAGCAGAGCCCAGCCAGCCGGGGAACAATCACGCCTAACTTCTCCCCAGAAGGTAACCCCTGTCCAGACACCCCCGGAGATTTGGAGGTTTATGATAGGTTCGCAACAGTTCCGCCCCTCCCCTCTACGACCAGTTAACCACCAATGAATAGGTAGAGACAGGGAAAAATTCGCGGATTCATTCGGCGATAAGCTAGAATTCAACTACATATACCTCTTAGATGATTTTTCTATTGGCTTACTGTTCATCTGGACGAATCTCAACCAATTATAAACCCTCAACCGAAGAAGGATCGAATCACAGACAAACCAGGTGAGACGACTTATAAGTCAGCAGCCAATGAACTTGCGTTATTTGCCCGAGTGTACAGGGGAATATGCAGTCTATCCTGAAGGCCATCGGAACCGCGAATTTTTCCGGTCCCTACGAATCACATCCGCCACATACTCAACATATGGTGAGCTACTCGAGTAATAAATCAGCAAATAGGAAAGCAAATGTGGGTAGATTGTCCACAGTACTGTAAACTTCACCCCGTCACCAAATGAATCCGTGAAATATCCCTGGCCTCACTAATCATCGTCTTTAACGACTTCGATGTCGTCCAGACATTAGACCATAGTTCAACAATTGATTAATAAATTCATTCTATCATTCGTTCATCCTATGTGTAGAGACCGGAAAAATTCGCAGTTTCATTTCACGATATGATAGAATCCAAACAACTTTACTTTTATATTACTTCTCTGATTGGCTCACAGTTTATCTGAAGGACTTTGAGACAGTGAAAAACCTTAAACTAAAAAAGTATCGAATCGCAAGCGTCCCAGTTAACAGGTGACACGAGTCAGTAGCCAATGAGCAGGTGGCATTTGCCCGATTATGTAGGGGATGGTGGAGTCTATCCTGGAGGTCATCCAAAGTGTGAATTTTTCCAGTCTCTACCTATATGCAGCAAGTTTTGGTTTAACTGTCGTTATAACATACAGAGCCTGACTTGTGGGGACTGGAAAAATTCGCCGAACCAATCACAGAAGCAACATGAAGGCAAGTATATGTGGATTATAGATAATCGCGAAATGAAACCACGAATAATTTCGGTCTCTACTGATTTGTAATATTTATATTGCAACGGTTATATTTTCATTACTTTAATTTGAGTCAAATAATTATATTCATTGGTATGTACCTACAATGACGGTGAGTAAACAACTTTTTTTTTTTAAATTTGAATCAAGTTCTGTTACCATCTGCTATCACAAAAAAAATTAACTCCATTAAAAATAATATATTTTTTCTTTGTAGGCCAATGACAAAGGTAATTAAATGTTTTATAACTGTGAAAGAAAAGAAAAAACCCAACTTTGTTGATTTTTATCTTAGCGAAATCTAATCCGAGAAAATTAACTCGTGTATAAATATTATAATTTCATCACGAACACCAACAGAGTATAAAAGTTGGCACGAAGTTTTTTTTTTGCCTCCAGTTTACCACTCATTCTGCCATTTACATTTTGGAGTTCGCATTGAGTTTTCCTTCTTGCAGTATTCTCTCGACTTCTTATTTTCAAGTATTTATCTGGTCAGGAAAGAAAATTGGTCTTTGATACGACGGAGATAAAAGTTTCACGTTACAATAATGTTCTGGCCACTTTTAATAAAGATTACACTGTTTTAAAATGCTTTTAGTCTTTCTTTATATACATTTATCTTTCTTTATAAGAAGAGACCGGAAAATATCTTGTATCAATCTCGTGATATGCTAAAATACAAATAATTATACATTTGCGCTGGTTCTGCTGTTGGTTCACTGTTAATCTAAATAACTCTTGGCCAATAAGAGATCTTTAATAAACGAACTATCGAATCACAAGTTACACGGTTGAGACGCCTCACAAGTCAGCAGCCAATGAACAGGCGAGTTTCGCTCAAGTACGCAGATGATAGTGAAGTCTAGCCTACAGGTCACTGAACCCGCGAATTTTCACAATCCCTAATTATTAGTGTCTTTGCTAATACTTAGAGTCCGGAAAAATTCGCGGATTCATTCGGCAATAGGCTAGAATTCAAACACATATACCTTTATAATGATTTTGCTATTGGCTTACTGTTCATCTTGACAAATCTCAACCAGTTATAAACCCTCAACCAAAGAAGGATCGAATTACAGACAAACCAGCTGAGATGACATATAAGTCGGCAGCCAATGAACTTGCGTTATGTGCCCGAGTGTACAGGGGAATGTGCAGTCTATCCTGAAGGCCATCGAAACCGCGAATTTTTCCGGTCCCTACTAATTCTTAGGGTCATGCAGATTTTGCGAAAAGATTTCGAGACTCGATGAAAGTTGAAACACTGTAACATCGTTTGTGCTTCGTGATTGGGTGATTTATCCCAGGTACATATCCATTGTAACAACACCAATCACAGTGACTCAGTGCGGAAGTAAACGCGTCCTGAGTGGCAACGACTTCTCTCGCGGACGGCCGCCAATCACAAGGAAGAAACCGCTGGTGCGGGTATACCTTTTTGCAGTCTAATAAGTGTTCAGATCTTTTCGCGAAAAATGCATGCCCCTACTAATTCTTTAATAGGTAGAGACCGGAAAAATTCGCGGAATCATTCGGCGATAGGTTAAAATGCAGATACATATACCTTTTGGATGATTTTGCTATTGGCTTACTGTTCATCTGGACGAATCTAAACCAATTAAAAACTCTCAACCAAAGAAGGATCGAATCACAGACAAACCAGATGAGACGACTCGCAAGTCGGCAGCCAATAAACTTGCGTTATTTGCCCAAGTGTACAGGGGAATGTGTAGTCTATCCTGAAGGCCATCGAAACAGAGAATTTTTCCGGTCCCTATTAATAGGTTTAAAAGTAAATTTCGCGAGAAGATTTTACTAGATGTTTTTATTCGCTAAACTGTGGTAATGTTTTTTTCTACAAAAGGGGTTTTTACACACGGAAGATTACGCGAGCTGTTTTTAAAGACCACCTGCTGAGATAAAGGATTAGTGCCGCGGATAGGGGTAGCTGTGAGGGTTAAAAGGTCCTGAAATTACCGTCGGCGGGGCCAGAGATTAAGGGGGGGTAACGATTTCTCGCGAAAGGCTACGTGGCGATACGGTGATTACAGCCCTCACTGCTAGCTGGCGTTAGCGAGCGGAGGTGTTAACTGACCCGGCTCTGCTCTCTCTCTCTCTCTCTCTCTCTCTCTCTCTCTCTCTCTCTCTCTCTCTCTCTCCCACAAGCCTGATTGCTCTCGGGGCCAAGGCATTAGCGGCCCGTGATCACGTCTGGGCTCTTTTTCCACCCTCTTTTCTTTCCACCTTAGACCTCGACGCTCTTGACCTTCGTAAGGGGATGTTCAAGGTTTTTTCGATGGGGGGAGGGAGGGAGGGACTATTTTGAACGAGAAGAAAAAAAAAAGCACGCTTATCTCTCAGTGCACGTGATAGAAGTGAAATTCCTTGGCAATTCAATACCTCGACTTAGAGACCGGAAAAATTCGCGGTATCGATGGCCTTCAGGATAGACTGCACATTCCCCTGTAGACTTGGGCAAACAACGCAAGTTCATTGGCTGCCGACTTGTAGTCGTCTCATCTGGTCTGTCTGTGGTTGAGGGTTTATAACTGGTTGAGATTCGTCCAGTTGAACAGTAAGCCTATAGCAAAAATCATAATAAAGGTATATTTAATTGAATTCTAGCCTATCGCCGAATGAATCCGCGAATTATTCCGGTCTCTACTCGTAAGTACATCGCTAAGGGGTGAAGCGGCGGAAAGAGAGAAATAAGACAATTTTCTAAATAAACATGCAATCAACAGAATTATTACTCATTTTCAAAATAAGCTCAAACCCCGTTGTGTTGCCCTCTGCCAAAATACTCCCTTACTAGATGCCAGCAAGTCGAAAACGTTAACTAATTTTCAAGTTGACCTTTCACTTTTCTTTTGGCATAACGCAAGAACGTAAAGTGTTACGGATGGTTTCACGTAGATTTTAGTGTGCTTAGAAACAAACTTAGTGATGATTATTGCATTGTTTTTCTGCTTTGCATTAATATATATAGCCCTATAATTATTTTTTTAAATATTTTTAAATACTTAACGCCCTGCAATCGCTCTTCTCTTTTGTGCCTCTGATTGTTGTCAGCCAGGTTTAGGGCAGTATTCTGCTAAGGAGGTCTGTACACAAATTTTCAAATAGTATTAATTTCAAGTTATTTAAGAAACTGTTTGATTGACACATGAATCCTGGTCAGGTATCGAGTTTGGGATTGTTGCTAGGAGCTATATTGAAAGAAGGCGGCCATTTCTCAGGGCTATAAAGTTTTAACACTCAGCTGTTCTGGAAACCTTTTTCGCGAATAAGTGCATGGTCCCGAAGACAATATACTAATCACGAAGTTGCAAAAATACGCACGAGACAAACGCTCGCAATCCGCGAGCTGCAGCCAATGACCAGCCGATATCGACTTGTTTGTACTCACGTGTGTATGAAGTAAATATTACGCGGATTTTGTTAGGTGTCAATCCGTTCCAACGTACGTAAGAGTGACCGTTAAATCTATCCGTGGAAAAAAAAAAAACAATTGAAAACAAAATTCATGCCCACAAACGAACACAGCTGCTGTTGAGACAAACAAACGCCCGGGGGAATCAAATTAATTTCCGGCTGCCATTAAAAGGGAAAAGTAAAGTCAGAATGTTTTTTTTTTTTTTTTGGCATTGATAGAAAATTAAAATGAGAGAGAGAGACGGCGAGTTTCGGAAATGCAAACATTTGCAAGCAAGGGTATTTTTTGTTTCTTTTTTTTAAATTATTATTGTTTTCCCCGCTCCCCCCCCCCCACCACACTACACCACCTACCCCCCCCCCCCTCTCTCCCCCTCGTGAGCACGTGGTTTCGCGAGAGAGGTACGGTTGCGTCGGTCGCGCGGGAATTAATATCGCATCGCATCGCATCGCGGGCGGGATTTCATTAAACAGGGCCTGGCCGGTCGGTGGCGCCTGGCGGCCGCAATATCCGGGCACTTTTATTGGACGATTTCGCCCGATTATGGACAGCGCAGCTCTCCCCTTTCCCCCTCGCCCCATCAACCTGTCAACCCCTCCCCCACAATCCAAGGTCCGCGCGAGAGTCACAGCGAGGAAATTAGCGCGTCGGCGCTTCTTGTTCGTGGTTGCAACTGCACTGTTTTTATTATTATTATTATTATTATTGTAAATTGAACAGAAATATTCACGTCAAATTACAGAGATTAGTTTACAAGCTAACTACAGTAACTCTACAAAAAAAAGGGGGTTCGAAGTAGAGACCGGAAAAATTCGCGGATTCATTTCACGATATGATAGAATCCAAACAACTGTGCCTTTAAATTGCTTCTCTGATTGGCTCACAGTTTATCTGAAGGACTTTGAGCCAATGAAAAACCTTCAACCAAAAAAAGTATCGAATCGCAAGCGTCCCAGTTGACAGGTGACACGAGTCAGTAGCCAATGAGCAGGTGGACATTTGCCCGAGTGTGTAGGGGATGGTGGTGTCTATCCTGGAGGTCATCCAAAGTGCGAATTTTTCCAGTCTCTAGTTCGAAGTAACGCTAGGTTTTGATTTACACTTTGTGGTGTTGTCCCAGGACCTCCGACAGTTGAAAGTGTTATAACCGTACCCTGGACGGCTTTACAAGTGTTAACTGCGCACGTCAATAAGCATGATAGGCCCTACAGCAAAATAAAATCCAAATTGTTGAGTAGGTATTCAATTAACTATTTCCATGTTTTTTTACACTACAAATGCTTGAATGAAACATCCATTAAAATATAAAATTATGCACCAATTTTTTGTTAGGAACACTCAGTATTATCTCGAAAGACGTATTACACATGTGCGCAAAAATAATGATAATTAGTAGAGACCGGAAAAATTCGCGGATTCCTTTCGAGACAGGCTGGAATACAAACTCGTTTAGCATAATGCTGCGTCAGTGATTGGACCGCAATTTACCTGAAGGACTCTGAGCCAATGGCAAACACTCAACAAAAGAAGATAGTATCGAATCATAAGAATCGCAGTAAACAGGTGTCCCGAGTCGGTAGCCAATGACCAGGTGATAGTTGCCCGAGTACATAGAGAATCGTGAAGTCTATACTAGTGGTCATTGAAACCGCGAATTTTGCCGGTCCCTACAAATTACTAAAGAGTTGTAAAATTCGTGGATTCATTCGGTGATAGCTAGAATTCAAACACATATACCTCTTAGATAATTTTGCTATTGGTAGAGACTGGAAAAATTCGCACTTTGGATGACCTCCAGGATAGACTCCACAATCCCCAACATACTCGGGAAAATGCCATCTGCTCATTGGCTACTGACTCGTGTCACCTGTCAACTGGGACGCTTGCCATTCGATACTTTTTTTGGTTAAAGGTTTTTCATTGGCTCAAAGTCCTTCAGATAAACTGTGAGCCAATCAGAGAAGCAATTTAAAGGTACAGTTGTTTGGATTCTATGATATCGTGAAATGAATCCGCGAATTTTTCCGGTCTCTAGCTATTGGCTTACTGTTCATCTGGACGAATCTCAATTAACTAAAAACCCTCAACCAAAGAAGGATCGAATAACAGACAAACCAGATGAGACGACTCACAAGTCGGCAGCCAATGAACTTGCGTTGTTTGCCCAAGTGTACAGGGGAATATGCAGTTTATCCTGAAGGCCATGGAAACAGAGAATTTTTCCGGTCCCTACCTATCGTCAAAGCAATGCCAAGGTACAGTGTTTTTTTTTTGCAGTCTAGCTGGTGACCAAAAGAATCCGAGAAATGCCCGGGTCTCTATTGGCGGTCACGATGCGTGGTCCAGCAGTGTGTTCCGGGCGTTGCAATGTTGGCGGCGGCGAGGCAGGAAACTTGCTTCAACCACGCCACAGATATGCATCTGCGCAACACGGCAACGTGGGGTGGGAGGAGCGGCGGAGACCTGTCAGGACCTGTACACAACCACCCCTCCCCCCCCCTCAAACACACACACACACACACGCCCTCCAAGCAGCGCGAGGTGAGCCGGCGAACACGACACCGACGCGCATGCGTGCTTGAGACATGCTTCAAGGCCCGCCCCCTCCCTTACATGTGTGTGGGAACCACACATAACTAGAGACCGGAAAAATTCGCGGATTCATTCTGTGATAGGTTAAAATTCAAATACATATACATTTTAGATGATTTTGCTATTGGCTTACTGTTCATCTGGACGAATCTCAACCAATTTAAAAACTCTCAACCAAAGAAGGATCGAATCACAGACAAACCAGCTGAGAGGACTACAAGTCAGTAGCCAATGAACTTGTGTTATTTGCCCAAGTGTACAGGGTAATATGCAGTCTATCCTGAAGGCCATCGAAACCGCGAATTTTTCCGGTCCCTACGCATACTATAAAATTCGCGATTTCAAATCCCTAAAGGACAGACTCCATGATCCTCTACGCACACGTGCAAATTACATCTGCCGATTGGTTACCGACTCGTAACACCTGTGGACTGGAATGATCGTGATTCGCTAATTCTTCTGTTAAAAGTTTTTTTCATTGGCCCAGAGTCCTTCAGATAAACTGTGGCCCGATCACTGATGGAAAATAATGTCAAAAGTAATTGGACTCTATCCTATCACGAAATGAATCCGCGAATTTTACAGGTCTCTACGCATAACTTAGAAACACACAACTTAGAACAGTCGTAACTTAGAAACCTCGAAAAAAAATCGTTTCCTGAATGGCTTTCCATTATTAACGGCGCGCACGTTAATACGCATAATAAAACAAAATAGGGTAAAGTCCAATAATTGAACATGCGATTATATTTTCCATGTTCTTTTTTAATATGCTGAACGAAACATCAATTAAAATGTAAAATCATGTGACAATTTTCGTAAGAAATGCTCAGTATTATCTCGAAAAACCAAACGTGTTGTAAAAAAGTTACAGTATGTTTCTTATTAGTATTACAAAAAAATTGCTTGACAACTGATTTTCAGAAGAACTTTTATAAAAGCACAGAAAAAAAAACATTTGGTTTTCTGTGTGGCCCAGTACCTACTTCGGACGGACACCCATGACTTTATGTGCTGTTCTGTTATCTCCAGAGACCGGAAAAAATCGCGGATTCACTCGGCGATAGGCTAGAATTCTAACACATATACCTACCTTTTAGATGATTTTGCTATTGGCTTACTGTTCATCTGGACGAATCTCAACCAATTGTAAACCCTCTCAACCAAAGAAGGATCGAATCACGGACAAACCATTCGAGACGACTTACAATTCGGCAGCCAATGAACTTGCGTCGTTTGCCCAAGTGTACAGGGGGAATTTTGCAGTCTATCCTGAAGGCCATCGAAACCGTGTATATTTTTTTCCCTGTTCCTAGTTATCTATCTCGTCTCTGGATCACGTTGCCGCTGAGGGGAGACGTTAAAAAAAAATTAATTAAAAATAAGAAGTACGTAAAAAAAAACACACACGTCATTTTCGAGTGACGTGTCCAGTGATCGCGTGACACAGGAATATCGCTGTGACAGGGCATGTCCGCTTCACGAGTGTCCCCGCGGCTGACAGGAGAGGTTGGTGACAGTTGTCACGGACAGCGGTGTAATTCACTTGTCAGTCACTCCGACCACAAGCGCGACTCCCGTCAAGGCCCGCGCAAGGGCGGGGCTGGGTTATTTTCTGCACATAACCTAAAGTTATCAAAATAATATCACTAGAGCCACGGAATTTTCGCGGATTCATTTAGTCGCAAGCTAGAATGCAAACCTCCACACTGTCGCACTGTGTTCATGATTGGACCGCAGTTATCTGGACACGCCCCTCTACGACCGTGAGCCAACGATGTCCAGCTAGGAGAGAAAAAAGCGAATCAGGTAGTGCCAAATAACAAGGATAAAAATGTTCTCGCTAAGAAATCAACCAATGGGAAAGTAAACATGGGTCGAGCACACCTATAACTTTGAATTCTATCCTGAGGCCAGAGGAATCCGCGAAATTTCCGGGACTCTAAATATCACTATTATTAGGGGGCATGCAGATTTCGAGAAAAGATTTCGAGACTAGATGAAAGTTAAAAACACCGTAGCACCGTCTGTGCTTCGTGATTGGGTGAGTTTCTCCCCAGGTACACGTCGATTGTAACAACGCCAATCACAGTGATTCAGTGCGGAAGTTAACGCGACCTGAGTGGCTCGGTCAAACAAGGCAACGACTTCTCTCGCTAGACGGCCGCCAATCACAAGTAAGAAACCACAGGTGCGGGTAAACCTTGTTGTAGTCTAATACGTGTTCAGATCTTTTCGCGAAAAGTGCCTCCCCCTAACTATTATTCTTAAATAATATAGGCACCTAAAAGAAACATAACATCCATTTTACAAATTTTTCATTAAATAACTTTTACGAAAGTAAATCTTTATTTATTTTAACTTTTATTCGTTTATTTTAAACGTATCGTAAGATACTATACTAATATTGAAAAAAAAGTATAGTTATAACCTTGGAAGTAGACAAAATTAGATTACGAAAACATTTCACCGATGATTTTGACGGCAAAATTGAGCCACTTGATCGTTTTGTAAACAAAAAAGGGCCGATTCGAACATTGCCTTACTTTATATAACGTGTTTTGCGAACGACATAAAACACCTATCGCCCTCTCACACAATCAATTTCTCTGTCAAATACACACAACAGATGCATATGTTTCATATTCTAACTTTAATAATAATTTTGTTTCACCAAAATAATTGAAATTTAAAATTTAGGTACGATTAAATTTCTTATTTTAAATGGGAAGCGTTTGCATTGCACGTTAGTATGACACATTGAATAATGTAAATGTAAAGTTTATTGCTACGTGCTCACATAAACAGTGTTATAAAGCATATATTAATACGCAAAAATTCAAAACAAAACAAGATTTTTTTTTCCAATTGCAGATTCAGTATTTGTAATATTTTTAAGTATTGATGGTTTATTTGTTACTTTAGCGAAGCTACAAGAAAAAACAGCCAAAAATTTTGTTTTCTTTCGTTGATAACGTCCGTAGATTATTAATAGAGACCCGGGAATTTAGCAGATTCGTCTGGCTTTAGAGTAGAATTTAAGGTAATAGGTAGAGACCTGCAAAATTCGCGGATTCAATGACCTCCAGGATAGACTCTACTACACTCTACACACTCGGGCAAATGCCACCTGTTCATTGGCTGCTGACTTGTGAGTCGTCTCGACTGAGTGTCTGTGATTCGACACTTCTTTGAGCGAGGGTCTCTAACTGGCCCTCATTACTCCAGATTAACAGTGAACCAGTGGTAGAAGCAGCGCTAAGGTATAATTATTTGAATTGTAGCATATCACGAAATGAATCCGCGAATTCTGCAGGTCTCTAGTAATAGGTGTGCTCAACCCATGTTCGCTTTCCCATTGGTTGATTTCTTAGCGAGAGCATGTTTATCCTCGTTAATCGGCACTACCCGATTCGCTTACTTCTGTCCTAGCTGGACATCATTGGCTCACGGTCGTAGAGGGGCGTGTACAAGCAACTGCGGGCCAATCATGAACACAGTGCGAGAGTGTGAAGGTTTGCATTCTAACTTGCGACTAAATGAATACGCGAAATGTCCGTGTCTCTAATTATTAACGGTAAGGAGCGTTTAGAAATGTTTACTGAAATCTGAAAAATTAAATAATTGTGAGGCTAGGTTTTCGCACGTGTTGACTGGTGGTGGTTGAGAAGTAAAAGTTTAGTTGGGGGTATAGGTCAAATATACAAATATAATGCATCGATAGAGACCGGAAAAATTCGCGGATTCATTCGGCGATAGGCTAGAATTCAAATAAATATACCTTTATAATGATTTTGCTATTGGCTTACTGTTCATCTGGACGAATCTCAACCAGTTATAAACCCTCAACCGAAGAAGGATCGAATCACAGACAAACCAGCTGAGACGACTTACAAGTCGGCAGCCAATGAACTTGCGTTATTTGCCCGAGTGTACAGGGGAATGTGTAGTCTATCCTGAAGGCCATCGAAACCGCGAATTTTTCCGGTTCCTATGCATCGATGAACTAACCTAGCTAAACTTAACTTCCAATATTATTCGTCTTATTTGTATGTCTGTGTTTTCTGTTCCCATACTTTCCGTCGAAATACAAACGCCCCATTTTCTCTGGTTAATGTACGGATTTTAGTTTCGAATGAAAATGCCACCGTCTCGTATAATTTTTTTTTACAGTGGCGTCGGTAAAGTAAACAACTACAGTACTTATGATTCTGACTGAGAATGTATCTATTTATAGGTAGAGACCGGAAAAATTCGCGGATTCATTCGGCGATAGGCTAGAATTTAAACACATATACCTCTTAGATGATTTTGCTATTAGCTTACTGTTCATTTTGACGAATCTCAACCAATTATAATCCCTCAACCAAAGAAGGATCGATTCCCCTATACACTTGGGCAAATAACGCAAGTTCATTGGCTGCTGACTTGTAAGTCGTCTCAGCTGGTTTGTCTGTGATTCGACCCTTCTTTGGTTGAGGGTTTATAACTGGTTGAGTTTCGTCCAGATGAACAGTAAGCCAATAGCAGAATCATCTGAAAGTTATATGTATTTAAATTCTAGCCTATCGCCGAATGATTCCGCGAATTTTTCCGGTCTCTATCTATTTATCCTTCAAGGGATTATACAATTTTTTATGAAAGCAGTTTTGTATCAAAAAACATTTTAAGGCATTTACAGTGTTCAGGTGGCGTCTCACACGCTATGTTGATTTTCTTTTCATTTTCTCGTGATTGCAATTAGTTAAAATATATTTTTGTACATTTTACAATATACCTCTCCGTCACAAATATTTCCAATAAACACTTTCTAAGGGTAATATAATTTCTGTAAAAAGTCGGGCATGTGAAAACAATAACGAACATTTGCCCGACTTATTATACCTTACAGACTATATAACACCTAAACAATATCTGTCGAAAATATTTGTAACAGACCAACAAATGCAAGAGAGGTTTGGTTTTAGATTTGCAGAACTATTCCCTTAACTATTAGTTAGTTAAGATTGTTTTGAATATTATTATAATAAATAATTTTATCGAAAAAATGTAAAATATAGGTACTTGTAGTCATCTTAATTTTTGTGACAGCATTTAAAAACTAAATAATTTTGGTTATTAACTTTTTTACATTTATGTGTATTTTTTTAGTGTATTGAGTCCCATGTATAATTTAAATTGTCTGTTTGTTTAACAGTGTTTTTTTATTGTGAAATTGTAAGTTTTGTATGTTTGATTTTTGTATCATTAAGTTAATGGCCTTCAGCTGTTGCATGGGCACATAAAACCAAACCAAATAAATAGAGACTGGAAAAATTCGTACTTTGGATGACCTCTAGGATAGGCTCCACCATCCCCTACACACTAGGGAAAATGCCACCTGCTCATTGGCTACTGACTCGTGTCACCTGTCAACTGGGACGCTTGCGATTCGATACTTTTTTTGGTTGAAGGTTTTTCATTCGCTCAAAGTCCTTCAGATAAACTGTGAGCCAATCAGAGAAGCAATTTAAAGGTACAGTTGTTTGGATTCTATCATATCGTGAAATGAATCCGTGAATTTTTCCGGTCTCTACAAATAAAGGAAATTACTAAATTAGTAATGACTATAGAGACCTGCAAAATTCGCGGATTCATTCGGTGATAGGCTAGAAATCAAACACATATACTTTTTAGATAATATTGCTATTGGCTTACTGTTCATCTGGACGAATCTCAACCAGTTAAAAAACCCTCTCAACCAAAGAAGGATCGAATCACAGACGAAACCAGCTGAGACGACTCACAAGTCGGCAGCCGATGAACTTGCGTTATTTGCCCGAGTGTGCAAGGGGTATGTGCAGTCTATCCTGAAGGTCATCGAAACCGCGAATTTTGCAGGTCTCTAGTAATGACGAAAAAAAAAAAAAAAATGAACAGTATGTGAAGAGAAGCCCACAGTAGCAGACCACGCGTGATCCACCGCGGACAGGCACTCACCGCGCCGTGCAGACTCAGGCCCCTGTGTCACGCCCCGTGGTAGGACACGTGCTGACGCAGGCGTCGTTACGCCTCCCGCCCGCAGCTCATGACACGCCTTCCTCGGGAGCGCGTCACCCACTGAGAGTCAGGGGTTGGTGGAGGGGAGGGAGCCCTAACGTCCGGAGGGGAGGGAGATGCGCGCGCACCCTCTACTCCCTCCACTCCCCTCCTTGTCGTGACTCCCGCATGGTTAAAAACCCGCATGTTTAGAGCGTATAGGGCTTGCCCTGAGACGCACTTAGAGTCTATCCCTACCTAGACCCCTCCCTTACACACTTAGTTTTAACTTAGGTTAGGGGGAAAAAAAACGCTCACGACAACACGTCTTTCCGCCCGGCATTGGTAGTCTCAAATATTTTAAAAAAAAAATAGGGGGGGGGGGGTTTGTCTGTAAAGTCGGTTTACGGACGATAATTTTACGTTTTAACGTCTTAAGAAAACATTGATGAAAAATTTGCATATATTTTTTTTTAATTTACAAATATTATTTACTGTTTTTTTTTTTGCAAATTTAATTCAAATAATTTGCTTAAATATAATCACGAAGAACAATATTAGTTTTAAAAAAAAAAACGCCCCGCCTTAACCTTTTTGATATTAGTTTAGCCTATAGGTAGGGGCCGGAAAAATTCGCGGTTTCGATGGCCTTCAGGATAGACTGCACGTTCCCCTGTACACTCGGGCAAATAACGCAAGTTCGTTGGCTGCCGACTTGCAAGTCGTCTCGGCTGGTTTGTCTGTGATTCGATACTTCTTTGGTTAAGGTTTATAATTGGTTGAAATTCGTCCAGATGAACAGTAAGCCAATAGCAAAATCACAATAAAGGCATATGTATTTGAATCCTAGCATATTGCCGAGTGAATATGCGAATTTTTCCGGTCTCTACCTATAGGAGATTTTCTCGCACACGGTGGTTGGCCGGTTCTTGCACACTCGGCTCGGGCGGAACCTGACAATTTTTTTTCGTGCGTGCAGCCGGCGTTCACCGATTTATAAGACGTTATTAAATTTAAAAAAAAAACACGGATAGGTGACATCACTACTCCCGCCTACTTGTCATAGTCTCCATAGGCGGTACGACTACTGTTCATTGGCGAATCAGAAGGGGGAGGGGGCATAGCGGTATGCCCCCCCCCCCCCCCCCCGAATCCTTAATATTTTTATGATTTTCCTTATCATAGTTTTCCAAAATTACTAAAGTATTATTTTCCTGCAGTGCTATACATATAATAGGACGTTTTTGAACCAGAAATCAAATGCACACGACTAAATAAGAATTACAGAATTATTATTCAGCTTCGAACCCCACTGTTAAATAGAGCAGCGAGCTAATTAAGACCATACCAAACTTACTGTTCGGTATTTCAATTCTAAATAAACTAAAAATTTATTAGAAATATTATTTGTTCCCTCCCTGAGCCTCATTTCTGGATCCGCCTTTGCTACTGTTGCATGCTGGGAGATTGCGTCATCTCTCTCTCCTGACACTCCAACGAACCGATGCTGTCAAGATGGCGGACTCGCGCGTGTGGCATATGTTCGCGTTTCTAAAAACGTCGGGAAAACGTACCAACCAAAAAATACTTGTGTTTGTCGAACGAACATTATTTTGTAAACTTAAAACGACTGTAATACGAAACAAAGAGAACTTTTTAAAGTCCCTTACGTCACTCGGCACTCGTGTGTCGCGTTGCTTTCGGAGATCGCTTCAGAAAAACAAATTCCAACAACCGACCACAACACTTGTAGAAAAAAAAAGTTTCTGTCAACCCCCGGCGTCCGAGAGAAATATTCCAACACTCCTGCACCTGGGTTTGGTGGAATGAACATACGTATATCCAAACTTGTAATTAGTAGAGACCTGTAAAATTCGCGGATTCATTTCGAGATAGGATAGAGTCCAAATATTTTTGACATTATTTTGCTTCAGTGATTGGGCCACAGTTTATCTGAAGGACTCTGGGCCAAATGAAAAATATTTAACAGAGAAGAATTAGCGAATCACGATCATTCCAGTCAACAGGTGTTACGAGTCGGTGACCAATCAGCAGATTTACCTAATTTGCACGAGTGCGTAGAGGATCATGGAGTCTATCCTTTAGGGGTTCGAAATCGCGAATTTTACACGGTCTCTAGCAATTAGTGACGATGACGTACCTGTTCCTAGTCTTCGCAAGCGGCGTACCCGGGCTGCGTAGCGACGTAGCAGCGTAGCGACGTAGCAGCGTAGCGACGTAGCGACGTGCGACAGGCAGCGGTCTTCACCTCGGGTCGGTGAGCTACTGCCACTGGCTTCTGCTCGTTCTGGACGGGGAGGGGGAGGGGGGTTGGGGGAGGAAGTCCTTACACTTGGCAACAGCGCTTAGGCGCGAGGAAGAACATTCCCTCACCTTCCAGAACATAGAGTCGCAGACAGAGACCGCACTTCCGATCGCGTGTGACAGCTTTTTTTTTTTCCTCTCACTAGGAACACTTCTTTTTTTTCCCTACAGCAGGGCTTTTTTTTTTCTTCTGTCCGAACCAGTTTTTTTTTTGTCCTTCTGCCGTCTAGCCGGCTTCGTGCGTGCGACGCTGCGACGCCCAAGGGGTAGGCAACCCGCGGTTCGCGAGCCGCATGCGGCGCTTCTCATCGCTCATTGGTAGGGGCATGCATATTTCGCGAAAAGATTCCGAGACTAGCTGAAAGTTAAAACTCTGTAGCATCGTTTGTGTTTAATGATTGAGGTGAGTTTCTCTCGGGCACATGTCGATTGTAAACAACACCCAATCACAGAAATTCAGTGCGGATGCAAACGCGTCCTGAGTGGCTCGGTCAAATAAAGGCAACGACTTCTCTCGCTAGACGGCCGCCAATCACAAGGAAGAAACCGCAGGTGCGGGTGTACCTTGTTGCAGTCTAATAGGCGTCGAGATTTTTTTCGCGAAAAATGCCGGCCCTACTCATTGGGTTTCGCGTCTATGCAACTCTCTGCGCCGACACGGCACACGAGCAGTATCAAACGACACATTGTCCTTTCAACCTGCGGGCTCGCGCCCCTACGTGGAACAGTCTCTTCCTGAAAACCTATGACACAACAACGACGACAACAACAACAAAAATAAAGGGGGTTGTCTGTAAAGTCGGTTTACGGACGATAATTTTACGCGATAACGTCATAAGAAAACATTGATGAAAAATTGCATAATTTTTAATTTTCAAATATTTATTTTACAATTTTTGCAAATTTTAATTTAAATAATTTGTTTTAAATATAATCACGAAGAACAATTAGTTAAAAAGCCCCGCCTTAACCTGTTTTATATTATTATAGAAGATTTCCTCGCACGGTGGTTGGCCGGTTCTTGCACGCTCTGCTCAGGCGGAACGTGACAATTTTTTTTCGTGCGTGCAGCCGGCGTTCACCGATTTACAAGACGTTATCACGTCAAAAAAAAAACAGCATTTGCTATTCTGACTATCTTTGTCTCCACCCATCCACGAGAACAAACATTATTTTCAATGAATCAAATAAAAAAATAATAATTAAGGAGAAAAATTAACCGGCGAAAACTCACAATCAGACCCAAAATTGAAAATAAGTAGTTACTTGCGAGACATAGCTTCCCAAATATATTTTACAAAGTCCAGAATTTTTTATTTATTTTTAAATAATTTAGGTTATCTTTTTTTATCTGTAGATCTACCAATGACTACCATATTTTTTTTTACGTTTACGTGTGTTTTTTCCCCCTGTAAATAGCATTCATTTTTAAGACTTTATTTTGAATTTATCGTTTTGAAATTACACGTAGAGCCAGAGAAAACTCACGTAACGGGTCTCTGGAGAATTTGGGAATCTTGTTTACTCGATACTCGTCTCCTCCAGCCCGGAAGTGTGTCGACCCCTGCTCCAGCGCGCGGATCACGTCGTGCGTGACGGCGCGGTGTAGGCGCGAAACGGAACAACTCCTCTCCGGTGTGTCGCGCGTCTCTGCGACGATGCAGGGGGGGGGGGACCCGGGTCTCGCCCCGACTACACGACCCCACACGCGCGAGCGATGATGACGATGACAGACGACCCGTCAGCCGGGCCTTTGCAGGGTCGCGCCCGGTCGGGGTCACAAGGGGGTGACATCTAGCGATGAGACACCTCCCCCCACCCTTGCGCTCATCACCCCCTCCCCTCCTCCCCTAGGGGCGAGGCAACCCCTAGCCAAGAGAAGATAACCTTCCTTCTGTCCGCAAGCCTTCTCAGGGACACACAGACCTCGTTAATCATCTGGGTCTTTGTTTCCCGAAGAGGGTGGAAGTGGAGGGACAGTACCCCGGTGGTGGGGGGGGGGGGGAGGGTGAGTGAAGTTTGAGAAACAAGTAGAATTGCAAAAAAAAAAAAATTAAATCAAGCGTGCTCATTACACAATTAGCCATGATGCCTTGCAAATTTCTTCGTCATCGCCTTATGGCGTCAGCCTTAAAAAACACGCGTAGTTTGTTCGTGTTTTCTGCCTCATTCGTACCCTCTGCCCTGGTTTCTCTGGCCAGTTTTTTTGTTTTAAAATTTGGTTTCAAGTCTTTCACTACAAACGAAAAATAATTCTGTACTTTTACAAAACTTTTGGAAACAGTAATACTAGAAGAAAAGAAAAATAACGTAACTTTTAACAACATATGACTATGGTTATTTTGGGCTTAATTTTATATATATTTCAATTGATGTTTTATTCAAGCATGATTTTTTTTAACCGTGGAACAGATAATGGAATATTCAAAAATTGACAAAATAGTTTTACAATGCTTATTAATGTGCGCAGTTAATACTGGAAAGCTACTCAGGGAACGGTTTACAAATAACTTTAATTAACTGTTTGTGGTACTGGGACAACACAAAGCATAAATGCCCGGGCAAAATTTCGAACCCACTATAACTAACTGCGAACACTATTTTGTAGCGGTACAATTGTTTTCGTGAAAATGTAAACATTTACAAATATCTGTGATTTTACATGAAAAATTACAATACCATTTACAGTATGTCATTTACCACATTATCGATTAAAAAAAAAGTTTTCAAAATGAGCAACAGTTAGCATCTAAGTCTGTAGCAAAAATTACAACGAATAACACGGATTTTGCGGGTTCCTTAAAGTTATATATATATACATTTTTTTTTCAAATTCTTACAGATAAATGTGTAGCTGATAGGCAGTTTAAAAATTAATTATTAAAATTATACTTACGGCTTCATTATAGTTAGGAGCAGGTAATTTCGAGGGGGGGAAAAACACCCTAAACGCTCAAGGTATGCCCACGCCAGCGGTTTCTTCGCTGTGGTCCAGAGGAGACACCGCGCTAGAAGCACCAGCACTTAGCATCCCGCCTCGCCGACGCAGATACGCCCCTGGCCATGCGCGCACAGTAACAGGGGGTGGAGCACCTGCAACACTTGTGTATTCACTCAACAGGTGATCACAAACTATGGCCTATGCCTATGGAATTGGGCTTTAACTATCCACATGACTGCCTCATAAACTCAGCACGTCAACAAGACACCATAATATGCAAGATCCCCAAAGATTCAACAGATAGGTATGAAATAACTTAAAATATTACTTTTTTATATAATAATTCAAAACATTTACATTTAAAAATTAAAAATGTTTGTAATATTAAAGTAAATTCTAAGATATCGGTTTTAAAGAACCTTACATTAGCTTCGTGTACTCAAGAACTCAAGAGAAATGTAGTACTAGCATAAATAAATTAAAGGATGCAAAATAAGAAAGTATAGAAACTGGAGACACGGCCAGAAGCAGGGAAAGGAGGAAAGTTAAATGTTGCGGACGAAGTCGCCAAGGGGGCGCCGCCGGGGATTTATAATTAAAAGAAAAAAAGTTTAAATTGAACGGCGCCGTGGGGAAATCGACGTTCCGCGCATTAATCGCTGACGGTCGCAGGGTTCCACGGGACTTACACACGTCTCTCTACGCGGCTGGTAAATGACCCGTTCAGCCGGTTGGTATCCCTGCGCGGGAATCAGGCCACGCAACTTTAGAAAAAAAACATCCCAGGGCGTTCGTTTCCCTCCGTCAGCGAAGTAGAAAAATCGGCGATGGATATACAACCAGGGACACGGAGAAATCCGCGTAATTGAATTTGCAAAATGTTTGCGCACACTGAATTACCCTTAGTCGTTGGAGAGCAAAATGATTATCTTCTGTGACAAGTCTTGAAGGGGCACAAACCTTTTTCAGACCTTCAGTATTCGCCGGTGATGTGTGAACATCTAACCTCGTTAATGAGCAAGCTCATGTGTGTTCTCACGTTGTTCATGTTGCGAATAAACTGATAACTAGGGACAGGAAAAATTCGTGGTTTCGATGGCCTTCAGGATAGACTACACATTCCCCTGAAGACTCGGGCAAACAACGCAAGTTCATTGGCTGCTGACTTGTAAGTCGTCTCAGCTGGTTCGTCTGTGATTCGATCCTTCTTCGGTTGAGGGTTTATAATTGGTTGAGATTCGTCCAGATGAACAGTAAGCCAATAGCAAAATCATCTAAAAGGTATATGTATTTGAATTTTAACACATTGCCAAATAAATCCGCGAATTTTTCCGGTCTCTAATCATGTGTTCTCACGTTGTTCATGTTGCGAATAAACTTATAACACGAAACTCAAAACACGGAATTTAACAAAGAATTCTTAAAAAAAAAAAAAAAAAAATAATGGTGACAGTGATAAATAAAATAGTTGCTTTTCAAATACCAAAATTTCTGAATACGAATCACACACATACTTTCCGCGCCCGCCGCTAGAATTCGCTGCCTGAATCGTAAACGTTGCTTGTCACCATTACGCGCAGATTTCAATTAGCAGCACGAAAAAAACCGAACATTAAAAATTATTTGAAACGGCTCCGATAAAACTTCATCTTTGGGCCTAATTTTCGACAAAAAAAATTAAAAAGTATGCTCATTTGTAAAAATTCATCAAACAGTTAATTCTACAAAATTTCGCACACGTTAAAAGATATACTTCTATGGTATTACTAAAATATTAACCTGAAACATTTTAAAACATATGTTATAATACTAAATAATTTTTTGTATTTTTGTATTTTTTTTACTAAACGACTGAAATCAGTCTATAAATACTTCCTAAAAACAAATTTCAATTTTGTTTAGCTAAACAAACCTTAAAAAAATCATCTTACTGAATCATGTGTGGCCGGAAGAGATAGTGAATATGTGGCAATACCAAATAAACACCTCAGACTGACTTGATTGCGCTCAAGTTTTGAAAATAGTTCGTGTAATAATTAACGCTGGGTGAATTCACAGATACCCACAATAGGGTAGCAGGAAATGCCTTTATTTGCCTTTTTCAATCAATACCCGGTTTCGTACTCCTTACTGGGTTATTGAATTTCAATGTCATTATTACGTTTATTCTTTAGTCGCTTGGCTTAAGATATCACCGACGTTTCGGTCGAAGTTGCAGTCGCCATCGTCAGGAAGCCCAGCTCCGATTGGTCAAACCAAAAGGGCCAACCAGAAGAAAGGGAGGCTATAAGAATGGCCCAAATCTGCAGCCAATCGGGAAACATATCTCATACGATAGTATTTAAAGGTAGGAGAACTTTCAATGATCTTAACAGGTAACTGTTCCCTGATGATGGTTGCTGTATTGTCGACCGAAACTTCGTGGATATCTTGGCCTTCGACGCGGCTACAGCCCAGAAGCCATCAACTCCAGACAATGGCCGCGAAGGCCCGTGTTCTCTATTATCAAATAGTGAATGGGTCAATTTCGATTCCGGAATCGGTCGGTTCCATCGTTTGATTCCGGAATCTTTCGGGTCCATCGATACCACAATAATATTGGGATTCAGAATACAACGGTTTTGGAATCGGCCGTGACGAATTCTTTCATTATTTTTTATAGATTTTTCCCAAAATATCGATATAAATAGATTCTCAAATTATCTGTATAAATCAATACTCTAAATATTGAAATATAATGATACTCTAAATATCGATGTATCAATAATATAAATATCGATATATCGATACTATGAATACAGATACTCTATATATATGTATATGTATATATATCGATACTCTAAATATCAATACATCGATAATATAAATATCGATATATAGATACTATGAATATTGATACACTAAATATCTATATATATCGATAATCTAAATATCGATAGATATCTATAATTTAAATACGATGGATATCGATAATTTAAATTTGAAATACTTCGATAATTTAAATTTTTTATATATCAATAGTTTAAATTCGATATGAATCTATATTCTAAATATCGATATATTAAACATTGAAATGAATCGATCCTCTAAATATCGATATATGAATACTCTAAATATTAATATGAATCGATACTCTTAATATCGATATATATATATATGTACATATATATATCAATATTCCAATAATCAATAAATGTATACTCAAAATATTGATATCTATTCTTAAATTTTGAGTATCGATTATTATCAATTTTTCGAGTATCGATTAATGTCGATTAATAGTGACTTTTCGAGTGTAGATTAATTTTGCTTTTTCCGAGTATCGATTAATATAAATTTTTCCGAGTATCGATATTTCCCAAGTATTTATATTAATCGATTATTTTAATAGATTCTCGGGAAAAATCTATTTAAATCGATACTCGGGAAAAATCTATTTAAACCTCAAGAAGCAGGATGTAAGGATGTCGCTCACGGTTGAATAACAACAGATTTTTTTTTAATGGGTGGGGGGTTGAGAGGAGTTGATAGCGTGCAGTTTGTTGAACGCGAATCGCAAAGGCAAAAGGCAGAGAGCAACAAGTCGTGAAAAGTGCGGGGATTTCAAAACCAGCTTTCACGGCACGTCGCTTCCCTTGTTTCGGGGAGGGGGTAAAGGAAGAGGAGTGGGGGACATTGAGGGGTCGCTCTCCATTTCCACGTCTTCCGTCAAACCTGAAGGCTCCAAGAGCGGAACAGAAGGGAAAGGCGGTTTGGTCGTACACTCCGAAGCAGAGTTGCCAACCGCGTGGAAATAGTTCGTGTATTGATGTCAGCGGAAAAAAATAAATAAAAAGTAGTTTCTGGGGAAGAGCAACAGAACACATCATAAAAATTTTTACAAGCTTCTTATTGGCTCCTGGGTTGAGGCCTGGTGTTCTGGTGCAGCATTGCACAGGGAACATCGCGGCTGTGCTGTGATTGGTTCTTGAGGTCGGCCCTGATTGGCGGATGGTCTGGCCAATCAGGAAGCATCTGCTGCTTTGTAGATTCCATAAGCTAGAATTTTACAATTTTTTTTTTTTTTAATGATTCTTCACGATTTTTGTGAAACAAATAATTCCGGACATTAAAAATAAGAAGCAGCAAAAGTCTAGCATATGGCTAAAAAAACGCGTGTTTTCGGAATAATTTTTAGCCATGAAATACCCGGTACAAATTCTTGAAAGCACTCAAGGGATTTGCTCTACACATTTATCTACATTGTTTCATATTTTAGGTACTACCATAAAGCTATAATATCAACATTAGTGAAAGTTTCAAGCAAATAAATTTAAAAAAAATTAAAATGATGGTTTGGCTTTAATGTTTTCATTTTGAATCTTTAAATACTCCACTTAAATCCTATTAATACTATTTTTAAAATTTTATTTTTTAGACAGTTTTCTTTCTCTCTTTTCTCTCTCTCTCTCTCTCTCTCTCTCTCTCTCTCTCTGTCTGCCGTTTTACTCTTTACGATATAATTACGAATCGAGTTTTTAATTGCCAAAGAAGTTCCGCTACTATCGCGTGTACTGAGTTACGCGAGCGGATGAGTTGCTACGTGCGCGGGGAAATGCAGTGCCCGGAGCGGTAATGTTGGCAGGACTGGTCGGGGCGAAAGCACAGCCGGCGGGATATATATCGCCGGGCACGTCCGGCGCTTCCCGCGGCACGCCCAAAGAGGTTACAAACAGCGACCGTATACAACCTCCCTGCTCCTTGGGCACGCCTCGCGAATAAAGCTGGCAACGGTGGAACGTGTCGTCGGTAAATCTCTTCAAAGGGGTGTTTTTTTTTTTTGTGAAGGTGGAAGGGGGGGAATGTTTCAGGGAAGGGGGAAGGGTCGACACCACAAATAACCGCGGACAAAATGTACCGTGTAGGACTCTTTACAGTGATCACAAAGAGTCGGGAAAAAAACCTGCGGGAAACTGATTTTTCCTCAGTATCTATTACGTGGCCTTTTTTCATCTGTTGATAAAAATTTTAGAAGAACATCGTATGAAAGAGCCCTATCGTGATAAATTTATGGGGAAAGCCCTCACTTATAATTATGAAATAGAAAATAAATATACAAAATGACGTATGGAAGCAAAATTTTATGTATTCATCTATTTGACTGCACAGAAAATAAAATTTCTGACTTTTACAAATGATTCCTTTGGAAACCAGTTGCCAAGAAATAGTCTGTGTTACTACAAACAAAAAATTGTAAATTCGCATATATGAAATTTTTTTTCGAGATAGTACTATTTCTTATGTTTCATTCAATATTTTTTTTAAAACCATGGAAATCATAAATCGAATATTTAACGATTTTACTTAATTTCCCTGTATCGTACTTATGTGGAAAGCTATTCAAGGAACGATAAAAAATAACTTTAGGCCTAACTGGGAAAACACAAAGCATAGATAAATGCGCGGGTAAGAATCCTAACCCAGTAGAACTGCGAAAACACTACGTATTTTGTAGTGATACAGGTTGTTTTCAAGAGAACGTGCAAATTTACAAACATCTGTAATTTTACATGAATATTTCTGTTCCATTTACAAGGCAGGGGGGGGGGGGAATTTTACTGTGTAATGGGTCTTCGGGGGCAGCAATATCGTCGGCACGCTCTAGCCATAAAATACGTCCACCTCATATCCCCCACCTCATAACCCCCACCTCATATCCCCCACCTATTCCCGCCTTCCATCCGTGCCTGCCTCTTTAGTTGATTCGTGACGGCATCCGCACGGCTGTATCGCATGCCTGTGTATAAAATATTGCTCGGACGCACTGCATATATTTTGTTTTTGTAATTTTTAAAAAATTTTGACGTGACGTCTAATAAATCGATGAACGCCGGCTGCACGCACGAAAAATTGTCCCGTTACGCACATCGTCCCGTTACGCTGTGTCCCGTTACTCTCATTGTACGCTTGCGCCGCATCTATCTCTCTTCCACTCGATTGGAACAACCATCGATTTGACTTTTTCGAGGCACATTAAACTTGAAGCACTCCCATTCGTTTCCTACTTTTCCTATCATCGTCCTATCCTTAACAGAATAACACAGATTGGAAGAAGTTAAATAGCAAACATCTATAAAAGTTATAGTTAAAATAATCTGTTCGTTAAAGTAATAAACATATTTGAATTAATGAGTGCAAATAAAAGTAATTTTATCAATTAAATTGTAGATTTCATTTCACTCCTTCTTTGTATCCATACAAAATAGCGATAATTCAATAAAAATGATTCAATTTTATTCATAAAAGTATGCAATCACTTCATCAATGTTTTGTTATGACGTTGTCACGTTAAACTATCGTCCGTAAACCGACTTTACTGACAACCAATTTTTTTTTACTAAAAATAAAAAATAGCGCGTGGATCTCAGTACACGTGATAGAAGTGAAACTTCTTTGGCAATTCAAAACTCAACTCTTTTAAGTATAAAGGAAGGGGTAAAACGAAAGATAGAGAGAGAGAAAGAGAGAAAGAAGAAAATTTTCTAAATAAATATTACTCACTGTTGAAATATTCACACCATATAACCTGTGCGTGTTACACACATACACACACACATTGAGCTTTTTTTTTCAAACAGATGTAGACAGTAATTTCCATTTTTTTTTATTTGTCGGTTGAGTAAAATTTCATCCAGAAGAACCTAAATTCTGTTTCATGGGGTTTTTGTTTTTAGGAAATATAATTTAGGCTAGGAAATTCTTAGTTTTTATAAATCAGATCTTATTTTGAACGTCAGTTGTGCAAAATTTCACCAAGAGTTACCTACATTTGTTCTTAAATAGTAGGAAAGGGGAAGGTGTTTTTTCTTTTTTTAATTATCGTGTAGAAAAGTGATATTCCTTTTGTTTTGTAAGTCAATTGCGCAAAGAAAATCATTAGAATGACAGTTACACATATAATAAAAAAAATCTTAGCTAACGACAACATATCGGTGACAATGAGTGAGTTGCAAATACACATTTTTAAGTGCAAGCGTTTGGTAATCAGACATTTTTAAGTACATTTATTTATTAGTAATGTAAATATTAGTAATTAATAAAACTGTACTAAAATTAATTGGGCTATCACTTACGAACCCAGTTCCCCCCACATAAGTTTGTAACACTAAATTAAAAAATTACTGTTCAATAAATTAAGGTATTATATATTACTCATAATACAGTTGAATATAATCTAATATATATTAAATTTGTCGGTGAATATAAAAATTTAATTTTTAAACCTAAAATAAATAGGACGCCTTGTCTTCTTTACCCATATCCGTACACACTTAATAATTATTAAGAGATGCTTCTAAAAATACAAGTTATTTGGCATGATATAGCAGCAAAGAGAATCTGTCATCTGTCGCAATCTACAAACAAACAAAGCAAGAATTTGAAAAACAAACGTGTTTTTTTTTTTTTTTTTCGAATCCACCGATAACTGTGGCAAGATACAGGCCGGTATCCGATATCGGAACATCTCTAATGATAGAACTGAGTTTCAATACTTGGAACTCTTTTATTCGCGATGGTTCTCATTTCCGGGAGCGTCCTATGATATTCCAGAGAAATGTGTGTCTGGATATCAAAATAAATACAGCAACTCTGTTACACCACTTCAATACGAATATACCGCTCTTTTTGGTAACACATCATTATTGTGTGTTATTTGAACGAGTCTACAAGTTTTGCTCGAAAATCGATTTTATTCAATACAGAGCTTTAGTAGCTTTTTTACTGTTTGTAAATAAACCTTGGGTAGACCATCAGTACAATATATATTTATGAGGCGTTAATATTTCTCAGAAATTTTCATATGGTGCGTAAAAACATTGAGAACCACTGCATTAAAACCAAGAGTTCTTATACATTTTTAAAATAAAAAAACAATTATCCATTGTTTTTTCTCTCGCTGTGAGAATTCTTTATGGTAATTAACTGTTCTGATGAAAAGTAACTATATAAGTTTCAGTCCTATAAAGGCACTTAGCTGATAAAAAGATCGTGCGCAATGCAGCATATCATGAGTCAGCATATCTTTAATAGTTATATCATATGTTATGTTTGTAGCAAAAATTCTCCAGTTTTATGTGACTAACAGGAGTTTGTATGTTTCATCAAGCTATTTATTATACATTGCCGCGGAGACAGATGTAGGTTTACAAACAATGAAGTAGATCTTTAAAAAAATGCGTGTACTTTTGTAAGCGCGTTGAAAGTTATATTTACTTGGCGTGTTAAAAAAAAATAATAATTTTGCAAGCACATAATAATATAAATAAAATAAAAGGACTGCAATGATATTATAAATACGGTTGGTAAAGTATAAATTAAATCAAGTTTGAAAATCTTAAATAAATATTCAGTATTCAATATTAATTAAACACGTGTATAAAATTTATTAATTAATCTAGTAAAATAAACGAGATCAAATTTTAATTAATGTCGAAGATCAATAAATTAGATGAATGTTTTTCTTATTTATTACATTTTAATTATTTATAAAATAATAATGAAATGATTTAAAAATTTTAATGCAAATAAATTATACATACGGTAACATAACTTCACTTATATAAATACAATTGAAAATACACTATAAAAAGTTTATAAACACAATTTGTATGATTAATATTTATAATAAATAAATGTTTTTAATGATATGAAGTTAATTTTTTTAGATTGATATACAATATCAATCACTAAATGATATGCTTTAAAAGCACATATATAATTTTTATTTGCCTGTGGATTTTTATTGTATGCAGCATATTTTTTTTGCATCCTGTGAAAATGTCGTTGCATGGTGCCCACGCATCGTAAAATTTCACTCATAAATTTTTCATGATGCACATAAAAAAGTATTTCAAATAATGCCTATATGAATGACAGCTAGTTATCCATAATTCTATGCGAAAGCATTGAAGGTGTACACGGCATGTGTTTTAATGTGGGACACAGATTTCAGACTAGTCCAGATAGAACCACTTTCTATGTGATTTCGCTTGAGAAATAACCCTCTGGGTAGAAGCCGTAATGTAAAGAAACACCCACCATGTACATGCCATCTTGTGACACGATCATGCTTGGCAGGTCCAATTAAGACGAGCAAATAACCCATTTCCACGTGTCCGAAAGAAATAAGTTCTCTATAATCTGCGCCCTTTGCAGATCCTGGCATATGGGATGTCCAGTGAGGACAAGGTACTCCAGGTAAAGTTTTTCGAACAAGCCGTTTAATCAGCGTCAAGTTCTTCCAGCTGATGTGAGTGTCCAGTGCGTTTGCGTCAGGTTCCTCAATGCTGAATCTCAAAAACAAAAGCCTGTTCAAACTATCAAAATGCGAACAGGCCAAGCCTCTGAGACAGCTGCTGCCCAAAGTGAGGTGATGCAGGTGATTGGTGTTTCTGAAAGACTCGACACCAATCTCGCACAAGCTCGTATTCGATACGTCTAGCACATGAAGTGACGGCATACTATCAAACACTTTCAAACCAGCCATCAGTAGACTGTTACTGACATTTAAAGTAGTTAAATGTGTTAGATGAATTGTTGTTTCCAGCGAAACAAGGGGGTTATTATGTGCTGAAAACGCAATCAAAGAATTTTCCTGCGGAAAAGTATTGAAATTGAATGTTTTAAGTTTATTGAACGCTATTGCAAGAGACAGTAAAGAGTTAAGGTTATGGAAAGCACCTTCTTCTATCAACTCCAGTTCGTTGTGTTCCAAGTTCAACAGAACTAACTGTGTAAGACTTCTGAACGTGTAGTTATTTATAACTGACAGCGAGTTGTATGACAAATCTAACAGTTTTAAATTTACTGTGTTTGCAAAAGCTTTATTTCCAATTTCACGAATACGGTTATGAGTAAATCTGACATGCTGAAGCGAAGAAGAAGAGTTTGTGAAAACATTTCCTACTAAAGTGGCCAAACAATTCCATTCTAAGCTAAGAGTAACGAGCTTGGATTTACCAAAAATATTCACGTCGAATGAATTATTTGCTGAATCACAAACGTTGTATCGGTATTCACTTCTATTGATATCAGTTTGAACAGAGAAAGGAGAAATTATATTCACACTTGAATTTCTACAACTATTGTAAGACTGCCTATTGTGTAAATTATCCGACACCGTTATAAGATTCTCAGATAAAATAAGTTTTTCCAAACTCAATAACTGAGAAATAACATCCCAGGCCAAGCGCACTATGAAGTTGTAACTTAAATCTATAACTTTCAGCGCAGGCATCGACTCAAATATTTTTAACGCAACACAAGCTACTCGATTGTGTGACATGTTAAGATATTGTAGTTGTCCCATCTTCGGAAAAAAACCGGTATGGACGAACTCGATATCGTTTTGGGAAAAATCTAGGACAGTGAGCTGGTCTAGATTTTCGAAACTGCCTCTCAAAATGGTGATGTTGCTCCGTGCCAAAATCAGAATTTGGATTCCCTTTAATTTTTCGAAAGAGTCGCCAGTTATGACAGGCAGGGAACTGTCTTTGATCTCCAGGAGATCGAGCGCGCTTGCCTCGAACAGATCGCCCGGCGAGCTGGAGTTGATGAGAAAGCCGGTGATCCTGCACGACTTCAAGGATCTGAGGCTCTTGAAGTGGACCGCGCCCAGGAGATGTCTGGACGTGGCCAGCTCGCACGTCTCTCTCAGTTCCAGCACCTGCAGGGCGGGAAGGTTCCGGAGAGTCCCTTCGTGGAACCTCGTGAGGTTCCGGAAGTCGACGGACAGCAGCCGGAGACGCGCCTGGTTCCCAAACGTGTCCGGGTCGTAGGAGGATATCCTGTTCCCATGCATAGTGAGCATGGTGAGATGGACCAGGTCCTCGAAAGCGTGGGAGCTCAGGCTGGACAGCTGATTGCCGTTCAGATTCAGAAACACGAGGTTGACCAGCCGCTCGAAGACTCCTTCTCCCAAGGAAGTCAGGCCGTTGAAAGAGAGGTCCAGATACCACAGGTCGTGGAAGTTCGGAAAGAAGCCTGGTTCCAAAAAAGTGAGTTCATTGTGAGAGAGCAAGATGCAGTCCACGGAAGAATTAATTCTCGGCAGAGTAGAGAGGCTCACGTACGAACAGTCAACTGCGTATCCACAGAAAATGTCGTAATTCATGCCGATGAAGTCTACGGTGATGGTCGTGAAGGATTCGAAATACTGACACGGGAAGTAACCAGAATCTCCATCAACTTCTGACCAACCATTCTCTTCCGGCGTACTGTTGCAATTTCCATTATTTGCCAAACCGTACGAAGAATTGTCCAACGAATCAGGCTGCGCCGCGTACAGGTCAGTTCCCGTTGGTGGCGGGAATCCATCACAGTTCAAATGTACGCGGTAGTTGTGGTTGAAGATGGACATCAGAACCTGCTTCATGTGGTGTCCGCAAGCTTCGCTGCCGGAGATACTAAGAGATTTGAGGTGCGGAAGTTGCAGGATCTCGTCGAACAATGTCATGTTCCTCCAGCTCAGGTTCGTTTGGTTGAGATCCAGCGCTGTTATGTACCTCTCTTGTCTTATGAATGAAACTGGGAAGAAGAAACCTCGATTTCCTGCGAGAGAAATCTTTATGATCACTAGTGTATGTGAAGAATCACTTATGACGAATATGATTTTGCTAACTTTGTTGTAAGAAAAGTCAACGGAGTGAAACACTTTATCCGTTTCCAAGTTATTTCTAGGAAAGAAGCATGGGAAATTTCCATTTGATCCTGTGCACAGACTCGTGTTGCGAATAAGCCAATTTGTGCTACTGGTCACTATACGTGCGACTGGAATACGACTCAGGTACAGGGATTTCAAGTTATTGTAACTGAAGTTCACATGAGCAATTTCTTCCAAGTTTTGAAAATCATACCGAGATAGGTGTCGAATTGAATTGTGGCTTAAATCCACTGACCTTAGATTCCTCGCCGAAGGAAAAAACATCGAACTGAAAGACCAAATAATATTATGCGACGCACTAAATATTTGCAGTTTTCTAAGGTGCAAAAATATGGTCCCGGGAATGTACGACAAATAGTTGAAATCAAGTTTAAGAGCGTACAGATTTATTAGATCTCTGAAGAGATGGGCATCTACCACACTGATATTGTTATCTTCCAGAGACATTTGACGTAGCTGACCAAGTCCTCTGAACGTGTCGACGTGGATATCGCGAATAACGTTGCAGTTCAGAAATAGGTGTTGCAAATTTTTCGAACCCTGGAAAGTTTCGGGGTGCAGGTAACTTATTCTGTTTCCAGACATGTCGAGCCAAATAAGTAGTCTTTTGTCGGCGAACGTATCTGGGCCGATCGTTCTGAGCCTGTTGTTTTGCAGGAGCAGCAGGTGAAGTCTTTCCATGCCGCCGAAGCAGTGGCGGTCTGTGGTCTCTATGAGGTTGTTGGACAGGTCCAGCACCGCTATGTACGGCAGGAGACTGCACCCCGCAGTGGTGACTCCCTTCTGACACCCCCTGGTCCAGAACTGCCCCGAGAGGCTGGTGACGTTGTTGCCGGAGAAGAGGAGGGCCTCGGTGCCTCTGGGCACGGCCTGAGGAACGTCGCGCAAGCCCAGGTTCGCCAAGTCCTGGTACGACAGGTTGCTGAGGATAACGGCGTCTTTCACAGTTACGTTCCTTACTTCGTCGAACATAACGTCTGTGATGAGGGCCAGGACTAGGAACATGCATCCTGCAACAAAGATGATTGTGTGTCAATATTTTTTTTATTTAAAATTTTAATAACCAGGGCTAATTATTCTATGTTTGAAATTGTTTTCTAATGAAAATCCGCATTCTACATTTGAAAATAATATTCAGCCCCAAATGCATGTGGCTATTATTAAAAACTGCATCAACCTAACAATATGTTAGGGCTTCAAAGGATTTAAGTAAAACGTTGATACCAGTTTCTAGCCTCGCGCAGGGCACCGTTTATTAAAACGGCTGCCGATCTGGTTCCTTTGCTGGGTTTACGGTTTTGACACGTTCTGGAATACGGGCCCGCGAGTTAGGTTACGGTGCGCTCCCAACAAGGCAGTGCTTGTTCGTGACCTTTGCCCGAAGGTCTTGGAATACCACTACATGCAACTCTCGGCAACTGCTACCCTGAAGATGGCTGTCGCAATGTCGCCCGAAACGTCGGAACCGTTGCTTCCTACTCACCGATCAATCTCAAAGTGTCCGCGAAAGCACTCGAACTTCACTTAGCTGGCTGGTGATGCACGTTGCAAAGGGCCGAACAAAGCACGTTGGGTAATTGACTACAGATGCATTTCACGCACCTGCAGGCAGCGGTGGCGCCATGTTCCTTATAGAATCAGGCACCGGGAGGTCACGAGGTCAGCAGACGAGAGAAAACGGGCAGGCGCCATCGCGCCGTCGGTCCTCTGGCGCTGTTCTTGTCTCCGGCAACACCGCAGAGAAGGTTTTACACTTTTTTTTTAAGTGGAACTTCTTTGCTGATGATTCCAGTAACGCTGTTTACTCCACCCAACTCTTCTATTGGCTGTTTCGCCATGCGTCTGTAACAGAAAAAAAAAAAAAAGTGTGTGCTTAAGAGTCCACGCGCGACAGGTGTGAAACTTCTTGCTAGTCTTAAAACACTCCCTGTGCACATTTTCGAAAGCAATCAAGGGCCTTGCAAATTAGCTAGGGACCGGAAAAATTCGCGGTTTCGATGGCCTTCAGGATAGACTACACATTCCCCTGTACACTCGGGAAAATAACGCAAGTTCATTGGCTGCCGACTTGTAAGTCATCTGGTTTGTCTGTGATTCGATCCTTCTATGGTCGAGAGTTGTTAACTGGTTGAGATTCGTCCAGATGAACAGTAAGCCAATAGCAAAATCGTCTAAAAGGTTTTATGTATTTGAATTATAGCCCTATCGCCGAATGAATCCGCGAAAACTTTCCGGTCTCTGGCAATTACTCCCTCGGTGCCGTACGACGTCCAGGTCACCGCTCAGACCTCGTGGTTGTCTCCGGCACGACGAGGAGATACAGCACCAGCACAGACACACCTCTGACTAGCCGGGCTGGTATAACCCGACAAGATAGAGCTGAACCTTTTACTGCGCATGCGCGAGTTCCCGAGGACCGTCGAGGGGAAGTAGGGGAAGGGAGTGACTCCGCCCTTGTCCTTGTCCGTCGCGTCGGCCCGACTTACACGAACACGGTATCGTACCCACGCAGTTGGCCAGTAGCAAAGTAAACTATGTACGAAGAAATAACTCTTCGCCGCAGCTTTGCGCGGGCAACACTCAAGTATTTAATACCTTTTTTTTGTATGTATCTGAGCTCATCTCGCTCAGTCTAAGTTGTACGCCTATTGTTAAGAATGTAAAGAGTAAGGCTAAGTATATAAACAAAAAACCATAACGACAAAAGGATGGCAAGAAAAAAACTAAGTTATTTTTAATGTAATAACTATATTGAATGAGATTATTGGGAACTAGGATTTCGTCAGCTTTTTCCAATACGCCAATCGTCTACAAAGGAAACGTAAGTTATTTAACAAGTTATTTTACAAACACGAATAACAAACTTTACTGTCAATTAATACAAACAAGGCAGACGCCCACACACAAATAAAATTAACGCAGCGAAAAAGTAAACCCAGGGCCTGAGATACACATTTTGAGCATTTTACATTATCGGAAAGGATTTGTTATGAATTAAGAAGGCGGACACTCCAGACAAAAACGCTAGAAAGTTGAGAGTTTAAAAATCACTATGTTGCGGTCTTGCGTCGTTCTTTGTTTAGGAACCATCACATCGTTCAACTGTTGTTTAATTTCTGGAAAACATGGTTACCATCAAGAACGCCAGAGTCGGGATTCGAACCCGTTGGCAATTAGTTTTACAAAGGAATTTTTGTAAAAGTACAAAAACATTTATAACTATGTATAACAGGGAAGTACGGTTAAAATTTATTTGAACGCGACTCACCTATTCCGAGCTCGAGTCTGAGTTCAGACATTCGGCCGTTTCTGTAGTGCTAGATCCTGTGTCACCCGAAGAACTTTCGTCACATGATGAGTCAAGATTCACTATTATCTTGTCGATTTCGATGTCCACTATTGCATCGTTCTTGAAATATTCGGCTTCAATGTTTTTAACGTGATCACAGCACTTTTTCCACTGTTCCACCGTATAGGAACAAAATAATTTCTCACACAGTTTTCGTTTATCGTCCAGAGATGTAGATATTTCCTCGCAAACTTTTGCTTTGAAATCTGCCCACACTAGTTCAATCGGATTCAAATCCGGGTGGTAAGGAGGCAAACGAATAGTGTCATGGCCACACTCCTCTATTATTTGATCCACTTTGAATCTTTTTGTGCTTTGGTGGGATTTTACCAAAAGTAGCAAATCGGCTTTGGTCATGTGTGTGGAGAATTGAATGTTGTTGGCTTTTAACCAGTCTTGGATGCCAGATTTCAGAGTAGTGGTCGTAGGCTTTTTATTTATTTGGACATTGTGGTAGCTGGCATTGTCTAGAACTATGACACTATTTTCAGGTAAATTTGGAAGTAGCTTCTGTCTTACCCAGGTAGAAAAATTTTGGTAGTTCATGTCATCATGATAATCACCAGACTTTTGTTTTGATTTGAAAATTAATAAAGCATTAGAAACGAAGCCTTCTTCTCCACCAGCATGCACGATTATCAAACGTGGCCCCTTGCCAATTGATTCTGTTACACCTACTTCAGTGCTCGACTGCCAGCAGGAATTAACGCAATGTGTTGCATGTAGGTATGTTTCGTCAACATACACGATATTTCTACCTGCATTTCGATATTTACGAATTGTTTGTAGATACCTCCCCCTCCAAGCAGAAATTTCCGGTTTTTCTACCAAAATCTTTCTTTTTGATTGGCATTTCTTCCACCTAAATCCTATACGTTTTAACAAATGCCGCAAGTACTCTCTACTGCAATTTAAAACTCCGTCCTCTCGTAATGCCCTGGTCAGTTTCTTTAATGTTGGAATTGTTTTTCTAACGGTGTAAAACTCGTGAATTTTCCGCCGTATAGCGCCGCACGTAAAGTCATCTACTTCGATTCTTTTTTTTCGCTCCTTATTCTTTCCCGTGGGAGTAGAAAAACTTAAACTATTTTTGCTTTTTACTTTACCTTCTGCCAAAATTCTTTTTACAGTTGAGTGAGAAACCCTTGTTGCAGCACTTGTTGCTTCGACAATGTTGTACTTCAAATTATGTAATCGCTTTTGCTCTTTCAAATGTGTTGCCACATTGTACACAATCTCCCGTGCCTGTCCCCGCAACGGCGTGCCGCTTAAAATCCGTGACTTATGACCCGACGTTGATGCCATGGATAGCGTTGGATCGTGTAACTAGGACCGCGAGCTGACGACACCGGACCACTGTTTCCCGGAAGCGAGCGACAGCTCAACTGGCCCCCACCCCCGCCAGAAGCTTCGGTCACGTGACTGCCACCTCCCTCCCCAGCTCATCCAAGGTTCTTTTGTAACTTGTCTGATTATAGCTCCGCTGGTGGGAGCTGCTGGCGTCTCACTCCCTCGACCGGCCCGACCGCTGAAGACCACGTCCGTCGGGGGAACTGGAGTTGCTGGCTGCTAGAGAGGCACGTACGGTATCTCCGGCCGGGAAGCCACTTCCTCCCCGCCACGAGGGGGAGATACCCCCCCCCGGCCTGGAGGCGACCGGTCGCTACACAGTAAAGTCGAGGTGGCCAAACGGCGAACAAGGCTCCACGTTGTTATGACTCGCTCTGAGCACTCTGGCAAGCGGCTTCGAGGCTCGCCCTGAGTCAAACACGAGGTGTCAGCAGTTTCAACACCGCCAGCGAAACAGCGACGCGGGTCGCCGAAGGCCGGCCGCCGCTGCGAGAGAAAAAGGGACAACACGGAACATCAACACGGACGCGGACAGAAGGATAAAAACGACAGCCACCACCGAGAAGGGGCTTCTTCTGGTCACCGGCGACTGGACGGCTGGAGTCGCGACATCGGAACCACGGAGCGCCGTGGTCGTCGAGATCCTGCCGCGAGCGCGACCCAGCACAGCGTGGGTAAGGAACCTGCCGAGGTGTGGTAGCGAGGCTCCCTGATCATTGTCGGAATTAGGTGACAGCTAACACTGTAATAGTACGTGACAGTAAATCAAGTCTCTATATTGAATTGTCTTTCATTCTTAATCTTGAGCCCCCTATCACCCTGTCTTGGAATAGTCAAGAATTGAGATCATCTTAAAGTTTAATCATAACAATGTGTTCAAGGCGCCATTTACAAACTGCTCAACACTTCTTGGAAGCCTATAATTATGAATAACATTTAATAGCCAATTGCATTTGAGTTCACGAGCTTCGTGAATTTTTCCGGTCTCTAGACATAAGTGACAGAAAATTTAAGACAACTGATAACAAGCACCCCACGCTTATTTTCCATTAAAATTTACTGTTTTTTTCATTACTTGATTCTTATTTTAAACTTATTGAAAAAAAAAAGGGGGGGGGGGGGGTTGTCTGTAAAGTCAGTTTACGGACGATAATTTTACGTGATAACGTCATTAGAAAACATTGATGAAAAATTGCACACTTTTTTTTTTGATTTTCAAATATTATTTACAGTTTTTGCAAATTTAATTTAAATTATTTGTTTAAATATAATCACGAACAATTAGTAACAGAAATAAACTGAAATCAAATAATGTCAATAAATTGTTACCTAATTTGAAATTACGTAATTGGACAAATAAATCAAATTGCTGCTTTTAAAAAGCCCGCCTTAACCTGTTTGATATTATAGAATGGTTAGCCGGTTCTTGCACGCTCGGCTCAGGTGGAACGTGACAATGAGTCATGCTTTTTCGTGCGTGCAGCCGGCGCGTTCATAGATTTATAAGACGTTATCACGTCAAAAATTAAGTTATACAACGTTGTAGTTAATTCTTTCACTGTTGAACAAATTACTTAAATTCAAAGATTATGTTTCACTTTTTAAATCATACAACAAGAAAAGCATGCTTTATAGTTTTTTTAAATATATAATTTTTTTATGTGTAACATCTTAGCTCTCGGTATATAGCATTTGGTGGGAGTAATTACGCGAATGGAATGGAATGGAAGTCGCATGGAATGGAAATGTGCAACCACGATGCTGACATCTATGGCTTTAAAGTATCAACTGTTTAATGATTTCTAACAAATGGACAGTATTTTAATAAAATTCTTTGTCGAAAATCAGGTTCAATGCCGGGATTCTTTTTTACTGGAGCCGTTTTCATTATATAGTTTAACCTTTCGTTCTGCAAATAGAATAATTCAATAGTCGACGTAGCTGCTCCGGCAGCAAACTCTTGCAGCGGGTGCAAAAAAACTGCGTTTGATTCGCGTCAAGAAATGTGGTTGAAAACACAATTTATGTATACTTATCACGCTTGGAATTATTTTTAAAGCATTCTACGTTAAATTTAATGTCCGAGTTTCTTATTATTAGGGACCGGAAAAATTCGCGGTTTCGATGGCCTTCGGGATAGACTGCACATTCTCCTATACACTCGGGCAAATAACGCAAGTTCATTGGCTGCCGACTTGTGAGTGTTCTCGGCTGGTTTGTTTGTGATTCGATCCTTCTTTCGTTGAGCGTTTTTAATTGGTTGCGATTCGTCCAGACGAACAGTAAGCCAATAGCAAACAAATCTGAAAGGTATATGTATTTGAATTCTAGCCTATCGCCGAATGCATCCGCGAATTTTTTCCGGTCTCTACTTATTATAAGTAGGGACCGGAAAAATTCGCGGGTTCAATGACCTGTAGAATGAACTCCATAGTTATACGTACACTCGGTCGAATATCACCCACTCATTGGCTGCTGTATTGTGAGACGCCCCAACATAGCAGCCTGTGATTCGATACAGCTTTGGTTGGGTGTATCTCATTGGCTCAGAGTCATCCAGGTGAGTTGTGGGCCAATAGCAAAAGGCAGCACTGAGGTATAACTATTTTTATTTTAGCCTATCGCGAAATTTTCCGGTCTCTAATTATAAGTGTATTTGTAACATGAGAACACATGAATTTGCTCTTTACCGAGGTTAGATGTTGCAACGTCTCAGGCGAGAACTGAAATACCCGCTCACTTACCGTGGAACAAATGACAATCTGCTGGAAGTTTCGTATTGTTTCTTCCTCGGCTCACTCGCTGCTAAGTCGTTAAAAGTTTCTCTTCTCATAAATGTTCCCAGAGAACGAATTGAAGCACGGAGATCGGCCAATGAAACAGTTCGCAGCAACATTTCGACGTCCTTTTTTTTTGATGTGGCTTGTCATTCCCATCGCTTCGTCCGGCGACCGCACCGCAGCGCACCGCAAGAATAACGAAGTTTGTTCAAATTCTCCGTCACATTGTTGCGAGCAGCTTGGGAGTGTTGTATGGTTCGTGAGCTAGAAACAGGTAAGTGACGTCGTTTTCAAATACCCGTTTATGAATTACACGTCACGCAAATGCACAACTTTCAACTTCTTGCGTTTCCTCCTTCTATGTTTGAAGCAAAGAGTTCCGGAAAGTTTGAAAGATAAGGGAATGTTCCGATAATTTTAATTGCAAGCATCACCGGTTCAATGATTAAGTTTTCGAACAGTGTGAACAAAGGCACATCATACTGTTGAAAATGTCGCATATTTACGTGAACTTCGAGCGAGTGACAAAATTGGCAACCCTGTGTATTCACTGCGTATAGCAGTGCTGCGACTATAACGTAGCTGTTAAGATGTTATTTTGTTTCTTCTTTTTTTTTTACATGATTTTAAATAAATTCATAATATAACATATTTGATTGTTTATAAAACGTTTATTTTACTAAACAAGATCTTATTTAATACTTTTCATGAACTTATTTGAAATGTTTTAATGTCAATCGTAGCAAGTACTGAAAGCATGCGGTATTCAATTTTTGTATTAACCATTCGTTTGTAGCCTTCGTCTTAAAAAAAAAATTCAATATTTTCAGTACATCATTTATTGCATCAATAAAAATGATGTTTTCCAAAAACCATGTAGTAAACCTGAGCTGACCCGTCTTTAGAAATTCGCTACACCACAAAGCGGGTGTTCAATGTAAACATTTAGTTATTATTTATTATATTTACTCATTTTTATGATTATTATGATTATTTTTTCTTAATACTTGAATTTTAAAATATTGTCACACCAAAATTTCAGGGAATAGTAGACTTTCAGAAATACAACGTATACACGTGGAAATTTAAGATATGATTTTGCTTGAGAAAAGAAAACATTAAACACCATATTTTGGTTTCTAATTATTATTTTTGAGCTACTACATAGCTGGACGTACGGTAATAATTGTACTAAGTAGTCTATATCTAATCCTTCTACAATAATTAGAGACCGGAAAAATTCGCGGATTTATTCGGCGATAGGTTAAAATTCAAATACATATACCTTTTAGATGATTTTGCTATTGGCTTACTGTTCATCTGGACGAATCTCAACCAATTAAAAACTCTCAACCATAGAAGGATCGAATCACTGACAAACCAGATGAGACGACTATGCAAGTCAGTAGCCAGTGAACTTGCGTTATTTACCCAAGTGAACAGGGGAATGTGCAGTCTATCCTGAAAGCCATCGAAACCGCGAATTTTTCAGGTCCCTAACAATAATCTTTCTGTGACCTTACGTAGCTATGTTGTTAAAACTGTCTTATTGTCTTCTCTAGGTGTGTATGTGTATGTATACACACAGAAGGGACCGCCGATAATAGAAAATAGTATGGTTTGACCTGATACAGTTTGACAGTGAGGCTTACGAGCGTCCGTTGGTAAAATGGTTCCGCACTTTCAAAAATGTTAGTGGCCTTCAGCTTGACCCTGGTGTCGAGGAAATCCAGCGCCGGAAGTAACCGGGCAGGAAGGAGGTTTTTCCTCGTGGTTCAGAAAGACGTCACCACCGCACAGAGAAGCCTGCACATTTGCCTGACCCCCTTTTTAAAATTATTATTTAAATAATGAGCAGCACGGGAAGAGGAGGCAGGAAAGGGGCAACATTTAGGGCAGGGATGGCGAACCTTTATCGTTGAACGTGTCACCACTAAATGCTATAAAAAAAAAACTTCTTTATTTGCAACTCGGAATTTTTACAACAATCGAAATGTTTACACTTTTATGTTTATTCAAATAAAATAAAAGGTTAGTGTGATTTCTGCTGTTGCAAAACTAGATGATAAATATCTTGTATCGGGCTCGCACTTTCTTGCTTTCGGCGACAAAATACACAAGATTATTTGATTATTGGCGTGTCAGAATGACTGGTTCGCCATCCGTACTTCAAAAGGTGCCCGGAGGCAGAACTCAGGGGAAGCAAGCAGCCTTTCTCGAAGGTCCTTCGTCCTACCCCCGAGCGAGGTGAAGGACCTCGCCCTTGATGAAGTCCTGGGACGCGGCGAGCGCGGAAGGGCCCTCCAGAGCCCTCGCTGACTGGCCCTAGTGCGAGGGGGGTGGCGGGTGAAGAACCCGGGGGGAGAGGTCGCAAACATTTGCTCTTCACTCGTCGGGCTTTTGTCGCCGCGTCGGCCCTGACTAACCGCGGGTAGCGATGAGTCGTTCGTGAAAGATTCGTTCAAAAAGAACGAATCTTGCGATTCGTTCGCGATGTAAAGAACCGGCTCTTTTAGAGCCGGTACCTTGAAAGATTCGGAAGAACGAAAACGCGGAGAGAACGAGAGAACGAGATTAAAGAGAACCGGCCACGCGCCCGGTCTGAATCGTTCGTGAAATTATTCATGACGTCAGGAGTCTGAAGAATTAGTAATCACAGCGTGCGCATGTTCACAAGAGCAAACGATAACTGATCATATAAAATAGGGTAACATGAAAAGTATCTATACCTGAAAATGTCAACTATTAAGTAGTGGTTTAAAATTGCTTTTTCACGTTCACATACCCAAATTTGGAAATAAAAAACTTAAAAAAAAAAAAAAAAAAACGTATGGATTAAAAATAACAGGGAAAGTAACTACAAACGTTCACACTTACCATTTTTGGGTTAATTAATGTACTTCATTTGTCTCTCTTCATACTAAATCGCAGTAGTAGTATTACATTTTTGTATATTTTTTTCTAAATGTGTTGGTCTACACGTAAACACTTTACTGTCACTAGAGTGTAAATAGCCTGTATACTAATATTTTTAACTTAAAAAGTAATAAAATATAAATAATCTTGTTTCATATACGCAACTGTGATTCACTGGCTACGAAAAGCAATGTTCAAATACTAGCTATAGTGCGATTACAAAGTTAAGAAAAATCACTTTCGTAAAATTCTTAGATTTAATGCTCCCGTATTATAGAGAATCACTGCAGGAAGCATTTGCAGCGATCAACAGTCAATATTTTTTAACAGTCAGTACCTATACAACTAGACGTTTGAAATTTCATTTACCCATGCAGAGTAGATAAAGATAACCACCCACGCTATCCAGCCTCCCCTCGTCATCGGGTCACGCGATAACGAGGGGAGGCTGGAAGCAAACACGTAGCTAATACTCTAAAGGATGAACGAGTTACGACACCTGATAAAAGAGCCAGATCCCATACACAGAAAAGAACGAAATGAACGAGATGAACGAATCATTTCACGGAACTGATCCAAAAGAACCGATTCGGTCTTAAGAACCGTTCTGCCCATCACTAACCGCGGGGCGAACCCTCCCGTGAGCTTCTTCTCCCGACCCCCCCCCCCCCCTCTTCCACACTACCCGGCTGAGCTGAGTGACGCTATCTGTTGGGTGGGCCCATAACTTCCAGCAAAAAAAGATCGGGATAGATGTTCTAGTACAAAGTTTTATGTTAGGAATGCCAATTTATCAACTTGACGACTTATTGCTTAGTAAAAGTGATTACAACAGTGCGAAGACCACTTAATGCTATTTTGTAATAATAAAAAAGTCATGTTACGTAGAAATGAGTACGAGATGCAAACATTTCTGGTTTTCCACACCACAAAATGGAGTGAATTAATTGTCACTGGTTTGTTTGCCTGATAATAGCATATGCATTCCATTACTTCTCACGGTCAATGCAGCTATGTTAGCAATATATTATGAAAGCCACCATCTAGCAGACGGGCCGAAAACTGCTTCAAAAAACTATTTCTCAGATTCAGCAGAATACAGTTTCTCCCCCATGGTCGGTTGAAATATCACTGTTATAGTCTGGGCCAACGGATTTTCGCGACGCATCCGACATCTGTCGGCAGCGTTAGTAAGTAACTACTTCAACTACCAAATGATTGTCCCGTGTCATCTGACCAGCAATTTGTGAGCACATTTTTTTTCAACGCATAAATAAATAAGGGTTATGTAAGTTAACCATTCCAACCACGACACATTAATTTATAATATTTGCTAGTGACTTAATTATTAATAGTATTAATTAATTTTTTAAAGCAGCAATTACACCTGAGCATTGTAATATCTCCACAATTTCTTGCCACAAATAGATGGATAAATATAAAAAGTTCTCTAGTCCCGCCAAAATGGCTTTTAACTCTAATTGGTTGTTACGCCATGTGTTCGCAACAGAAATAAAATATGTTAATTACCCTTTTATGCACACGACCGTCCTATGGGCTGTTGTGAATCAGTAGGTTCGAAAACATGGCGGTCAAATCTTGTGCGCATGATCTCCTGATTACTGTTATTTAATATTTTTTTTCTAATTCTGAACTCAGATGACAAAGGATGGCAACTCAAATAATCCCATATGTACCCAAGTAGTGTTTAAAATCGGCACGACAGAGTGCAATACTTACAATTAAATATTAATTGAAATGTTTATGACGGAATTAAATAATAGTACACAACGTGCATTATTTGATATTGTTAAATCGTGATCGATTCTGTAATTACTGAAGAAAATGAAATTACCAGGTATAATAGTCAATAATATAAAGAAAAAAACATTTTTCAACCACCTTTCTGAAATTTTGTCGAACATGCTAATAGTTAGGGACACCTGTATTTCGCGAATACATTTCGTGTCAAGGTATGTCACAAAACACTGTAGCTTTTTCTTAGAGTAATGGCGAATCGTGTGCGTGCAGCAGTACGGTACCCACATTCCCATTGGCCCCGTCAAGTGCGGGAAAACACCTCTCGCCAACCACAGCCAATAACTACAAGAAAAAAACTACGGTGTTTTGCGATGTACCTAGACACGAAATGTATTCGCGAAATACAGGTGTCCCTACTAATAGTTATCTAGGGTTTCCATTCGAGCTTAAAAAAAAAATGATACACGATGTTATCGTCACACACTTTCGATCACATTTGTAATTTCAAAGATGGTAGTGTAGTCGGTGATAGTATAAGATTACAGAAAAACCAGATTGAATTTGTCTCTTGGCTACATTAGTGTTGCACACTATCGACTAATTTCTACTATCGAACAGTTGTTCGATAGTTTTATTCGAATAACTTTTCATTCGCTGCAAGCTGCAACATTGTTCTTAGTGACTGAATAAACAATCTTTTAAACATAATCTCAAAAATTTAATAATCAGATTACATCTTAAGACTTTACTTGCTTGTTCATTTCGTAAATTATTAATTCTTGTGTGTTTTTACGGTAACTTTAATCCAACCTAACCATTTCACATCCACTTTAAGTAAATCGGTTTGTTTATTAAAGTTTTTATTTCGTGAAATTTCTTACTGTTCATTGTCAAATAATAATTACAGCTACCAGTTAAGTGGCAATTCTGAATTAAGAGTCACTATTCTGGAAAAATTTGAATAAAAATTACAAATACTTTTTTTTTATTATTTCAAGGCATATTTTGGAATCATTGTCTAAGGCGTATTGATACATACCTACTTGCAAGTTGTTTTTTTTTTTTTTTTTTTACCAATAGCTTGCATTTTAATGAGTGGTAAGGTTATATTACAAATATTAAGTCAAGTTTGATACATTAAAAATACTTTAAAAAGTTGTTAATTCTCCTGGAAAAAAAAATTATTTTCTTCCATCCAATGCAATGTTTATTAAGATTGTGTGGATATTTTGATTAGCTACAGTAAAAATACTGCAAAATCTTTTTAAATTACCGATTTCATATGTAGCTAACAAAGTTTTAAGTAGTATTTTTATGTAGCTAACCTAAACTACAGTTCACAAATGTGAACAGTATTTTTACTGTAGATAATCTAGCTACCATTTTCATATTATGCAAATTTTTTTTTGTATTTAACTTAACTACTTATCAAATACTGATAAACTACTTTAAGTATCCCATTTGCAGTCTTCCCATTCGAGACTAGCACATATGTTGGAGTGCCGTCGTGTATGACCAACACTCTATTGCTGCTGGTTCTCCCACTACATACGATCAGAATTTTCCTAAAGCTTGTCAATTGTAGCCCCATAAGCAAAGAAGATTCACTGTAAAAATATTCTGAAAACACACGTTTTAAGCCATTTCCAATCTAAAATGAAATACTGAAACTTCTGCCTTTAGTGTAACCTTAAATTTTTCTTGTAAACAGTCACCATTCTGATAAATCAAGCAGTTTTGAAATGGCGTGGTTTCTTCTGAAGCTCTTCACACCGTACGTGCTTCCGGGCAGGCGGGGGCCTCTGAGACTACGAGGGGCGACGAGGAGCGAATGGAATGAAACGGCGCAAAAAAAAAGCGGGAATGCAACGAGAAAACTCAGAGTTTCATGGCAACATCACAACATTCCCACTTGCGAAAAAAAAAATTCCGGGATCAAATGAAGGTCGGGCAACCAAACGACTTTCAGAGCTTCCAAGCACTAACACCCCCATTTACAAACAGTTCAAGATTCTTTAAAGTAGCAGTTTGTTAAGTCGTATGTGTAAATGTATACTTCAGGTTAATTCAGACACTGCTTAGTCCTCCCGTGCTGTTAAAGCTCTTGTGTCTAGACACACCACCACCTTAAGTCCTTGAGCAAACCTACCTTTATCCTGTATCAGTCCCTCCGATGAGTGTCTCACCCACTCCGGGTGTCTATCAAGAAACGTCGTACAGCGGCCTTCTCTGTAGGCTGAGTTAAGGCTGGTTTACATCTAGTCGAGTGGCGAGTAATTTAGTAAACTCACAGTGTGTGGGCAGAACTGTTTAGTCGAGTGTTAAAGTAAAACAGCGAGTGAGCTTGAACCAATAAAATTGATGGTTCCAAACCTGGTGGTAAATACACCTGCGGGGGTAAAACAGCTATTCTGCGGGGGGTAATAATGGTGGTAATTTTTGTTATGTGGATAATAGAATGACAGATCAGCACCGCATGTGTAGGCCAAATTAGAATTTCTTGGACTACGCAAGAACAGCACTTTCAAAGTGGAATTTCAAATTTATGACCTTGGTACATTTTGGCGTAAAGTAGGTGCTGAATATCCTATTATAGCTGAAAGAACTCTAAAAATGATAATACATTTTACTACCACTTATAGATGTGAGAGTGGTTTCTCATCTTTAGTAACAGTAAAAACAAAGACCAGAAACCGTCTCAATGTGGAACATGACGAGATGCGCATTAAGTGAAACTAAAACTTACATAAAAAAAATTGCAAATACAAAAAAATACCCCACTTTCACATTAACTGTCATTAATTATTTAAGGAAGCACATTGAAATATTTTTGTGCAATTTTATGATTAATAGAGGCAACTTTTTGTATGCATGTGTTGTTTCCTTCGATAAAACTGTAAAAGAGGGTAAAATCGGTTTCCTTGTCAGGTCATAGTAGAGGTAACAAGACTGAAAAGGTTAGGAACAGGGGAGACTTGAATGAACAGTAGACGGTCGAGTAGCTTTCACCCCTCCCCCCCTCTCCCCAGCAAAAAAAACACTCGCACCTTTACTGGAAAGGTATGCACGACCTATGTTTCAAAACATTTTATTGTTAAGAGACCACGCTCATGATTTCCATTTTAACTTTTTGGAGATATGATAAATGGTAATTCAAATGAAATGTGTGAACAAGTTGTCGATGTATAATTCTTCCAAATGTTGCAGTACAGAAATGTAGGGAATTCAGGTTTTTTTTTCCCAACACGGCAGACGCCGGCGACCCTAGTGCCTCCCGGCGTCGATGCACGGCACCTCCTGCGTGACGACGCCCCCCAGCGCGGGGCTGGCCACGGAGAACCTGAAGGAGCCCAGGCCGTGGCAGGCGGCGCCGTGCTGGCCCGCCGCGCTCAGCACCACCACGGCGCCCGTGAAGGAGGGGTAGCGGCGCGCTATGCGTGCGAGGGCGACCTCCCCCGCCGCGCTGGGGGCGGCGCCCGCTCGCAGCTGCTCCACCGCCACCAGGCTGCGGCAGAAACGGGACCAAAAATAAAGCCGTGCAAATGACAGCAAAAGTAAAACGTGATGACGTAAAAATCTGGGGTTCCACTGTACCGCTATCCTAAAAACCATCAACTGCTTGCGGCGAGCCGAGCTAATCGCACGCACGCGCTCAGGGCGCTAAGCGCACTTGCAGTTGTAAACGCGGAAGTTGTAAAACCGATAAGTAAGTCTCTCTCGACTGTCTGTGTAGTAGGGTTCTGCGAATATTCGAAATTTCCGAATTCGAGTTCGAACTTTTTGATATTCGATTCGTAAATTCGAATCAAATTCATTTTACAATAATTCGACTTGCAAAATCTGGCCGGGATACACTAATATAAGACATCCCCCCCCTCCCCCTCCAGTTTTAAAGAAACGTAAATGGACGATCACATCCACTTTCAACAATTATACAGCGAAACCCCTTATTTAAGTTACCGTTATATACGTTTTCCCGTTATTTTAACCTTTTAATTTCTGTCCCGTTTTAACCTCATTTGATGTAATGTAATAAATTCCCGTTGTTTACAACGCGCCTTTTGCTTTAAGCAGTTTACGCCGTTCGTTCTGATAAAACTGCTTACTAACTTAATTAATCCTATTAAAAGTAATCTGATTGTAAATAGTGATTTAAAGACTTTTTAAAAGTTATAAACTTCATCTTTAACGTCTCGGGAGTCGCTTTATACCGCTTATAAAAACGTAAGCAGCGCCAGTTTGGTTGTGTTGATTCCTGTATTACCGTATAGATCGCGCGCACGTAGTCGAAGATTGATATCGATAGCTCGCAGACTGCATGCACGCACGCGCTCTGTCAGCAACAGAGTTAACCCGCATGATCGTTATGCATTTAGTTACAAATTACGTTCTTGTTAAGGGTTTCTTTTTTTTTTACGTTGAATAAAATGGTTTTATTGCATCACTCATTAATTTAAATTATTTGGCGTGCTTTCGCAAAGTCTACTTTTTAAATAAATGTACTGTCCATGAATAGGTTTTGTTTTTATAGATTAATTTTTTTTTTTTTTTTTTTTGCAAAATAGTAGCACCAACGGTCTCGCCCCTAATTTTCAAACTTGATTTTAGAATAAAATGAGCGATGCTTAAGCGATAAAAATGGTAGGTAATTTGTTATTTTTCTTTTGTACAACTTCCTTATGCTGTGATATTTTTATTAATATTTTTATCCTTGAAAGTCAAACATGCTAAATATGGTAAGCTGTGATACTTTTTATGGTATTCCCTTTATTTACACTTTCCCGCTTTTTAATTTTTTTTTACTTTGAACCCATGAAAAGTGAAAATAAGGGCGCGGTTACACGGGAGTCTGAACTACTTCAGGTGAACATGTTCAGCTGTTGAGTGCGGTTACACACAGTCTGATCATGTTTCGTTCGAGGCCATTTCCCATTTAACTTAAACAGGTTGGCAAAGTAGTTCAGATTGACATATCTTCTACATTAGCCTCTGATTGGCTGTTTAGAATATAAACAGTCCTTTGCAGAAATTCAAGATGGAAAGTGTTCCTGGCACAAGTTTGAGTAATATTTTACCGAATGCAACAAAAAAAATCAACAGGTAATTATATATATAATTTTTTTAATTGATCCTGACCTTAATTTTCTTAAAACTGAGATACGTACTCTCGCTCAAAAAATAATAAAAAATAAGTTTAAGAATTTTTACTGTGCATGTTGTTTGAATTCCCGATTTATAAAAAAAATATTGAGCAATATGAAAACACATTCCATTTCTGCTTATAATACTGTATAAACAAGTGAGAAAATCCCGCGTTTTCTGGATACAAAATAGAGAAGATCAACAACAGTCATTCGTTGACAGTAGACAATCGGTTTTAGAGCTGAACACACTTTTCAGCAACTACCGTGTAACCGTACACTTTCGCGTTTGTAAACGTGTTTACTTAAACATGTTCACCTGAAGTAGTTCAGCGTCCCGTGTAACCGCGCCCTAAGTTTTACTGTAAATAATGTGTGTAGCCATGTTCCACTTTTTAAAATAACCAAATAAAACTGTCAAACGTTCAAACACACTAATGATTGTCAGTTTGTAAATTTACAAAATACAGTAATTAGTATGATTTTCAGAGAATAACGGACATTTAAATTATTGATACGGTACTTACAAGTTTTTCAAAGGTGATAGGCCTATGTTAAAAATTTTTAATGATCTATGTTATTTTAATAATAATTATTCTCAATCTCAAATTCGATTCGAAAAAAATTCGAAACTCGTGAATTTTTTTTAAATTCGATTCGAATACGATTCGAACTAAAAAATCACAATTCGCAGATGTCTACTGTGTAGCCCGTCTCCTTTACCACAACAATCCCACGAGAGTATAAATGTTTTTTTACTGCAGAATGTCCTGGTGTGAAGGCACCAGATCATTAACAGTGGACAGTTCAAACAACATTGGAAAGCAAGCTCATGTGTCTTTATTGTTAAGGATAAGATTTTGTGGTGAGTTGATGAAATTGAAGTACCACCAAAATGTGAATCAATACTATGCAAAGCACCGAAACATAAATTAAGTCAAGAAATAGAACAGATTTAAAACAAAATAATAAACAAACCACTGAATTTTTTTGTCTTTTAAACTTAATAATTATTTAATAACATTAGTAATAATTGTCTAGTTGGCAAAAATTTATCATTACAATCATTAAATTCAATTTTTTTTTTGCTCTGATATTTATTAAAATATTATAATTTCTTAAAAATATGTACAAACGTAAGATAATAACCTTTTATGGAAGCAGCTAAACATATATATTTGCTTAAAAACCTTTTAACATGGTAAAGGTTGTCAGCAATAGGTATCGAAATTTAGCAGATTCATTTAGTCGCAAGCTAGAATGCAAACCTTCACACTCTCGCACTGTGTTCATGATTGGACCGCAGTTATCTGGACACGCCCCTCTACGACCGTGATCCAACGATGTCCAGCTAGTAGAGAAGTAAGCGAATCAGGTAGTGCCAAATAACAAGGATAAAAATGTTCTCGCTAAGAAATAAACCAATGGGAAAGTAAACATGGGTCGAGCACACCTATAACTTTCAATTCTATGCTGAGGCCAGAAGTATCCGCAAAATTTCCGGGTCTCTAGTTATGACGGACGGATGGATGGAATTTTCCCGGCCATCTGATTGGCTGCAGGTCACGTGATCGACGGACGAATGAGACGGATGATTGCGAGTGCAGCTTTGGATGGAACGCATAAATGGACTTTTATTTTTTTGATGATTTCGATGAGTGGGGAGAAAAAATTTCCGGTTGATTGCGATGAAAACGAAACCACAGGAGAGTTTTGGTCGGCATGACCATCTCCTCATCTAAGAGAGAGGGGCGCTCCGTCTTACCCGAAGAAGCAAATCACAGGGAGCAGTTTTCTCACCTCGGCAGGAACCTCATCATGATGTCCCCGTCCCCCGTGGCGGCGGCCCCGCCCACTTCACCGTCCACGTACGCTCCGGACCCCGGGATGGGGGAGTCGCCCACCCGCCTGGAAACACCGGAGCAAACACCTGTGCTTCAGGGATGAGCTCTCCAGCCGACGTCAGCAAGTACGCCTGAAACTAGAACCACACAGCACCTCAGCTGTAAACACAGGCCAGCGGGCAACACACAACCTAGCGACAAGGTGCCAGGTAAGCCACTCAATTTGATTTACCAAATTCCAACACCAGCACGATATCCCATTCCCTGAACCTTTTTTTAAAATTATTTTCTTTTAAGCCCTTTCTACAACCGTAGATTACCGCAATCGCAAACCTTCGGTAATCATTGCGACCAGGGCCGGCGCGTCCATGTAGGCGAACTAGGCAACCGCCCAGGGCGCCAAGTAGCAGGGGGCGGCGCAGCACGACACATAACAGCTCATATAATATGTTTAACGATTATTGAAACTAGATGAAAATAGATTTTTGTAACAGTTTGGAATGTTTATATTGATATAAGTAATTATTTAAAGTCCACGGTGACCTGTTTTATGATTTGTAATAAGCAAAAAAGTATAAAAAAAACACAAGCCTGCTTACATTTGATTGTTGACAAAATCTTAGGCTTACGTGATGTATTTTGAGGCAAGGAAATTTTTTTTGTGGTGTCCAGCCGGGGAAGGAAGGGGCATTAAGTTTTTTCGCCTAGGGTGCCAATTGACCTTGCACCGGCCCTGGTTGCGACATCTTTCTCACAGAAACACACTCACAAAACACATGCTAGATAACCACTGTCCATTGAGCAACAGCATGTTAACCAATATTGGAGCTTGACGGAAGCTGTGCTATGCTGCTTTTTTTAAACACAAATTTTACGAAGAAAAAAAAACCTGTGCGGGGGTAAACACGGTACACACACTGCACAGTGCTAGTGACGGTACCCTGGTATCTTGTAGCGAGCCCCGTTGGTCGAAGTCCCCGCGGCCATCTTGCCCTCCAGGTCTAGCGCCACCATGCCGATGGTGTCGTGATTGCCCTCGACCCCAAACGTCCCTCCGCCCCGCTGCTCCGTCTTCTCCGCCGCTCCGTCCGGCTTGTACGGGCCGCAGTGCTTCGTCGGGTCCGGCGAGACATTCTGGAACATTTTAAAGTTCAAAGATTGCAATGGCATGAGGTTCACTGTCAACTGTAGACTTTTGACCGCACATTTGTCACGCTTCCGAGTTGGCTTCTACAAATGCTATTTGTTTTATTCAAAATGAATTTTGAATGGAATATTTTAATATTCACGAATGTTGTAAATTTTTCTAATTTAATTTTAACATACTTGATTTTATTATAAAATTATAAAATGTGCGAGGATTATATGATAAAACACTGTACTCTCTCTCTCTATATATATATATATATATATATATATATATATATATATATATATATATATATATATATATATATATATACACACACACACACACACACACGCACACACACATTTTTTTTTTTCTATTGGCTGATTCCTTCCTGTAGAACTATCCCTTCTTTAGGGTGTGTATCGACGTGATTCGTCGACTCTCCTGCTAGCTGGTAGTTTACTGGCCCGCAGTTGCAGAGGGAGTGTTCAAGAAATTGTCAGCCTACCATCAAAGCATATCCTGAGGAATAAATGTTTGGAGTCTCCCTTCGAGACTGAGGGAATCCGGGAAATTCGCGGGTCCCCATTTACCAGTCCTTTCAGAAACTTCTCTACGAAGCTTCTTTGTATCATGAATAAATGATGATGCCAGGGAGGTAAGGTGGGGATAAAGGCACCGATGAAATGAATGGCTGGAGGAAAACTAAGAAAATCCACAGGCTCGTGGCAACGTCTGCCGCATCTCCCACTTGTGAAAAATGTGTGTCCATGCCGGAATGACTCGACGGGAGGCGACCACCGTGGCTCTGACTGCACAACAGTGTGTTATGTAGTCATTTCTGTTTTTATTTTTTTTATTTTCCCCCTTAGATAACCAGCGTAAATCCAGGAATGATGTACAGTGAAACCTCATTAATAAAAAAAACCCGTTAATACCAAACTCTGATTATTACATTCTAGTAAAGAATAGTTAATACAAACATTCTAAAGTAATCTAAAGAATCAATGTGAAGTTTCATTTAAACACTGTATGTTACTGATAACCTCAAAAAAGTACATTTTGTGTGGTATACGTAAAAGTGAGTGCAAATTTAATTTTATTCGAAATTCATTTAGACATTATGGAAATTTGGTGATTTATTTTTTATTTATTACTTTGGTTATTAGAACCCCTCGTTATTTGCAAAGTGACAAAAATCATGGTCCCTTCTGGTCTGCGTTACCGAGGTTTGACTGTACGTCCAATACATTTAAGTTGCACCAGTCTTCCCAGTTGCAGGAATCGTTCCAAGAGGACGCGTCCGCGCTCCGGGGGAGGGGAGCGAGCCCGGGGGCAGCGTACCGTCCAGAAGTTGGGCTGGCAGCGGCCGTCGCGCCACCGCCGCCACATCTCGCGGGAGTGGTTGGTCTGCAGGGGCTCCTCGCTGAAGCCCACGGCGAGCGCGAACCGGGTCGCCTGGTCGCCCACCAGCAGGGTGTGGCGTGTGTTCTCCAGCACCCGACGGGCCACCGAGACCGCGTGCTTCACCCTCCGCAGCGCCCCCACCGCGCCCGCGTCCATCGACGTCCTGCAAGGCGGTCAGCGGCGTACCCAGCAGGGGGAGGGGGGTTTAGGGGTTCAAACCACCCCCCACCCCTCCCTCAGCACAAGCACCAGCTCTTTATTTAAATATTTCTTATTCATCAGTCAAACAAATTTCATATTAAAAATTAATAAAATTTTGTACCATTACAATATTTAAAACTGCTAAAAAATACCACTATTTTACACCTTAAAATCATAAATTTTCCCGGGGGGGGGGGGAGGAGGGGCATGCTTCTTAACACACCCCCCCCCCCCCCCCCCCCATACTAGCTATTGCACACACGCAGAACACTGTAGTATCTTCCCTACTAACTCCTGCTACCAACTCTCCTTTCTCCAAAGGTCTTAACGTGTCGAACATTTTTGTACAGTTTTGTGCAGAGGCTTAAACGGATAAGCATCCCAAAATTATTTTGCTTCTAATTTTAGTGTTTTTTTTTTCACATGATCACAATTTTTTTATAAACTGCCTTTTCTACTAAACAAGTTCTTATTTGATGGGTTTTTAGAAACTTTAAGGAGAAATTTTTTTTTTTTGCTAGTCCTAACTTGTAATGAAAGCATGAAATAATGTGCATACAGTCTTAAATCGACCATTCATATATGTGGTCATCATCTCTAAACTATAATTTTTATTTATTAAATACATTATATTGTAAAAATAAAGAGTTTCAAGACAAAGCATTACGAATGGTTAAACCAGAAACAGTACGTACTGCATGATTTCCTGCTTTCCGTAAGATACGTGCTAGAACAGACATAATATGTATTTACCTACAAGCAATGCTGGACAAATCTGTGGAACTTTGGGCGCTTGGGCATGATTAGACCAGGCACCCTACATGTACAGGCAGTACAAACATTTAATTAATTGAGTATTAGAAATAAAAGTTACATCATATTCACTGTTATTTCAAATATTTATACATATGTACCCAAAAACATAACAAATATTTTACACTCAAAAATTTGGGTGAAGAGACTAATAGGTCAATATGTTCAAAATAATAATGTTTTAATAATTTAATTATTTCTGAATCCTTATAAAATAAAATGACAACTGAAATACTTTATAGATATTAAATTGAATTTGTATAGAATAAAAATCTACAAAAATATTGATTTAATTATTAAATGTTAGAGACCCTCTGATGCTCAGGTTCTTCTTGATGTGTCTTCCTCCACTATTCTAGGAAGCCGAGATTTTCAACATTAAAAGGTAGAAAATGTCTCTTTCCCCCCCCCCCCCCCCCCCTTCATTCAATGAGTTTTTGTGTTTGAATAGTATGTATGTAGTCTTAATTTCAAACTAAAATGACAAGTAAGTTTCAACATTTAGGATTATTGTATTTTAATAAAATTGCGTCCGTCGTTGGCCAACTGTCATTCGTTGGTTGATCAGCCGCCAAGCAATTTAAAACATTCCATTCGTATTGTCATAATATTATTTTAATATTCGCGTTGCCCAATGTGGCAAAAACTTAAATTTTGGAGAAAAAATATCTTATATAATTATATCAGTTTGACAATCATGTACGCTATGCACTCACTTTTTTTCACTATAGTATTTATATTCGAATTTTCAGAGTTACAGTGCACAATTAATTACACTTATGTGAATCAGTCTATTTTTGCTTTAAAACACAACCTTTAAAATGTGTTAAAAGATATTTTTAAAAATTATTATTCAAGCAACTAAATTATTAAACAAACTTCAAAAACTTCTTATATAAAAAAATTGTATATGCAAAACCCTTGCTAACATTTGGAGGTTATAATTTCACCCGTCCGTTCGTCAAAAGTCTTAGGTTACCAAGCTTTTTACGGAAGGAAGGACGGACGGACGGACGGACGGACGGACGGACGGACGGACGGATGGAGGAGATGGACTATTGTAATTCCGGCTTGGTACTTACGTATTAACGCCACCGCAGCTACAGATTTGGCGGTTTTTAAGTGCCGCCAATCCACACCTAAAATTTTTGCGACAACTCATAAAATAAAACACTTTCAAAATTCAAAACACTTTATTTAAAAACAAAGTAGTCAATTGACTTTTGGTGGAAAATGGGCCAATACAGAGTTTAACATAGATTCAAAAAAGTCTCTATTTCCTTTCACCTGATGCTTTCGCAATATGAACTCTGATAAATAAGATTCCAAAGGTCAGAAAAGCCACATCTTAAATTTGTAATTCCTAAGCAACCATAATAAAAATATATATAGTTTTTTTTTTTTTTTAATGTAGCTAACCTTACCTAATCGACCATTCACATTATTTGAATTAAGTTCATCAAAACAAACACACAAACATACATTGGCGGCGACGGCGGCAGCAATGCACAGGTATTGAAAAATCTTAGGTGTGGATTGGCGGCACTTAAGAACCGCCAAATCAGTAGCTGCGGTGGCGTTAATACGTAAGTAGGTACCTCCGGCTGCACAACTCGACAATCGGCAGCGACTATCGGGCAGACACATTGCGGAGCCGGCGCGAGCGTACCCGTCCATGATCATGGCGTCCAGCGTGGTCTCGCCGGCCTCGTCAGGGCTGCCACCATAGCCGACCGACCCGTCGCACTGCTCCTCCTCGCACACCGAGCAGCCACGCTCCACAGCGTCCAGCGCCGACAGCTTCTTCAGGTACAGAGTCTCCCAGGCTGCGGGCACGGTCAGCCATGCACTGAACTGGCTCTAAATATACCTTTTGATGCTGCTTCAAATTCCATAGTATTGGTCATTGGTTTCATTAAGAATTTTTGGACGGTCTCCGGGTAAAAGGTAGGTAAGAAGTCAAGAATTCACTTTTTGCAGGAGAAACAAAAAACTCTTATATAAAAATTGAATTTAAATACTAAAATTTTTCTTGCATTACCTATTATTTTATTTACCAACATAGTTGCCAATGATTAAAAATGCATTACATATTCTACGTATACTTAAGAGTTTATTGCTGGAATAAACTAAACATCACCAAAATGTGACTTGTAACATTTACCTGGAGACCGTCCATTTATGTTCCGAGGTAAGATTTTCACAAGTTATGTTGATTCTTGCAAAAAGAAGGAAAGCTACATTAGTAAACCAAATTTTATACGTCATTAATGTAGCTACATAACCTACAATTTTACAGTATTTTAAAATTAGTTAACTTAACCTAACTGACCATCACAGTAAGTTACAATTTTTAAGCAACCTATTAAAGCAGTAAACTGCAGATAAACTACTTGATACCGCAATACTGATACACACAATGATTACAAAATGTCTGTGACCCTCTCCTAGATAATACACCTCTTGAGCGTATGAAGCCACTTCCATATGGTACTTTTGACAGCCCATAAGCCATGTACAAATAACCTAATTTTCTGTGAATTATGTAAAATGAACTGTTGAAGGAATAATTAACATTTAGAAGGCAAACCTCTTTTCTGAAAAATGTTATAAAAAATTCCAATTTTTTTTTCTTTTACATCCCAACATGTTTTTCGATCATTCTCTAAGATGGCATTGTGACACTTCCAAGTATTTTAGTGGTTAGGCAAAAGTTTTACAAATATTGTAATATCATGAGAATGGTTGGATTAGCTACATTAAAATAATATTTAAAATACTGAGGATGCTTCGTTATGTTATGTTAGATACATTAAAAATACTTACAAAAATAATGTGGAAAATTGGTTTGGTTAGATTAGCTACAGTGAAAGGCTGGCAAGACTGTTCAGAGGGTAAAAGTTTTATATTGCATATACAAGTCTATCCATTGATCCTGATGGCATGATCCTGTGGTACATGATACTTGTTTTAATTTAGTACATCGAAAGATCCTTAATATGAGTCCTATACTACATGTACAATTGTATATTTTTGTAGTCGACTTTGACAATAAAACTACTATATTACTACTATACTATACTAGTGATGTAACAATGAATTACGAACGTATTATCAGATCAAATAAAATTCCGAAAATGATTTTGTTTACTTTCAAACTTTGTATGCACATGTAATATTATATAAACAGAAAAAAGGCTTTCCTTCAGAATTACTAAATATAAATATCACAAAGCCCTTTTTGAGAGTAAATGAGAAAGAAAGCAGGGAATATAAAATATATATATTTATTTTTTCAATAATTTGGCAGATCAAAATAGGGACTATCATTCAGAATTACCCGAAATTGAGGCCTATGAAAAAAAAATATATATTGTTTCAACAACCTTTAATTGTTGCATTCGTAAATGGCCAAGTATTTATAACCACTGGTGTTCCGGTGGTTTTTGAATAATTAGAAACATAGCCTGTAATTGAAGCAAAAATCATAACACGCATTACGTCACTGCACATTTTTGAATTCATTACAAAGACTATACAAGACAAGACCGGTAAGTCAATGCTTTATCCATGTACCCAGATTAAAACGTGCGACTTTACTGCCATCTACTGGATGTCCAAACAATCTCTGAAACGCGATTGCATTCTAGCAGTACTTAACTGAACTAGCTACGTCAACTACGGCCTGGCGGCACTTTTAAAAATACGGCTGTAAATTGAAATGCATGAATTAATTTTAATATATTTTTAATGCTGTTAATGCTATTTATTGCCAGTGTTGTTCTATAACCATTTTAAAAACATGTATAAAAATTAACTGTATACAAGAAAAATGGCGAAACACATGGTATAATAAAGGAATCTGTACAGTTGAATACATTACATTTTGTGTACCAATATTTTCACCAGTTCATTTTCTCTGCCAATTATTAAATACGTTCTATAATTTCTCAGCCTTGAAATATATTTAACAGCATTAAAATATAAATGAAAATGAATATTTTGTGGAGATTAATAAACTAGTCAAGCCCTGAAAGTGAAGCAGCTTGAAATACTAATTAAATTAAATATTAGCGGAGATAGCTGTACAATAATACAATAATAAGAAGAGTAATGGGCCCAGTGGCATTACATAACTGCTCAGAATTTAAATTCTGTGATGTAGCGATGCATTACCAGAACTGATACAGAACACAAAATCATTTGCGTTTTGAAAACAAAACAAAAGACCACAAAGCTCAATGCTATAACTTTGGAAATCACCTAAGTGTGCGGTATTTATCAGCAACATAAACAACCTAAATGTCGTTACTTTTCGAAATAAAATGTTGGCTACCTTGATATATATTTTTTTGGTCGTTTGTTCCGAGGAATATTTACTATGAGTGCTTTATTTTTCCAAATACGAAACAACTAAAATACTTGGTTAGGTGGAATAGGGCCACTAAAATATTTGTGCTGTTGTGAAATGCCAACTCCTTGTGTTATATTGCTTTATCTTTTGTTTCAAAACTTAAAAACTGTTTAGCCGCAAGTATAAGTGCTGAAATAATCTCGGTTTCAGTTGCAAATAATACACAAGAACACACCCATTCACATGTGCACAAGGCAGCCATGTTTATTTCATTGCTACCAAAATCTGAATAAATAAACATTTTATATTTTTCTTCTTCAAATTGTAATAGTTTGCAATCATACTCAATAAGCTACCTCGTTAACACACCATTATTTTCATTCTGAACTAATAATGTCTGTAAAATTACTTTTTTTTATATAAGTCATTATGGTTAAGAAATTTCTATGTTTTCGATATATTTAAAACTTAGTTTTTAATGTTGGCATTTTATAACCGCACAAATATTAAGTGGCTCTATTCCACCTATTCTGTTGCGCCCTACCTTCAAATTAGAGATCACACATAAAAATATTTACAAAGTCAACACAGAATTATTATAGTTGTAGTCGCAATAAAAAATAATGAATTCAAGATTGTAGTGCCTAATCATTTGCAAATTCAGGTATGCCAAAATAATTAAGTACATACTACGCTTAGTGAAGCCAAATTAAAAAAAAAAAAAAAACACAGGAAAACTTTTAAACTGTTGAAACCCAGATGGAGTATTTCGCGTCCTACCTATCCCATTTAGGCCTATGCCTTGGGACGTAACAGGGTGTTGCACTGTTGTGCTGAAATAATTATAAAAAAATTATTGCGAAAAATCAAATTAAGGCTAATGAATGGAAACTTGAATAACTATTTATTGTAGTCTCTAATTTATATTCTTCTCGTTGCACTGAGTTAACAAAACCTTTGTTCAAAGTGTTTGAACATAAGTACTTTTAACTAACTTAATATCTTTCGAGAAACGAAGCACATAATGTTTCTGCCAACCAAATTTAAAGTTTAATTTATTTTGATGCATTAAAATCTGTGTTTAAATCACAAATCTGATTGAAATAACCACACATGATTTGACTGCCAAAATAAAATTGTTTACTCTCGTGGTCTATGTAGAGAGTCCAATAATTCTTATTACTATGTCAGTGAAACACTATCATTTAATTTATACTGAATCTTGATTATCTTATTAAATGCGCTTTGTCGTACCTGAAGTATGTTTACATAAGCCAAAAGAAAAGTATTGTTATTGAGTGGTTACTGTCTACGTCATTACAGTTTTGATGATAGTTTAAAATAGATCAGGGTTGTGTTTATTAAGACATAAGACTGGCCACTAGCTGTAAACATCGGCTCTCCTATGAGTTGGAAACAGTGAAGATTTAATTCTCGGGCAGGGCATTGCAATGGTCCCACTTAGGAGAAGATAACAAATATAGCCCATTGTTGTCAGCACCTGGGTACTCTATATGAGTTATTTGCTTCTTTTTGTCCGAGTTAAAAGTTACCATTACATGATTATGTTACATATTGTTACGAGGAAGCTAGAGACGAGGCCGGTCGGCCAGACGGCCGCCTCTTACAAATACAAGGACTTAGAACTAGCAGCCGCTTTCTGAAAAGCACATACGCCCTCTCGCAGTGCCTTCCCATCAGGGACGTCGGAACGTTTTCATGAGTGGGGGGGGGGGGGGGGCGAAAAGATGTATCAAACTTACCTCAGACCTAGAGCGGGGGGTCCTCCTCCAGAAAAATTTGGAATTTTAGATGCAAAATTGTGCTATTTAATGAGTTTCCGAACCAAAATATTAAATATACCATTCCAAGAACTTGATGACGTAGTATGTATTAAATACTACTCTGACAGTAGATGTAGTACAATTTAATTTGCAATCATTTTACAGTATATTGACAATCATAAATTTGATTTTCTAATCAATGTGATCACCAATGCAATGTTGTTATATATATATATTTTTCATGACTAAGTTACTTCAACGGAATTCTTGTGCTGTATCACTTCGGGAACTAAGGGTTTAGCATGTGGCTAGACTAATCGAAATCCAACATAATGAAATTTTTGTTTTTAATTTTTACCTGCATAATTGTTGTGGAAAAAATTAGAAAGATGAATTTTGTTTATAAATGTAAGGCCGTAAAAGGGTAACAAACATTTGATGCCTTGACTGGTCTCTTTTATTTAAGGTTATTTGTTATTAATTAAAATAATTACATACATAAATGAATTATAAATTCGATTTTCAGCGGCCAATAGCTGTCTTAGCATCCCGTCTATTATAAATGCAAAAGTGTGTTTGTCTTTTCGTCCTTTCACACAGCAACGAAGCAACGGATCGATATATTTTCTTTTTGTATATAGACGGTTTATGTGCCGGAGAGTTACATAGACTAAATATAATTATGAAATTCTATCTCTAAGGGTGTGAAAAGGGGTTAAATTCAGTTTTATGATAGAAAATCATAGGAGGAAGGTTACAGACACACAATCAGTGAGTTTGTGTCACTTCTCGTTTTTTTTTTTTTTTTTGACGAGACGGCTAATAAATCGATGAACGCCGGCTGCACGCACGAAAAAGGATGACTCGTCCCGTTACGCTCATTGTCATGTTACGCTCATTGTACGCTTGCGCCGCATCTATCTCTCTTTCACTCGATTGGAACAACCATCGATTTGACTTTTTCGAGGCACATTAAACTTGAAACACTCCCATTCGTTTCCTACTTTTCCTATCATCGTCCTATCCTTAACAGAATAACACAAATTGGAAGAAGTTAAATAGCAAACATGTATAAAAGTTATACTTAAAATAATCTCTTCGTTAAAGTAATAAACATATTTGAATTAATGAGTGCAAATAAAAGTAAATTTATCAATTAAATTGTAGAATTCATTTCACTCCTTCTTTGTATCCATACAGAATAGCGATAATTCAATAAAAATTATTCAATATTTATTCATAAAAGTATGCAATCATTTCATCAATGTTTTGTTATGACGTTGTCACGTTAAACTATCGTCCGTAAACTGACTTTGCAGACAACCAAATTATAGCTCGGGCAACGCCGGGTACTTCAGCTAGTTGTTTAGTAAAATCTCAGCCAGAACTTTTACCTTTAGCCGTTGCGTTCGTGAACGGCCAGGTGTTGATGACCACGGGATTCGCAGAGTCGCCGACGACACCAGCGCCAGCGGCCAGAACGGCGGTCGCGAAGAACAACAACAGACAACGACGCATCGCGTAGCGAGGTTCCGTTCTGGGGTCGTGATGGTCGTCAAGACTGGCGCGTTCGCTGGACTCGGCAGACGACGCCACTTCGTGATAAACAACCCCCCCCCCCCTCCTCCCCCCACCAAGGCTCAGCCGGGTCTCAAGAGATCGTGTGTCAAGCTAACTGGCCGCGCGTCGGGACAGCTGCTGTCTCTGCGGTGCGGGCCGTCAGATAAGAGTTTATCAAGCACGGCAAGGCAAGTGGCCTGTTGTAAACACGCTTTAGAGATAGGCGGGGACTCCCAACAATGGTGCGTCGTTAGCTCGCGTCAATCTGCAGAGCAGTGACGCAGCTGAGGTGACTGGCGCCACTGGCCAGAATTGAAAATGGCGCCCCCTCTTGGTTTAAAAGAAGGAGGGGGGGGGGGGGGGTTCAGTAATGCCTTTGAATATATATACTGTATAGAAGTCGCCAGCCCAGGTTAAAATTTCTAATACGGTTTTGAGGTAGTTGGTTGATTCACCGCAGCAATCGCCACCATCTCTAGGGCATCGACTTGTGGTGGTCCCTACTGGCAGACGAGTGTCGAACTCTTCAAACACCCCTTCCCCTTCCCGTTGAACGACCTTGAGCTGCAGTGAATGATATATGGGGGGGGGGGGAATACAGCGGGCGACAGTGCTGCGCTCTAACGTGTACATAACAACATAAGACGATACAGGGCGTTACGGCAGCGCACTGCAGCGGTGAAGTTCCCAAGCTGCTCATCATACGCTCCTGAAAAACGTAGAGTAAATCCTATCCACTCGCGACTTCTATACAGTATATATATATTCAAAGGTAATGCGAAACCGTCGCGGTGGCGGCCCCCCCCCCCCCCCCCCTGCTCCGGCGCCCCTGGCGGGGGCCATCCCTGCCACCCACCTGCTACGCCACTGCTCCAGAGCGAACGTCGGTCGAAAGGCCCGAAACTTGCCGACGATTTCGAAAAAGAAGAAGACACATACCACTGCAAGAGGAAGTGTTAAAGTTGCCCCTAAACGCATGGGCGTCGCAACCGGGGGGGAGGGGGAGGGGGGGGGAGGACGGTGGGGGGGGGACCCCCCCCCCCCAATAATATATTTAGTTTCGTAGTTATATTAAAAATATGATTTCTGTGATATAACCCATATGTTGCGCAATTAATGATTTTGTATGGATATAGCACCAGCAGATATGTTAACTGTGTTTTTACAAATTTGTTCTCTGAAAATATTTTTTTATAAAAAATAAATTATATATTGCAACCAAATTATAATTAAAATATTTAGGAAAGAAAAAATTCCTAAAAACCACCTTTTTGCACCTTCAAACCCCAATTTTTCCCGGGGGAGGACCCCCCCAACCCCCCGCATTTTGTCCAGGGGATGGATATTCCTCAACAACTAAATCAATTTAAGTCCCCCCCAAAAAATATATCCTTGTGACGTCCATGCCTAAACGAATGTATTTTTTCGCATAAAAAGATTATTGTTATACCAGTTGTGTGTTGAACAAAACTGAAGGATCGTCTGTGTTTCATGATTGGTTGTTTTCTTTCAAGCAGGTGCACGCCCGCTGTCAAAACACGAATCTCAGTCATTCAGCACTGTAGCACAGACTTCCTGAATGACCCGGAGTCAAATAAGGCAATGGATTCTCTTGCAGACGGCTGCTAGTTTCAAACAACCCCGTCGAGAGAAACCAAGGGGCCTCCCCACTACTTCATCTAAAAATTTATAAATTTCATAATACAATTTTTTTTATAACTGCAATCGTTACAGGTGCCATGCTTGTAGATGTGACCTGTGCATATTGGATAACTTGTAAGATTTTCCATTGGATTATAATAGCAATACACAGTAATTTTTTTTGTAAGTGGAACAATACTATTTATGTTAAGTTACAGATATTTGTAAATTTGTACACTCATATGAAAACAACTGTATCACTACAAAATAGTGTTCGCAGTGATACTGGGTTCGGATTATTAGCCGGACTGTCATGCTCCGATAGTTAAAAGTTATTTGTAAACCGTTCCCTGAACAGATTCCCAGTATTAACAGCGCACATTAATAAGTATGATACAACAAAATAAATTCAAATGGTTGAATATTTCGATTATCTTTTCCATGTTTAAAAAAAAAAAGTTTGAATGATAAAATAAAATATAAACTGATGCTCTAATTTTCATAAGAAATACTCGGTATTATACTCTTTACAACACATGGTTTTGATTATTTTTTTGCATTATATGGAATACGTTATTTGAGACAATTACCGAGTGTTTCTGAAAACTGGTGCATAATTTTATATTATAATCAACGTTTTATTGAAGCATAATTTTTTTGAACAATGGCAAAGAAAATAACATTTTTAAATAATTGGACTTTATTTTGTTTTATTATGCTTATTAATGTGCACAGTTAATACTGGAAAGCTATTCAGGGAACGGCTTACAAACAACTTTAACCAGTGGAGGTACTGGGACAACACAAAGCATAAAAGCCCGGGTAAGAATCCGAACCCAGTATTACTGCGAACACTATTTTGTAGTGATACAGTTGTTTTCATGTAAATGTACATACTTACAAATATATGTCATTTCACATGAATATTTCTGTTCCATTAACACAAGAAATTTACAGAGTACGGATCAAAAGTGGAATAAATAAATTTGTTGCACTAGGACAACAAAATATGCAGTGAATCAAATTATGTTCTTGATAATGTTTGGCACTAAAAAAAAAATCAGGTTTTTTTTAATGACTCAGAAACAATTCTTGATAACATTTTTCTTTATTATTCTTTACAGTATAAGTGACATTGTGATGTTGAAACACTGGGAAATGCTGCAAACCTTCCACTGCATTCTGCACGAAATCAGACTTTTTTTCCCCCACAGGTCTCACTCAGATCGCATCAGCAACAACATCGACGAAGGCCAATGGCTGTAGCATACTGAGGCTGAAGGAGTTTTAGTTTGGAAGACAATTGATGCACCACAATACTTCTCAGCATCAGTCAGGGTGAACTAGCAAAGAAGTATCCAGCTCAAAATGAATAGAGGATGGGGGGGAGGGTATTTTTGTTCTTACATTTTCACAGATGGCGTTCAATAGTAAATAGTTACGAGATTTTAAGTTAATCCTACGAGAAATCTCAAGGTGTTAGTTTCTATGACTTCTGTCAAGAATTACGCAGTGCCAATATTTCGTAATTACTTATGTAGTATTTTTCAAAGTGTTAAAATACCAAACAACATACGTGTTAATTTTTTTTCTAAACACCCCCCCCCCTTCCTTCCCCATCCCCCCTCAAAATCACTTTTGTTTCCCATTCTTAGATTGCAGGAAGAAGTTAAGATCGCTTTCTTTCTCTTTCTAACACACGCCAACTGTCACAAGCACTGTCCTCGTTTCTGCACGTGCTGTTGCCAAATATAACAAGTATACTTGAAATTGAAGGTATTGGATATTATTCATTTATTTATCAAGTGAACATTACAATTTTCGTATCAATTCATATCAATGAAAGTGTGTGAATTGTTTCTTGTTTTAATTTTAAAAAAAAGAGGCGATTTATTATAGATTTATGAAACGTGATAGAAGGTACAGGTCCAAAACATTATAAACCACTGGAACAGATTCTAAAGGAGTGCATTCCCCCTGAACTTCTTCGTAACGTGTTAAGAGATCTGGCAACAGCGCACGCCATAAGCCATGCACTGCAATCTAAGCATGAGACGGTCAATAGTAAAAGAAATATGTGCGTGGAGTCCACGCGCAACACAAGTGAAACTTCTCGCTTCTCGCTTATTAAGTACAGATAGAGAGAAATTATTAGTATTTTTTTAATTGAACAAGAAATAATAAATGAGAATAGTAAGGATGCGGGTATGATCTCAAATGAAAAAAAGAAACAATTCAAAGTTAATGTTTTAAAACATAATTTACAAGGAATTCATTATTTAAATTGACAAAATAATGAGTACTTATGGAAACCCAACCAGCCAAACAATGTGTCCAGGGGGCGAACTGAGCCAGCAGCTGGACCCGGCCAATGAGAGGTTTCCATGGCGAGGAGTGACCAATCAGACGTGAGGCCGTCCCCACAGCTGCAATCGTGAGCATGTGCAGAATTTAATTTCGAAGGGAGGGGGAAGATAAGATAGAGACCGGAAAAACTTGCGGAACCATTTCGTGATGTGCTAATTTTAAAGTAATTATACCGTTTTGAAGCTTCTGATATTAGTTCACTGTAAATCTGGAGGACCCTGGGCCAATTAGAGACACTCACTCAATGAAGATAGAATCATAAGTTACCCGGTTGAGACACCTCACAAGTTTACAGCCAATGGAAAGGCAGAGAAAGCAGAGGAACATGGAATGTATCCTGGAGGTCATTGAACCCCGCAAATTTTTCCAGTCCCGCTTGCTTTCAAATTCTTTTCTTTTTTTGGTGGGAATTATATATTTTATTTTAGGATTTTGCATACGCCGCTGGCTACGACTTGGCCAACAGACTGTTGATTACACCTGCATCAAAGGAGCCGCTACTCCATTTCGCTGCTGAATGCCCGAGTATTACGTGCTTTGGGCCAGTCGCAAAACCAGCAGAAACTCGAAAAGTTTAGTTACGATATGACATTATTGCACCGGTTATTGTTTTATTTTGTTCATTATGGTCGATCCGCGCACGACTGCGCGTGGTCTGCCACGTGGGTTTCGTACGTCAGCCGCTTCCTCGTCGATCCGGGTCCGCAGTCGACGTATCGGGGCGAGCGTTGAGGCGAGTGTCCGGTCGCTTCTTCAGCGCGACTTGAGCTCCTCCTCGGTCGGCGGGAAGGAGTGACCCTCGAGAAGCTGGTCGAAGTTGACGTAGGCGCGCCTGGAGGCCGACATCGCCTCCAGCGACGCCACGACGCTCGCGAACTGGGGCCGGTCGTCGGCGCTGTGCGCCCAGCACTGGAGCATCAGCGCGTACCTGTCGGCACAGCAACAGTAAACAGTAAACATGTCCATGACCGTAGATCCCAGAGGGGCCGGGCTTTGCTATGAAGCATCACAAGACACATAATATACGACCTCCCATTCCATGTTCACACCTCTTACCTAAGTAATCCAACCCAGGTACGATGGCGGTCAGCAAGGGGAGGGGGGGACGATTTTGGGGTGCACAAAAGATATGCAAATTGGGTAATTAACCACTGCCACCCCTCTCCCACCCTGTCAGATATACCAACCAATAAATCATATCAGAAAACTTCAATAAATAATGATTAATTAGCTTAGGCCCCAGGGGGGAAAGTGTTTGGAGGAGGGGAGAGAACAATGGAAAAAAAATAAATGTCTGATGACGGACAATAAGGGGGAGGAGTGTCAGTGATTAATTAACAAATTTTCATTTTCTTTGTGTGTTCCAGAATCGACCCGCTCCCCCTACTGAGGTCCTGTACAATTGGAGAAGTGAATCCAACAATGTTCTTCCTGCTAAAAAAAAGTTGTAATGGTAAATGTAGTTAGAGCATTGTTTGATAAATGAAAGGAAATAGTAAATACAACATCTGAGTTATACTGCAAAACGTGATTAATAGTTCGTAAATAGTATAGCTATACATTAGAATGTGTCTTGATACAAAACAGTAAAATAATTTTAAAAATTCTTACAAAATGCAAGTGTGTTATAATACTAAACACATATAAACACACTGGGCAATATCAACTATTGTTTGAGACAATATAGGAAAATCATGACTTAGGCATGATTTTTCTGAAGATTCTGAAGGAAAAAACTGTTCTTTGTACTGAAAATAATTCTATTACGTATTTTTCGTATTACTATAAAGTTCTTAAAATGCTTAAAAATTATATATAAACTAAATACCAATTAAAAGTAAAATAAAATTTTTAAAATTTCGTTCTAACAACATTTTTTGTAAAGCTAAGTACATCTCATGTCGCCAGGATCACTACCTTCAATTGTTTTGCGGATTTTCAATGACTTTCCTATATTAACCTACTACAATAGGTATTTGACAATATTTACCTCCATACAAGACTATTAGTTTTATTAGTAAAATTGTAAACCAATAATGGACATATGCGCAGAAACACAAAATCAGTCTACTTGTTCGTTGATCTATGGTGTACGTACAGTTCTTTGGTGCAGTTGTCTGGCTTCTCCAAACGCTTCCCCTCCAGCAGGAAGGGCAGGAGTCTGTAGTCTCCCACCGTGGCATACGGAAATGCTCCTAAAAAACAGTTGGAAAAATTGTCACATACAAAATTATTTTTGCAACTGTCTAGCATGCTGAATTCATTCTGACTCTCTTTCTCTCTCTCTCTCTCTCTCTCTCTCTCTCTCTGTATATATATATGTGTGTGTGTATGTGTATGTGTGTATGTATATAATAATAAAATAAACCAGCACGTGTAACTCAGTCAAGTATTACAAGTGAAACTTCTTTGGCAATTAAAACTGTGCGTGTTGCTGTTTCTTCAAATAATTCTGTCGTTTGGAACACGCCAAAATCTCTGAACGAAAAATCTCTGAACGAAATATTAGATTCATAACAGGTAGAGGTATCTATCTATGTGGTAACTGCAGGGACTGTCTCAACAGCGCTCACTACGCTGCTGGTTCAACAAGGAAGAACGCGAGCATGCTGGTGGAAAACGAGCCCAGAAATGTATATGGGCATGGTGCTCTCTTTATACCTCTTTGTCAAAGTACATATTCTTTGTCATTTTCCATCAGAAAAATTCCACAACAATGTTTCATGGAAAAGTTAGTGGTCAGATCTAAGCCTGATTCAAGTCTATGACAAGCTCGCAGCAAGCTGACAATGCTGCAAGGAAACCGTGGAGGGGAAACTCTAATTGTCAAGACCAAGACCTAGTTTTTTTGAAGTATATATGGGCCCATCTGCTAGGTAGTACCTTTCATAATATATTTGTAACATAGCTCCACTGATTGTGAGAAGTAATGCATGAGTTATTTTCAGTCAAACAAACCAGTAAAAAAAAAAAAAAAAAAAAAATAGGTCACTTTATTTTGGTAGCCACATATTTTGTGGTGAGGCATACCATAAATATTTTATCTCCTACTGATTTATATAAAACATGCTATTTTTTTTTCTCTCCACAAAACAACATTAAGTGTTTCTCACATAGTTTATATATCCGTTGCTAAGAAATTAGTTGTCACGTAGTAAATTAACATTATAAACCTAAAACTTCGGATTTGAAACTCCCGTCCAAATAGTTATGGGCCCACCCGACTGATAGCGTCACATGTCACATGGTATCCACCATCCACCGTAAGGAGTAGCACTCCTATGCTTCCCTCCTTGTTCTGCGGCGTGCCGACATAGTCAAAGATCATAAAGACTTGTACAAACTCATCAAAAAAAATTACGAAGGCGAGCAAAACGGAGCGGTTCGATAATCCCTGTTACCATTCCCTTGAGCAATCGAACGTGCTGCTGCCAGAGTTGCCTGTATTTCATTTGGATGATGGGCACAGTCCTCAGTTAACTTAACGCCTTTAATATCAGCAATTAAAGAAAATCTTCTTGCTACTCCTTTAAATTCCGAAAGATCTTTTTTTTAATGTCCTCATCGCTAATTCCAAGTTGCACCATTATCCAGCTTGAAATACAAATTTTCCCGGGGGAGGACCCCCGGACCCCCCGCTTCAATAGGGGGGATCGATGATTCTTTATAAAAGGGTATATTGCCCCCCCCCCCTTTTGGAAATTTAGTTGTTGCGCCCCTGCGTCCAAATAGTTACAGGCCCACCCGACAGATAGCGTCGCATGTCACATGGTATCCACCGTAAGAGTAGCACTCCTATCGTCGGCCTACTTCTAAAACCTCGTAAGTCCAGATTTTCCCAGTTTTATATTCCGGGTGTGTTTGGTGTATTTTTTTTTCATTTCTTCATAGTGCATATGCTGATAAAAACCTCGAAAGTCAACTCTACTTAGTCTCTTTTCTATTCACAAATTATAAAACCTCGTATCTTGTGTCGGTCGAAACCGTGCTCCAAAAGCTCAAAAGTTCTCCCGTAAAATTCACTGAAGTGGAGTTACTAGAGGTTTTAGAAGTGAGCCGACGCTATGCCTCGTTCTGCGGCGCGCCCACCCAGGGTGCCGATCTCCCAGAGCAGCACGGCGAAGGCCCACACGTCGCTCCTGCTGGAGTACTGGTTGTCCCGGATCGCCTCCACCGACATCCAGCGCAGCGGCACCTTCTTGTGCCCCGCGGTCACGTACACGCCGCGCCGCGACAGCCCGAAGTCCGAGATCTTGAGGGTCTTGCGCTCGTCGATCAGCACGTTCCTCGCCGCCAGGTCCCTGTCGCACCGGAGGACACAAACCCAGTCCCCAGGACCGACAACCAGCGGCGTAGCCAGGATTGGGGTCGTCCATTAATCACGTGATGTTTTTTTTAGCAAATTTTAAACCCGCCCTACCCCCTAGTGATTTATGGTGAGGTTTTAGACTACCCCCCTCCCCCCCCAATAAATCACGTGTATTTTTTTGGTATAATCTAATTTAATTCTGGAAAATTAAGCACAGTGATAAAAATGTCCAGACAACACTTTAAGGTTGCAGGTTCATTCTCACTGGCATAAAAATAATAAAGGGAAAGGCTTATGTGTGATTTACGCATGTATTCGGCGCCAAAATCATAGTCCTACTGGCGACTGGCAAGCCGAGCCGGGTGGTTCATGTTGCGGCGGGCGGGGATATTGTTGCCTGGCTACGGCGAGTCAAGGTCACGCATCGCTTTTCGGTTTAGTAGAAATCGGGCGGAAAAAATAAATACACGTGATATCTCTCTACACCCCCCCTCTCCCCCTTGTGATATTTCGTGATTTTTCCCGATCCCCCCCCCCCCTTTTGAGCCTCACGTGATTAATGGACGATCCTATTTGTGTATGGGGGGTGTTAGGAAGCATTGCCCCCCCCTTTATTAAAGCGGGGGGTGGTCCGGGGGTCCCCCCCGGGGAAAATTTGGATTTTAAGGTGTTAAATAGTGCTATTTTAGCAGTTTTCGGTTCTTAAAATTTAAATATTGTAATGGTAAATTTTTTTATTAATTTTAATATGAAATTTGTTTGAGTGATGAATAAGAAATTAATTAAAGATTTGGTGCTAAGGAGGGGGGGGGGTGTTTGAACACCTAACCCCCCCCCTCCCTGGCTACGCCCCTGCTGACAACAGACTACACACAGCAGGTTATAGTTCATACATTGTTCTTTAAATGATCCATGCAATGGGGAATCACGATCTAACAATTTCTTGAATATATGCCATCGCAAGTCAGCCTGTTTGTGCCTGATGCTTTTGGAAAAATTGTTACTAGAAATATAATTTAAAATTTGATTTGAGTGAATGCCCAATCTGAAAGAGCAATCTTGCAATTTTTTTCTGCTAACTTGGATTTTTTGCCTCAGCACCTAGACCTTAGCGTAGACAAGCAATTTGAAATCGATAAGAATTTTTTTTTTTTTTACATCTTCTCATTGGCCAAGCAGTAGGGTGGGTGCTTTAAGATTGTGTGGCCTGGCTCCACCAGAGAGGAGGTCTCGCAAGATGCGTTGCTCATGCCACGGAGGTAAGAAGCAGACCGATACCTCCCTGGCTCACATGGTCTGCCAGGACTATCCGACAGTCGTGACGACGACGCCAGGTTTTCACACGAAAAACCCTTGAGGGCTGTCCGTCCATTGGTGTAGTATTTCATTGGAGCCAATTTCTACCTCGCTACCGCCATGTTGTAACGCCCAAAACATTGTCTTGATGTAGGCTGTTGGACATACACCATTGCTATGCTCATGTATGTCTGTAGAAGAAAACTACAAAAAACACAAATGACGAAAACACAAATTAAGCAAAAAATTGTTGTTGTCAGGATATAAACACCACACAATACTCCACAACAGGAATATGGTCAACAAACAAAAGAAAAACAAAGAAAAATAGACTAACATAATCGTTTCAACTGTTGTGCTGAATGTTTGGGTTCAGTATTTTTGTGCTGTCATCATTTGTGTTTTTTTTTCGTTTTTGTTAGTCCATTTTTCTTTGTTTTTCTTTGTTTGTTGACCATATATCTGTTTTGGAGTATTGTGTGGTGTTTATATCCTGACAACAGCAATTTTTTTGCTTAATTTGTGTTTTTGTCATTTGTGTTTTTTGTAGTTTTCTTCTACAGACATACATGAGCATAGCAATTGCGTATGTCCAAAAGCCTACATCAAGTCATGCACTCCCATTGCACAAATCTTTCAAAGATAATACCAAAACATTGTGGAAATGGTGTTTGGCCACGTCTGGTGAAGGTAAAATGTTAAAACACAGCCACTTTGATTACAGCACAGACATTTAAATCTGTTTCCGAAAAACAACTGTGCTCCAACCAAATGATCCGTGTGTCCTGCGAACATGGCGTGGGCTCGGGTAGCGACGCGAGCGCGGCCAACTCTACCCCTGCACGGACCTGTGCGTGATCTGCCTGTCCTCCAGGTATTCCATCCCCCGCGCCACCTGCAGCGCGAAGTCCTGCAGCTCCGCCGAGTCCAGCACGCTGCTGCGTCCGCGCGGCCCGGCTCGGACCGGCGCTTCGTCCGCCGCGCTGGCCAGTGTACCTGCGGTCCGACACCGAACAATAACAGTCACGACTGGTGGGGAGATCAACGCAGGGACGTAACTAGGAGAGGGCAGACGGGGCTCGTGCCCTGGGCGCTAAAACTGGCCGCGCAAATTTTCACATACGTCGAAAACTTAATTTGAATACTGTAGCGTTGCAAAAAAAAAAAAAAATGTTGGGAGGGCAATTGAACCGAATGCAAATAGTATACCGTCAGATATTAAAAAGACGGTATTTTTTTTCGCATGCTAATCCAATTTGTGATGTATTTGAAAAAAAATGAAATGACCATTTACTTACCGTCTAAGTTGGATCGAAAAATATATTAGGAACGGTGGAATTAACATGCGGTGGGGATGTGAGGTGTTGTCGAGAAAGGTTTCGGTTTGTAAAAAAAAAAAATAAATAAAAGGGGGCGCCGAGATGAATGCTTGGTTCGGGTGGAAACTAATGTAGTTACGTTCCTGAATGAACGTAACGAAAAGTTACCAAATGTCAAGAATTTTCAATGCGTATTTTTGTTCGGGTGACTGAAATGTACTATATTATGTAATTTGAACTCTTTGATCCCTTATATTAACAGAAAAATAAAAGAGTTGGTGTTATATTTTTAAAAATATTGCAGACTTGGAAGGAAAAAAACTATTATTTTTCCAAGGAGGCCCTCTTTAGGTACACAAGTGTGAAGAAACTATGCATGCTGCGTCTGTGAGAAGTTAAGCAGTAAACACACAGATACAATGTTGGCGCACAGTGTAGACTCCGGACCGGGCAATTGCCAACAGCCCTAGCCACTAGCAGGGCCCCTCACGCCCCTTTTCATTTTTTTATTTTTCTTGTTTGTTTGGTTTTCTGTGAAAAAAAAAAAGAATATTTAAACGAAAAGGAAGAACTACATCTGTCTTAGCATGTAATTTGTAGTGTTCGTCAACAGCTTTCGAATTCAAATAATTCTTCACAACATACTAATAAGGCAAAAAACTTTCAAAGATTTTTATAGTCACATATAATTCCACATTAATATTTTTAAACTGATATTTTTAGGAAAGAATATTAAAATTTTCTTAATAATTAATGTTCCCCAGGCTATTTCATACTGACGGTAAGGCTCCTTACCAAAGTACTAGGGATCTGGAAAGGTAAGTGGCCCAGGGTGCCACAATGTCTGAGCCAGTCACTGTAGACGACGTACATTGTTCTTAGTCCAGCCACCCCGAACTCGACACAAACTCCGTACCCTTCTGCTCTGCCTTGTGGCCCCAATCCCTTCTTTCTCTCCCCCTCTCACTCAACCGACCTCGTAACTATGAAGAGTGGCGTCTTTCCTGTCTCGTTTCAACCTCGACAGCAAGCCGTATGGCAACAAGTTGTGCGAATCCAACTTTATTCTTTATCACCCCCTCCTTTCCCTCTTCCTTAATCGATCCCCCCCATTCTTGAGTGCGGCACGTTTCGTTTTCCATTATGCTCTAATGAGTAATCACCTTGAATTACCCTACAGACTGTAAATCATTTTCGATTCAAAAACCTTGTTAAGTATTGAATTAATGTCGAAAGAAATTACCCTGTATCTTACCGCTCGGTGCTGATGCACCGCTGTCTGTGGTGTCTGGAGAAATGAACACACTCTCCGACGAGTCGCATGATGATTCTCCGGGGAAAATGTAGGACGCCCCTGAGTCACTGCGACAGAAATTACAGCAACATGTATAATACACGCCAGGTTATCAGAATTCTATTTTACCTTGGAAACTCTCTAAAGGGTTATTCCCTTACTCCTTACTTATCAAGGGAAACACCACAGGTTTTCAAGTTGTCAGCATTTTACTTCCATGATGTACAAATGTCGCATTTAAACACTCAGAACACTATTAATAATCCATCCATTTTTAATCTTTTTTAGTAGGCATGTGACATCTTTTTACTTTCATGCTGATAGACTTCCACTTCATTTAGACACATATGTAGTGATAATTCATTTAGAAAACTAATAATAACTTTTCAGTAATGTATTATAAATAAAAATTTTAGTTATTAAAATTGAAGTTTATTTGTAAAGCCATGATACAAAACATCTGCAGGCACTTGTCACTTGCAAAATCTTCGTCAAGGAGATGGGTCATGAGCTCCAGGTTCTTAGGCCCAGATATTTATGCTTTAAAGTATGAACAGGCATCAGAGACCAAGGAGGTAGGTACTTATGAGGTGGTCAGAACAACTAGTAGGTACTTGGTACTGTATACAAGCATGTACAGGTTCTTTTACACCAGAGTCCAGTAGTAGCCATGAAACCAGCTACTCACGAGGGGGTCAGTATGACCTCCACGCACTTTGATCCAGCCACAAAACATGATCAGGTTCAGTTACATCAAGAGACAAGTCTTCGCCAAAGAGATAGGTACTCACCATGAAGTTAACATGAGCTCAAGGTACTTGGGCTCGAGCCATACTCTGAAGCACTAGGAGGTCAGCATGAACCATTGAGTCCCTTTGCGGTTCATGTGCCGGTACGTTCACATCATCGCCAAGGAGGTACGTACTTACGAGGTGGTCAGAACAACTTGTAGGTACTGGTTCCGGCCACAAGCATGTACACCAGAGACCAGTAATAGCCATGAAACCAGCTGGCTACTCACGAGGGGGTCAGCATGAGCTCAAGGTACTTGGGCCGAGACATACTCTGAAGCACTAGGAGGTCAGCATGAAGCCTTGAGTCCCTTTGCGGTTCATGTGCGGGTACGTTCACATCATCGCCAAGGAGGTACGTACTTACGAGGTGGTCAGAATAATTTGTAGGTACTGGGTCCAGCCACAAGCATGTACAGGTTCTTTTACACCAGAGTCCAGTAGTAGCCATGAAACCAGCTACTCACGAGGGGGTCAGCATGAGCTCAATCGCCAAGGTGGAAGTTATTCTCGAGGGGGTCAGTATGAGTTTTAAGTAATTGAACGCATCTGCAGTTCTACGCATGTACGGATACCATCATCGCCGTGGAGATGGGTACTCACGAGGGGGTCAGCATGAGCTGCAGGTACTTTGGTCCGGCCGCGACCCGCCGCTGGTACTTGGCCCTCAGGGCGTGCAGGTACCGCAGCAGGTCTCCGCACGGCACGAACTCCATGACCATGAAGTAGGGCGCGGCCAGGGTGCAGCAGCCCAGCATGGCGACCACGTTCGGGTGTCGGCCCACCCGCTTCATCATCGCTATCTCGGCCAGGAACTCCTCCGACTCCTCGTCGCTGGCCTGCGCTGGGACCCAGGGGGGCACTCCCGCTGTCGCTATCACGGCGTACTCGGGCACTCGGAAGAGAAACTGCCCTGTTTGTGGTGAACCATGGGCGTCGCAACCGGGGGGGGGGGGGACGACGGGGGGGGGGGGGGAGACACGTCCCCCCAATAATAAAAGTCTTCAATTTCGTCCCCTCCAATAATATATTTAGTTTCGTAGTTTTATTAAAAATATGATTTCTGTGATATAACCAGTGGTGGATCCAGGATTTTGGTTTGGGAGGGGCTTGACCCAGCTGAGGCTAGGCTTTATCAAGGCAAACACTAAAAACAATAGTGGACCCAGATGCTTTTGGGGGGGGGGGGTTGAGCCCCTTAACCCCCCCTATGGATTCGCTACTGGGACCCATATGTTGCGCATGGTGCATTTAGTCCGATCGTGGTAATGTGAGCACTTTTTAATTCGATCTTCGTGTAAAATCAAAATCAGGTCCGATACCGAGGAGAGATACTGTAATAATAGTGAATATAATCACTTTATTACTTATTAGGTTTGTGTACATGTGCGAAATATTCTGAATACTGCTGCGGCATTTAAGTGTAACATACAGGTTTCTCCTGATGTTTATGTTAATGATTTAGTGTGGATATAGCACCAGCAGATATGTTAACTGTGTTTTTACAAATTTGTTCTCTCAAATATTTTTTATAAAAAATAAATTTTATATTGCAACCAACTATAATTAGAATATTTAGGAAAGAAAAATGCCTAAAAACCACCTTTTTGCACCTTCAAACCCCAAATTTTCCCGGGGGAGGGCCCCCGGACTCCCCCGCTTTTTTTTATTTCCAGGGTATGGATATTACTCAACAAATATATCCTTGCGACGTCCATGGGTAAACTCCATATATGCTGGCGCAACTAGCCAGGAACAATCAACCATTTCCCAGGAGCGAACCGGCCAGGTAAGTGGCCCGGCCGATGCATGATCTTCTGTGGCGGGGAGCGACCGATCAGAGCCTTTATTGCAGCCCCACTCGGCCAAAAGACTACCGAGTACAACTATATCAAAGGAGATGTCATCCATTTTTCTTCTTAATACCTGAGCGTTCTGGGACAGTAACATGGCTTGATTGTAAATGAAACGGGTGAGCCTAACCTGGAAGGAAAAGGTTCCGAGAGAAAAAAAAATCATGACTCCAAATACAGGTGTCGATTACTATAAAAGGAAAATGGCCTGTAGCCCTGTCTCAGAACATTTACCCCTTTGATTTTCATTTGAGTTTAACATCAAGTAAAGTGACAGTAACTTTAAGATAATAGTGGGCTCATAACCACTAGGTTCCCGACTCAGTGCCCATAAATATTCGAGTGGGTTCGCGGTTTTGAGTGGCCAGATAGATCACTCGCCCCACCAACAAGGTGATCCGGGTTCGATTCCCGACAGAGCGGGGGGTTCACAAGTGGTAAAAAGAAGCGTCGGTCAGGAATTTTCTCAAGGGTGCTGCTGTTTCCCCCACCACCCATTCATAACAATTCAATATTCACTTAGCATCTCATCAGCTCGCATAGCTTCTAATGTAAAAAAAAATTCTTTAAAAAAACATGAGTGATGTCGAGTGCAGTGGCGGATACAGAAAAATCTCAAGGGGGGGGGGGGGGGGGCGGCGCAGGTCTACCTCTTCCACACACTCCCTTGTTACGTCACCTTGGTTGCTTGGATGCAGCCAGAGATCTTTTTCCAAGCTCTACCCGTTTCATTTACGTCTCGCCCGAATATTAAAGGTAAGTGTGTGAATGTGTATTGTATGACATCGGCGGCCGGGTGCGCGCCCTCCCCTTGCCAAGAACCATGCTTGGTGCTGGGCTGCCCTGGTCAAAGGCCTGCGCCCCCCCTATGAATCCGCCACTGTGTCGAGGTGTCGCGATGGAGCCCACGGCCATCACTACAGCGACCACGGCTCTCGAGGACCCACTGAGGACCTGAGGGCCACGCAGGTGAGGGACTCACGCCGGAGTGTCTTGACAGCCACGGCGAGGCGACCCGGCACGCCTCCCAGGCACTCGGCCTGCGCCAGGAACACTTGGCCGAACGCACCCTTGCCCACCTCGTGCAGCAGCTGCAGGCAGCCGGGGCTCACCTCGAAGCAGTCCGCAGCCCCGCGGCGCCGTGCGTCCTGCAACATCACTCCTTCTAGCAGCGGCACATCTTGCAACAACCTTTATAGCAGTGGTGCGTCTTGCAACAACCCGTATAGCAGCTGCGCATCTTGCAACAACCCGTATAGCAGTGGTGCGTCTTGCAACAACCCGTATAGCAGCTGCGCATCTTGCAACAACCCGTATAGCAGTGGTGCGTCTTGCAACAACCCGTATAGCAGCTGCGCATCTTGCAACAACCCGTATAGCAGCTGCTCATCTTGCAACAACCCGTATAGCAGCTGCGCGTCTTGCAAAAACCTGTATAGCAGCTGCGCATCTTGCAACAACCTTTATAGCAGCTGCGCATCTTGCAACAACCCGTATAGCAGTGGCGCGTCTTGCAACAACCCGTATAGCAGCGGCGCGTCTTGCAACAACCCGTATAGCAGCGGCGCGTCTTGCAACAACCCGTATAGCAGCGGCGCGTCTTGCAAAAACCCGTATAGCAGCGGCGCGTCTTGCAACAACCTGTATAGCAGTGGTGCATCTTGCAACAACCTGTATAGCAGTGGTGCGTCTTGCAACAACCTGTATAGCAGTGGTGCGTCTTGCACCAACCCGTATAGCAGCGGCGCGTCTTGCAACAACCCGTATAGCAGCTGCGCATCTTGCAACAACCTTTATAGCAGCTGCGCATCTTGCAACAACCCGTATAGCAGCGGCGCATCTTGCAACAACCCGTATAGCAGCGGCGCGTCTTGCAACAACCTGTATAGCAGTGGTGCATCTTGCAACAACCTTTATAGCAGTGGTGCGTCTTGCAACAACCCGTATAGCAGCTGCGCATCTTGCAAAAACCCGTATAGCAGCTGCGAATCTTGCAACAACCTTTATAGCAGCTGCGCATCTTGCAACAACCCGTATAGCAGCGGCGCGTCTTGCAACAACCCGTATAGCAGCGGCGCGTCTTGCAACAACCTGTATAGCAGTGGTGCATCTTGCAACAACCTGTATAGCAGTGGTGCGTCTTGCAACAACCTGTATAGCAGCTGCGCATTTTGCAACAACCCGTATAGCAGCGGCGCATTTTGCAAGAACCCGCATAGAGAGCGCTAGTATTTGATATGCACATTATTGAGGTTATTAGACCTCGATGAAAATTGTATTTCCTAGTTTCAGTGTGGAAAGTGTTTGATATTTTGTCACTAGTAATAACTTACATTGAAACAAGCTTGTACCCAACCAAAAACCGATACTTTTAATTATTTTAACAAATAAAGCATGACTGTTCAAATAGCTTTTGTACACAAAAATATGCATTCTTTTTACGTAAATATGCATTTTTTAAACATAAATATGCATTTCTTTTACTACAGCTGATTTTGACAGTTCTAGCAACTATTCACGAATCAGTGAAGGCTCCATGTCCTTGAAACAAGAATATGTCTTCTCTCTGAATCATTTATAGTATATTGCAAATGCAAGTCAAATTGCACACTGAGATTTGCTGTTAATATTGTTGAAATTATTTCCGTAATATCATGGCAAGCGTAAACAGGAAAAACATATTTTATTTCTTGATTAAATCACAGAAAACTGATTTGTAAAATTTTGCGTTGGTCCTATAGGTTTAGGAATATCTTCGTTTGCTGTTTTATGAGTGTTATGGTGTAAGTATAAAATGTAATTAAGTAGCCTATATATTTTAGTTTTATTTTAGGTATGTGTACTGTAAAAAAATTAATCAACTTAACTAAATTGCAGTGATTTGTATCTGAACAAACACACAAAATGTCATTTTCTTTTTTACCATGACCATTATCCTTCGACTTTCACATAGGTACAGAGTAGTGTGATAAGTAGGAACTTATATCAATGCAAATCCTAAGAAGAGCATTTTTCTGTCATGTTGACAACTCAATATACCATTAGTCTATTCCTGGTGGTTCGTGTGATAGAAATTTTATACTTGAAGATGCAGCTGAAAATAACGTGATTGTCTCGAATGCGTAAGGAAAGATTATTTTCGGGATTTGCCCGTTTAGGAATTATCTGGTATATTAAAATATGTTTGTCCTCAACCACATAACTAACAGAAGTTCTGTATTTCAAAAGAACAAAGATCAGAATGTTTTAGAAATCATGGTCCAGGTTTCTATTAATCTACAACGAAAATTTACGAAAATATTTATACAGTGAACTTGAAAACTAATTTTAAACCCCATTTTACCACTACTACACTTTGTTAATGCGATACTCATTATGACGTAATGTTCAGGTAGTCAGTTTTACCCTTTATTTTAAGAATTTTTTTAAAATTATAAATACTACTTGCCTCTATTTCTGCTTCCACGTAGAGAATGTTTCTTTCATGTAAAGCTGACTTGATGACATCAGAAAATCGAGGAATGTCACTGAAAAAAAAAAATTATTTTACTAAAGCTACCTATTTATATTTATTGGCAACAAACAAATGTAATCGAATGGGTATGATCAAGATTGGTGTAAGTTTAATCACGAAATTTAATATTGGCCACTTAGTTAATATGTATGTTGATTTGGATAAAGGGTTGTTATTCGTCTCAGCTAATGTAAGTTGATTTAAAGTAACGTTTTTTCTCTCACTTTTTCTGTACTGTAAAACTTTGTCTGTAGGTTCATTACAAACAAAAAATAATAATTTAAAATACATAAAAAAATACAGATCCATAAATTTGGCTTCGTCCTCACACGCAAACTGCTTCATCAAAATTATGAAATTTTTCGATTTCTTTTGGTTTTAGGATTAAACTCATGACCCCATTTCTTTTAATGTTCACGTACTGTGAAAGCCAGCAGGAAATCGTCTGAATCATCGCTGGAATATCCCAAGGCGTGCGTCTGTGGGACATCGCGAACCGGACCGATGCGCCCGGGCCGCCCGGCGCAGCGAACGTCGCGAACGTGCCCCGGCTCTCTGCGTGGCCGCACCCACGAATGTTTGCCGCACCTGTTGACGCTGACGGGCTTGTAGGCGTCGGGCGGGCGCAGACGCAGCTCGGCGCGCCTGACGCAACGACGACTGGTGAGCCAGGCCGCGAGGCAGAGAGCAGCCGCCAGCACGCAGATCGCCAGGACGACGGGCAGCGCCTGCGGAACAACCCCCAACCCCGACCCCCCAACACATACAGAACACTTTGAACGATTCATCGATTGACTAACCTGTGCCCACGGGTAGAGACCGGAATAATTCGCGAGTTCATTTTCGCGATGGGCTAAAATACAAATACGAGGGTTATTATTTTTTTTTTCAACCTCCGATCGGCTGTAATAAAAAAAAAACGGGAATGAATCGGGAAATTATTTTAATGTCAAAAAAAAAACTTACATCTTTACTCTATTTATCCACATAATCACCGTGCAGATCGAGGCATTTGTCGTACCGATGCACCAGCTTTCCAATACCCTATGCATAAAATGATGCCTCCTGCCTATTCAGCCACGTTTTAACAGTGCTCTGCAGTTCATCATTGGTGTGTCCTCCTGCCTGTAAGAAACGGATGACTCCACGCAGCTCGCATTTCACCGTACAGTTTATCGTGGCAGCCATGTTGACATTCCCATAACCAAGCTTCAACTGAGGTGTGAGTTGGCCGCTCCACATGGTTGGTGGAAGGGGGTAAACACTACGAGACGTGTCGATTCGTGTACGAGCGATTAGGGTATCGATGAATGGGCATGCCATGGAGAAATGAAACTGTAATCACACTGCAGGGCACTGTTAAAACGTGGCTGAATAGGCAGGAGGCATCATTTTATGCAGAGGGTATTGGAAAGCTGGTGCATCGGTACGACAAATGCCTCAATCTGCACGGTGATTATGTGGAAAATTAGAGTATAGATGTACGTTTCTTTTGACATTAAAATAATTTTCCAATTCATTCCCGTTTTTTTTATTACAGCCGATCGGAGGTTGAAAAAAAAATAACCCTCGTAGTTATACTACCTCAATGCAGCTTCTGTTATTGGCTCACAACTCACCTGGACGACTCTGGGCCAATGAGAAACACCCAAACGGAAGCTGTATCGAATCACAGGCTGCTACGTTGGGACGTCTCACAAGACAGCAGAGCCAATGAGTGGGTCACATTTGACCGAGTGTACGTAGAACTATGGAGTTCATTCTACGGGTCGTTGAACCCGAGAATTTTTCCGGTCCCTACCCATGGGATTTCCCAAACTTGCATCCCCTATTTAACCCCCTTATGGGGGATGAATCTTCAAAAATTCCTTTCTTAGTGTACTCACCTACGTTACTCCTGTGCAATATTGCATGCTTCTAGACCCAACGGTTTAAGCTGTGCGTTGTTTGTCAGTGTTAATATTTTTATTAAGTAGATTGGTCCTGTCCCTGCAGTTGGATACAACACATAAGCCCAGTGGCGTGCAAACTTTCATACTTTTCTCTAACTCTGCTCCCTGAATTGCACTACATTCCTGCCAATACACACTCATCCCCCGGTTGTTCTTGTATAGAAGGATATCTTCCCTCCTACCCGTTATCCTTCTCTTTCTAATTACATTTCTGTAGTTTTTCCTCCTGCTTCTAGGTTTTCCCTCCCTCTAACCCGTTCTCCATCTTTCTCTCGCATTCCCACCCCCACCCGAAATCAGGTGCATTCTCACCAAACCTCTCTCTGCCCTCCTTTCGATATTTTAAAACTCTCCCACCCCATTTCACTAATTATATCTGACGGGCTTATTACATAATCTCACTTGGCATTATTTACTATCCTTCTCCAATCGTCCTTCATCCACCTAGCCACTTTTCACGGCACACCCTCCAGTTCCATCTAGAGTACCGCCGTGTATGTCTCTCATACCGCAGTAGGACACTCCAGCAATAAGAAGGGAAGGGGGGGGGGGACAACCAAATATGTTTCAGCATAAAGTGACATTATGTATAACACAATTTTATAACATATCTTCACTAACTACACATATTACTTACCCAAATGTTATATTTCAGTTCACTACTATGTACGAGTGATCCTGTAAACAAATAAACCATTATTTAAGTATGTTTTAAAAACAAAATTAATGATAAATTTTATAGAAAAACTTAAATTAAATTATATATTTTTATTGTTGCAGTAGCTGTAGTGCAATGAAGGCTTACAATTGCAAGATTTACACTTTACCTCACAAAGAAAGTAAATATTTCAACATGATACTTAAAAATTACACTGATTCATAAGGTCACAAGAGAGACAGCAAAACTTTATACTTTGCAGTGAGTTAATGATTGGTCGCAGTTTTATATAAAAAAAATTGATTATTTTGTTGTATGGCTCACTTGCCAATAGTACCTACTATTAAAATCTCTGTGTCGTGGTAGATGCATGCTAGTTCATTTTTGAGGTTATAAAATCTCATGTCGCTTTTATCATCTGAGTTTCAAAGTATGTAGTTAGTGTTTGATAATGGTAAGAAGTAAGGAAGTTGTTAAGGAAGTTTTCTAATGCAATCTTTGCCATGTCAAAAATGAAAATAACACCTCATCCCCTTTTCCATTCACCAATGCAAAACAATTTTTTTTTTGGTTATGATGAAGTTTAATGATAATTTCTTACAGATGTGTTTGTATTTATTTATGTTTTATTTTATTTTATTTTTTTTAGCAATATTCACTACATGATGGCATCTTTACGATACTACCTAGCGAGTTCTTTTCAAGCTGTTAAACAAATTTATAACATGCTAGCCTTTATGCAGCTATGATTTATTTTTATATCCAGTTGCTAACGAGTTCACTTCCACAAAACATTGTGAAAGACAATTAAGGAAACTCGCACCCAATAATATAGGTGAGTCTCAAGACACACTACTACAACAATACTAGTGGTGTGATCTGTAATCACACATGCAAAATTTTAATTTGTGTACTACGTTGTACATAAATAAGTAGGTGATGCAGTGCAACAGAAAATATGTGGCTACAAAATAAAGTGAACTAATATTTAATGGTTTGTTTGCCTGATAACAGCTGATGCATTACTTCTCACAATAGATGAAGCTAACTTAGTAATATACAGAATGTCCATAAAATAATGTCTCAGTTATAAAATTTTAAAGTATCAACTGTAATCATTGCAGAGTTTTGGTTCAAGGTAACAATAAAAGAGTAACTCTAACAGTTTACATAAGTGCATGCACGAGTAACCGACTGCTTTGTTGTTTTCTTGCTTGCATCATGAAAGAATGACTCTTTCCCCAATTAGATGAGGGTGAACCTGTGAACTTTATTCGGCAACAGGATGGAGTCCCTCCCCATTGGAATCTCTTTGTACGAGAGCGGTTGAACGTCGAAGTCCCTGACCGTTGGATTGGTCGTAACGGTCGAGACGAAAGAGCCCTTTTTTCGCTGGGCCTCCACGTTCACCTGACGTAATATCACGTAACTTTTCCTTTGGGACTTTATAAAACATTGTGTCTACGTTTCGCAGCTAAGTACCTAATGATTGGTCAGAGTTGAGACACCAGAATCGAAGAGGCCAATATTGCTTCCATTATCTCCGGACTCGTTGACCAAAGTGTGGGAAGAATTGGGCTTTTGTTTGGATGTGTGCCATGTGACTAAAGGTGCGTGTATTGGACATTTGTAAGAAGAAAAAAAAAGTTGGTATAACTTCAAATTGATGTGTGATCTGTTGTAAACAGCCTGAATTAAACTGTTGTACCATTAAATCTGGGAAATTATTTTATGGACACCCTTCATTATGAAACGGATGGGCCCAAAACTATTTCAGGAACTAAGGGGCGTGCCTGGGGGGGGGGGACTGGACCCCCCCCCCTTCCAGGGCTAAAAATATTTTAATATATAATTCATAAAATAAAATAAAAAAATGTATTTACTCTTATGAAGTTACGGCCAGTATTTTTAGATAGCCTAAATCAGCAATATTGAACACATATTTTTTTCAAAATTTTCCCGGGGGAGGACCCCCCGGACCCACCCCGCCTATCTGGGGGGGGAAGGGGTATTCCATACCCCTCAACAGGCCCCCTTGGAAAGGCCCTAGCCTTCTGCCTGACCGACCCCCCTCCCCCCTTCCCCCCCCCAGAGCAAAATCCTGGGCACGCCACTGCGAGGAATTGTGTCTCAGTGCGGGCTTTGAATATATATACTGTATAGAAGTCGTGAGTGGATAGGATTTACTCTACGTTTTTCAGAAGCGTATGATGAGCAGCTTGGGAACTTCATCGCTGCAGTGCGGCTGCCGTGTAACGCCCTGTATCGTCTTAGGTTGTTATTTGCACGTTAGAGTGCAGCACTGTCGCCCGCTGTCATTCCCCCGCGCACCCCCACCATCCATCATTCACTGCAGCTCAAGGTCGTTCAGCAGGAGGGGGAAGGGGTGTTTGAAGAGTTCGACACTTGTCCGCTAGTAGGGACCACACCACAAGTCGATGCCCTAGAGATGGTGGCGATTGGCGGCGGTGAATCAACCAACTACCTCAAAACCGTATTGGAAATGTTAACCTGGGCTGGCGACTTCTATACAGTAGATATATTGAAAGGAAGTAGGGAAGCCGAGGGGCTGACCTCCGGCGAAGACGAGGGAGCCGCTGCGACCGCGGCACCGCCTGGCGTCCTCGGCCCACACCTCGGCCTGGTAGCGGCGGTCGCCCCTCAGCGCCGCCCCCAGCAGCGCCGCGCCGCCCCCGGCCGCCGCCCCCGGCACGGCCGCCCGCGCGCTGGTGTTGAACACAGCGAGTCCGCTGCTGGAGCGCAGCACCTCCTCGCCCAGCCTGCAGGGGGGGGGGGGCAGCATTGGCGTAGCTGTGTTCATAATGTTGGGGGGGGGGGGACAAATAACGATTTTGACGTCATGTAAACCCATTCCCCTCTTACTAAGACGGGGGGGGGGGGGGGGGTCCTCCAACGGAAAAAGTTTTGATTTTTAAAGTGCAAAATAGCGCCTTTTTTTTAAAGCAGTTTTTTTTTTGGTATCTAACCATTGGATACATCGACGTTAAAATTATTATTGTTCCCTTAAGAGGCCACTCCAGTGTTTCAGGGGCACTACGCAACCCGCGTTAACCTCGTAAGATTCAATGCTATTTTCATTTTGCTTACAACTAATTAACTAATACAGATTTCGAAATGATGCTTGCTCGATATGTAAGACAACGATGCTCTTATCAAAGCTCCTTTCTTCAAAAAAACGTGCATAAATTTTCATTTTTTTTTTTTTGGAAAATAATTTGGGGCCAGGGGGTTTTCCGCTCCTCTGTTGGCCCGAGGCCTCCAGACCTCTAAATCCGGCCCTGATCACACATCAATTTGAAGTTAAACCAATCTTTCTTTTTACAAATGTCCAACACGTGCACATTTAGTTACACGGCACACTTTTCCAACCTAAAGTAAAATTCTCCCCACACTTTGGTCAACAAGTCTGGAGCAATGGAAGCAATATATTAGCCTCTTCAATTCCGTGTCTCAACACCGGTAAATCATCTTGTAGCGGCGGAACGCATACCCGATCTTTTATAAAGCCCCAAAGGAAAAAAAATCGCATGACATTATGTGTCAGGTGAACATGGAGGCCAGCGAAAAAGAGCTCTGTCATTGCAACCATTACGACTAATCCGATGATCCGGAACTTCGACAATTAAACTTTACACGAAACTTACATTGAACTTAATATTACAGATTCACTCTTTGCAAATTGAAGAATACAAAGGCCACACAGTATTCGCGCATGCGCTTATTTACAACTGTTTGAGTTTCTCTTTGATTGTGACCTAGAACCATAACTCCACAATGCTTACAATTGATACTAATAAAATTTATAACTGGGAGATTCTTCTATGGACATGCTGTATTTGTCTCAAACTAGGTTTGACACCAGTGCTGGAGGGTTAATTTTCAGTAATGACTAAGCCTTTGTTAGGGTCTTTGAAAAGTTCTGCCTTCACGAGGGCAAACTATAAATACGGAAGGAATAAAGACTTTTATGTCATTGAAACCTGTTGAAACTCACATGGCTACTCTCTCCCTCTACACATCACTGTGTCATTAGCCAAGCAGCTGTGAGCCCTCTATAAACCTTTAAGGTCCCGTCTTCTCTAGAAAATTACCCACTTTAGGCCAAGAGTTTATACTGTAATTTATTTTGTAAATGGAACAGACATGTCAATGAAAAATTCAAAATATTTGTAAATTAGTACATTTGTACGAAAACAACAGTATCACTACAGATCAGTGTTCAATGTTCACAGTAATACCACAGAACAAGGAGGCAGATACAGTACATTAATTTTTTGTAGCCTACAGCGGTGCGCCAATGGCCATAGGGTAAATTCATTTCGTATTCGAAGCCTTTTTTCATTATACCTAGTATTATTGATCAAATTATTATACATAGATTAACACCCATGCCTTACCCGGAACTCGAACCCAGGACCCCTTACACCGTAGGCTGGTGTGCATCCGACATCCGACTACGCTACGGAGGGGGAGATAGAGTAATACTGGGTTCAGATTCTTACCACCTTTTGTCTATGGATTATTACTCGGGAATTATGGGCAGCCTTCTTTTCACAAACGAGAGAGCCAAACGTCCGATCGTGCATCTTCGGTTTTTTTTGTTCATTGTAAATAAATATGGAGGTGTTGATAAAAGGGTACTAATGGTCATATATTATAAATACTTTAAAACACTGTGGACGGTTGATTCGGTTAGGATAGTTACATTAAAGATACGGAAGAAAAAAAGAACTTCGGGTTTTGGCTCTCTCGTCTGTGAAAAGAAGGCTGCCCGGGAATTATAGCTTTGTGTTGTTCCAGTACCGCCAATACTTAAAATTATTTGTAAACCATTCCCTAGATATCTTTCCAGTATTATTGGTGCACATTAATAAGCATTATAAACAAAATTTAATACAATTAGTGAAAATTTGATTTTCTTTATCATGGTTTAAAAAACTATGTTTAAATGAAACATAAATTAAAACATATAATTATGTTACATATAATTATATTAATATAATACTACTAATACTACCAACAGATGTCGGATGCATCGCGAAATTTCGTTGGTTGAAATTTATAGTAAGATTTCAATTGTGGACTGATTTCACACAGTCGTGTGCATGGCCTGCTATTCATGGGAAGCCTAAGATGTATACATCAAGTTCTGTCCCTGCCCGAACACGGCCGAATATTCACCTTCGGCCAACCTCGGGATTTATTTATATGTATTTATACTCCTCTGTTTATTTTAATGTAGCTATATACTAACCTAACTAGCCGTCCTTAGTGTTTTAAAGTGTTTTAATGTAGCTTACCTAACCGACCACTTTTAATATTTGAATTCATTTTTTTTTCCTGCGCAAAAAAATATAACAAATCCCGAGGTTTGGCCGAAGGTGAATATTCGGGGCGTGTTCGGGCAGGGACGGAACTTGATGGACATCTTAGGCTTCTCGCTATTCACTCGTTTATACGGTTTTTTTTTATATTTTCACCCGGCTCACCTGACCCTGAACCTGGAGATGTTCGCCAGCGCCTCCCCCTCCCCTCCCCTCTCCACGGGGTCCACGGTCCACGTGACCTTCACGGTGTCTGCGCCCACCGCAGACACTGACGTCACATTGGGGGCGGGCAGTCTGTTCACGCGACAACTGCACACATCTCGAACACACTCTGCGGAGCAAAAAAAAAAAAGGTGCGTGGAGTCCCTCCGCGCGGAAGAAGTGAAACTTCTTAAGAGGCCACTCCAGTGTTTCAGGGGCACTACGCAACCCGCGTTAACCTCATAACATTCAATGCTATTTTCATTTTGCTTATAACTTATTAACTAATATAGATTTCGAAATGATGCTTGCTTGATATGTAAGACAACGATGCTCTTATCAAAGCCCCTTTCTTCAAAAATGTGCATAAATTATGGTTCAAACCTAGACAATACACTTATGCATATTAGAAAATATTAGTATAAAACCATAATTTATGCACGTTTTTGAAGATAAGAGCATCGTTGTCTTACATATCCAGCAAGCATCATTTATAAATCTATAGGCCTATTAGTTAATAAGTTATAAGCAAAATGAAAATAGCACTGAATCTTATGAAGTTAACGCGGGTTGCGTAGTACCCCTGAAACACTGGAGTGGCCTCTTAATGTGGAAATGAAAATAGGAACGGGTAGAAATTGATTTTTTTTTAGTGAAATCATATTGTATCAATTCAAAACTAAAATAAATCATGAAATCATTCCACGATAAAAAGCTGTTTATTTAACTAAGCGGGCGGGTTCGCTCCAAGGAGATAATTGACGCGGCGAGACCTCGTGGACATAGAGAAATGACACTCACGCACACAATTTAATAATATGTGTGTATGAAACACGCATTCACTCTCGCTCTGTCTCTTTCTATTCCCCCTCCCCAGGAGCGTTAAACGTTTAACGCAACCTTGTTGGAAGTCACATTAGAAGTTTCACTTCAAAATTGGTTGTCTGTAAAGTCGGTTTAAGGACGATAGTTTAACGTGACAACGTCATAACAAAACATTGATGAAATGATTGCATACTTATGAATAAAATTGAATCTTTTTTTATTGAATTATCACTATTTTGTATGGATACAAAGAAGGAGTGAAATGAAATCTACAATTTTAATTGTTAAATTTACTTTTATTTGCACTCATTAATTCAAATATGTTTATTACTTTAACGAAGAGATTATTTTAACTATAACTTTTATACATGTTTCTGTTAAGGATAGGACGATGATAGGAAAAGTAGGAAACGAATGGGAGTGTTTCAAGTTTAATGTGCCTCGAAAAAGTCAAATCGATGGTTGTTCCAATCGAGTGGAAGAGAGAAAGATGCGGCGCAAGCGTACAATGAGCGTAACGGGACACAGCGTAACGGGACAATGTGCGCAACGGGACACCTTTTCGTGCGCGCAGCCGGCGTTCATCGATTAATTAGACGTTGTCACGCCAACGGACAACGGTCGTTCAAATTTAATTCTGCGTAATGTTTCGTGCGCCTCCCGCGCATGTTTCTTCCAATCACTAGAGTAAGAATGATCTCGATTGCAAGCCAGTGTGGCGGGGTGCATTATGGTGCAGTGTGGCGGGAACACCACATAATTTAGAAAGTCACAACTTAGAACTGTCATAACTTAGAAAACTTGGAAAAATCCACGTAACTTAGAAACACACAACTCAGAAACGTCATAAATTAGAAACACACAACTTAGAAACACGCAACGCAGAACCACACAACTTAGAAACGTCATGACGTAGAAAGCCACAACTTATAACTATCAAAACTTAGAAACACACAACTTAGAAACACGTAACTTAGAATCACGCAACGGAGAACCACACTACTTAGAAACTTCATAACTTAGAAGGTCACAACTTAGAACTGTCATAACGTAGAAACACGTAACTTAGAAACACGCAACGCAGAACCACACAACTTAGAAACGTCATAACTTAGAAAGTCATAGGTAACTTAGAACTATGTAATGTGTTTCTAAGTTGTGACAGCACCCCCGGTGTGGCGCACCTGGGGCGGAGAAGTTGACGGCGGCGAAGGTTCGCCCGTCGTGCGGGCTCGACTCCATCTTCACCTCGTAGCAGCACTCGGGCACGATCTTGAACGGATCGCGCAGCGGATGCCGCGGGACCGCCATGTTCGTCCTGTCCTGGGAGAAAACAAACAGACGCGTAACAGCCAACATGACCTCGGCTACGAGCGAATTCAGGGAAGCCTAAGATGTCCATCAAGTTCTGTCCCTGCCCGAACCAGAAATTAGAGAAAGTTTCTCTAATCTCTGGCCCAAACACGCCCGAATATTCACCTTCGGCCAACCTCGGGTTTATTTATATATATATATATTTATATTTCTCTGTTTATTTTAATGTAGATATACTAACCTAACTAATCGTACATAGTGTTTTAAAGTAGCTAACCTAACCGACCACTTTTAATATTTGAATTCATTTTTCCTGCGCAAAAATAAAACAAATCACGAAGTTGGCCGAAGGTGAATTGTTCGGGTGTAATCAGGAATGGCAGGACTTGATGTACATCTTAGGTCTCCGGAAAATTCACGTGTTGCAAATACAATTTGCAATACGTGACTCGGTCACGAAATTCAAAGCAGGATTCTTTTAAATAATAAATATATACGCAAATTGTGTTTTCAGCTACATTTCTGGACGCGAATTACACGTAGTTTCCACACCCACCGCTAGAATTCGTTGCCGGAGCAGCTACGTCGACTATCGGATCATTCGTTTTGCAGAGCGAAAATTTAAACTATAGAATATTATAATGAAACGGCTCCGATAAAATCGAAGAGAACTTTATTTTCGAAAAGGAACTTTATTAAAATACTGCCCATATATTTTTTTAATCCACAGCCACAGACGGAAGCACCGTGGTTACACATTTCCGTTCCATTCACGAAATTACTCCTGCTAAATGCCGTATAACGAGAGCTGAGACGTTGCACATAAAAAAAACTGTGATGTTACTCACTAGAGTTGTGCGCTTTGTGACTTCGAAGGTCGGTTCGAATTTCCTCCTCTGCGATGGTTTATTGCTACACACCTGCGAAATACGCGTAATTTATTCTCTGGCGACAGGTTAGAATCCAGGAACGTGTCTCTATAATCTATGTTCATTGAATTTTTCTTGAAATTATGAAGATTTATTTAAGATTTTTTTTTTACATACGCCATTGCTGGTTACGCTTTATGTCATAACAAAACCTCAAAAGCGGACAAAAAAGAGACTAATAAACAAACACGCAAAAAATAAAATTTAAATCACCCGATGACAAAAGTTAAAAAAAATATAGACAGGCAAGAAAATTCTGTAGATGGAATTATGTAGGAGAAAATGCCACAGTTACGACAAGAACAGTAATTCATATTCATTTTTATTTGTCCGTTTTTGAGCAACGGCGTATGTAAAAAAAAAAGTCTTACATCATAAGTGAATCACAAATATCAGTTTTATTATTATTATTATTGCAGTGTTTTAGGTAGATTTCGAAGAAAGACTACCTTTTGTAGCTGTTATCATTGTCCGACTACCGGAATTTTTTAAATATAGTTTTTCATTTCATGGAATATATATATTTATTTGATGGTTTTGGGGTCTATGGACGATGAAATGAAAAACTATTCCAAATTTTACAGAAAGTCGGACCATATATAATAAAATTATGGACACGTTAACTGCCGTAATTTAGCTCCATTCAGTTCCAAACTTAAACGTAAAATCTAATAATGTAAAATATCGGTCGAGTTCGTTAACGGGCAGAAATGGGGAAGGTGTTATGGAAAAAAGAAAAATCGCTATAACTCACACGGAATGGCAAAGATTTAATCCATTTGAACGTATTATAACTCGTAGCAGTAATACAATTTTTTTTTTCAAAAACATTTTTGATACGACCTACCATATCTGCAAATGGTGAAAAAAACTAGGGTTTGGAGAACAAAAAAAAATGCATAACTCCCTTTGTATGTACACTATTGAATATCGAATCCGTTCAAATTGTTTGTAATGATATATTTTTTATTTAAAACCATTTTTGATAAAACAGGGGTAGAGTTTTAAAAAGTTATAATTTTCGTACTACGTACACTATCAAATCCGTTCTTATTTATTGAGAAACCTTAAAATATTATCTACAACTTTCGTTCGAAATAATATTTATGCGACCAACCATTATAGCAAGGGGTGGAAAAAAAACAGGGGTTGAACGACAAAAAAAATCTCTTACTAAGCAAAATATCAAAGACATTCAAAATGTTTATAAACTTTATAAATGTTATCCATGACTTTTATCTGAAACAATTTTAGATACAAACAACAATTTTTGCAAAGGGGAAAAAAAACCTGACGTTAAATGACAAAAAAAATTGACTCCCTTATTATATAAACTATGGAATCTATAACAATTGATAGTAAATCTAAAAATTTTGTCTGAAACATTTCATTTGTAGTTACTTAATCTTGAAACAGCAAATGTGGTAAGCAAAATTGTCACATGCCACAGGCATCCAAAACGCCAAGTTATTGAAAAAAAGATAAAACATTGTATATCTTTTGAAAAATGGATATGCCTGCCAAGTTCGAAGATTGCAGCTGTCCGTTTAACTGTGTAAAATCATGGGCCTGCAGTGAACGTGTTGTCAGCGTTAATAAGACTGCCAGTATCCGCTCTACCGCTCTGGTTCTGGTGGTAGAGCGCCTGCCTTGTGACTTGTAGGACCCGGGTTCGCGCCCCGGCTCCTCCAAGGCGGATTGCCCAGTGGAAATGGTGGCATTTTCTCTGGTAGGAATACAATCCCTTGCAACAAGTCAGGCTACCAAAAGAAACGGTGGGTGGAACAGAAAAAAACCTGCCAGGTGGCTTCCAAATGGGGAGCCCGTTTCTTTTCCTGGGCTCCCCATGCGGTGGCCATTCCGGGGGTTTCTCCGGGGGAACGGAGTTTTGAAAAAATATATATATATTTTTTTTATTTTCTGATAAAGTGACGTTACGTTATAAAAATGTTATTAACTTTCGTCTAATACCAGTGTATTTCCTTATTATTATAGTTTTTCGGAGATCTAAAAAGGCTTATATTTAGAGACACGTATTTTTGACGTGATAGCGTCTTATAAATCGATGAACGCCGGCTGCACGCGCGAAAAAGCATGATTCATTGTCACGTTCCGCCTGAGCCAGCCAACCACCGTTAAGGCGGGCTTTTTAACTAATTGTTCGTATTTAAATAAATATGCAAAAACTGTAAAAAAATATTTGAAATTTAAATAGTATCAATTGTTTTCTTATGACGTTATCACGTAAAAATATCGCCCGTAAACCCATATACTTTACAGACAATCTTCCTTTTTTTTTTCTCGAAACAATTTACAGACCAGTATGTTCAATGTCTGTGTTAGCCGTCAGCACAACATGCTAGCCGGCGTCCAGCCTATCAGATTTTTTGGAGAATAAGCAAAAATTGAGATGTAGCTGCAACACCAAACTGTTTCCCCCCGATTTTGTTATCATTCGTTTTTTGAATTGCCTCCCACTATGGAAGCAATAATAAAGAAGTATTCACGTCAAAAAGAGAGTTATGATTCTTGGTAAGAGCCACATGCCGTAGAAGACCGAATCATTACTCTTTCTGCGCGCTGTTAGTTGATTGGCAGCTGTTACAAGCGAGCTCCACCAGGGGCGCTGGAGTGCGCGTCTACTTTGCTACAGCGTGTCTCTTTCCGATGCACGATATCCGCTTCAAATAATGGGTGCATAACTGAAGGATGACAGTAACAGGGGAAGCCTTCTTTTCACATACGAGAGAGCCAAACGTCGGTATTTTTTTTGTTCATTGTAAAAGGTTAGGTTAGCTACATTATAAATACTTTAAAACATTTTGGAAGGTTGATTTGGTTAGGATAGCTACATTAAAGATACTGTGAAATCATGTAAACGGTTTCCTAGCCCTGGATAGCTACATATTAAAAAGTTAATTGCTAAGCAACCATAAAATGATTTTACAGTATTTTTAATGCAGCTATACTTACCTAATATAACCAACCATCCACAATGTTCTAAAGTATTTATAATGTAGCTAACCTATCCTAATGGACCGCAAAATTTAATGCCACACCGGTTTATACAATGAGATAGAACGAGGGAAAAAAAGCGAGCATGAACTTCCGGTGTGGCCCTCTCGTCTGTGAAATGATGGCTTCCCCAGTAACAGAAGGTCGTGTGCACAGTATCTGACTGATTGACAACAGCGCACAGGAAGTTCCTTGTACACGGGACAGAGGTCGAGAGAAACTAATATATATTCGATTTCTGTTAGGAACACAGGTCACATGCTTGGCCTGCTCTGCACTCGCTATAAGCGCTGTCCTTGTTTCGGTGTGCTCTGTTGCCAGACGTACGCCATGGAGCACAACACGTTTAGGTACAACTTTATAATCTAATGAAAAAAAAAAAAAGTTTAATGTTTTTGAAACATGGTTTTTTGTATATCTAATGATAATTTTGGAAATACATTTTCTTGTTTGCATTTCATCAAGAGCATCATCTGATGATATTGAATTTTTACTTCTGGAGAAACGAAACTAAAAGACGCCATATTGGTTTCAGCCTTTATAAATTAATGTTTTTTTTTCAGAGTGACTACAAATGTAATAATTTTGTAAATCGACATTAATTTTCGGTCTTAGAGTGATCAACAAAAAGTAAAATTTAACAAAACATTAAATAAATATGTATGTAGATAACCCGCCAATCTAACGTATCAGCTACTGCGATTGTTGTTTCCCCGTCGTACGCAGGCCAGCTGCGCCTGTGTGCTCGCTGAGAGATAAGCTGTCTTCTTGTGACAGGCGATCAATCACTCTTCCACGTCGCACACGCCTGGGGATCCCCCCTCCCCTCCTGGGCAATGTTTGGCGACGTCATGTCAGAGAAAGAGAGAGAGAGAGAGAGAGCAGTGCCTAGCCAGAGTCGCCTCTCACACACACGAGATAGAGGTCAGTCCTCCCAATAGGAGCTGCCCACAGCAGAAGAGAACCTACAGTCGGTCAGATGACTTTTCGTAAAATAAAATAAAAAGGGGGGGGGGGGATAATTTTACGTGATAACGTCATAGGTAAACATTGATGAAAAAATTGCAGACTTTTTTTTAATTTTCAAAATATTATTTTACAGTTTATGCAAATTTAATTTAAATAATTAGTTTAAATGTAAATCACGAACAATTAAGTAGTTAAAAAAGCCCCGCCTTAACCTGTTTGATGTTATAGAAGATTTTCACGCACGGTAATTTGGCCGGTTCTTGCACGCTCGGCTCAGGCGGAACATGACAATTGTTTTTCGTGCGTGCAGCCGGTGTTCATCGATTTATATAACGTTATCACGCCAAAAAAAAAAAGAGAGATGAAGCCGAAATATTTTGTTCACAAATTCAACTGCCGTCTGAAATTGTTCGTGTTCTATGGCAGCGCAGTGAAATCCTGTGAAAAAGAGCCGATTAGGAACATGATAGTAGATCCAAGAAGGAGGGGGGGGGGGGGTATATCTCCATCGAATTAAACACCCCATTCTCACTGAGGAGGCAATCTCAACTGTGAAATAGATAACTTTTCTTCTTTTTTTAATTTAGCGTCTTTGAAATTCCGTGCAGGTACGGAGAAAACACATGCTGCGGCTCACTAAAAAAGAAAGATCGGAGCGTGTTTAGGCTTGTCGCGGGGGAAGTGGACCGGGCGGGGTGATGTCTCACCGTGTCCTCTATGACCTCGTAGACGAAGCCGTCGGGGCAGTAGTCGGGCTCCAGGGGACAGCCGGGGTAGTCGGCCCGTACCACTGTCAGCACCAGTCTGGAGGGGCGCCTGCCTTCTGGAAGGGCAGAACCAGAGAGTCTCCGCTGATATACCTAGCACAACCACATTTCCTCCACTGCAAACCAAGCCCGGGGCCTCATGCACCAAGCGCGGCTCCAGAAGGAAAAGGGGGGGGGGGGGCGGTGGGGGCGACAGCCCCTCCCGAGACCAAATTTTATTGATCAGTGTATATTTATGTTTACTCAGTAGCGTAGCCAGGATTTGTGTATGGGGGGGGGGCGGGGGTTAAAAAGCATGGTTTCCCCCCAGAAAATTGGATTTTTAGGTGTAAAAATAGTGCTATTTGGGCAGTTTTCGGTACTTAACTTTAAATATTGTAATGGTAAATATATTATTAATTTTTTAATAAAAAAATTGTTTTAGTTATGAAGCAAGTAATTAATTAAATATGTTTTAATCAATCCAAGTGCCTTGTCCCCGTCCCCCTCAAAATCATAAATCATGCTCGAAGCTCGACAATACAAAAAAAAAAAGGAATAAAATGGTTGGGTTTCGGCAGAACTGGCCTATTCCTGGAAACAATTAGCTTTGGCTTGAAGAGTTACCCAGTCACCACCTGCTTATAATTACCGCGCTGGTTAAATACAGTAGGTGTAAGATATTTGAAAGCTTGGGACCCGTCACGGCGTCACAATCTTATAGCTTCTGCTCTCGACAGGGGTAGGGGAAGGGAAGGAGAATCGGTAGGGCTCGCTTACTCTTCCCCTCCAGTGCAGTGGCCGGTGATAGCAGTAAGACACCCAGGCTTTTAGCTAACCTGCTTTCAGATAAGAAAAAAAATAGGGGCTAAGGACGGGGGGATTAGAACCACTAAACACCCCCCCCCCCGGCTACGCCCCTGTAGTTTACTTAAATATTTAATTTAATATGTTAAACTTTTATCTCATCAAAAGGATGCATGGAGCTACTAAGGTTCTGTATTTGAAACCTGTAATTTGTAAATAATATTCCAAGGCCAATATTTGACCACTTTCATTTTTTTTTTACAACTACGACCTTTGTGCGATAGCCCCTCCCAAAAAGTCATCCTGAAGCCGCCATTGTCATGAAGAAGAAGTTTGTAATGGCTCTCGGTCAGTACGGATCATTCTTTGCTTTTAACAAGAGGAGAGGGGAAGGGAGGGGGGGGGGACGAAACCCAGTTACCATCATAAGAAACACATGTTCAAAGTATGCTTGAAGAGTTCTACCACAAAAATAAAAAAGACGTCACAAAAGTAACAAAAAAAAAAGGCTAATCTTTCAAATATAACAGTAAATAGCATTATTTACCTACACGGAAATGAGGGGCGACATGACCAATAACTACAACAACACGCAAACGTAATAAAGAACTAAAATAAATATCAGTTTTGTTTTTGAAAAATTGGCATCTGCTTCATTGAAAGTATCTCATGTAGGCTACATAGGCCGTACCGTATAATATGACTGTGTTAATTTAATTTTTGTTGCAATTTTGCAAGCAATTTTTGTTTTGTCCTTCGTTATGTTTCCCAGATTCCTTATGACATGACTGAATAATATGAGCAAGGGTAGGGGTGGGGGGAATTTAAATCAGGGATATTTAACGACCCAGTGATAAAGGGGGGGGGGAATTAATTCAAGGACCAAGCCTTAGTAAATTCCACGAATAGAGGCTGATCGTAAAATCCCGGCGTTCATTCATTGAAGTTGAATTACTCCCCCCTCTGGGTACGTGTCCCAGGACTCCCCCCCTTCCCTCCTAGGCACATCCCAGGACTCGTCACCCTCCCCGGGACATGCCCTGGGAGTCTCTCCGGGGGACACTTCTCGGGACTCTCCCTGGGACATGTCCCGGGACTCTCCCCTGGATGCTGAGTGAGAGCCCGGAGCCACCTGAGGGCAGCCGCCAGGCGACGCGGAGCTGCAGCGTGCGGGAGCCGGCGTGGAGCAACTCGGCGACCACGCTCAGGTTGCTGACGGCGGCCGCGTACACCACGCTCTGCACGCTCTGCACGCTCGCCACGCTCGTCCCGCCTGCGGGGCGACACACACACAAGGGGAGCCTGAGATGTAACATCAAGCTCTCTGTCCCTGCCCGAACACGCCCCGAATATTCACCTGAGGCCAACCTCGGGGTTCATTTACATATACATGTTTATATTTCTCTGTCCATTTTAACGTAGCTATACTAACCTGACTAACCCGTCCATGGTGTTTTAATGTAGCTAACCTAACCGACCACTTCTAATATATGAATTCATTTTTCCTGCGCGATTTTTTTTTCTAACCTAACTAAAACTACGTGTATTTTGGAGGGGTCCGGGTTACGGAAGGACCTAGATGCGTCTCAGGCCGAAGCCTGGGATCAGCCATGCAGGGAGAGGGTCGCATGCATCATGTGCTAGGAGGGGATTGGCCAGCCATGGCAACGATTGGCGCCATGACTAACTCCCCTCACTCTTAAATCTAGACTATAACTAGAGATAGGTTGTGGCCCAGGTAAAAACCTGCATAGACACGCGGTGAAAACCCTGGGCACATTCATGCGGGATGCAAATTGGCATGCATTACGTGTAGGAATTTACAGGAGACAGAGGATGGTCTGCATGAAGTGTTGGACGGAGTCGCGCAAAAATAAAACAAATACCGAGGTTGGCCGAAGGTAAATATTCGGGCGTGTTCGGGCAGGGACAGAACTCGATGGACATCTTCAGGCTTCTCGCGACACACACCTCCACGTCACCAGCCGCCGCTTCCTCCTGTTACCACTTCTCTGGGCGCGTTATCAACCAATCATGAGAGTGCATTTTTTCACGATGCGCGCGCACCATAGCAACAGAGTTTTCAACAGGATGAAAAAAATAGGACTACATGAAAAATAATAATTATGCATGCTTTTCAAATCATACACTTTAGTGATGGATATTGAATATTGGTCCACATAATTAAAAAAAAAACATTTATTTATGGTTGAATATTTTTAATATATACTGTTTATTTGTATTAGTGAGGTTATGTTCCTGTATGTATAATTTATTTTCTTTTATAAAATATTTACTAAATAATAAAAATTAATAGATGAGAATAAACATTTAGCATATTCACTGATTTTCTTTGTCAATCTTTTTGTTTAATAAATTAAATAATTATTTTCTTACGTGTGTATATGTTCATATTGAATACTGAGGTTTCTTTTTTTTAATTTGATTGGATATTTACTTCACCAATCATATTTATAATATCTTTCATTAATTATTTTGTATGCAAAATTAAAGTTAGTTTTTTATCACGCCAAGTATGTATATCTTATAACGCGCGTACATAAGTAAACGAACTCATTTTTGTCTAGTGTTTTTTTTGTTAGTATGGACATTAATTGGAAAAAGGAAAATTAGATGTATTACCTTCAGCTTTCTCGTGTACAATTTGAATACTGTGTCATTAGATGAAGTTTAAAAAAATAATTTGAAATAAAAAATACACACTAATTAGGGTTTCAAAGTAGCACAATAAACATTTTCTTATCCAAACACAAATAACTCCGAAACAAAAAAAAAAAGTTTTTCCGTGAAGAAAAAAATTTTGCTTTTGGGAATATAGTATGTACTTAATGGAAAAATTAAAACTTTTCTTAAATTTTTATACACGAAATGGTAGTACCTTAAACATTTTACTCAGTTATAGTTTCTATTGTGACGCTAACGCCTCAAATGTTTTTTTACTCACCTATTAATGACGAATTTTTCAAACTGGTAACCTGCAAAAAAAACCATTTATCATTAGCATGTTTGAACATAATTTGAACAACATTTCTGATGCTGGTTAAGAAATAACAGAGGAGGAACTTTACATCTCCGATAACGTTCAATTAGCGTCAAACTATATTATTTGGTAAACTAGCACACACAAGGCATTAAACTGGGGGCAGGGTTATCAAAACGAAGAGACCTGAAGAGTTCCATCTTTAAAAAACTCAAATTTCTTAATGATGCGTTTTCAACATAGAAGCCTAAAATATATAATTTCGGATCCAGTCATGCATACCTACGACCAATGTCTTATAAAAATATATAGTAATACAATATTCCCGATCACTTAGTTTGTCTATAAAATTATATATATATATCACAACATTATAAGTTATTTTAGTAAGAAATTATATACCCATACTCCCTGCCGACTTTATTACCCCAACAGAATGCATAATTGAAGTGAGTTTTCAGAGTACAGTACATTTTTTTTACTTCTGATGGAACTAAAATCCGATTTATACTTTATATTTTAAGATGTTATTCACAGACCTGCTGTTATAAACAGGTTAACTGGTGATCAGATCATGACCCAACTAACTCAACGGGGCAACGGAAGACTACCATACTTGAAAACTACCATAATGGTGGTATTCCGCCTAGGCTCTTCGAAAAAGGCGGAAAAGTACCTGTGTGTCTCTGTATAGCCGCTGTTTTTTTGTTTTGTTTTTTTTCTTCCAATTTTTATCTGTCAAGTATCATTATTGGGTTATTCTGTTTACCGTTGTGCACCATAATTTTTATTTGTAAATGGAACAGAAATATTCATGTAACCTTACATATTTGTTAATTTGTACATTTACATGAAAATAGTGTTACCATTTATGTTTTGTGTTGCCCCAGTACCTCCAATAATTAAAAGTTATTTGTAAACTCTTGTTTGAATAGCTTTCCAGTATTAACTGCGCATACTGTATTAAGCACGGTAAAACAAAAGAAAGCCAAATTGTTGAATATTTGATCTATTATCTTTTCCATGGTTAAAAAGAAAAAAAAATGCCGAATGTACACATCAATTGAAGTATAAAATTATTATTCTCCATTTTTTTGTAAGAAACCTCGATAAACCGTATTTGAGATGTGCAAAAATAACCAACGTTATGTGGTGTACAAAGTTATAACATCTTTCTTTTAGTATTGCAAACTGTTCCTTGTCAACTGTTTTCCAATAGAATCTTTTGAAAACTGTGAGATGACCAAATAATTTTTTGTCGTTGTTAGCCCACTGTGTCCATCGTTTTTTTTTTTTTTTTTTTTTTACAAATTCTTTCTACGTTTGATGTTCCCTGAGTTTCGCTTGTTTTCTGTATGTTTGCACATTTATCTTTCTTGTCTGTTATTGAGGTTTCTTATGACATACATTATAATCAGCAATGGTGTATGTCCTAAATTATATACATAATCAATCTACCCATTTACAAGAACCATTTAAAAAAAAGAAAAAGAAAGTATTTATTTGGTACGTTTGCAAAAAAATGTATTTAAAATAAAATTATATATTGTTTTGTAATAATATCAAATCACGTGTAGTATGTATAGAGAATTTAATTTTAGAACGAAATTATTATATCTACTTAAGTTGTTGAACTGAAGGAAAGGTTCGGACATAATAATTTAAAACAACAAAATTATAAGAAAAGTGAAATCTCTTGTTATAGGATTTTTTTTTGTACAAAATATTATTTTTGGACAAAAATTTACATACACAACCATGAAATGAACTTTTTATACTGTAACAGTTAAAATATAATACATGTTTTATACTATCACACGTAGAAATATTACACATCCAAAATAAAAACACCGAATTCCAATTTTGTTACAATTAAAATTACAAAAAAAAATAATAATAGCGATTTCACTGCGATGTGACAAATATTAAATAAAAACCTCCTGTAGTTTAATAATGTTTAATAATCCCGATTATTAACTTAATTTTCTGAGGGTTTCATTGTATGAAATAACCCTGAGGTAAGCTATTACCAAGAATCTGTACTCAGGAGTACTGAAAATTCCAATAAAATATAGTTGTAATCAAATAATGTGAATATTTCTAAATAAGTAAGCAAATCTCACAAAACTGATTAATTTAAGGTCAGTACTATAATTATCTAAAATTCCGGAGATGTCAGTATGAAATGTATTTTTTTTGACATCTCCAACACTATCATTGATTTAGTACTTTGCAAACAGTTGTTTGAATACCTTTCCAGTATTACCTGCGCATATTAAGCACGGTAAAAAAAAAAAGAAGCCAAAAGTGATATAACAAGGAAGGTTAACTTTTCTGTGGCTTTAAAACCAAATAAATAAATTGTTATACAATAACTTCATGCTTGTAAGCACACACATATTTTAACGAAACACACTCTTTTAATATCTAACATTTATTTCAAAATAACTTTACCATCGACAGCGCAAGCTCTTTACCTATTTTTTTACTAGTCTATATAATTATTGTACTGCGGACTGTAAGTTTGTTTGCAGAAAATAAACTAAAAAATTGCCAGACTAGTTATACAAATTATATTTCACTGTTATGAAATTACATAATTCATGCTGAATGAAGAACATAAGAATACATAAATTTGTTCATTAACGAGTTTAGATGTTACTGCACGTATTAATGACACACGAAACTACAGTAAACTCGTGTAATAACATCATGTCAGCGTTGATAAGGCTGCAAGTATTCGCTCTACCGCTCTGGTTCTGGTGGTAGAGCGCCTGCCTTGTGACTTGTAGGACCCGGGTTCGCGCCCCGGCTCCTCCAAGGCGGATTGCCCAGTGGAAATGGTGGCATTTTCTCTGGTAGGAATACAATCCCTTGCAACAAGTCAGGCTACCAAAAGAAACGGTGGGTGGAACAGAAAAAAACCTTCCAGGTGGCTTCCAAATGGGGAGCCCGTTTCTTTTCCTGGGCTCCCCATGCGGCGGCCATTCCGGGGGTTTCTCCGGGGGAACGGAGTTTTGCAAAAAAAAATAAAAATTATTTTTTTTTTTAGTTTTTAGTAACTGTAGCATTATCATTCCAACATGTTATAAATAAAGCTCAAACAAATATTGGAAAAAAAATGCTTTTGTACAAAAATATTTGAATTAAGTATGTATCTGTACCTTGGAGATTGGGCAAATAAACCTTAAAATGCTGCCAACAGCAATGGCATCTCGTGTCGGACAGTCCTACCAGCTTTATAACGTGCAACTATGGCTTGTAGATTCCTATAAGTATCAGTTGTATTCAGTGGTCTAAGCGACGATGTCGCCAGCGCGTACCGGAAGTGTAACGCTCAGAGGGCAACGGAAATTGAAACGATTAGGAGTGGCGCGCTCGATGGCGGAAAGGGAAAGGTGCTCGGAAGTATATAGTTTCTACGGCATGTTCACCTTAAAGCATACTTGCATACATTCTTATGTCTCTTATATGTGAAGTTTCACTGCTAACGCATCACTTTTTTTTCCGAACCCACTTTTTTTGTTACCATATTGATTTAATCTCGTTTTTCAGGATTATCGTGAATAATTTTTTTTAATACTTTAGATTTTAGCGTCCCGCCTAGTCAGGGGGGTACTTGTATTAGTGATGCGGAATGATAATGGTTACTCTCAGTGGTGCTTCAAGCGCGGTATCGCCTCTAAGCGCCTGGCGCGCAGTCTTCTCGGCGTGTGTGAGGTAGACCATGACATAATGTGGCTTGTGTTTTATTACAAAGGTGTAATGCAAGTGCCTAGAGTGCTTTCAAGAATCTGCATCGGGTGTTTCATACGTAAAAAAAAAATTGTTCTGTATACATGCGTTTTAGCCTTTTTCACCCACGAGAAAAAAAAAATACGGGAACAGAACTACCCTAAAAAAAATCTTTAATGATTTTCATAAATGTGGCCCGCTTGGACGCTCTGAGCAGTTTTCAACTCGCACACCCCTGGACCAAGGATAGGAGGCGCCCCCTCTCCCCCCCCCCCCCCAATTTTCCATTCACGTGCCTCATTATAATTTCATGGCTATTTCTTTAAGAATGTTATTTAACCTGAAAATACAGGGTATAATGATGGTTACTATTTTATAAGTTCAAACTAAAGCTTTATTTATAAAATTATATTACTTTTAAATAACCACCGCGAGTAGGTAAATTTATTTCAAACACTGAGATAAACATGAAGATAGTTACAGAATAATAAAATTAGGCTGGACCCAGGGGTACACCAAGCCCCACCCTTGTGGGACCCATGCGCACACTGGCGTGTACTTACCATATGACTCTATGTAAACTAGTGGAATGGTTTATGATTTTCGTGTGCGAACCATATGATGACTTAAGACTTAACAGAAATGGTTATATTTTATAATTTTTCGTTATGACTCAAGGGAAGCGACCAATCACAACAAACCGGAACCTTTCAGCCGGAAGTTTATGTCTTGGTATTGTACCGAGCGAGGCAGTATTGTTGGTTAGAATTCGTATATTTGTAATTTGTAATCATTCATCCATTTCGAAAAATAGATATCCCATTTGTCAATAACCTATTTCAAACCTGCTTCTCCATTACGAACAATGGCCGACCATGTGTTTTTGTGCTGTGATTGGTTGGAATTAACGAACTTCTGTGTCAAATCATAAACTGGAAAATGTAGTTTTGACTTAATCGTGTGCTCGATGTTAAGTTATAATTCTTAAGGAAATCAATCGTATACCCAGCTTAACTGCCGAACTTTACTGTAGCAGAGGCAGTCGACGATATGGTGGCAGTCAACAAGATGGCGCCCGCGAGGTGTCGTCCTCCGCCGGTCCTGTGGTTGGGAAGCCTTCTTTTCACAGACGAGAGAGACAAACGTCCGATCGTGCATCTTCGGTTTTTTTGATTTTTTTTTGGTTCATTGTAACTCATGATAACTAATGGTTAGAGACCTGCAAAATTCGCGGATTCATTGACCTCTAGGATAGACTCCACAGTCCTTTAAATATTCGCGGAAATGGCACCTGTTCATTGGCTACCGACGCGTGAGACGTCTCAACTAGGCTGTCCGTAATTCGGCAATTTTCTAGGTTTAGTGTTTCCCATTGGCTCACAGTTCCCCGGATAAAACGTGGGCCAATCGCAGAAGCGGTACGAAGGTATAGTTGTTATGATGCTAGCCTATCGCGAAATGAATCCGCGAATTTTGCATGTCTCTACTAAAATGCTCAATTAGGTTAGGTTAGCTACATTATAAATACTTTAAAACATTGTGGACGGTTGATTCGGTTAGGATAGCTACATTAAATATACTGTGAAATCATGTAAACGGTTTCCTAGCGCTGGATAGCTACATATTAAAAAGTTATTTGCGAAGCAGCCATAAAATGATTTTGCAGTATTTTTAATGTAGCTATACTTTACCTAATATAACCAACCATCCATAATGTAGCTAATGTAGCCACACCGGTTTATACAATGAGATAGAACGGGGGAGGAAAAAAAAGCATGAACTTCGGGGAACTTCGGGTGTGGCTCTCTCGTCTGTGAAATGAAGGCTTCCTCCGGCGGTAATCGTCGGCAGCCAACTGTCTTAGCCACACACCATCCATCACCTGGGAGGCAAACAAATTAGCGACACCGCTTCGCCTGACGCCGTCTCCCAACAACAAACAACAATCCTTTTAATTTCCCCCCCCCCCTTCCCGGCCACACCACCAACCCCCCCCCCTTCCCAACCCAATTAAACCCATCTCCGCAAGGAACAACCGCACCACAGACAGACATCATACGCGCCGTTCTCTCTCCTCAGCCTCACACTGAGACTGACCACGGGGGAGAAACTCTAATTACCGAGACTGAGACCTAGTTTTTTGAAGTAGTTATATGCCCGTCCGCTAGATGGTAGTTTTCATTATATACTGCTGACATAACTACATTATTTTACTGGGAGAAGTAATGTATAAGCTATTATCAGGAAAAAGCAAACCAGTGAAAATTCACTCTATTTAGGTAGCCACTAATTTTGCGATGTGTAATGCAATGAGTTTTTGCACCTCCTACTCCTTTATTTATTACAAAACAGCATTAAGTATTTTCGCATCGATTAAATTAGTTTTGCGCCGTCAAGGAGAACTTTGTATGAGAACCTCTATTCCGATTTTTTATTTGCTGGTAGTTATGCATATTTCTCTGAGGAAGTTGGAAAAGAGCTTAGCAAAGGCGTATGTCCAAAAGCTTACATCAAGTCATGCACTCGCATTGCACAAATCTTTCAAAGATAATATCAATGCCCGGTATGGACCCGATATGCATATTTCTCTGAGGATGCTTAGCAATGGCGTATGTCCAAAAACTTACATCAAGTCAAGCTAACCTCGGCAGGAAAGGTCGTCGCTCGCGGGACTTTACTCCGCAGAGAACGCGAGGACGCGGCAGACGGCGTGTTTAGCTGTGCGGCCGTGGCGGCCTCGTGGTGCGTGTGTGTTCATTAGAGGGCACATCCATGCGACAAGGCCTGAGCAGCTCCGACACAGAAGCACCTGCGAGACACTGTATCTCGTGCACGTCCCGTCCGGTCGCAGTCCCGTTCCATCACAAGCAATGCATCAATCAATCAGGGAATGTTATATATATGTTCGTTCGTTCAAACTCTTAACTCTCTGAAAGTTCTTCGCCGATTTCTTTCAAAATTTGACACAACGTTGCATTCGAATACGCGCGCATTTCTACATATACCCGTGACAGGTAAAAAAAAAAAAATACTGATAAAAATATAGATTTTTAATATTTGCATTGCTATAGAGTGACATATATAGTGTACGAGCACACTGCTTCGTGTACGTTGCTGCTGTACAAATGGCCCCACTTTGTGGCGACAATTACTTATGTAGGGCAACACCTATACACTCTTTAGGTGCCCCACGTTGGTGAAAACAATTAAATTATGTGCGAACCCTTTTGATACTCTGTGAGGTTTAGTAGTAGAAATAGGCCTCACTTTGGGGTTAGACAATTTAATAGGTAGAGCTTTATTTCTCTCTGTGTAAAAATTATTGTTCTTAGGTAACATTCAGTGGACATGTGTTATGAATACTATTATGCCACAGTTAGGGGTTGGCTGGAAAAACATAGACATATATACACTTGAATAGGTGAAATAGAAATAACATAAATCAAACACAATTAAACTTTTTACTTATTTATTGAAATAAAGGTCTCAAATTTACTCTTAATAATAATACTTATTTATTAGCCTCAAATGTCCTAACTTCTTATTGGCACCGCAGAACACATAAAATTATCAACTGTCTGGATTGACGATGCGCACATTTCATTAATAAGCACAAGTCTTTGGTTCGGGTTCGACGATATATACACAGTTTCAGTTCGTGAATTTGAGTTCTTAATAATTATTACCTCGGCTAGATAGGTTTAATTACGTCGGTAGAGCTCAGAGTCTCTCGTTCATCAGACCTCTGAGTTATGTTAATTGTGTGTAAAAGTAAAATAAATTATATAAAAAAAATAGTTTCTCGTAGATATTATTAAGTTCAATTTCTCAATGTTTGATTTACATTTAAGGCCGCGATGTGACGATGTGTATGGGAGGTACGTGGTGACTAACCCTGAATTGGAGTAGCAGACTCTTACAATTCTTTACTCACGTATAAATCACTCCTAAGTTCTTTATCTTTTTAGATAAAGCCTTACATATGCACGTTGACATCCTAACAATGCATAATTACCATCCTTATTCCAGGATGCCTACAACTTTCTAGCTATTTCGATGGATATTTTCACATCGACGTCATATAGCATTTCTCGCCTAAGCCGGCCATTACATTCTTTTTTAACCTTCTTAAATTAAGTCAGTTAACAATGAGTGACGTATTTCAAATAGCGGCCCGTGATTGGCCGAAAACCAAAAACTGTTACATTAATTACTGTCAAACTTATGAAATCCGCGCGCAACAATAGCGCGGAACACAAAACCTCTCATAAAATTTAAATAAACAAATATTGACATAACAATTTACATTACATAATAAGGGCGTCAACTTAATCGTTTACCGTTTCCAGTCATTACCTCCTTAGAGGGGTCTCTGTAACTGTTCATTTTCAAACGTTCAATTTAGTCCATAGAACAACATTCACATAGATATTAACTTTAAAATAATTACCGTTTTCAAATAAATAAAATATTAGACATAGAATATACAAATTAATTAACATAAATAATTTCTTAATCTGGGCAAAAACATTAAATGTTACGGTACAATGGAGATATAGATATACTTAAATGTGTCAGGGATGGGCCAATCAAATACTCAAATACCATCTTAACCTTGGTATTCGAATGATTCGATATTCGAGGGAAAAAAAATGTTCGAAGAAAAATATAACAGGAAATAAAATATTTAAAAAATTCCAACACTGATAATTTCCGAAGATTACTACGTCATGTTTTTTTCCCCTTCACATTAATACCTATCCTCTTACCACTACCCAAGATACTGTATTTTAAACAGGTAATATACAATTAATATTTTTTTTGTACATTATTTTATTTTTTGACATTTAAGACGTAGATTCGGATTAGAGGTGTATATTCGAGGACGTACTTTGGGATTATAATTTGACCAATCACGTGTATCTGTGTTATATGCATGTATACCTATAGTGGTACTTTTGTCCGCATAGGACGGGGAGGTAGCTATTTGTCCTCTTGCCCACCTCGCCCTTTTTTTTCCTTATTTTTGTTTTCATACATTTTGACGTGATGACGTCTTATAAATCGATGAACGCCGGCTGCACTCACGAAAAAGGACGACTCATTGTTCCGTTACGCACATTTACCCGTTACGCTCATTGTACGCTTGCGCCGTATCTATCTCTCTTCCACTCGATTGGAACAACCATCGATTTGACTTTTTTGAGCACATTAAACTTGAAACACTCCCATTCGTTTCCTACTTTTCCTATCATCATCCTATCCAACAGAATAACATAGATTGGAAGAAGTTAAATAGTAAACATGTATAAAAGTTATAGTTAAAATAATCTGTTCGTTAAAGTAATAAACATATTTGGATTAATGAGTGCAAATAAAAGTAAATTTATCAATTAAATTGTAGATTTCATTTCACTCCTTCTTTGTATCCATACAAAATAGTGATAATGATTCAATTTTATTCATAAAAGTATGCAATCATTTCATCAATGTTCTGTTACGACGTTGTCACGTTAAACTATCGCCCGTAAACCGACTTTACAGACAACCAATTTTTTATTAATTTATTTTCATTGCGGAAATAGATTACACACGGCGGCGAAGCCAGGAAACACACGGCCTTGAGAGCCAGACGACAGGTAGGAGTTGCGGCCACGGCTGACCCAGCGATGGGTCTCTGCTCAAGGACTGGCAGCCCGGGCTCCAGTGTTATCACGTCGATTGATAACACAGCGTTGCTCTTCGTTCCCGGAGATAAGCGCGCGCGCGTCCCAAGACAACCCAGAGGCGATCCCGCGAGAAAGGCGCGACGCGACAAAACGCGATGCGAATGTGCCCACATGTTCGATTATCTCTCGGGTGATGGGTCGACACCCAAATTTTTCACGAATTACACCTCGAATATACGCTCCTCGAATTAAAATCTATGTCTCATAGGTAAAAAAAAAAGTTTGATTTTTTTTTTTAAATCATGCACTAATTTCTGTGTGTGCGACAGGAAATATTCAGTACTGTTTTAAAAAAAAAGTATTTCATCACATGCGAAAATAACCATAGCAATGTGTTGTAAAAAAAAATTACGATATATTTTTCTTGAAGTGTAACAAACTATTTCTTGGTAAATTTCTTCTAAAAGAATCTTTTGTAAAAGTACAAAAAAATAATATCTGTGTGAAACCTCACGTTCAAGTAAGGGCCCTGCCCACCAGGAGACACATACAGTGTTCAGAACTTCAGAATAATTCATGCGATTTGAAAACTGCTCCAGATATCAGAGTGAGGTCTGTTTCGGAAAACCATTCAAAAATATGCCGAGGGCGTGTGAGTATTTCTGGTTCAGTATTTAGTTTGTAAACTTAATATTTGAGGAGAGTGAAAACTGCTAGTGTTTTCAGAATAATGTTTTGGCATTAAACATTTGGTAGAGATTCTTGGAAGTGCACAAGAGACTTGCATTTCACCTTTCCTTTACCTTCATTTCTACGCTATATAACTACGTGATTACCGCTTAAATCTCGGGAAGCCTACGATGTACATTCTGTATTGCACAGACCCGAATACTCACGTCGGCAAGCCTTCTTTTCACAGACGAGAGAGCCAAACCCTAAGTTCCCCGAAGTTCATGCTCGCTTTTTTGTTTACATGATATCACAGTATCTTTAATGTAGCTATCCTAACCAAATCAACCGTCAACAATGTTTTAAAGTATTTATAATGTAGCTAACATAACCTAATTGACCATTAGTTATCATGAATTGTATATTTACTCATTTAAAATGAACAAAAAAAACCGAAGATGCACGATCGGGCGTTTGGATCTCTCGTCTGTTGAAAGATGGCTTGCCAACGTGAATATTCGCGTCTGTGCAATACAGAATGCACATCGTAGGCTTCCCTTAAATCTCATAGTTACCCTGTGGAAGGCGACGGGACTACGCGCCAGTTCACAGCCTTAAGCTTAGAGGCGACACCACGCTAGAAGCACCATAAGGCTTCGCCCTTATCATCCCGCCTCGCTGACTGACCAGCGCTGTGAAGGAGATGTACAGCATTCAAGTGCGTTGCTGGGATTTGGGTTTAACCGATCATTAACGTAGCAACAGTATCTGTATATTTGGTGCGAGTTCGTGTGTGAGGACTGAGGCGACCACTCCGCTTATCTTATCACACGTCGACACATTTGAAGATAATCATTAGAAAACTAGAATGGCAGTTCATATAATATGCCCACCACCAAACTTGGTGCGTTCGCTTTATTCTTTAAAGCTTCTTCAACATCCCACATGCATGATGGCGGACAGTACGTGTACTGAATGAAGTATATTTGGGCCTAACTGTTCTGTTTCCATATTCTTTTCTTTAAACTGTAATTTTAGTAGAGTTAAAATGGTTAAAACTAGTGTTTTCACAATAATTTTAGGCATGAAAATTGGGTGAAGATTCTTGAAAACGCCCAAGGGAACCTTTATCTTCAGTTCTCTGCCATACAATGCTACGGTTACCGCTCATATCCCATAGTTTCCCAATACACGACGAGAAGACTGCACAACAGTCGCAAGTGTCGCACTTATCATACCGCCTGACTTAAGGCGAGGCCACACAGAAAGCTAGGCTATGTTTGCGATGTTCGTTATGTACGCTACGCATGCTGTGATCGTGCCAAGTGGCCAGAAGAGTCGGTCTAGCTCGTGATGCCGGGAAGACGCAAGCCGTGGGATTCGAGTGATTATTACGACAGTATTGATGTTCTGCTGGCTTTCACATCATGCTCTATGGCTTGTGGGTGGGTCTGTGCGCATCACTGCTCTATGGCTTGTGGGTGGGTCTGTGCGCATCACTGCTCTATGGCTTGTGGGTGGGTCTGTGCGCATCACTGATCTGTGGCTTGTGGGTGGGTCTGTGCGCATCACTGCTCTGTGGCTTGTGGGTGGGTCTGTGCGCATCACTGCTCTATGGCTTGTGGGTGATTCTGTGCGCATCACTGCTCTATGGCTTGTGGGTGGGTCTGTGCGCATCACCGCTCTATGGCTTGTGGGTGGGTCTGTGCGCATCACTGCTCTATGGCTTGTGGGTGGGTCTGTGCGCATCACCGCTCTATGGCTTGTGGGTAGATCTGTGCGCATCACCGCTCTATGGCTTGTGGGTGGGTCTGTGCGCATCACTGCTCTATGGCTTGTGGGTGGGTCTGTGCGCATCACTGCTCTATGGCTTGTGGGTGGGTCTGTGCTCATCACTGATCTATGGCTTGTGGGTGGGTCTGTGCGCATCACTGCTCTATGGCTTGTGGGTGGGTCTGTGCGCATCACTGCTCTATGGCTTGTGGGTGGGTCTGTGCTCATCACCGCTCTATGGCTTGTGGGTGGGTCTGTGCGCATCACCGCTCTATGGACTGTGGGTGGGTCTGTGCGCATCACCGCTCTATGGCTTGTGGGTGGGTCTGTGCTCATCACTGCTCTATGGCTTGTGGGTGGGTCTGTGCTCATCACTGATCTATGGCTTGTGGGTGGGTCTGTGCGCATCACTGCTCTATGGCTTGTGGGTGGGTCTGTGCGCATCACTGCTCTATGGCTTGTGGGTGGGTCTGTGCTCATCACTGATCTATGGCTTGTGGGTGGGTCTGTGCGCATCACTGCTCTATGGCTTGTGGGTGGGTCTGTGCGCATCACCGCTCTATGGCTTGTGGGTGGGTCTGTGCTCATCACTGCTCTATGGCTTGTGGGTGGGTCTGTGCTCATCACTGATCTATGGCTTGTGGGTGGGTCTGTGCGCATCACTGCTCTATGGCTTGTGGGTGGGTCTGTGCGCATCACTGCTCTATGGCTTGTGGGTGGGTCTGTGCTCATCACTGATCTATGGCTTGTGGGTGGGTCTGTGCGCATCACTGCTCTATGGCTTGTGGGTGGGTCTGTGCGCATCACTGCTCTATGGCTTGTGGGTGGGTCTGTGCTCATCACTGATCTATGGCTTGTGGGTGGGTCTGTGCTCATCACTGATCTATGGCTTGTGGGTGGGTCTGTGCGCATCACAGCTCTATGGCTTGTGGGTGGGTCTGTGCGCATCACCGCTCTATGGCTTGTGGGTGGGTCTGTGCTTATCACTGCTCTATGGCTTGTGGGTGGGTCTGTGCGCATCACTGCTCTATGGCCTGTGGGTGGGTCTGTGCGCATCACCGCTCTATGGCTTGTGGGTGGGTCTGTGCTCATCACTGCTCTATGGCTTGTGGGTGGGTCTGTGCTCATCACTGCTCTATGGCTTGTGGGTGGGTCTGTGCGCATCACTGCTCTATGGCTTGTGGGTGGGTCTGTGCGCATCACTGCTCTATGGCTTGTGGGTGGGTCTGTGCTCATCACCGCTCTATGGCTTGTGGGTGGGTCTGTGCGCATCACCGCTCTATGGCTTGTGGCTTGTGACGTGGGCTCGCAGAGACTCGCCTGCGAGACCACCAGCAGCATCAGCAGGAGTCGGGTGAGCAGCCCGGGGGCAGCTCCGCAACCCGCCATGCTCCCGCGCGCGGCGGGTGGCCGGTCTCCCAGGGGGTCCCTGGAAACACCGCAACACGCATTGCTACAACATGCCATGGCATAGGAGAAGTAGTGTAGTGGTAATAGTGGTGGTAGTGGTGGTAGTAGTAATTGTGGAGGTGATAGTGATAGTAGAAGTGGTGGTAGTAGAAGTAGTAGTGGTAGTAATTGCAGTGTAAAGAGACTTGTCATAATCGGCTGCATTAAAAAAAATGCATTTTTGTCTCCTATGATTTTCAAAAGCCCGACAAGTTTCCTTTCAGTTAAAGAATGAAATTGTGCCTAGTCTAGTAGAAATACCGCCCAAGAACGTGTACTCCCGCCCTGTAGCTATAATAACAAGAAAAAATTATGTAAAAAAAACAACACTCAAAAACAAAAATTAAAACAAAAAAATTGTTTAACTTGTTCTCTTAAGAATATTCTAATGTTGTAGACGCTTTTGGAGTCTTTTGTATAATTCATGTAAACTAACAGTCGATTGAACGTGTTGCACCTGTTTAACATTAGATTATTATTATTATCATTACATTAATTTAATAACTGAAATTTACCGTAGATAACTACCATTCAAAGCTTAAAAATCTCAATTTTGTCAAACGAACCAACTTGTTCACTAGTTGTTACACTCTTTCCTGTCACAGGCCAGGTTTCGATTCTGTATGAAGAAATATCGAGTTCTGTTAAAAAAAAAATGTAACTGTCTGAAAAGTTTGATAACTAATAACGTATAACTACTGTACCTATTATAAGAAATTTTTTTCACTCATTCTATTATAACACGAAGTAAAATTTTAGAAATGGCACTTTTGTTTAGGCACTATAAATCGTCATAAGGAAAAATATTTTTTTTTTTAAGATATGATTGAGTTTGTGGAATATGTTGACATCAACATGGCCACCGTGACGTCACAATCAAAGATGGCGGACCTCGGGTCCATCTACGACCTACACGTTCTACTTTTAATAAAGGGCGGTCGAATAAGCATCGAGTCTTTGATCGTTGTCATGAAGCTAATGACCATATAGTTGATCTTATGTATATATAAACTATATAAGTTGCAAGGTGCCTAAAGCGTCCATTGAAAAAATGATGTATATGACAAACACTTTAATTTAATAATAAATGCGTGTTCTACTTATGTAGATGTATTTCAAAACTTACTCTATTAATAAACATCGCAGGCTTTCACGGCCATGGTCTAAATTTTTCTTGGCTTCCGGGTGTAGGCCGTGTCAGGAAATTGTCTTGCGACGTTTCGGCAGTAATTTGCAGCTGCCGTCATCAGGTAGAACAATTCTGATTTGGTTGTATGCCGTGTCAGGTAATTGTCTTGCGAAGTTTCGGCAGTCATTGCAGCTGCCGAAACGTCGCAAGACAATTACCCTGACACGGCATACACCCATAAGCCAAGAAAATGTAGTTACTCTATTCGCCGCCTGAGTATTGGAGTGTTCTATGTCCACATTTTAGGTTTTTTATGCTATGGACACGAAATTAATATTAGTATTGATTTGTACTATATCCACACACGTCTACGCACGTAAAAATGTTTGTTCTTAATTTAAGACCAATATTATTTTGTTCTATGTCATGCAATTCATAGTTATTTGAACTTTCAAATGCTTATATCTCAGTTCCGACTTCAATGGACATAGAACACTCCAATTCTCAGGCGACGTATTGTTACACTTCCAACTTTTTTTTTTATTTATTTTGTACACGTCTCTTTGGAGTGTCTCTGTGGCGTCGCGGGGTGAGTGAGTCAGTGGTGAGCCTAACTGCACGTGGGATGTGTAGGTCAGTTGTAGTCACCTGAGCGGTGTCGGGCCGGCGTCCAGGCGTCCGGCGAAGACCGCGGCGGTCCGGCCAGGTCGACTCCACTGCCGCGCCGTCGTGACGCTCCGTCTGCGCCCGGATGACTCGCGCTCCTCGGGCAGGTTCGGGCGCGCTCGGAGAGTGGCCAATAGCGGTCCGCGCACCAATGGCCGGCCTGTGGAGTCGTCATCACGGCTTGTCGGGGTGAAAGGCAGCCTGGATGCAGCCAGGGTCTCCACAGTTAGTACTTTCGTACTAGATCTAGTACTTTTATAACTTTTTTAGTGGTTTAGTACAGATCTAGTACATTTTTCTTTAATATAATAATATTATTGTAACTCCAATATGTTTTATTATTAAGCGTAATTATTTTTAAAAAACTATGGAATGTATGTGTGTGTGGTGTGATATTTAAGTTTGAGCATTGCAATGTCATAATAACTTCCTAAATTGTTAAAAACCATAACAAATTATAATTTAGTACTTTTTTTTTCTAATCCAGTACTTTTTTCTCGCCTAAGTTGGTACGAAATATTTTTTCCTTGTGGAGACCCTGGATGCAGCTCGGCGCGTGGCGGGAAGTAGAGATGCAAATATCGGCGGAAAATATCGAATATGAATATATCGATTACTTTTAAAACTATTCAAATATTCACCACGAATATTTAGGAAAAAATATCGATATTTCGATATATCGACATGAATATTTTACGATAAATGTTTCTACTACATAAATAAATGCACAAATATGCTGTATTACTCAGTTTTATTCAGTATTTTCCAAAAATAATAAATTCTTCATCTTTGATGACTAAAATAAGTATCGATGTTTTACTTAAAGGTAAAGTAAACATATTTGAATAGTGAAACTAACTTTCTCATGTTCAGTTGGTGCTGTAATAAATGATTTTAGCATCATTTCTGATTGATGAAATATTTTCAATTAAAATGCATTATTTATATAATGTGCAGGAAGTAAACAAAACACCATAAAATGCTATCTATGCATTTTGATTAAACTATATGACGATAGTAATGATTTTTTTAAGGATCTGAAAATACGCTGTAAAATAAACATAAATCAAACTTTTCCTCATGGTTGTACCGGGTTAGGCCTAAGTCACAGAAAATGCGTAAAGAACAATGTGTATTATGTCTAAGAATGAAGAGGTGATTTTTCTATATACTGTAATACAATGAAAAATTTAATCATAGTAAAAAGCATTTATTTTAGGCAACTGTACTAGGTACGCTAAATAACTGAAGTAACACATCCCAGGTACATATTTGTAAATTTGTAATAAATTATGTGCATGCAAAACTCATTCTAATCAATGACAAATTATTATTTTAAAAAATTTAACAATGCAAGGTTGATGTATAAATCAGTTGTTCGGCGCAATATTAAACAAACAATAATTTGAAAACTTACCTCTGTTAAAAGAACAGTTTGCTTCAGCTTCTTACTCTCCAGCACACATTCATTATAAGCATTAATATGCTTACTTTTAAGATGTGCAAATAAGTTTGTAGTTGTTCCTGAGCTGCGATATGTTTTAAAACATAAATTGCACTTCACACTTTTACTGTCTTTTTCCAGTTTTCTGAAATATTTCCACACTCTACTGGTGCTCATGATGCACACACAATTCACATTAGATTATACAGCACACCACAACACAGCACTAGCAGGAGATGAACACAGTAGAGTAAAGGCCAGCCCAGGACCCAGGAACCAGGAGTGATGCATCGAGGCTTTTGGCGAGAAACTTAGAAAAAAACCATAATAAAAGGTTTTTCCCCTTGTGCTTCACATAAAGTGGCAGTTCCCACTTCCCAGTGAAGTCATAAACACATATAGAGGGTTTCCAGTTAGTGTTGCTAACCTTAAAAATCTAAAATAAAAAAATTAAAAAAATATTTACATGAATATGAATACTTTTATAATATCGTTTGAATATATCGTAGTTACAAAAATATTTACTCGTTTCGATAATATCAAGAGAAAATATCGAATAGTTCGATATATTCGATATATATTTGCATCTCTAGCGGGAAGCAGTTCCGTCGGCGAAGGCACCGCAGGGGAGCTCTATGTGCCCTGGATGCGAAGTGTAGACGAACTGCGGGCTGGAAATTGCGGAGCTGTGAACTGCCGCGCGCGCAACGGAACTGAACAGCATCGTAACTCTGAAGGAAGAGATGGCGGCGCCTTTAAGTTGGGGCCCTGTTGGAGCCAGTGGTAGCCTGGGCGGCGCGACCTTCAACCGACCCGGGATTTTGGAGGACAAGAGGGTCCGACTCGCAAGATACTTCATTCGCCTGAACGACTTACCCCCACCCTGGCTTGAAAGGTCGTTGGCTGTTGACTGGAAGAAGGAAGATGAAGATGGCGCAATGTCAGGCTGCCTTTCACTCCGTGCGCCCGCAGTTCGAGCCGGTTTACTGGCTCTTCTGCCCACTTCTGTTTTAACTGTGGCTGCCTGGGCAGCTGTGGCTGGGCTGACGAGTGAAGTCGCCCGCCCCTGGGGGCGCATGCGCCCCTGGTTAATAATAACCCAGGAGTTCCCAACCTTTAAATGCGGGCCGCAAGGCCCAAGCACCCAACTCCAGCATGGTTGATTTTTCAGGCCCTCCAACTCTTCTTACCTGGACCCTTATTCCCTCTTGTCCAGTAGTTACCTGTTTGCTTAATGCTAATATTTGATCCCCGCATGACCCGGCCCCTGTGTCTATGCAGGTTTTACCTGGGTCACATTAGCTAGCTTTTAAGCTAGACTTTCAATGGGGCGTCAGCCATGGCGCCAATCGCAGCCATGGCTGGCCAGTAAACCCCAATTAGCACACGATGCACGCGCCCTTGTCCCGCATGGTAGAGTGTATAGGCTTCGGCCTGAGACACACTTAGGTACTCCCCTAACCTGTACCCTCCCCTTACACACTTAGAATAATTTAGGCTAGGAAAATTTAAAAAAAAAAAAAAATCTAATCGATCCGGCCGGGGAGGTGAGAGCTGATGCCGCACTCGTATCTAAGGAAGCCTTCATTTCACAGACGAGAGAGCCACACCCGAAGTTCCCCGAAGTTCATGCTCGATTTTTTTTTTCCGTACCACAACAGGTGTATTTACTTGGGGGAAACCGTTTACATGATTTCACAAACCAAATCAACCGTCCACAATGTTTTAAAAGTATTTATAATGTAGCCAACCTAACCTAATTGACCGTTAGTTTATCATGAGTTGTATATTTATTTACAATGAACAAAAAAAAAAAAAATACCGAAGATGCAAGATCGGGCGTTTGGCTCTCACGCCTGTGAAAAGAAAGGCTTCCCTCGTATCTATTCTGGAAGTTTACTCTTTCCTTTACATTCGGCATCGTCGAGGAGCGGAGGAAAAGAACGTCTGCTCGCGCTACTCCTTACAGGGCCTCGGGGGTTGGTTCCACGTTCAGGCCCTCGGCCCTTAGGCCCGTCCTGTCAGCCAGTCAGCAATCACCGCTGGGAGGGGGGGGGGAGGGTTGAGAGCGACCCTAACTAACGACTCTCACTTCTTCCACTCTGTACACCTATCTACTGGTATCCTGTACACTCCTAGGCACGTCTGTCCGCGTGACCACATTTTTTCACTTCACTTTATAAACAGTCGACGAAACAGTTCACGTGTAGATGACTAGTAATTAATTTTAAAAACTGGCGTTTAGCTATAAAGTTTAAATATAATTATGAACAAGTTTTCATATAAATAAACTGTAATCAAATATCTATTATCATCAATTATATGAATCACCATAATTTTTTTAGTCAATTGTATCATAACCTATTATTACTGCACTCGCCGACAGCGTAACGGAACACAGCGTAACGGAAGAATGTGCGTAACGGGACACTTTTTCGTGCGTGCAGCCGGCGTTCATCGATTTATTAGACATTGTCGCGTCAAAAATCGGTGAATAACTTTCGGGGGATTGAAGATTTTGAACGAACGAAGAGTGTCGAGTGTTTTCCGGAACACGTCCGTGGTGTCTGCTATTATCTTGTGTTCCTCGGGCCGATACACATCACACCAGAGCTGTAACAAACCGTATGTATCCGGTACTGAGTAACGGGTGCGCCATCTAGTACCGAGCAACGAAACATTACACACGAATGCATTTCGTTTATCGCATTTTTCGCAGTATGGAACAGTTCACTTGTAGTTCTACACTTTACCTATTAAATTAAGAAAGACTTAAACACAAGTCTGGTTCGAAATACGGAAAAGTGAAAAACAAAATGCTCCTTACGCAGTTTGTTATGTAATGTATACGTATGTTTTCTACAAATTACGAATGTTGCGACGCCGCGACGTCATACTGTACGCGTACGCAATACGACTCGATTCGTAGCTCTAACAGAACATAGCATGTTATGAGGTATCAGAAGTAACGAGTAACGTAACGATACGATAGTAACGAGTACTAATTGTTATATTATCTTTGAAATATTTGTGCAATGGCAGTGCATGAATTGATGTAAGCTTTTGGATATACGCCATTGCTAAGCACATGTATGTCTGTAGAAGAAAACTAAAAAAATACCCGAAAGACAAAAACACAAATTATGCAAAAAATTTCTGTTGTCAACAGGATATAAACACCACATAATATTCCATAACAGGAATATGGTCAACAAACAAAGAAAAATTGACTAAGAGAACGAAAAAAGACCCACAAATTATGACAGCACAAAAATATTGAACCCAAAAAAATTCAGCACAACAGTTGAAACGAGACAAAAACACGGCCAAAACGAAAAGACGAAACAAACACAATAGTTTTTGTCTTTTGGGTATTTTTTTAGTTTTCTTGTACAGACATACATGTGCTTAGCAATGGCGTATGTCCAAAAGCTTACATCAAGTCACTAATTGTTATAGTAACGAATACATACGGGTACGCTTTTTTTTTCTCGTTACTTTGACACCTGTACATCAGACTCGTGCCTCGCTAGCACCTGATGTCGTCGCCGCAGTCGATATCTGCTCCGCCTTATCGGGCGCGCCTTCTTCGCTGATAGCCGCGGACGGCGCTTCTCGTCTTGTGCGCAGTCTCTCGTCTCTAGGCCGCCTAGTGGTGACGTCAGCGGCGGCCATGGGAAGTTTGCAATGGCTTCTTTAAAACAGTTTTCTTTTTAAACCAGCTAGGAACTCAAATTTCGACGATAGTTTCACTGATACGGGACGGGGCTGAGGCGGCGACTATGCTGGGTTGGTGGCCCCAGCCGCTGGTCATTGCCGAAGCCCTAACAACCCTCCCGATCAAACAACAGGGAGCGATCCCTAGCAGTTCTGTTATTTTTAAAAAGCTCTGGAATGTTAAGGAAAGAGAACCAAGGGGTCGTCCATTAATCACGTGATGTTTTTGACGTGACAACGTCTAATAAATCGATGAACTCCGGCTGCACGCACGAAAAAGTGTCCCTTTACGTACATTTTCCCGTTACGCACATTGTCCCGTTATGCTGTGTCCCGTTACGCTCATTGTACGCTTGCGCCGCATCTATCTCTCTTCCACTCGATTGGAACAACCATCGATTTGACTTTTTCGAGGCACATTAAACTTGAAACACTCCCATTCGTTTCCTACTTTTCCTATCATCGTCCTATCCTTAACAGAATAACACAGATTGGAAGAAGTTAAATAGCAAACATGTATAAAAGTTATAGTTAATCTGTTCGTTAAAGTAATAAACATATTTGAATTAATGAGTGCAAATAAAAGTAAATTTATCATTTAAATTGTAGATTTCATTTCACTCCTTCTTTGTATGAATACAAAATAGTGATAATTCAATAAAAATGAATCAATTTTATTCATAAAGGTATGCAATAATTTCATCAATGTTTTGTTATGACGTCACGTTAAACCATCGACCGTAAACCGACTTTACAGACAACCAATTTTTTTTTCGGGTGGGCAGGCGAGGGTGTCGACTTATTGGTTGGAATACGATGAAACAGGATGAGCCTGAATTCCACCGACAAACAGGATGCAGGCTCATCGCGACGAAATAAGTTGAAAGTTGCTCGGCTTCTCGGGTTGCAGCCGCGTCGAAGACAAAGAAGATTATCACCGACGTTTCAGTCGATGTCGCAGGCACCATCATCAGGAGGAAGTTACCTGGAGAAGCCAAGCAACTCCAGCAGGGATGAGAGCCACACCCGAACATTGCCGAAATTCCCCGATGTTTGCCGATCGCTCGTGGAAAAAAAAAACATCATGTTGTAGGGATTTACATATTTTACGTTCATTGAGTATTTTAAATAACGCTGACCTAATTAAATACCTTTCATTATAGTTATAATAACCTAACCTACCCTCCCGAAAAAAATAAAGAACTATTATTAATTTCACTGACCGAACCTAACATAACCTAAACGTTTAATTCAGTAAATTACGGAACTGTTCGGGTTATGGATGTGGATTGTATCCCTGTGAACCGTAGGCTATCCGCGACGGGCATTTACTGCGCGTGTTGAAACACTTGGACGTATGGTAGCGGTGCCAACCATGCCCTGCCTGAGCACAGGTAAAGCTTCCGACAAAATGGAGGCTAGAAGGCCATGTTTATAACCGGGGCTTATTATGCACAGGTACATTACAAATTAATATGTGTACTAATATTTGCGTAATTTTATGCTAGGCACAGTACAATTTTATTTTATTCCTCTGTGGAAAAATGTATGTCATAGTTACCAATATGCCAACTGGCACCTTAAAAAAATATTAGTATGATTCGGTTAGTTATATTTTAAAACGTATATAATTAATTGTTTAATAATATAAAATTTTACATCCGATTACAGTAAATCCGGAATAGGCGAAGAGCTATTTATGTGATAGATTAAAAAAAATGTATGCTTCCTTTGTACTGTTTGTTGATACCCACGTTAGTATTTATCTGTGGCTATTAACAACATAAAAAAATTGCTCATTTCTAGTAAATATACAAAGTTAAGCACAACTTTCGCTTGGAACTCGTCAAAATTCATTGATCATTTTCAACTTCGACTTAAATTTTCAGGTAGAAAGTCATCTTTCCACACACACACTGTAAGTACCTGCTATGGTAGATGTAATTTCGTCAATTATGTCAAGATATATCTTTTATTTGACACAATTATTACCTCAAACATCTTGTAGGGAGAGGTCCTGGATACAGAAGCTACCCTTTGATGATTTTCGACCCGTGGCTGTCCGCCTATTTATAATCTGTTTTCGGTAAAAAAATTCTTACGTCAATGCTTTTCCGCAAATAAAATAATAACATTCAGAGAATTGTGTCTTTCAGTACTACGGACGTTCGTTGTTCTACCCCGAAGACAGCGATAGTAAATCCCTTACTGGTTTCTGAGAAATTGTCTTTAAATATTAACATTACAAAGCCTATGCATTGACGTGGCCACCACCATTTTGTGCTTTAATTGCGTTGCCGATTCTGTGGTTCTCCGTATATAAAAACGTGTATATTTTGGATTTGGATTTTGTGACTCAGTGGAAGCTAAATAAAAACTATAACAAACACGTGGGTCCCTACCGTGCGTACAAACCCTAGTGTCAACCATTAACAGGGATTTTAGTACGTAACCTGTTGTAAAAAAGTATTTATTACGTTTGATACTAGTATGTAATGACAATTACTTTTTTTTACGTCAGGTTACGCGCCTCTATACTGCTAAAGAAAAAAATTGGTTGTCTGTAAAGTCGGTTTACAGACGATAGTTTTAACGTGACGTCATAACAAAACATTGATGAAATGATTGCATACTTTATGAATAAAATTGAATCATTTTATTTTAATAATAAAATAATAAATACTTGAAGTTATACTAGTAATCAGATTTTTAAAATGCAAGAATAATTAACCTTTATTGCCGAAATTGTTGTTGTAATAAGCAATGAAAACCACATTAACTTATCACTTCACTTTATAAACAGTCGAGTGGAAGAGAGATAGATGCGGCGCAAGCGTACAATGAGCGTAACGGGACACAGCGTAACGGAACAATGTGCGTACGGGACACTTTTTCGTGCGTGCAGCCGGCGTTCATCGATTTATTAGACGTTGTCGTGTCAAAAAAAATATTTCTGTCAAAGGTGACGCTTGTGTTTGGATGCACACTATGGACGGTAATTTTATTTTATTATACGGTTATTTTAATTTCCTTGTTCTGGTGTGCTTTGTTGCCAGATACACCCCACAGAGCACCAATTTTTTAGACACAAGTTTGTAATGTACAAAAAAAATGTATCTCAAACATTGTATTATTTAGAATAATATTTGTAATGAGAATTTTGGAAATACGCTAACTTTTTGTAGGTATTTCATCAAGAGTTTCATCTGAGCATCAATTTTTTATTTCTAGGGAAACGTAACTTGATGCAATCTTGGTTTCAACGGTTATTGTCATCTTTGTTCATATAATTTAACATTAAATTGTTTGGCAGTGTTTGAGAAAAGTAAATAGTTTGTTATTAATAGTGGCCGACTGCTACAAATAGTTTCTCCTGTGAAAAAATAATTTATTTTTAGCATTTGATAATTATTACTGTAAAAAGCACTGCAACTGTAATAATACTGTAAAGAGAAACTATATTATGGTTTTATAAAAATCAACAATTGAGCAAAATAAAAAAATGTATGTTTAAAATTATAATTTATCAACGATGTTCAAAATGATATTATTAATGTTATCAAGTTTTGTGTATAGCTCTGGCAACAATGGGGGCTATTCACTCTGTACTGCAATCCAAAGCTGGACTCAACGTCCATCCATGCCGACCTCCGTAGTGTAGTCGGATGCACACCGGCTCACGGTGCGAGGGGTCCTGGGTTCGAGTCCCGGGTAAGGCATGGGTGTTAATCTACGTACGGCAATTTTATCGATGATATGATAATGAAAAAAGGCTCCGAATAAGATAGAAATGAACCTATGGCCGTTGATGCACAGCTGTAGGCCACAGAGCACTAAAAAAAAAGTTCATCAGCATGTCTGTCAAATACTCTCTCATTTCATGCTGCTAAGAGACTAGAAGGCTTAAATAGTGGCGAAAATTTATCTTGTACAAATATATTAGACTGACGACCGTGAAAGTTACGCTGGATTATCAATGATCCGTTCGTCCGTCGTTATATTTTTATACTTGGAAGCTGCCAACAACTATTAAGGCTTATATGTATTTCCGAGGAAATTTCTCTTGTAAAGGTTTGCAAGCCTGACGATCAAAACAAACAATCAAACAAGCTCTAAATATGTATTTAAACATATTTTCGATTTACCGCGCATTATTAATTACATTCGTGTCTCAGACAATTATTATTGTTTCAAATATAAAACTCAGAACGTATTCACAGGCTAGTTACGGAAGCACCTTAACAAATAAATAAAATTAAAATTAATTAAAATAAAGATATGCCTTTCAGACATTTTAAGGTTATAATTTCATCCGTCTGTCCGTCGAAAGTTAAAGTTTAGCAAGGTTTTTACGAACAGAAAGGTTGAAATTTTTCGGGTCGTTTGATTGGCTACATTGCATGTAACGTGATTGACGTAAGGACCGGTGAGACGGGTCCTGCTTTAAGAACTTAATAAATCATTAAAATTAATTATTTTCGCTATGACATTTATTAAAATTATTTTAATTTGTTCAAAAATATGATTGAACGTAAATATATACCATTATTTAATGGAAGCAGCTAATCGAATAAACGTCTTTAAAAAATCTTGTTGAGATAGTACAGGTTGTTGACATGTTTGTGACGTTATTTCACTGTGCCGTATGACCGTCCGTTGAAAGTTAGAGCTCGCCAGTGTTTCGACTGGCGGACGGACGGAACTTCCCGTGCCATCCTACTGGCTCCTGGATCACGTGACGGACGGATGGGTAATGGACCGGTGGAAGGGTGGCGGACGGATGGACGGGTGACGGACGGGTGGGTGACGGGCGGGTGGACGGGTAGCGGATGGGTGGACGGGTGACGGACGGGTGGGTGACGGGCGGGTGGACGGGTGGCGGACGGGTGGACGGGTGGTGGACGGATGGATGGGTGACGGACGGATGGATGGGTGACGGACGGATGGACGGGTGACGGGCGGATGGACGGGTGACGGACGGGTGGGTGACGGGCGGGTGGACGGGTGGCGGACGGATGGACGGGTGACGGACGGGTGGGTGACGGGCGGGTGGACGGGTAGCGGACGGGTGGACGGGTGACGGACGGGTGGGTGACGGGCGGGTGGACGGGTGGCGGACGGGTGGACGGGTGACGGACGGGTGGACGGGTGGCGGACGGATGGATGGGTGATGGACGGATGGACGGGTGACGGGCGGATGGACGGGTGACGGGCGGATGGACGGGTGACGGACGGGTGGGTGACGGGAGGGTGGACGGGTAGCGGATGGGTGGACGGGTGACGGACGGGTGGCGGACGGATGGATGGGTGACGGACGGATGGACGGGTGACGGACGGATGGACGGGTGATGGGCGGATGGACGGGTGACTGCAGCATGTCGGAGGCGCGAAGCTGCGGCGGCCGCAGCTACCCGGCGGTGGGCGGGCTGGAGTGGCACCTGGACCGACTACACCAGATGGTGATGGTGCCCACGCTGTGCCGCGAGGTGTACGACCGCTTCCACGTCAAGCCTCCCAGGGGCATCCTCTTCTACGGCCCACCAGGTACCGCTTGTCACTCCACGGCGTGACCCCTTGTCACACCACGGCACGACCCCTTGTCACACCACGGCATGACCCCTTATCACACCACGGCGTAACCCCGTGTCACACCACGGCATGACCCTTTGTCCCTCCACGGCATGACCCCTTATCACACCACAGAGTAACCCCGTGTCACGCCACGGCACGACCCCTTGTCACACCACGGCGTGACCTCTTGTCACACCATGGCATGACCTCTTGTCACACCATGGCATGACCTCTTGTCACACCACAGTATAACACCTGGTCACACCATGGCATTACCCCATGTCACTCCACGGCATGACCTCTTGTCACACCACGGCACGACCCCATGTCACACCACGGCATAACCCCTTGTTACATCGTAAAATATTTGTATGCAATATATTTAACAATAGAGTTGTCTTACAATTATTTCCGTCAAAAAGAAAAGTGTTTTAAATAATGTCACACTATCAAAGTTTTATTTTTGGTCTGATTTATCTCATACCTTTCATTTTTAATCTAATTTTGAAATTGAATATAGCATCACAGTGCTGGATGTAATTTTGAACTAGGGATGCTATTTGTGTATTTAAAAAAAAAATTTTTTTTGAACATGTTTAAATTTAACTCACAATAATATTCGTGATTATTTTCGGGGCTGAGCAGAGGAAGTAGGGTAGTTTGAAAGTAAAACAAAATAGTAAATTGAAATTGTATTTATTTACTGTGAATCACTTTCGAATACAATACACGTCCGCTGCGGAGCTTGCTTCGAGGCTTGCTTGCTGCGCTGGCTGGCGGCCCCAGGCAGGGAGGCTCAACCCGTGGGGAAGGGTGGGAGGCGGGAGGACGAGCCTCGTGAAGGGACGGGGCAACCTCCCCCCCCCCCCCCTCCGGTGTGTGTGACCTTTGAAAATATATATATATACTGTATAGAAGTCGCCAGCCCAGGTTAAAATTTCTAATACGGTTTGAGGTAGTTGGTTAATTCACCGCCGCAATCGCCACCATCTCTAGGGCATCGACTTGCGGTGGTCCCTAGCGGACAAGTGTCGAACTCTTCAAACACCCCTTCCCCACCCTCCCACAAACATGCTTTGTCCTCCACCCACCCTCTACCCCTCCTCTCATCACTACAGTTTTTTGCGACGCACAAACTCCCGTTGAACGACCTTGAGCTGCAGTGAATGTTTGGGTTGGGGGGGGGGGTGTGCGGGGGGAATGACAGCGGGTGACAGTGCTGCGCTCTAACGTGTAAATAACAACCTAAGAGGATACAGGGCGTTATGGCAGCGCACTGCTGCAGCGGTGAAGTTCCCAAGCTGCTCGTCAGGCGCTCATGAAAAAACGTAGAGTAAATCCTATCCGCTCGCGACTTCTATGCGGTATATGTATTAAAAGGTGTGACGGGCCCCTGCAGGCACGGGCAAGACCCTGGTGGCGGGGGCGCTGGCCCGCGAGTGCAGCCTGGCCGCGCGCCGGGTGGAGTTCTTCTACCGCAAGAGCGCCGACATCCTCAGCATGTGGCTGGGCGAGTCGGAGAAGGCGCTCACCGAGCTCTTCGAGGAGGTCAGCCCCCCCCCCCCCTCTTCATTTCACAGACGAGAGAGACACACCCCGAGTTCCCCCAAGTTCCCCCAAGTTCATGCTCGCTTCCCGGGTTCTATCTCATTGTCTAAACCGGTGTGGCATTAAATTTCGCGGTCGATTAGGACAAGTTAGCTACATTATAAATACTTTTAAAACATTGTTGACGGTTGGCTATATTAGGTAACTAGCCTATAGCTACATTGAAAATACTGTAAAATCATTTTATGGTCGCTTAGCGAAATAACTTTTTTAACATGTAGCTATCCAGGGCTATGAAACCGTTTGCAATGATTTCACAGTATCTTTAACGTATAGCTATCCTACAACCAAATCAACCGTCCACAATGTTTTAAAGTATTTATAATGTATTTAACCTAACCTAATTGACCATTAGTTATCATGAGTTACAATGAACAAAAAAAAAACTCGAAGATGCACGATCGGACGTTTGGCAATCTCGTCTGTGAAAAGAAGGCTCCCCTCTTGAGAGTCACGCTCAGGTGACACCACGACGGGAATCCCTCTTTTCGCAGACGAGAGAGCCAAACGTCCGATCGTGCATCTTCGGATTTTTTTTTTGTTCATTGTAAATAAATATGTGCGGTGTTGTTGATAAAAGGATACTAATGGTCAATTAGGTTAGGTTACCTACGTTATAAATACTTTAAAAACATCGTGGACGGTTGATTTGGTTATAGGATAGCTACATAAAAGATACGGGGGATAAAAAGTGTGAACTTCGGGGAACTTCGGGTGTTTGGCTCTCTCGTCCGTGAAAAGAAGGCTTATCCCACCGCGATGCGGTGCGCCACGAACTGTGTCGTCCTGCCCTCGTGGTCTGCGCGCCAGAACCGAGGACCCGCTAGGAGTCCCAGGCCGCGAAATACGAGTTCGATGTGCGGATGTCTGTGATAAAAGATGACACCGGGTCACTTATACCTTTGAATATATATACTGTATAGAAGTCGCCAGCCCAGGTTAAAATTTCTAATACGGTTTTGAGGTAGTTGGTTAATTCACCGCCGCAATCGCCACCATCTCTAGGGGCATCGACTTGTGGTGATCCCTAGCGGACAAGTGTCGAACTCTTCAAACACCCCTTCCCCCTCCTGTTGAACGAAGTTGAGCTGCAGTGAATGATGGATGAGGGGTGCGGGGAATGACAGCGGGCGACAGAGCTGCGCTCTAACGTGTAAATAACAACTAAGACGATACAGGGCGTTACGGCAGCGCACTGCAGCGGTGAAGTTCCCAAGCTGCTCTTCATACGCTTCTGAAAAACGTAGAGTAAATCCTATCCACTCCCGACTTCTATACAGTATATATATTCAAAGCTTATACCAAGGTGGTGTTAAAATTTGCCTCATTAAGCGGGTTCGTTGGAGGGACTCGAACCCACGTGCTACTGAGGTGCAATGCGATGAATAAAGAATTGGAAGGAAATAAGTAAATGAGATTTGGTAACCAAAAAAAAAAACGGGTTTTGAATCCCAATGTGCCCAACCTCCTCATCCCCTTACCGCACAACTCCGAATAATTTTTAAATTTTCTCCTGATTCCTCATCACAGTTTACCAAACTTACTTAAAGTATTATATTTCTCCAGTGCTATAGATAGCAGGGTACTTATCTGTTGCCTTTACCACCTACCAACTCAATTATGATACATTGATATATTTAAGAGCTGCATAGGTTATCTAGGCCGTCGCTATGTTGTGCTTTAATTGCGTTACCGATTATGTGGTTTTCCATTTACGTTACATTGCGTTACTAAATCCAAATATATACGTTTTTACGCATGAAATTTGTAAAATTAACCTGTACATTATAGATTCATAACGATTATAAAATCATTGTATCAATATCGATACATCGTAATCGATTTGATAGGTGTGAAGATCGATTTTGTCGGTGGTAGATGGGAAGATAACAGATAAGTATCGATGACGGGATGTTTTTGAACCATAAATGTAATGTACTAAATATTTCAGTTCTAAATGTACTAAAATTGTATTAGAAAATTAAATCTGTCCCTCCCCTGACCATCATTCTGGATCCATCCAATGGGATAAATTTATTGCCCCCCCCCCCCCCACTCCTTCTCTGAAAACCCCAAAAAAAAAATCAATAAATATGTATAATTAACACACTGTAAAAAATATTCTCCTTGAATTAACAGAGAACCTTGGTTACAAATTATACCGGGATCTTTGTAAATGACCAGTTATCTTCGTTAAATTACATGTGCTATGATTACTTGATTTGAACATGAATCCACAAGAACAACAATCTTGGTATAGTATCAAAACATTTTAAAACTTTATAAGAATCCTACAAAAACAATCTTATTACTTCTACGAGTGTTATTACCACATTAACAGAACTCTGAAGTCTAAATACGGGAAAGTTTTTACAAAGATCCAGTTTTCTGAATCCTTCGCCGAAAGGTCCGTACATCTACTGTTATTTCTAACAGTGCACCAACAAAAGGAAAGAATTTGAATACAAACAGCAGGACCATGTGGTTGTTTCTCTCTCTCTTCCCCCCCCCCTCCCGCAGGCAGTTTCGGAACAGTTATGATGCAGTTCGTGCGCTAGTGTAGGCAGGGTGTCTTAAAAAAAAAAAAACAGTTAGGTTAAAGGATTCATAAATTTTTTTCCTCTGTGATATTCAGTCGTTTAAGCAAAACATTTTTTTATCAAAAACATATACTTAGTGTTATGATACGTGTTTTAAAAACGATTCAGGTGAATATTTAATAACAATTTATGTCCGAGTTTCGTATTATAATTGTATTTGGAACTTGAGAACACGTGAATTTGCTCGTTACCGAGATTAGTTGTTTACGCATCTCTGGCAAGTACCTACTGAAAGACTCGCCCACTTTTTTTTTTGTTGTTGTTGTTAATAATGAGGTTTCGCTGTTTTTCGTGTAATCGGATGGCGGACGGCTTTGCCCCCCGACAAGGCCCGCAGGCGGCGGCCGGCCATCATCTTCTTCGACGAGATCGACGGCCTGGCGCCGGTGCGCAGCGCGCGCGCCGACCACGTGCACGTGAGCATCGTGTCCACGCTGCTGGCGCTCATGGACGGGCTGGAGGACGCGGCGGAGGTGGTGGTCATCGGCGCCACCAACCGCCTGCACGCGCTGGACCCGGCGCTGCGGCGTCCCGGCCGCTTCGACGCCGAGCTCTTCTTCCCGCTGCCCGGCGCGCAGGTGAACCATCATGGGGGGACGCACCGCGACGGCCGAAATACCATAACGCCGATTGTCAAAATTGACCACAACGCCGACAGCTAGAAAACTGCTGTGTGGTACCACAACGCCGAAATAACAAATGAATGAATTTGTGGATTTTTCTTAAATGTACCTTAACGTCGAAATACCACAATCAAACCTAACCTTACCTAACCTAATTTAAACTAGTGTAATATAACCTAACCTAACTTAACCTAGCCTATCCTAGCCTAGCCCAGTGGCGTAGCCAGGATTTGTGTATGGGGGGTGTTAAGAAGCATGGTTCCCCCCCCTCACCCTCGTAATAAAGTGGGGGGTCCGGGGGTCCTCTCCTGGGAAAATTTGGATTTTAAGGTGTAAAGTAGTGCTATTTTAGCAGTTTTCGGTACTTAAATTGAAATATTGTAATGGTAAAAATTTTATTAATTTAAATATGAAATTTGTTTGAGTGATGAATAAGAAATTTATTAAAGTTTTGATGCTAAGGGGGGGGGCAGGTTTGAACCCCTAAACCTCCCCCCTGGCTATGCCCCTGGCCTAGCCTAACCTAATCTAACCTAACCTAGTCTTACCTAACCTAGTCTAACATAACCTAGTCTAACCTAACCTTTGTGGCAGTCCTGCAATGACATTTTTCGATGTTAGTGTATTTCGGAATTGTGGTAATTCAGCGTTGTGGTAACGACCCCATGCCAGGGATACAGATGGAGCATCAGCCGTTCAGACGTAAAGCCATTTTTTCCCAAATTTTTCCTGAATTTCACATCCCGACATGTCGAATGTGTGTTTATATTTGTATAAGCTGTTATGGCCTAAGCTTTTATTTAAGATTGTAGTTAAGCTGTACGGTAAGTCCAAAACGAATCTTCATATTACAAATGTGATGATAAGAGTTGACATTTTTCTCCAATTTAACCTCCAATACAGGCACAGCTGATACATTTGTATACACACGGACACTATATTGGTAGGTGAAGTACACTGAAATCCCCCTCTCCTTTTGGCTTCACTCACCTCGACCTTTATCGGACCTTATGCTCCATCTGTATAGTTCCCTGATCTATGGTGCACACAACCTCTCCTAGAGGTGGGTTGTTACAGCAATTTTCGGTATCTGTTCCAACCAGTTACTGTGCCGTCGTCCGGGGTCTCGGGCTCGAGTCCCGGTGTGGCTCCTAGTGGGAAAAGGCGGTTCTTGATCTGTGTTGTCCGGGTGGGCGCCAGACTAGCTCGTTTCTAGTCGTGAATTTGGGGTCGTGGATGTATGTGCCCCTGCGTGGCCCACTAGGGCCGGCGGCGGTGTTGCGTGAGATGATTTTAAATAAGAGACGTGGAGTTGAGGTGGTGGTGTCGTACCTTTTATTCAGAGGAGCGAGTCGTACACAATACAACACTCTACAGAGGTCCCCGGGGGGTTTTTACTTGTTATTCCGTGGCGCCTTATTGTTTGTGTTCCGCGTTACGTGGCCTCGGATGCTTTTATGTCTCAGACGTCTCACTGGGTACGCAGGTAACGTAATTTCATAACACAAAGGCGGGACACAAAATACACTGAATTAAGGGGGCGCGTACAGGTTACGTGGCACTCGTTACTCGGGTAACGTAAGTTAGCAATACAAAATACGGGATACAAAAATACACTGAATTAAGGGGGTGCGCACAAGTTACGTGGCACTCGTTACTCGGGTAACGTAAGTTAGCAATACAAAACACGGGATACAAAAATACACTGGATTAAGGGGGCGCGCACAAGTTACGTGGCACTCGTTACTCGGGTAACGTAAGTTAGCAGTACAAAATACGGGATACAAAAATACACTGAATTAAGGGGGCGGGCGATTGGAGACGGCCAATCCTGTATGCAAATGTCTCGGCGCGGGTGTTGTGCCCACTGTGGTGAAACACGCACCGCAATTAAGTTTGTCCAAGTTCCCTTGCGGGTTTGTGGTCAGCGCCGTGCGCGTGACCTTAAATAAAGTTCTGTACGTTGCGGGAGACGGCCCGTGCCGTATGCTGAAGAGCAGCCCCGCTGACCAAGTGTGGTGCGGGGTGTCCTTAAGTTGATGTGGCCGGATTAGGTCCTGGACCGAAAAAAGGGACCGGGTACTCACGGAGAGGTTAAGTAATAAAAGGGGTTTGGTTAATTAGTGACTATATTTACCGGACGTTACTTTCAATGTAGACAAAGGATGTTGCCTCTCCGTGGGACGTAGGTCCGCCCCGGTCCATGAGCTGCGCTGAACTGCCGAACTGGCATGGCGTCCGAGGGAGGCTCGGCTTCTCTCGCGCCAGGCGTGACCTCATTACGCTAGACTCCAAACGGATGTGTCTGGAAGAGATTTTATTGTCGCTAAAATCCTAATTTAATGTTTCAGGAGGAATGGGTACGGTTCTTCTCTTGTCTACTCAGGTTTCCGCAGTTTTGCCTTTAATTGCTGTTCGGCTCGCCTGACTCGGGTGGGCCATGGCCAGGGGTGTGTTCCGTTAGCGGGAGCGTATACTGGCGGGTGCAGGTCGGGCTCTGGGGTGGTCGTCGGCCAGACGACGTCAACTGATACAGTAATGTACTGGTTATAAGTAGCTGATACTTCTGTATCAGCTAAGCAGTAGCGGTCCCAGGAAGAAACAAGGTATCAGCATTCTCGTTACAGGTTACACATCCTCCGTGCCGTCACCACCAGCGTAAAAAGGTATCAGTTTTCTATTTCCACGTTCTTCGTAAAAAGGTATCAGTTTTCTCATTCTACATTCTTCGTAGTCGTAAAAAGGTATCGGTGTTCTCTTTCCACGCCTTTCGTAATCGGTGTCTTCAATCTTTGCAAGGAGCACGCACTGCGCACTGAGCATCTTAGGCTTCCCCCTCCCCTACATTATTTCCCCTCAACCCTTATTCGTCGTGTCGCTCCCTCCCCTTTCACAAGCTCCGCCCAAGTGACCGTCATCTGCGATCGGGTTCTGCGCACATTGGCCGTGGTGTTGTTCCAGGTGAATTCTAAACTGATACTAAAGTACTTGATACTTGAATAGTGTACTCGTTTGCAGTACTTGATACAGGCGAGCATCAGTTACAAAGTAGCAGATTGATACTCTGCAACCCACCTCTAACTTCTCCCCTTCCCCGCTGCTTCCGGGCCCGCACCAGGAAGGATGTAGCCAGGGGGGAATTCAGTGGGGTCTGGACCCCACCCTTCTAGGGTCTAAAAACTAACAAGCGAAGACATTAGAAAATTACAGCAAACTTAGTTAATTAACATTACAGAGAATACTTTTGAAGGATTATTGTAATCCATAGTGGGATACTATGATGTATTTCCTCCCCATCATAGCCACACATTGTGTTTTCAAGCAGGCTATATTTATTGCTGGTTCGCACGTGTGTTACTGTAAGCATATATTTAACACAAACCTCTCATGAATATAATAAAGTTAATACACAAGACATGTTTTAATGAAACCATCAAACAATGTACTTGATAACAAATTAATTAAAAATATATATACAATTCTAAACATGAAATGTTCAGTTTTAATTCCTCAAGCAAAATTATTACTTAAATTTCTGTTTAAAGCATTGGAGTTATAAAAGTTTATTATTCCCCTGTATTTTAGCATGACAATATTTTGAGATTAGATTATAAAAAAAATTACAAAATATAATGCCACGGTCATACCGGACCCACCAGGAGAAACCATTTCTCAAAGTGTTCTCGGCACGCCCGAATATTTACTTTAGTGTAACTTGGGATTTTGTTTATGCATCCTTGATGTGCATGCAAACAGCTCGCTACAGTAATGACAGGAAGCTTACAATCAAAACCTGTATATAGGTAATTTTTAAGGAAAACCATTTTTCTAGAAATAAATTTAAAAAGTTCTAAATGTTATCAGTTAACCTATTTATTGAGTGGTTATTTTAGGTTAGGTTAACTACATTCAAAACACTTTTAATATTGTGAATGGTTAGTTAGGTTTGGGTAGCTACATTTCTAAATACTTTAAAGGAGTGGATGGTTGGCTGGGTTCGGTTAGCTACATTAAAATACTGTGGTTGGGAATGTAAATTTAAATGTAAGTAACTTAACGTAATAAATTTCCCTAACCATTTATAACAAGTGCTACCGAAGTTGCACGAGCAAGCGGTATATTTCAGTAAACATCGTATCTATTCGGGCATCCAAGTTAAACGAAGACACCAAGGTTGATTTTTCAGCCCCTCCAACTCTTCTTACCTGGACCCTTCTTCCTCTTGTCCAGTAGTTACCTGCTTGCTTAATGCATGTTAATTGATCCCCGCATGACCCGGCCAAGGGTTTTCCCTGTGTCTATGCAGGTTTTACCTGGGTCACATTAGCTAGCTTTAAGCTAGGCGACCAATGGGGCGTCAGTCATGGCGCCAATTGCAGCCATGACTGGCCAGTAAACCCCAATAAGCACACGATGCACGCGCCCTTGTCCTGCATGGTTAAAAACCCGCATGGTAGAGTGTATAGGCTTCGGCCTGAGACACACTTAGGTCCTCTCCTAACCTGGACCCTCCCCTACACACTTAGAATTAACTTAGGCTAGGAAAAAAAAAATAATTTGACTTTTAAGAAAAAATCTGATTTAATTTTCGAAATCTACTACAGTTTACTTGTTTAAAATCATTCATGCTAAATAACTTATTTCTTTGACGTTTTGAATGTAGGAGTCGTAGTAATGACTTTGGGTTGGTGTCACTGTTCGTTTAAAAATTCGAACAGTTAAAAATAGTTCGAATTTGAAACGAATTGTTTGTCGACACTTTGAGTTCTTTAAACTTTTTGATATGGATAAAGTTAAGACGAAAACTTGTGGAAGAAGAATTTGGATGCTGCATTGTGAAAATTTGAAGCCTAAAACCGACGTGAAATATTTTACTTTCCCTAAAAAAATATCTTTGAAAGAAATATATGGGGATTTTAGGTTATATGTATTTGCTGAACTTACGAATAACTTACTACTTTGATGGATAGGTGATAACCTAAGTTTATCTACGAACGATTATATTATGAAAACCAAAAAAGGAGGGAGGGAATTAAAAATATCTCCAACAAACTGGAAAATATTAATCGCCTTAGATCCGATACGATATGAGGCCCTAGATTTTGTGGTATTGGGATAAAAAAAATCCTTAACTGTAACTGTGAATTTGATTTTCATACATACATTTAATAAATTAAAAACAGTTAAAAAAAATTTTTCAACCCATTATTTAACATTATATATGAGTAAAACTAAGTATTTGAAGTATATTATTGATAGGTTTATTTTATGCTGGTTGTTGATTTTTTTACACTACATTGTGGCGGTTATCCGAGAAAAAAATAGAGGTTCAACCTGGTAGTGAAATCTCTCTCTACTTCCATACTCCTTGCTCCTTAACATGCAAATAGAAAAAGTAAGAGAAAGTGGAACAGGTTGACTGGGTGTAATTTACTACCTAGAATACCTGATAGAGTGAAATACAAAATGGCTGAACACACTAAGGTACCATGTTAATTCCATCAAACTCAACAAGCAGTGTAGGAAAGTGGAGCAGATGCCATACTGTTATAGAGTAACTTTCTGCCGCTTGGCAGGCCCTCGTTGATGGTGTGCTAAAGTGCATTAATGAAGCCTTTTGCTACTCTTATCCAAGAATTTAAACTGTAAGTTACATAAAAAACTAAACCATTAAAATTCTTTCAGAATTAACCCTGTTTAATTGATGTCAGTTATGAAATTGTCTTTTATTCGGTGACATAATGCCACTAGATTTTTTGGTGGGTATTTGCTGATTACACAGTACTTAATAACAAAAGTAAGCCTACTGTGGTTGATTTAGAACATAGTTAAAACCACCAAAACACCCATAGACAGAAAACTGGTCTTGGTAGAGAAGCAGTCAGGTCCGCTGCTTTTGAACTTCGCGCGCCGCGGCGGGCGTTGGCGCTTCCTTCCTCGCTTTCCCCTCCCCCTAACTAGTATATTGTCGGTCTTGGCCTCCCCTCCTGGGGTTTGGCGCATGCGTGCAGGGCCGCCGAGAGGGGGGGGCAAAAGGGGCAAATGCCCAGGGGCCCGGTAGCCTTAGGGGCCCGGGCGCCCGGCTGGGAAGTGGAAAATAAATGGCTGGAAAAACATTTTCCCCCTGCTATTAAAACATCTTGTACTATATATATATATAATTGTTTTGTGTGTTCCTAAAACTACAGTCGATAACCAATAACCTAACCGAGCAGTAGGTACTTGTAACATTCAGTTCACACCAAAATACTTTAGTAGTAGAAGAAATGGGATCGTTACAGGGACGTCGGAACAGGGGGGGCAGCAGGGGCGAGTCGCCCCCGTGCTGTTATGCATGTGTGGGGGGGGGGGGGGGGGGGGGCGAGAGTAGCATTTCACCCCCTCCTTTTCCCTTTTCTCCTTTTGGTCCTAGTAGTATTTTTCTCAACCAGTAGTTACAAACGTTGCATTGGTGATCACATTGATTAGGAAATCAAATTTATGATTGTCAATATACTGTAAAATGATTGCAAATTCCTAGATGGTATTTTATTTAAATTCTACTACATCTACTGTCAGAGTAGTATTTAATACATACTACGTCATCAAATTCTTGGAATGATATATTTAATATTTTGGTTCGGAAACTCATTAAATAGCACAATTTTGCATCTAAAATTCCAAATTTTTCCGGGGGAGGGCCCCCCGACCCCCCACTCTATGACTGAGGTAAGTGTGATACATCTGTTCCTGTTCGCCCCCCCCCCCCCCCTTCCCACTAATGAAAACGTTCCGACGTCCCTGGAACGTTATAAATAATTAATATGTATTACAAATTTTTCAATGTAATCAACATGATTCAGTGTGTTTGATGTTTTCGAAGTAATAAAATTGATTATTACTTTACATTATTTTAATAATATTTACATTCAGAATAAATTATTATACTTATGTATTTTAAACACTCATATAATAATGCAATTTCTGATTATCATTTAAGATTTTTTGTTTTATTTTTTTAGTAATATACACATCAAAATTAATTATTATTTGTATTTTGATGGGATTAACAATGTAAAAGTGCACTGAGATAATACATGCAAATGCTCTCTCTTTTTTTTGCGTAACTAGGAAATCGTTATGTATGTTCAAATGAAGAATGCAATTTTACGATACCATATATATTTTTGGTATAGGCCTACGTAGTAGTGGTATGCAAAAAAAAGGAAGGGGGCCTACTACCCCAGCTGCCCAGGGGCCCACAAATTCTCTCAGCGGCCCTGCATGCGCGCTGCATCATGCCGATCATTTATAAGGCTTGGTTAGCCATTTGTAACGCTTGCTAGCACTTGTTGTTTCGTGTTCTTGTTTCTCGGTAATAATTTCCCCTTGCAGACTAACTATTTGAATGTGTTCATAAATTACTGAATCGCTGCGGCGATAGTTTGTTATAATGCTCTGTTATTTTGTGTACGCTTGGTGCGTTTGAAACTTAATAACGTGAAACATTACTACGTTGTTGATTAAATTAATTATATATAGTACTGATATTATTTGTAAAGTTGAGGTATACGTAAAGTATTATTTTTTTGATACTTATTAAAAATAAAAGGAATTGACTACCTGTTAAACTGGTTTCTCTCTGGATTTTTTTTTGGAACACATATAGCACCCAGTTATTCCAAATACTCTCTCTCTCTCTCTCTCTCTCCCTCTCTGTTAGGATGTGCCTTCATTGGAGAGGCCATCAGTAGGTTCACCTATTCAATTGTGCATAGCAGCAACCACAGGTAGCTATTGGTAAGGACCGGAAAAATTCGCGGGTTCAATGACCTGCAGGATGAACTCCATAGTTCTGCGTACTCTCGGTCAAATGCCACCCACTCATTGGCTGCTGTCTTGTGAGACGTCCGAACGTAGCAGCCTGTGATTCGATAAAAGCTTCGATCGGGTGTTTCTCATTGGCCCAGAGTCATCCAGTTGATTTGTGAGCCAATAACAGAGGCAGCGCTGAGGTATAACTATTTGCAGGGGCGTAGTCAGGGGAGGGGGTTTTAGGGGTTCAACCCCCCCCCCTCCCCCCTAGCACCAAATCTTTAATTAATTTCTTATTCATCACTCAAACAAATTTCATATTAAAATTAATAAAAATTTTACCATTACAATATTTAAATTTTAAGTACCGAAAACTGCTAAAATAGCACTATTTTACACCTTAAAATCCAAATTTTCCCCGTGGGAGGACCCCCCGGACCCCCCCCCCCCCCGCCTTTAATACGGGGGGGGGGGGCGTGCTTCATAAACCCCCCCCCCCCCCTCCCCCACCCCATACACAAATCCTGGCTACGCCACTGAACTATTTGTATTTTAACCTATCGCTAGAGACCGGAAAATTTCGCGAATTCATTTCGCGACAGGCTGAAATACAAATAGTTATACCTCAGCGCTGCCTCTGCCATTGGCTCGCAACTCACCCGGGGTGACTCTGGGCCAATTGAGAAACGCCCGACCGAAGCTTTTATCGAATCACAGGCCGCTACGTTGGGACGTCTCCACAAGACAGCAGCCAATGAGTGCGGGTGGCATCTGACCGGGTGTAGGTAGAACTACGGAGATCATCCTGCAGGTCATTGAACCCGCAAATTTTTTTCCGGTCCCTACGCTATCCGCGAAATGGAACTCCGCGAATATTTTTTCCCGGTCTCTTAGCTGTCGGACAGGTCTCGACAGGTGTGTGTCTGTACCGCGGACACTGGCTCCCGCAGGCGCGGCTGGAGATCCTGAAGCTGGTGCTGGGGTCGTGGCGGCACGCGGACCGGCCGGACGAGGACTTCCTGCAGGAGCTGGCCTCGTGCACGGCCGGGTACTGCGGCGCAGACCTGCACGCGCTCTGCCGGGACGCTGTGACCGTGGGGCTGTGCCGCCAGTTCCCGCACCTCGCCTCTCACCGCCGCTTCAGCCGGCCCTCCTCCTCGTCGCTGCGGGTGAGGCGCGACCGAGAACCGTCAGGGCATCCCCTCTTGCAGTGGCGTAGCCAGGATTTGTGTATGGGGGGGGGGGATTAAGAAGCATGGTTTTCCCCCCCCCCCCTTAATAAAGCGGGGGGTCCTGAAAAAATTTGGATTTTAAGGTGTAAAATAGTGCTATTTTAGCAGTTTTCGGTACTTAACTTTAAATATTTTAATGGTAAAAAATATTATTAATTTTTTAATAAAAAAAATTGTTTGAGTGATGAAGTAAGAAATTAATTAAAGATGTTTTTATCAATCCAAGTGCCTTGTCCACGTCCACTCAAAATCATAAATCAAGCTCGAAGCTCGACAATACAAAAAAAAAGAATAAAAAAAAAAGGGTTGGGTTTCGGCAGAACTCATCTATTCCTGGAAACAATTAGCTTTAGCTTGAAGAGTTACATGACACAATGTCGTTGTCTCAATTCTATACACACACAGCGATCCTTACACTTTCGGAAGCCCAGTCAACACCTGCTTATAATTACCGCGCTGGTTAAATACAGTAGGTGTAAGATATTTGAAAACTTGGGACCTGTCGAAGGGAAGGAGAATCGGTAGGGCTCGCTCACTCTTCCCCTCCATTGCAGTGGCCGGTGATAGCAGTAAGACACCCAGGCTTTTAGCTAACCTGCTTTCGGTTAAAAAAAAATATTTGCCGCTAAGGGGGGGGGGGGGTTTAGAACCCCTAAAACCCCTCCCTTGGCTACGCCCCTGCCCTCTTGAAATAAAATCTCCCAAATGGAGTTATAAATTTTGTGAGTAACTGGCTTGGTTTATCCAATGGAATTTGATGAAAACCACAGTTCGTATCTAACTATACCTCGGATTTACCAGCAGCAAGTGCAATTGCGGGGGAGGGAGAGGGTTGTATTTACTCTCCCCAAACCCCCGAAATGAAATCTTGAATATATTTCTGGCCAGCAGGGAAGTTCCAAAAAGCGTAGAGCAGTACTGGCAGTGCGACTGTATGGAGCGACAGCCAAGCGCAAAACATTATAACGATTAGTTGCCAAGAAAAGGAATGAGCACAAAGATATTGGGTTTAGGTTTTTTTTTAATATGCTACACATTTACCATAACTGTATGCTTAGTACACGATAGGCGACAGCCAGTCCCTTATTTTTAGGGTTATAGATTTTGGTGTCCTATCCATTGCCGATCCTTTGCCCGAATACTGAGCATGCGCAGGGCTCACTTTTTCGTTGATTTCGTCCAGTTAGCGGACCTGCATCAGGCACCATTAACTCAAATATAGTCACTTTGGTGATCATCAGGTTAAGTACCCAGCGTGTTGGTGTACACATGAAACTTTATGATGGTGAAACTCTCCTGGAATACATTTTGTACACTTTAAAGTACTTGAGAAAAATTTTTAATGCGGTTCTATCTTTGTCGATAGTAATGTTATCGCTTAGTATTTTTGCAATAACAATTGTATCGATGGTTGCAAAATGTCTGCTAGAATGTGTGGAAACGAGTTTCTAGCGTCACGCTGGGCACTGTTTGTTAAAACGGTTGCCAATTTGTTTCCTTACTGGGATTCAGTTTGTACACGTTTTGCAATACCACCCTAAGACTGAGTTTAAAGGGCACTCACTTTGCACTCTTCCATTCTACTAAGTTGCACAAGCGTCATGGTCAACTTTCATATATATACGGCTCACAACGTTTTAGTTAATATAGAGAAATGTTTTGTAAGAGTACCCAGAGGTGCCCCCCCCACCCCCCCTAACCTAATAATGCGCCCCCCCCCCCTCGAAATTTTTTTTGCCATTTTCTCAATGATTTACTCAATTATTTTATAATATAAACTTTTTTAGTATTATATTTTATCACATTTTGCATTAATTAAAACTAATTTTCTAATAATAATTTTGGTCATATCAGGTAATATTTCCATCCTGAACCGACAGATGCCAAACTGCTTTTGTTGAGGAAAGTGCGGGGTTGCCAATTTGATTCATTCACAAGATCCCTTTCAATTATCAAAGCACCAGAAACGTACTTTCACATTAGAAGCTATAATTATGTAAATAATTGATACATTTTTCTCGTCTTTTAACCTCCCCCCCCCCCCCCTGAAATTTTAATGACGCAGTCTGCGTCGTTACCCCCCCTTGTGGGCACCCCTGGAGTACCTGCCTCACAGCATCACTATTTTTTTTTTGTGAGTAAATTACAAGCGGCCGTAAACAGAAGTGAGTGACCGTCCGCGCGTTGTGTTCTGGCCAGCGAGTGCAGATCAAGAAGGGGGACTTCCTGGAGGCCAAGTCCCGCATCGTGCCGGCCACCCGGCGCGCCCGGGGCTGCGTGGCGAGGCAGCTGTCCCCTTCGGTGCAGCCCCTCTTCGCCGGCATGCTGGACCACGTGGTCCGCGCGCTGCAGTTGTTCTGCCCCTTCCAGTTCCTGCACCCCGAGCAGAGGTGCGCCTCCACCCCTAGCTCGCATCACCGTTTCCCCTGGACAGCGTACATCCACTCAGTGTCCGTACAGGCGAACCAGGCAACCGCCCAGGGCGCCAAGTAGCTGGGGGCGGCGCAGCACGACACATAACAGCTGATAAGAATTCAGTGGCGTAGCCAGGATTTGTGTATTGGGGGGGTGTTAAGAAGCATGCCCCCCCCCCCCTGTGTATTAAAGCTGGGTGGTCCGGGGGGTCCCCCCCTCCCGGAAAAATTTGGATTTTAAGGTGTAAAATAGTGCTATTTTTAGCAGTTTTCGGTACTTGAATTTGAATATTGTAATTATAAAAATTTTATTAATTTTAACATGAAATTTGTTTGAGTGATGAATAAGAAAAAATTAATGAAAGATTTGTAGCTAAGTGGGGGGGGGGGGGGGTTAACCCCTAAACCCCCCCCCCCCTGGCTACGCCCCTGGATATGATATGTTTAACGATTATTGAAACTAGATGAAAATGGATTTTTGTAACAGTTTGGAATGTTCATATTGATATAAGTAATTATTTAAAGTCCACGGTGACCTGTTTATGATTTGTAATAAGTAAAAAAAGTAAAAAAAAGACAAGCCTGCTTACATTTGATTGTTGACAAAATATTAGGCTTACGTGATGTATTTTGAGGCAAGGAAAAATTTTTTTTGGGTGTCCGGCCCGGGGGGGGGGGGGGGGGTGTTGTGGCAATTAAGGTTTTTCGCCTAGGGCGCCAATTTACCTTGCACCGGTCCTGCATCCACTCACTGCCAGTGGCGGATCCAGGATTTTGGTTCGGGAGGGGCTTGACCCAGCTGAGGCTAGGCTTTATCAAGGCAAACACTAAAAACAATTAGTGGACCCAGATGCTTTTGGAGGGGGCTTGAGCCCATTAGCCCCCCCACCCCCTCTGGATCCGCTACTGCTCACTGCACACAGTGTCTCAGAAATGTGTTCAGATCAAATTCAAATGGTTTTTTATTAATCACAAATTTTTTCAATTTTACAGATTTGGTATTTACAACGAGACATTCCAGCACTCAGTGCTCTTTTGCTTAATCTAATTGACATATATATATACACACAGTTTCTGTAAGGAATTATTTAAAAACATGATTTGGATAAAAGGAAAATTTAAAAAACCTTTCATACCTATTGTAGAAATGTGTTCTGAACTTGTAATGTTTTTTGCAACATCACAGAATTGTGACTGATACTTAAATGCTGTGTTGGGTTAAAGTACTAAAAGTAAATCCGTGATTTAACGCCGTAGGAGGTACAACATCAAGGCGAGCTCATGTCTTGAATCGAGTAGGACTGGCCATGCCAAAAAACTTGATTTAAACTTGTTCCAAGCCTAAATTAGACGAATAGGCTACAATCAAACAAAAAAAAATTGGTTGTCTGTAAAGTCGGTTTACGGACGATAGTTTAACGTGACGTCATAACAAAACATTGATGAAATGATTGCATACTTTTATGAATAAAATTTAATGATTTTTATTGAATGATCACTATTTTGTATGGATACAAAGAAAGAGTAAACTGAAATCTACAATTTAATTGATAAATTTACTTTTATTTGCACTCATTAATTCAAATATGTTTATTAATTTAACGAAGAGATTATTTTAACTATAACTTTTATACACGTTTGCCATTTTAACTTCTTCCAATCTGTGCTATTCTGTTAAGGATAGGACGATGATAGGAAAAGCTGGAAAACGAATGGTTAGTGTTTCAAGTTTAATGCGCCTCGTAAAAAGTCAAATCGATGGTTGTTCCAATCGAGTGGAAGGGAGATAGATGCGGCGCAAGCGTACAATGAGCGTAACTGGACACAGCGTAACGGGACAATGTGCGTAATTGGACACCTTTTTCGTGCGTGCAGCCGGCGTTCATCAATTTATTAGACGTCACGTCAAAAAAAATATATATTTTTAAATCCAGAACCAGTGTTATAGAATTGGCTGCGTCTTCCAGACAGATGCAGACGCCCACGCACAGCAGCCGGCTGCTTCTGGCGGGGAAGCCGTCCCAAGGGCACACGCAGCATCTCGCCCCTGCAGTGCTGGACCGCCTGCAGCATCTGCCCGTCTTCCCTCTGGACACGGTCACTCTCTGCGAGAACTCTGCGCCTCAGCCGGAGGGAGCCTGCGTACAGGTGCGCTGTCAGTGCTTTGATCTGACCCGCAATGCACTCGCGCTGATCAAATAGTGTTTGTTTAGAAAAAAAAGTGTCACCCCCATGGTCTTTTTAGACCGTGGGTGTATTTTTTGTCATTAGACGGCACAATAAGCTTAAAAATGAGAGGTAAATCATGGCATTTGATAAAGGAATAAGGAAGATCTTGCATGCCTACAGAAAAAACATGCTAGAGAAATAATATATAAGATGACGATATGGTTTCCACGGCAAAACTATGCAATTAAAATCTGAGTTCGTGGTGGAATGCAAACAATTATTACACAATCAGAATAACTTAACTATAGTTAACTAAGAGATTCGATGTCCCAAAACTGGTATTCTTGTCAACCTACCCGTGTCTGAGATATTTTGTATCTAGAAATCATTAACTGAATTGAATTCTGTTACCAATACACATTACACCAACTTTGAAATTAAATGTGACATACAATATCACTTAGTGAAAATAAAAGTCTACATTTTCTAATTTAACTAACTTCCTGAATCCAAGGCACTACTTGGTTAACTGCCAGTTAAAATTGTCTATTTTCATACAGTGATTAGTAAGAAGATTAATGTAAAATTTTATAAAAAACATATTTAAATGGAAAAATTGCTAACCCTACAAAATTTGTGAGTTTATTCATTTTAGGTGCCTTATAAATGTGAATTTTAAGACATATAGAGTAGTATTAAACAATTAGACATCCAATAGTAAAATTATCATTATTAAGGCCCCTGCCCACCCGGGCACACATACGATGCGCAGAGCTTCAGGAAAAACAACGCGATTTCAAAACTATTTGAAATATCCGAGTGGGGTCTGCTTACGAAAAGCATTTAAGAGTTCGTTGAGGACCGAAAAGGACTTTTGATTTCGCATTAAGTTTTTAAACTGTAGTTTTAGAAGAGTTAAAATAGCTAAAACCCTAAAAACATGTTTTGAGAGTAATTTTTAGGCGTAATACAACCAGTACAGATTCTTGAAAGCACTTAAGGGACCTGCATTACACCTTTATCTTAATTTCCCCGCAATATAATGTTAAGGTCACCGCTCAAATTTCACAGTTATCCTGTGACAATGACGCATTGCTAATGGCGATGTGTTACACGCTAGTGTTTCGGTATTAATCCACTTTAAAATCTCTGGATTTTCTTGGGATTGGATTTTGACTGTTGTTCCCGGCTTGTCATTCAGCCTGATATTAGGATTAGATTTCCTTGGTAAAACTCGTGTCTTAGACGTGAGTTGGCACGAGTTACGTTTTGGATTCGCCCCGTCAGTAAGGGTATTGCTTACCCATAAATCCGATTTGCCGATTGTCTTAGCAGGTAAAGAAATTTCTGTTGACAGGAATGGAGCGATTGCGGATTTAGTTAACAAATTTCCTGATGTTGTTACCAAGAAGTTAGGCCGTTGTGACGTCCTTCCCTATAGGTTTTATCTCAAGGACGAAACACCTGTGCGGGCTAAGTATCACAAGGTCTCGCCACCAAAAATGCAAATTATGCAGGATATCATTAATAAATTATTAAAAGCTGAAGTCATAACCCCTTCCACATCAGATTTTAGCACGCCTACGTTTCTTGTCGCTAAAAAGGACACTTCAGTAATGCGCTTAGTTCATAATTTCCAACCGCTTGATTCCAAAATTTACGATGATGTTTGGCCACTTCCGACAGTAGAGAGTGCCCTCCAACACCTTGGTAGTTCTAGAGTTTATTCTATTATTGACCTTAACTCATAAGAAGACTGCGCGCCAGTCCAGAGGAGACACCGCGCTAGAAGCACCAGCGAGCGTCGCGCTTATCACACATGCGCCCCTGATGAGAGGCGGGTCCCTTGAGCTAAACTTTTTTGGTTCGGCTTTGAATCTCCCACTCATGTTGTCCTCTTTTTTTTTTAATTAGATTAGTTATGTGCCCGTTCAACAGATAGCATTGCACTCCGTGCAGATGAAGGTTTCAGTTCGAGTCGCACCTTGCATGAGAAGGACACTGCAGGTGGTGAAGGACGCGCGCGGGAACGCCCCCAGCATCCTGTACCTGCCCGACGTGGGCGGCTGGTGGGGGGAGGTGGGCGAGATGACGCGGACGGTGTTCCTGACGCTGCTGCGGGACCTGGACCCGGGGGAGACGGTGCTGGTGCTGGCCACCGCCGACTGCCCCTACGAGAGCCTGCCCGACCACGTGAGCCCCTGGCAGCCCTGCCCCCTCGCCATGCACCCTCGCAAGGATGTATTTTTTTTTTTTGGGGGGGGGGGGGGGACACTTCAATTTATTTAGTTGTTTGAGGAATATCCATCCCCTGGGGGAAAAAAAGCGGTGGGTTGGGGGGGGGGAGGTTGTCCTCCACCCGGGAAAATTTGGGGTTTGAAGGTGCAAAAAGGTGGTTTTTAGGCATTTTTCTTTCCTAAATATTCTAATTATAGTCGGTTGCAATACATAGTTTATTTTTTTATAAAAAAAAAATATTTTTCAGAGAACAAATTTGTAAAAAAACACAGTTAACCATTATCTGCTGGTGCTATATCCACACGAAATCATTAAATTAAAAACAATCAGGAGAAACTACGAAACTAAATATATTATTGGAGTGGACGAAATTGAAGACTTTTATTATTGGGGGGGGGGGGGGGAGTGTCCCCCCCCCCGTACCCCCCCGGTTGCGGCGCCTATGCCCTCGCGCCCACTGTTGGATGCCGCCATATTGAATTCTCTTGTCGTGTGTCAGAGATCGTCAATTTGCCCAGTTTGTCATCCGCTAGAGTGCACTTGTGTCAACCGTGAGATAGTCAGGCAACGGAGCGTTCGTTATTTTGTCCGCCATATTGAAAAATCTTTAAAATTCGCCCAAAAATCAGAATAAATTCCAAAGAGTAAAAAAATAAATAATAATTTCCAATATTTAATGAATCTATCGACTATTAGTTGAGTGTAAATGTTTTTTCACCCCTGTGCCAAGTTCAAGGTAGTGGAGCCTGTGGCCCCAACTTCAATCTTGGATGGTGGCATTACAGTGGCCATCTAGGTGTCAAATTTCCTAAAAATTTCTCAAAAATGATTCCAAAATCTTTAAAAATTCCTATAAGTTTCCTTATTTCTTGGGAAAATTCAAATTTTTTTTTTAGGGAAAATCTCCGATTGTTTCCTCAAAAAAATCTGAAGAGGCCAAATTTCCTCGGCATGGGGCAGTTATCGTCAAAAAGAAAATTTGTCCCTCTTTGAGGAAAATTACCCTACCCCTCTTTGAAATAAAACGTCCCCTCTCCGAGGAAATTTGGCTGTACAGTTTTTTTTTTTTGAGCAAAAAGGAAAGCGAATTTTTTTTAAGGCGTTTTTTGAGGATTTAAAATAATTTTTGATGAAATTTTGACACAAATACGGCCGCCATTACGACACAATACAAGACGACGGCTGGCTCCACAGACTCCTGGTGCAGGAGAAACGTTTGGACGGTCTCAGGGTAAAAGGTAACAAGTCACATTTTGGTGATTTTTATAGAACAAGTCACTTAAATTTTAAGTATACTCAGAATATGTAATGCATTTTTAATCATTGGCAACTATGTCGGTGAATGAAAGAATAATGCAAGAAAAATTTAAGTATTTAAATTCAATTTTTTATCTAAGAGTTTTTTTTTTGTTTCTCCTGCAAAAAGTGAATTCTTGACTTGTTACGTTTTACCCGGAGACCGTCCATTTATATTCTTCATAAATTTGAGTAAAACGGTTTGGACAGCGTGAAGGAATGTGTCGTGTCTCCCGGCGTGCCCGCAAGGGGAGGGGGGATTGCGTGTCGCAGCTGCGCGAGTTGTTCCGCGAGGAGCTGGGGCGCGTGGTGCGGGTGAGGAACCCCACGGCCGAGGAGAGGGACGCCTACTTCAGGCCTCTGAGGGACTCCGCCCTGCGCCCCCCCGCGCCCCCCTCCAGCCAGGCCAGCAAGCTGCACGGTGAGCCACCCCCGGCGACCAGAACAAAGTCCACTGCAGTCCTTGACCCGTTCTGGAACGGTCTTCCCCGGCAGTTGACCGAAACGAAATATCGCACCGCCCAAAGTAATAAGAGCCATATCTCAACCAGAGGCGTAGCCAGGGGGGAGGTTTTAGGGGTTCGAACACCCCCCCCCCCCCCCTTAGCACCAAATCTTTAATGAAATTTCTTATTCGTCACTCAAACAAATTTTCATATTAAAAAATTAATAAAAATTTTACCATTACAATATTTAAATTTAAGTACCGAAAACTGCTAAAATAGCACTATTTTACAACTTAAAAATCAAAATTTTCCCGGGGGAGGACCCCCCGCTTTAATACGGGGGGGGGGGGGGGGCGGGCATGCTTCTTAACACCCCCCCCCCCCCATACACAAAGCCTGGCTACGCCACTGAATAATCTTACCAATATAATAAGGCCATACCTGAATTTTGAAAAAAAAAATAACGGTCGAAACTCCGATGTTGCGACGGACCCAAGTCTGAAATTTAACCATCATGTTATTGCAAATAATATAGCCTCTTGTTTAATTGTTTTAAAAGTTTCTACTTTTGACATGTGGCCGTATTACTTTGACAGTACGATATTTGTACATGCACTTTTTTAGGTTTACTTCCTTCGCACAGTCTCCTTCGTTTTATCTCTTGAGGTTTGAATAAGGTTAGATAAGAAAATGTCTCCCTCATTCTTCGTGCCCATATCGTACAAACTTTAGATGATTTAAATTTGTTGTTCTTCAGAAACCTTACTGGAGCAATCACATCTACATGTGCTCAAAAAATGTAACATAAATAATAACACAGAGTAGTGTGTGACAAAGGTAATCTACCTGCCTGTCTGAACTATTCATCTTTCTGGAACAGTATTACCTAAAGCCCTTATCATCAGTAGTCAAAAATACTTATGAATGTATATTAACATACTGACACGAATTGACTTAATTTATATTTGGTTTTGTTCCACAAACTAACAAGCAAGGTAATAAAAAGTGATGAACAATTAATCTTGCTGAAACAGCTTTCCTTTTTTTAGTTCTAGTGTTACAACCCTTTATCTTTAGCCTTTTTAATCACATTTCATTTACGTGTTTCATCCATTTCATATTCTTCTTCTTTTTGCTGGACTGAGCAAGGCACCTGTTGTATTACCATTATATATATATATATATATATATATATATATATATATATATATATATATATATATATATATATATATATATATATATATATATATATATAAAAAAAGACGCCAAGCCATAACAAACATTTCATTGCACTTTTCATCACTAGCAGGGCTACCCGAAATGAGATGGTATTGTAATCGCTTTCTTCAAGTGGTGTTGCCACTGTGCAGTGAGCCGGGGAGTTACTTAGTAATATCACTACGGAAGCCTAAGATGCCCATCAAGTTCTGTCCCGAACACGCCCGAATATTCACCGTCGGCCAACCTCGGGATTGGTTTTTTTTTTGCGCAGGAAAAATGAATTCAAATATTAAAAGTGGTCGGTTAGGTTAGCTACATTAAAAAACACTTTAAAACACTGTGGACGGTTAGTTAGGTTACTATAGCTACATTGAAATGAACAGAAAAATATATAATAATATATATATAAATAAACCCGAGGTTGGCCGAAAGTGAATATTCGGGGCGTGTTCGGGCAGGGGCAGAACTTGATGGACATCTTAGGCTTCCCATATCGCTATTTTCCTGCCTAAACAGCATGTATCATGTGCTCATGACACCCGGTATAACGGGTACAAGACGACTCATTTCCATCAAGAAGGGTGAACCACAAGCGTTAAAGACAATCATAGAACTGGTTCCGGGGCCGCCTGGTGTCTCCCGGCCCGGGCGACTGCCCTGGCAAAGGGGAACGACACCGGGGCGTGTCGGCCAGTGGCGTAGCCAGGATTTGTGTATGGGGGGGGGGGGGGGTTAAGAAGCATGGGCCCCCCCCCCCCCCTATTAAAACAGGGGAGTCCGGGGGGTCTGCCCTTGAAAAAAATTTGTATTTTTAAGATGTAAATTAGTGCTATTTTAGCAGTTTTCGGTACTTAACTTTAAATATTGTAATGGCAAAAATATTATCATTTTTTAATAAAAAAATGTTTCAGTGATAAAGTAAGAAATTTACTAACGATATATTAATCAATCCAAGTGCCTTGTTTACGTCCACTCAAAATCATAAATCATGCTCGAAGGTCGACAATACAAAAAAAAAAAAAAAGGAATAAAAAGGGTTGGTTTCGGCTTTACCTTCAGTTACATGACACCATGTCGTCGTCTCAATTCTATACACACACAGCGATCCTTACACTTTTGGAAGCCCAGTCAACACCTGCTTATAATTACCGCGCTGGTTAAATACAGTAGGTGTAAGATATTTGAAAGCTTGGGACCCACCACGACGTCACAACCTTGTAGCTTCTGCTCTGCGACAGGGGTGGGGGGAAGGGAAGGAGAATCGGCAGGGCTCGCTCACTCTTCCCCCTCCAGTGCAGTGGCCGGTGATAGCAGTAAGACACCCAGGCTTTTAGCTAACATGCTTTCAGATAAGGTAATATAATTGTGGTTAAGTTTTGGGGGGGGGGGGGGGGTGGTTAGAACCCCTAAACCCTCCTGGCTACGCCCCTGGTGTCGGCGGTGCCTCACGTGGTGACGTGTTGACGTGGTGACGTGGTGACGTGGTGACGGTTGCAGAGCACCCTGCGAGTGACCAGGAGGCAGCCACCGACTCGGACTGCGAGCACCCCTGCCTCAGGAGCCGCACCGTGTTCCGCATCGGTGAGGAATTGTGTCCACTCTCTGGTAGAGCAGTTCCTCGGGCTTAACGTCTGCTCAGAAACATTGATCGCACACTATTTTTTTTTTTGACGTGACAACGTCTAATAAATCGATGCAACGCCGGCTGCACGCACGAAAAAAAGTGTCCCGTTACGCACATTGTCCCGTTACGCTCATTGTACGCTTGCGCCGCATCTATCTCTCTTCCACTCGATTGGAACCAACCGTCGATTTGACTTTTTCCGAGGCGCATCAAACTTGAAACGCTCCCCATTCGTTTCCTACTTTTCCTGTCATCGTCCCTATCCTTAACGGAACAACACAGATTGGAAGAAGTTAAGTAGCAAACATGTATAAAAGTTATAGTTAAAATAATCTCTTCGTTAAAGTAATGAACATATTTGAATTAATGAGTGCAAATAAAAGTAAATTTATCAATTAAATTGTAGATTTCATTTCACTCCTTCTTTGTATCCATACAAAATAGTGATAATTCAATAAAAATGATTCAATTTTATTCATTTCATCAATGTTTTGTTATGACGTTGTCACGTTAAAATATCGTCCGTAAACTGACTTTACAGGCAACCAATTTTTTTGGCAAGATTTTTGAGCTTCATACTTGTTGGCTTTTAGACTGAAGCAAATTCTGAGGAAAACGAAGTATCTGCTCGCCTTGCTGCGGCAGTCTTCAAGGTAAACTAACAGTTAAGGGGCGTGCTCTGGCAAGACTTCAGTTGAAGATGGATGTACGCGGTGGTTGGGTCTGTGCAGGGAACAAGGAGCCAGATATCTAAGTGTGACTTTTAGATTTATAATGTAAATCTAACTAGGTACTTGATATCTAATTGCTTAGTGATGGGTAGAGACCTGTAAAATTCGCGATTTCAAATACCTACAGGATAGACTCCATGATCCTCTATGCACTCGTGCAAATTACATCTGCTGATTGGTTACCGCCTCGTAACACCTGTGGACTGGAATGATCGTGATTCGCTAATTCTTCTGTTAAAGATTTTTCATTGGCCCAGAGTCCTTCAGATAAATTGTGGCCCAATCACTGAAGCAAAATAATGTCAAAAGTATTTGGACTCTATCCTATCGCGAAATGAATCCACGAATTTTACAGGTCTCTAGTAATGGGTCTTAAACTATTAACAACTTTTTTTTTTAATATAAAAAAGCATATTCTATATAAATGAGTAGGCGATGCAAAAATTCTGGTATGCCACACCACAAAAACATGTGGCTGCTAAAATGAAGTAATTTTTTTTTTCCAACAGGTTTGTTTGCCTGGTTTTATCTTATGCATTACTTCTCACAATCAAAGTAGCTGTGTTAGTAACGTATTTTGAATGCTACATATCTAGTGGGTAGGTCCAGAACTATATACTTCAAAAACTAAGGCCGATATTCAAAGACACTAAAATAAGGGTTTAGGTGATGAATATGCTACATCTGTATCCTAACCGTATTCCAAGAGCACGATAAGACACGGTCAGTACCTTTTTTTTAGGCAACTGATTTTGGTGTTCTATCCATTGCTGTTCTGTTGCCCAAATAAGCACATGCGCAGAGCTGACTTTTTTCGTTGATTTTTGTCCAGATAGCTGAACAGCATCTGACGCCGTCAACTCATGCATAGTCATTTTTGTGATCATGGGATAGACTTATCAAGCGTTTTGGTGTGCCAAATGAAACTTTATGATAGCGAAACTTTCGTAGAATACATTTTGTACACTTTAATGGTCATAGAAACAAAAATTTGTGATTTTAAAAGTACTTGAGAAAATTAAAATGACACAAATTAATTTAGCGTGGAAGTGCTGCTGTCTGTAGGATATTTGGCATGGCAAGTGTATCGATGGCTGCGAAACTTCTGATAGAAAGCATTGAAATCAGTTTGAAACCTAGTGCAGGGCACAGTTTATTAAAAAAAAACAGTTGCTTTATCGTTTCCGTACAGGGATCGGGTTTAGACATGGTTCTGAAATACAGTCTGCAAGTTAGGTTGCAGTTGTAACCCAACGAGGTATTGCTTATTCGCCGCCCTACCAGAATGTCTCGGAACGTCACCCTGTGTCTCAGCCTCGGCAGTTAAAGGTGGGTTTACGATTGAAAATTAAGAATTAAGACTTAAGACTTAGTCGTGTACTTACCATATGACTATGTAAACTAGTGGAATGGTTTATGATTGTCGTGTGTGAATTTTGACGGGTCGTGTGCGAACCATATGATGACTTAAGACTTAACAGAAATGGTTATATTTTATATTTTTCGTTAAGACTAGCGACCAATCACAACAAACCGGAACCTTTCAACCGGAAGTTTATGTCTTATTATTGGACCGAGCGAGGTAGTATTTTGGGTTGGAATTCGTACATTTGTCATTTGTAATCATCATCCATTTCGAAAAGCAGATATCCCATTTGTCAATAACCTATTTCAAACCTGCTTCTCCGTTTCGAACAATGGCCGACCATGTGTTTTTGTGCTGTGATTGGTTAGAATCAACGACTTCTATGCAGAGGTGCCCCCCCCCCCCCCCCAAACACTATGACTCCCCCCCCCCCTAACCTAATGATGCGTTCCCCCCCCCCCCCCCCCCCCCGAAATTTTTTATGCCATTTTCTCAATGATTTACTCAATTATTTTATAATATTATACTTTTTTAGTATTATATTTTATCACATTTTGCATTAATTAAAACTGATTTTCTAATAATAATTTTGGTCATATCAGGTAATATTTCCATCCTGAACCGACAGATGCCAAACTGCTTTTGTTGAGGAAAGTGCGGGGTTGCCAATTTGATTTACAAGATCCCTTTCAATTATCAAAGCACCAGAAACGTATTTTCACATTGGAAGCTATAATTATGTAAATAATATATACATTTTTCTCGTCTTTTAACCACAAACCCCCCCTCCCCCCCAGAAATTTTAATGACGCAGTCTGCGTCGTTTCCCCCCCCCCCCCCCCCCCTTGTGGGCACCCCTGTTCTATGTCAATCATAAACTGGAAAACTGTAGTTTTGACTTAATCGTGTGCTCGATGTTAAGTTATGATTCTTCAGAGGCCACTCCAGTGTTTCAGGGGCACTACGCAACCCGCGTTAACCTCATAAGATTCAATGCTATTTTCATTTTTCTTATAACTAATTAACTAGTATAGATTTCGAAATGATGCTTGCTTGATATGTAAGACAACGATGCTCTTATCAAAGCCCCTTTCTTCAAAAACGTGCATAAATTATGGTTTTATACTAATCTTTACTAATATGCATAAGTGTATTGTCTAGGTTTGAACCATAATTTATGCACGTTTTTCGAAGAAAGGGGCTTTGATGAGAGCATCATTGTCTTACATATCAAGCAAGCATCATTTCGAAATCTATACTAGTTAATTAGTTATAAGCAAAATGAAAATAGCATTGAATCTTATGAGGTTAACGCGGGTTGCGTAGTGCCCCTGAAACACTGGAGTGGCCTCTGAAGAATCATAACTTAACATCGAGCACACGATTAAGTCAAAACTACAGTTTTCCAGTTTATGATTGACATAGAACAGGGGTGCCCACAAGGGGGGGGGGGTGGTTAAAAGACGAGAAAAATGTATCTATATATTATTTACATAATTATAGCTTCTAATGTGAAAATACGTTTCTGGTGCTTTGATAATTGAAAGGGATCTTGTAAATCAAATTGGCAACCCCGCACTTTCCTCAACAAGAGCAGTTTGGCATCCGTCGGTTCAGGATGGAAACGTTACCTGATACCAAAAATTATTATTAGAAAATCAGTTTTAATTAATGAAAAATGTGATAAAATATAATAACACTAAAAAAAGTATAATATTATAAAATAATTGATGTAAATCATTGAGAAAATGGCATAAAAAAATTTGGGGTGGGGGGCACATCATTAGGTTAGTGGGGGGGGGGGTGAGTCATAGTGTTTGGGGGTTGGGGGGGGGGGGGGTGGGCACCTCTGACTGCAGGAATTATCTCACTTTGTAAAAAAAAGCCGGACATTTTGGAGCATTAAGGTAAATCCGGCCGGACGTCTGGTGACCCTACTCGCGGTGGGGGGCTGTGCCAGTGTTGCCAGACGTACGATCATTCTCGTATTTGTATGAGAAATTAGAACCTGTGTACGTTGTACGAGGTAAAGTTGGATCTCGCACGCTTTTGTACGAGAATTTTGAAGATTACTATCAATGTTGGTTTTTTTTTTACCCGGGTTCTAGTAAGATGTATTAGTTTTATTGTATCGTTTTGTCAAAACAAGTGTATAACATTTCTTTTGTAACTTGATACCATTAAGTGAAGTTCCTGCCCGACAGCGTTGACTTTTTTTTTTTTTGGCTGGCAACACAGACGACGACGCCGACTAAAATATAGTGTTTGTTTTTTATTATTTTATTATTCTTAAATGCACAACCCCTAACACACAATTTAGAGTATTTTTGGTATGTTAAATTAAGGAAAAAAACAAAAGAAAAAACTGGATATTTTTTACGGAAAAAAAATGCAAAAAGAGTGAATGGCAGGAATAATTTTATTGTTGTGAAAACTGTTGTTAATGATGTTTTACTTATGTAATCATAGGATTGTGAAAATTGTTTAGTTTAGATTTGTTAGGCTTGTAACTCAAATGTCAAGTATATAAAAATATTGTAGAAACACATTTAAACTTTTGCTTTTACAATACCATTGTGTATGAGATTTTTTGTGTATCATACGAGAATTTTCGCTCCTTGGTACGAGACATTGACATTTACAATCTGGCAACACTGGGCGGTGCAGGCAGGAGACCCGACGCCCCGGAGACTGCCTCGCGCAGGCACGCGAGGAAGCGGGGCAGCGGGGCTGGTCCGCCGCCAGCCAAGAGGTGCCGGGCCCAGACACGGGACTCCCCCGGCGCCGGCGAGCCGGACCCGGAGGGCTGGGTGCCGCCAGACTTCCCCGGAGACACGGAGGACGAGCGCCAGGAGCCGGCCGGCGGCGGTGAGTGTTGCCGCTGCCTCCGCAGTGTTGCCACACCTCCCGGGGCAGACGAGCGTAATCTTAAGGGGCCCGCCTACCCGGGCACACACACGGTGCGCAGAGCTTCAGGAAAAACAACGCGATTTGAAAACTACTCAACATATCCGAGCGAGGCCTATTTAGGAATAGCATTTAAGAGTTCGCTGAGGGCCGAAAAGTACTTTTTAATTTCGGATTAAGTTTTTAAACTGTATTTTTAGAAGCGTTAAAATGCCTAAAACGCGTGTTTCCAGAGAAATTTTTAGGCATAAAACAATCAGTACAGATTTTTGAAAGCGCTTAAGGGACTTGAATTACACCTTTATCTTCATTTCTCCGCCATATAATGTTACGGTCGCCGCTCAGATCTCGCAGTTGTCCTGTGACGACGAGAAGACTGCGCGCCAGTCCAGAGGAGACACCGCGCTAGAAGCACCAGCGAGCGTCGCGCTTATCATCCCGCCTCACTAACACACATACACCCCTGACGAGGCGGGCCCCTTAATATACGAGGGTTATTTTTTTTTTCAACCTCCGATCGGCTGTAATAAAAAAAAAACGGGAATGAATTGGGAAATTTATTTTTAATGTCAAAAGAAACGTACATCTTTACTCTATTTTTCCACATAACCACCGTGCAGATTGAGGCATTTGTCGTACCGATGCACCAGCTTTCCAATACCCTCTGCATAAAATGATGCCTCCTGCCTATTCAGCCACGTTTTAACAGTGCCCTGCAGTGTGATTACAGTTTCATTTCTCCATGGCATGCCCATTAATCGATACCCTAATCGCTCGTACACGAATCGACACGTCTCGTAGTGTTCACCTCCTTCCACCAACCATGTGGAGCGGCCAACTCACACCTCAGTTGAAGCTTGGTTATGGGAATGTCAACATGGCTGCCACGATAAACTGTACGGCGAAATGCGAGCTGCGTGGAGTCATCCGTTTCTTACAGGCAGGAGGACACACCAATGATGAACTGCAGAGCACTGTTAAAACGTGGCTGAATAGGCAGGAGGCATCATTTTATGCAGAGGGTATTGGAAAGCTGGTGCATCGGTACGACAAATGCCTCAATCTGCACGGTGATTATGTGGAAAAATAGAGTAAAGATGTACGTTTCTTTTGACATTAAAATAATTTCCCAATTCATTCCCGTTTTTTTATTACAGCCGATCGGAGGTTGAAAAAAAAATAACCCTCGTATATAAATCCAGTGTCCTGATGTTTGTTTCCAGTGAACTCTTCACCAATTCGACCGATTTCGATGAAAATTGCCATTTATGTGTAATTTTTTTTCCAACTTGAGAGACGGGATAGTTTTTATTTTGATTAATGGTCTTAATAATTTATAATTAATAATAAACTGATTATCAATGTTGATTGGTGTTATTAATCGTAAGTTTTCAAAGGTCTCAAACAGATAGCGCCTTAAGTCAGTTTTTTTTTTTTTTTTTTACAGACAACTGTTGTACTGTCTGACATAAATATCTCATAGATGGTGCTACGTTTCAATTCAAATTTTATTTTTCTCCATGTTGTGCACATTTTCGTTGATCAATGTACTACGTGACCTCGCTTTTTTTGTATTATTTTTTTTTATTCTCACGTGTTTACAATTATTGATATTTATCTTCAGCTGTCAATCTACAGATATAATAATAAAACAAATAATATTAGCTAGAGAATCAGAGTTCATCACATTTTTCTTGTTAAAAAATTTGTAAGTATTAATTAATTCTACCTTTCCTGCAAATTTTATAATCTAAGTTTATAAAAATTACAAAAATATCTATGTATTAAGTGCTTGCTTTTTATTTTCTCATTTTGATTGAACTTTTATTATTTTCAGTAACGCGTGGGCGGGTCTGCTAGTGTAGATATACAAATGGCACATGTGTAAACCCTTACCCTAACTCTATTGTGCGCAACTCGAGCATTCTGAGCCTGGTATTATGAATTTTAAAGTTTCAAAATCTATTCCATATTTTTGTTACATTCCACGTACTCTAGTAATAAATGCTTCATTTCTGCGGTTCGTGTTGGAGTAGCCGTCATGTTGCAAATAGCCCACCAGTCACCTGTATCGTATACCTACATTACTGGAGTGACTCCACAATATATAAGTATCTTCTCTTCTTCCGATACTTAAAGACATATTTAACCATTGAACGATTTCACAGTGCAAAGATTACAAATGACAGCAGACCAATGACAGCAGACCGGCATGCTGTTTGGGCCAGCAATGTTACCAATGTTCCGAGCTAAAACTGGAAAAAAAAAAAATTATTGGGGGGTTGAAGTTGGATTGTCGGGTCAGAAAATTTCCATGAGACTACTGCCATATGCAAAATCCAAATTTTTTTCCTAAGCAAACTAAAATTTAAGTGTATTTGTTTGTCTGGGTTAGGGAAGACTCTTGGTGCGTTCCAGGCCGAAGCCTGTGATTGTCGTGCAGGAATTTTGACGTTTCGTGTGTGAACCATATGATGACTTAAGGTGGTTTACGATTGAAAATCTTAAGAATTATTACTTAACCTGTACGCCGACAGTACAAACACAAGTAATATCCAGTTTATGATAGAAATAAAGATTTTAGAGTTTGTTTAATCATTTATAAAAGCTTAGCGCACATGGTCATCAAACTGGTAAACCTTTACAAGAGAAATATTATGACGGACATGCGGATCATTGTGAACTTCTTGGTTTGTTGATTGATGGACGGACAGACGCGACGGATAATTGTGAGTCCAGCTTTAGAAACCAATTCATGTGTGATGATGATGCCGGTATAGTGAGTAGAGTTCAATAGTAATATTGAGTGAAATTGAATGTTGGGGGATTGGCCAGCCATGGCAGTAACTGATGCAATGTCTTAACTCCCCTATTTTAGATCTAGACTATAACTAGTTAAGTTTGGACCCAGGAAACCTGCATAGACACAGGGAAAAACCCTTGGGTTCATCAACGCGGGGATAATTTATCGCAAGTACTAAGCAGGCAGGTTCAGTACAAGGTTGGTCCGGGATAGTGGCGGATCCAAGGGGCAAGTGTTCCCCCCCGAAAAACCAGTTGTCTGCTACATTAATATTGTCTACAAAAATGATTGTTTTCTGAAACGAATAAAATATTTTAATATAATTAATGAATTTCTTGTAGAATCATAAAATCTGGTGGTTGGATGTTATGTGTAGTGTGAGTAGGTAGATTAAATACAAACTTAGTAATTTTAAGACTTTTTTTTCTCTGGCTACTCTGGAATCCTGGAGTGGCCCCCTCCGAGGTGAGCCTCTGGATCCGCCACTGGTCCAGGAAGAAGAGTTGGTTAGGGGCAGAAAGTTTGAACCGTGATGGGGTCGGCTCGGACAACCGTGTCAGTGGGGGCCACGGCGTGTCAGTGGGGGCCACAGCGTGTCGGTGGGGGCCAGAGCGTGTCAGTGGGGGCCACAGCGTGTCAGTGGCATGAGCCCCCGTGGCTGTTACAGCAGAGCGAGTAGACGTGGACGTCGCGGCCCTGGACGCCTTCTTCGAGCATGCGGTGGCGGCGACCGACGACTGCCCCTTCCAGACGCTGGAGGCCCTCCACAGCGGCCTCAGCATCATTATCCACAAGTACAGCTCGCAGCTCGAGCGTCGCCAGCTGCTCCTGGTGAGTTCCCCCCCCTCCCCCCCCCCCCCCCACCATCCTTCATCCACGCCGAGGGTACCGTGGGTCCTCTTTTTCAACCAGCACAATTAAACATGAGCTGCATCCGAATACCAGCCTAACGAATCCACTAGATGCATTGCTATCCTTCTCACAAGGGATGCATCATCGTCCCTACACGCGTCCACTAAAGTCGAGGTTACCTAGACTGCGACACTCCCATCCGCTGATCTGTCCCTCTACATCCATTATCTTCGGGATTGTGTTTTATTTTGTTTTTATATAATATTACTTTAGATTTTTGGCATAAGAAATGTTTAAAAAGTTACAACTATGTAATAACAAAAAAAAATTGAGATAAATAAACATGTTAATAAAAATTACAGAAAGGCGAACTTTAACTTACAGAAGTATATGATGCTGATTGTTAAGTATTTTAAATAATTTGAGATTCATAACAAAATCATTATTTTGATTGCTGACATTTATAACGTTCGCGATAAATTAAATTTTTTTTAATTCGTCTTTTTTTTTTTTTTTTTTTTTTTTTTTTTTTTTTTTTTTTTGCTGAATATTCGTAGATAATACAGCTCAAAATGGCTACGTGCACATCGGTACAACTGTAAATAGGTGGTGTGCTAGCAGTAAAAGTACCTGCACACTGGCCACATTTGCGAAGGGATGTAGGTGTGTGTGTGTGTGCTGTGGATACATCCCCATGTATTCGGACACAGCTCTGGTTTGTTCCCCCTTGCGGATGAGTAGTTCTGTTTCAATAATCAGTTTTTAAAGGATATTAAAAAAGAGCGTTGATTGATCCACGTAGTCAAAGCTTAGCACAGGCCTACAAACTACAAACACTAAGGAATTTCCATTTCGTCGAGTAAATTTCCCTGATTTCCAACTTCCCCGACCACAGAATCTAGACACACATCCACGTCCCGGGGATCTGCATTTGGCCGCAGTTGACTTCCAATCCGATCTCGTTCGCGCAGATCTGGAGACATTGCAGGCCACGAGCGAGTGAGTGACTGACCACCGTTTCTGTTTTACGGTTTAAAGTGACTCTTCAAAACTAATCAAATTCTATACCTCCAATCACTTCGCAGTGAAAACATTTTTTTTTTCTTTGCAGACCTACAGCGAACTTCCAAGCACTCCTTTAAATAATTAGTAGTGTTACATTTAGTTCAGATGAATTTGTAATAAGCCTGCTGGCGTAGTCTTGGTCGGTAGTGTGAAACCTTACGACTCGTCACCGGCTCATTGATTCCATCAAACCACAGCGACATCTGAATGGTCCACAGTGTGACCAACCAGCCTAGAGCAAACCCCAAAATGTGAATGCATCAAACTGCACTAACCACTAGCCGGTAATGCCGTCAGGCATACACTGTGTTGACAGTGTGACCAACAGGACGCACGCAATACAATGTGGGCAGTACTGCTTGAAAAGTAATTTCCGGTGTCAAACTAGCAATTCTGTTCCCAATTTTTTTTTTAAATTTATTATTATTTTACAGGAAATGCAAATATTCATGAAGCATTTTGAAGAGATGAAATAAACCGATCCCGTGCAGTTCACTCAGGTTGGGCAACTGTGTTTGTAACCGTTTGATTTCTGTATATTGTGGTGTAGATGAATACACACCGACCCACCCAATAAACTATTTACCTCGTTTCCGTCCACGTTTCATTTTTCAATTCAATGCAAACTGAGACAAAGTAATGCCCAAATGTAAACTGAAAATATATTCATGCTATATCAACTGTCCAAAGCTTGAAAAACTAAATGGTAGACTGCACTCTGCCCATTAGCAGATGGTATGACAAAGTATCATTGTGGAAAAATCATTTATTTCAGAAAATAAATTTATTATTCTCTCGTGTGCAACCTTAAATAATATTTAGGCCGTTGCTGTAATACGTTGTGCACTTCCTTACAGTTTTGCTACCAAAATAAGTTGCAAAAATTGTTGCTTCTGCAGTATTTTTTTTTTCTTGTGATGGCCAGATTTCAGTTTGCAGAGTACAAATTTGGAAGTACTTTTTGTTGATTGAAAACTAACAAAATTTGGGTGGAAATTCTAAAAGTGCCACACTCCCTAGGCATTGAATGGATACACAATGGTAAATGTCTCTCATCAGACAGTATTATACAAAATGTATATTATTGATAGAATATTAGTAGAGACATGGAAATTTCGCACATTCATTTAGTCGCACGTCAGAATGCAAACCTTCACACACACGCACCGTGTTCTTGATTGGACCGTAGTTACTTGGACACGCCCCTCTACGACCGTGAGCCAACAACGCCCCGCTAGTAGAGAAGTAGGCGAATCGGGTAGTGCCAATTAACGAGGATAAACATGCCCTCGCTAAGAAATCAACCAATGGGAAAGCGAACATGGGTTGGGCACACCTGTTACCTTAAATTAAACTCTGAAGCCAGACGAATCTGCGAAATTTCCGGGTCTCTAAATATTAGGTACTTGAATAGCTATTAAAGAAAGTGTAAACTTTTTTGGAATCATATTATTAATTTGTTGCATTATGTTAATGTTAAAAATGTTTCGTTGCATTATGCGAGCATGGAAATTAAAAATCCAATAAAAATTTGTTTCCTTTATTGGGCATGTATCTTAACATTTTACTCTAATGTAAAAATTAAACTTTTTGAAAAAGTGTGACAGTTGAACAATTATTTTATGAATCTAGAAATTTCAGCATTGCTCTAAATTTGATGAGAAAAAAAAATTTCTTAGCCTGCACCTGCAAACTGCTTTTCTCAAAGAGAAGAATAAGTTGAAACTAAGGAATCAGTTGACTGATGTCTGTGTAAAGTTTGCTTCAAATGGCTTCATCTGGCACTAAAATGTTGAAACTGCTAAATAAATTAGGAACATAAGTGTTAAAAAAAAACATTAAATTATTAGAAATAATTCAAACATGTCATAGTTTTACTATACATATTGAACTTCTTGACATCAGAGAATTTCTTTTTATAAACTTTGATAAATTCTTATACATCCAATTAAAAAAATTAATATAAAACATGTTTTATTTACATGTAAGTAGTTTGATGTTACTCTTGTCATCTCGCATAATTCAAACAAATCCCCATTGGAAAAAAAAAAAAATAATTATGGTTATAACTTTTTTTTCTGTTACACAGGGCAGTCCACAACCTTAAACAAAAAAAACTAACTCACTGGCTTAAGGCTTTCCATTCCTTGCAAACACAGATATTGTAGTTGAATAATAGTTAAATAAACAATAAATGGTTTTAGGTTCACATAAATTAATTGACTTGCAGTGTTTTCACAAAATTAAGTGCTGAAAACATAAGAAATAAATAGTACGTAATTATTTATTTTTTTCTATACAAACACGGGACTAAATTCATTTCATAACTGTGCATTTATTTAGAGTACGTGCACAATCATTAGTACATGATGATGCGAAATCAGTACATAAGACGATGGACAGTTCATCTAGTGGTTAAGTATCTAAAATCTAGACTAGGGAACTGCAACACATTTCTCCATCAGAATCCACAACATAAAAAATATCAACTACAACACATTTGTAAAAGATGGCACAAAAAACTGTTTTCTCGGTACATAGAATAGTACAGACTGTGATTCAATCAGCAACCACAAGTTTATAAAACTGCACATTGCTGTATGTACAAGTTCATATTGAATGTCTCCGATGACAAACTCTTCGTACACTAAACAACACACCGCCACCGGGGCAATTCGTAACCCCATTTGAACAAGTTCATATTCGCACAAGACACGCTAGACAAATGTTCGCTACGTATTTCTTGACATAAACAGGACAATCAATATCTACCTGTGAATAGCTTACACATTAAAAAAAGAATTTTTCTTTACAAATTTTTACAACTGGTTTTATGATACATAAAAAAAAAGGATGCATATAACATGCCAAAAGTGCTTGAAATTTTGCACACATTTAAATCCTGCATACAATACTGTAATCAATAATCATCCTTACCAACAGTATATAAAACAGTCACATTCAAAATAGTCAAAATGGTTAACATATTCATAAAAGCTGGAGGGTCCGATGTTACAGAAAACCAAGTACAATCCTTATATGTTGGCAAATTGATTTACAACACAAATTATTTCATAATATAAAAATATTGTTGGAAGTAACTTATACAATGTGAAACTTTTAATTCATTTTGAATGGAAGCTCAATTTTTAACATTCAATAATTTACACTCTGTTTACTATGGCATCATATCACTGATGAAATCATAAAAAATAAATTTGATGAAAAGCACTTGAGTGGTACAATCACTGTAAAATATGTTTGAGCTATAAAACTTTTGGTGGTATAATTTTGCAGCTGCAACAAAGGTTGATTTGAAATTTCTATCCGATGTTTTCTCAGTCAATAGGCATTGATAACGGCTCAATAAACAAAGCTGCATGTGTCATGCCTGACATTCTAGCATATGTTCACATAATATACACTGCGCACCTGTTTCAGTCTTTCTCAACTTAGTTAATTTTTAAATATAAAATAATAGAACATTAATATTCCATCTATACAAAAACTGTGATAGTATAATGATGCTCATCACCCTGACAAATCACCAGTAGTGGGTACAAGAGTTTATTTCCGGTGGAAAATTAAAAAAAAAAAATAACATGAGAATTATTTACTCAAAGAACATATTATGTACGTAAACAACAAGTTTGGAACAGTTACATTATCATTCTCAACACGCATCACTGCCTTTGGCAGCACCCAAGCTGACTAGAGACAAGATTTTTTGGTGTTACTGTCTTTATTTTTATAAAAGCTATGTTTTAATACTTACTCCACCAAAATAGCAGTAAAATTTATGTGCTGTATTTTTACAGTGCAATCATTTATCAAATTATTTTTTTCGAATCATGAAAATTTGTTCAATTTCTTTTGTCAGGAAATAATGACATTCCTTGAATTTCAAACATTTAAAAATTCTTTTTTTTATAACTTTTTTTTATTCGAATTAAGTTTTGGGTGCATGCTACTTAATTACATGATAGAACTAGCGTTTTGGCGTTATTTCGGTTTTTTCGCAATTCACCATATAATCTTGTTCCTAGAGATAACATACCGTAAAATGAGGTTAATAGAAAAAGCGGGGTGAATATAAACAGTCCAACCCAAAGAATCGTGTGAAATCAATTGTTAAAATATTTATGTTTTGTTAGTTATTTAACAGTATTATTAAGACTGAATTTCATTGATGAATTTGTACTAAATGATTCCAAGAGCAGGCTGTTTCTATTCACCCTACTGTTTATACTCACACCGTTTTACGGTACTGCCTTCAATGAGATCTCACATATTTTTTTAACAGCTTCAAGGAAAAAAATGGGGTGGAGGTGGTAATACATATCCCCCCCCCCCCCTTTTGCAAACAACCCCTGTGGATTACCACATGGATCCATCCATCGGCCATAACTTTGACATGTAATGAATTGCTACCAAAATTTTGAAAATAGGACAAAAAATTTCAGTTTAATACACATTCCCTTAATGGTTTAAAACATCTCTTGGCAAATTATATATTATATTAAAAAAATTATTTCTTAATTTAACATTTAATACAGCACATTGTAAATGTTCAAAACTATTGTCAATATCTGTTGATTAAAAAAAATAGTAGCTACAACATACAAAACTTTACAAATACGTAATATTTTTCTAGGAGCTAGTTTAATATGTATATATTTTTAAGATAACATTCTTCACATTGAATAAGTGTGTAAAAACACATTAATCAAAACAAAATAATAAAGGTATACACAAACTGCTGAAAACTAAATTAACTATTTACTAGACCTGTGAAAATGTTAGTTTATATTTTAGTTCATATAAAATTTAAGAAAAAAATCAAACTGAAATAATTAAGGAAAACGGGATAACACATTTTAACTTGTTACCACATCTTCCAGCATTAGACGTCAAATGAAAGCATTTTCCAAGAGCTTAACACACTTATTACATGTCAGGTCATGTTATGTCACTGTTGCATGAAGTCTGCACATCACGCAATACTTATGCTGCTGTTTCAGAAACGAAGATGGGGAAGAACTATTTTGGTAAATTATTACTATGTACAGGGTTGCCACACTTTCACTTCAGCCAAATTCCTAGAGTTTTCCCGACCCATCCAAAATATTTTACACCTCAATGGTGAATTTGGCAATCTAACATATAACAATACACATCATACAAAACACACTTCAAAAAAAATACGGCGAAGAATTGACTTCGAAATAATTTTCTGCACCGTATACAGTTTACACTTTCTTTAAAACTACATAACCCATAAATGCCAGTCTGAAAAGTAAAAATTTAAGATACAAATAATTAACAGTGGACAAATTTATGGTAAATACATATACAGTTTTAAGACATTAAGATGCTAGTAAATAATATTAATGATACTTTTTTTTTAAAACAAAATGAAGAGTAAATTTTGATGACGATGCAAAAGCACCATGCAACAAAATTTTGACAGGATGAAAATAAGGTTACATACAAATAAAAATTATATAATATGTGCCTTTAAATCATATAACTTCGTGATTGTTAATGAATACTAGTCAATATCGTTAAAAAAATTATTTATTGTGAATATTAGTAATAAAAATTGTGTTTATAATATCTTGAAGTGTAATAATATATTTAATATGTAATTAAAATTAATCTCTGTTTTACTAAATAAAATAATTAATTTTACACATGTTTATATTAATCTAAAATACTTTATTTATAAATTATTTTTTAATAAGATTGAATTTATATCATTGCAATGTCACCATATTTATAATATCACTCCAGTACTTATATTATTTGCCTGCAAAATCAAAGTAAGTATTTTATTACGTCAAGTAAGTATAACTTATAACACGCGCACATAAGAAAAAGCACCCCCATGTATTTTAAAGACATCTTCTTCAATTCCCCGAGTTCTCCCGGTTTTCCTGTCTGTGGGAACTCTGATCTAGTATGAGCCTGTGCCTTCCTTCGCTTACAACCTCCGGCCCAGATTGGTGTTCTGTGTCATGCTGCAAAACTCGGAGGCGAGGCAGGTAAATGATCTCCTTACGTAACTGCTGGTGGACAAGATATCGGCAACGACCGTCGTGTTGCTGGGGGCCCAGTCGGCCAAAAGAAGAACCATCCCGCCTTCTGCGAATCCTGTTTCTTTTATTCAAATCAAATATTGAATTGAATATCAAATTACTAGGGACAAGATTACACAGTGAATTGCGATAAAACCGAAATAACACCGAAAACGCAAGTAAAAAGTAAATACACCATAAATCACCAAAATCGCAATAAAAATAATGAAACTAATTAGCATATTTAATCAAAACTCCACTACTGAATACAAAAATGTAATCTTTTAATACATTTAATTCAATTAATGTAAATTATTTAGCGTGGAGTTAGTAACTAATTTTTACGTAACAACATTGGTACATTTTTCAAACGCACATATACTTGCTGGTTTATTTGAATTTTTCCCAGTAGTTTTACATTTTTTTTTATACAAATTATTATATTGTAAAAGTTCATCTCAGTCATAATGACACTGTTTTGGTAAATTCAATATCATTGAAGAACTATCTGCTGTATTTGTTGAAAATAATCCTATCATTATGAATAAACAATAGTTCATAAAAAATAAAAACAACAATGTATCCAATGTATCCAAAATGCAGTAAAATGAAAAAGAAATATGCATGGAACAATAATAGAGAGGTGTACGATGAAAGATAAAAAAAAAACTGGCAATGCATTTTTTTAATACCACCAGCAAAATTTCAAGTTTAAAATTTATTTTTTAATATAATTGATTAAATGAAAGGATCGGATCAATCAAATTCTCGAATACCATAAAATTCTTAGTATTTAATGGATTCAATATGTAATTGAGGAAAAATATCTGAAGAAAAATAATATAAGAAATAATGTACATTAAAAAATTTAACACACAAATAACCTCTGAAATTTACTAGGGCAATTAATTTCCTCATACCTATCCTGACACCATTCCCAACTATAGTATAGTTTTTACATGTAATATAAAAATAAAATAACAATGTGTGTTGATTCTGGAAACTTATTTTGAGGAACAGATATTTAAAGGGTTGAATGTTTCAACACCATAGTTAATATTTTTCATTTCTTGTACACCCTTTTATTTTCAACCCTTGATACCTAGATTCGGATCCAAGTGGTATACTCGAGATACTCTTTGGGATTCAAATTTGAGAATTGGATTCGAGAAAATTGGGATTTGTACCGTCAGTAATAAAATTTAATTTTATTAATTTTATTTGTTACAAATAAAAAACAATATTCGTAAAGTGTTTTAGAAAAAGATCAAAATTTCTAAACAAATTATCTTATTTCCAATCATATATTTATATATATTTTTTTCAATTTAATTTTTTGTATCAATGATTTCCACTTGGTGTATTTATTCATAGCAAATAACTAAAAGCTATACATATATATTAGATTTATATATAATATCGAATCAAGTACCAAATTATTAGTATCAGACCCCTATCATTCTCTCTTTACAGCCATCACAATCAAGTCAATGAAACAAATTCTAAACTTCAGTTTTTTTTCACTGTAACCTTCTTAATGATCACTTGTTCTGAACTTGTCAAAAAATTTCCAGATTGCAGATTGTACCCGCTATTTGAACTTCAGCCTTTCTGCCGTTCACTGTCCACGATTAAAATAAACTATGGCCGATTATATCGGGCACATTAGAATATTCAAACTATGAATGTATACATTCTTACTGTACAAACTGACAAACTCAGGGATGTACTACAGTTTTACTGCATTTTGAATACTAATGAATATTCATAATGTTTAAATGTCATTTGAAATTTTTAACATTCCACAGGCCTACTATTTAGGCTACCTAAATAAACTGAATTATTAGTAAAGATGTATATAACATTACAAACAAAATTAGAATTTAAAAAAAAACATACAGGTTGAGTTTGCATTTTACTGATAAACCAAACGCAGGTTCGACATGAAAAAATTAGTTGAAACCGCAGCCACATTTGTCACGGTCATAAAATGATTTTATTGAAATAATTCAAGGTAAAAAAAGTGTCACAAAAAACTCCTAAAAGCATTGGAAATAAAAATTATTCCAATGAACTTATTTTACAATAGCAAATATTTTTGCGGTGGTTGTAGAGTTTTGTTGAATAAATCTTTATGCAGTAAGTTGGTGTTCCAACTGAAACACCTTTTTAATGGCTCCCTTCCTCGCAAAAATCCAGTTGACAAATGGCACTTTGCTTGATCTGTGCTTACACGAGAGAGCTATCACAACCTATTTCATTAAGCAAGTCAAAAAATACAGGAATCAAAACATATTCAGTATAGTTGTGATCTACATTGTTCGCCTATTGTGAACTGGCCAACTTCAAAACTTCACAGACTTAGAATTAGTCTCTTCGAATAATTGCAAGGACTACACTGAGCACCAGTGCTGCCTTGACAGTGGATACAAAAATCACAATAAAAATAAGACTGATACTAATATAAAACTTACTTTCAAATAACGTAACAAAACAGTCAAATATCTCGTAAAGCTCCAAGGCAAATCTTTATCCGTGGCATCCGATCACATTAAAGATGGTGCAACTCTGAAACAAAACAAAAAAAAAAATTGTTAAGTTTATTCACTTTTAACTATTCCATACTAACCTACGTTATTAAAGTTACTGTAACAATAATGTGAAAGATAAAGCACAAAAAAAAAAATGAACACTTCATATTTATTTCTATTTCTAAATACATAACCACTTTTCCAGAAACACATCAGCTATTTCACCAACCACTTTCTAAACTGAACCCACAAAAGTTTTTAATGATTTACATTTATAATTATTTATTTAAAGAAATTTATATATTTAATAATTATTTAAATTTATATTTTAAAATGCCTGAACAACAGAACTAGGGCCAACAAATTAATACTAATCACTTGATCACATTTTTCTAACAGCTCTTTGAAGTAAAATCAGGGGTTACTTCATTAGTACATACAGAGCTACGTATCTCAGAAGATACCAATTCATTGAAGTTTAAACAATTTAACCTATATTATTTTAATAAACTAATTTTTTAAGGGTTGTGCAAACACTTTACCTTAAACTAAATGATTAAAATGTTTATGAACTGCACAAAAACTAAAACTTTGTTAAGGTTTATTTCTTAATGGAAATAATTTCTAGAATCACAAAACGTTCCTTGTTCTTTTGCAATATATGGAAAATATGATATGTAATAAATTTATCTTGTATACACTATTTAGTACTTAAAAGAAGTTAACATTAATACATATTTTCTTTAAAATTGAAAAATAAATAGGTTTATTTAAAATGTAACTTTTTTCAGACATAATTAAAAATATGAACTTTTCAAGGCTAAATTGAAAGTTAATTTTTTTTACGAGTGAGCTGGGCAACATTGAACTATTTCTGCCATTGTGAATTATTTTGTCAAACACAACCCTTTTTACTTAAGATCATCTTACAAACTAAGTCCTTGTATTTTAGTGTCTCTTACATTCAATTTATTATTATATTTGAAATAATCATTTAAAAATAAGTCTTATAGTTTACGTTATATAATGTCATATTCAAGGACCTATTATATCAGTTCGATGCTGTCATATTCGAAACCAACTTGTGTTAAAACTCTACTTACGCTGAAAATTAATACATCCTAAACTTAGAAAATGTTATATTAAAGTCATCCTACATAAAACTGTACAAATATGTTGATTGACATTTAGTTTATACATTATATATTTTTACACAAGTATATAATTAATTTCCAACTAAAACTAGACCTACTTGAAAATTCATTAATCCAAACATGTTCTTTTATTATTATTTTTTCATCAAGAGAATTTCTTATTCAAATAAGATTAATTAATGACAATTGTTTCAAAATTTTTTGACATCAATATCACCACAAAAAATTTGCACAACCCTAATTTTTTTAACATATGGCCTTTAGGCCTATGCAATTATTCAAATTTGAATACCAATAATAAACTTTTACTTTACCTTAAACCCTTTTATGATTTTTAATGGGAATTCATAATAAAAAAAAAACAATAAGGGACGTTTTAAACTTGCAACAAGTATTCAAAGTTTTGTCGCTACTGTCTCGCTAAACATTAATGGAAAAAATCAAGTAAATAATTCAAAATGCAGCATATTTGTTTTCAAACTTGAAAAAAAATATTATTTCATTATTTGTATTCTTTTCGTCACACGTACCAGAAGTTAGAAAAAAAAATGTAAACAATCATGGACTACAAAACCACAAAACACTGACATTCCATTGACACTGAAACAAAAAGACGTAATTGTCATAGTTTCAACAACATATAAATCAATAGTCACAATCAATCTAACACCATGTGATGCAGTAGCAACTTACTCGTCCTGTATATGTATTAATAAACAGACAATGTGAAATTAAATTAGCAAAAAATTGTGTTTGTATAATATTACTAAACTAAAATAAATTTACCTGGTTGCAGTTAACAACAAAAATTTGCGAATAACTGGGGTTTAAATATGTAAATATTAGCTCATTCAATCACTAATTTAGCAATACATAATTTTAAAAAAATATATATATTAATGTTTTTCGTAAAATAGATTTCATAGTATTTGACATTTTGCAAAAATTTTCTGGATTAATATGTATAGTAGCAGGTTGTGGAAAAAAAGGCAAATAGAAACTAAAATGAAAGGTTGGTTTGTTGGGTTAAGTTATTAGGTTAACTGAATGATTAAAAAAAAAATTATTTCATAATTCAAATATTTTAACAAACATTTTCGATATAAATATTGTAGCTGACTAAACTTAGCCAAACTTTCATTTCAGTATTATATGTCAAATTTTCCAGAAGTTGTTACATGAGTTGAAAAAAATATATATTTTATTTGTTGAATTCTAATTCTCATTCTTACTATTCAAATTTGATATTAGCATTCGTGAATAATTTGATATTCGAATTTGATTCGAACTAAAAACAGCTAATCGCACAGGCCTAATGGCTGCATGAAAAAAAAAAAATCTTTATTTTTTACCATTATAGGCATTTATTAAATAAGGTAGCAAAACCCAAAAAAAGAATTAATTCCTTTACTTCAAGGTTTCACAATGTTTTCTTGAGCAAAAAAAAACTGTGTGTATACCAAACCCTAAATACTCACGCTTCCTATTAAAAAAAAAAAAAAAAAAAAAGTCAAAAGTGATGTTTCTTACATCAACCTGAAGTGCCACATTCACCATAAAAGTAAAAGAATAAAGTTCTACTCTACTACAGCAGAATTGTAACACTTAAAATATCAACCAAAATACAATATGCAAAGCACAGTGATGGGTGGGTGACAGTGGACAACGAATACTAACCTTTTAATTTGATTCCATGACCTAACATGCTACATTTCACCAATAATTACTTAATTTCCACGTTTAATTATTTCAAAGAATTAATCTCCCAGCCACCCTGATCATGCAGCAAGCATCCGAAAAATTACGATTTAAAAGCCTTTTACCATCTCAAGATATAGATTGATTTTTTTTAAATTGTTTAAACTTTAAAAAAAAAAAAAACTGAAAGACCTGCTTATGATGCCATCTACTTTCTTGTGTTTTTTTTTACTACACCTGTTTCAGCAAATTTTCAGCGGCCTGCCAACTTTGGTAGACTATTTTCACAGGCTTGCCTGCGGCACCATTTGTATAACGGAACAGTCAAAAGGCCTGCAACACATGATAATACGAAGGACAATAATGCTACGTTTAGAAGATTGAGATGAAATCAACATGTGTTAATGGGCAAGATAATCAGACGAGAGGTAAGGCATGAGATGCAGGATAGGCACATAAGAAAAGGCAAAATGGGAGATAAAAATAAAAGAGCAATGAGACAGAAAAACACGAAGAAGGATACGAGATGATGAGATACGTGATGAAAGGAGCCGAGAGAAGCACAGTATTTACATGAACAGAAGGCGACCTCAATTGCAAGCTGACCCCTACAATTTTATTTCCCTGGAAAAATAATAATTAACTATTACCCTTTTTCCACATGCGAATCACTGTCACCCACTTTTGAGTATTATTTTTTATACATCCTTCACCGCTGCATGTTCTTCTCCGGGAACTCGCATTACCGTTCTCTTTGCAGTTGTCTATCTGCTTGACAGCGTACAACTTTAGGTTGTCATTACAAAAAAAAAAACGAGTTTTTTTCTTGTTTTGAAACCTATCCTACAGATATGCCAAGTTTTTCGAAACGATAATCCGTAACAGGTACACAATTGTAAAAATTCTGAAAAACTGCAGTGTTTTTATCACATAATCATTACACATTTTATGCTAAAATCAAGCTTGTTAAGTCGGGGTGCCATTTTTATGCGAGAAAAGCATTTTTGTAGAGGTTAAGTTTTTGATAAAAACAAAGCATGTTGCATAAAAAGTACGTTTAGTTAAGAAACAGTATTAAAAATGTACGCTAAACAATTTAAATTAATTAGTCATGCTACAACAATTATATCATTCAACTTAAAATAGAATAACAATAACAGTGACCTGAACATGAGCTCAAATTAACGTAGTATACTCGTAATTATTGTAGTAGTGCACAATAACCACGACAGAATGCGGCACGAGACAGAACGCGTGTGTTGCATGCAATATGTGAGCTATCAATATTGATATTCGACTACGTGCACGCATTCTATAAGGGCATCAATGTAACCAAACACGAATGATGCCAACTAGCGCTGGCTACAATGTTAAAAACTGTACACATTGGCAACAAAGCCGAACCGATAATTCTTATGTTTTAAAATGTCTTTAAAAGAAAATTTACACATCTGACAACTTTGTACATATTTCTGTTAATTAAATACTTAAGTAGTTAAAAACCTAACAAATACTGGACTTAAACATTAAAATACACAATTTTATACCAGAAAAGAAGATTATGAGCAAAATCTTGCACAGGGAAAAATAATGTATGTTTCATGAAGAAAATGGAGGGACCGAAAATTTTACTTTTTTGGACGGTAAATCATATAGTGCAGGTAAATCTTTAATGATTTTTACTTTAATTATAATGACTATATATGCCCATTATAACTACCACACTACCTGAAAGCAATTTTTTAAAAATTGATTGCTGTTGCCCAGTGCTCTGGCCTGTGATCTTTGGCAAGGTCATGTTTACTAGCTGTACAAAGCGCTCGGAATCTAACAGCGGGACCAAAAACATCATGCGATTTTTATGTGAGAATATATTTATTTTTTCTAATATTTATGCCCTAAAATAACAGTGTGATAATTATGTGATAAAACACGGTATAATTTAGAATTCCAATGTTTTTGGGAACAGTGTTTCTAGGAAAACCTCTGCCTCTATTCGGGTAAATATGATAAGACACAAGGAAAAAATAAAAATAAATAATAAATAAGAAATAATAGATGGTACAGTTGAGATGGAGATTACAGAATATAGATGAAGATAAAAGGGTGGGATCAAACTGACCGAGGGCTCCACAGGGGAAGCAGGATGTAGACGGTAGAAAGGGGCAGCAAGGTGTAGAAGGGAAAGAAGGAAAAAAAGGATACAGTGTAGTGGAAGAAGGGTGCGGTTAGGTTTAGAGGAAGGAAGGGGAACATGATGTAGAGGGGCAAGGTGGAGCAGAGTATTTGTGGAGCAGGGTGTAGAGGGGGAATAATATAGAGTGGCATGGTGTAGAGGGGGGAATAATATAGAGTGGCAGGGTGCAGAGGGGGGAATAATATAGAGTAGCAGGGTGTAGGGGGGGTAATAATATAGAGTTGCGGGGAATTGGGGGGAATAATATAGAGTAGCAGGGTGTAGGGGGAATAATATAGAGTAGCAGGGTGTAGGGGGAATAATATAGAGTAGCAGGGTGTAGGGGAGAATAATATAGAGTAGCGGGGTGTAGGGGGGAATAATATAGAGTAGCAGGGTGTGGGGGGGATGATATAGAGTAGCCGGGTGTAGATGGGGAATGATATAGAGTAGCATGATGTAGAGGGGGGTAATAATACAGAGTGGCAGGGTGTAGGGGGGTAATAATATAGAGTTGCAGGGAGTTGGGGGGAATAATATAGAGTAGCAGGGTGTAGGGGGAATAATATAGAGTAGCAGGGTGTAGGGGGGGAATAATATAGTGTGGCAGGGTGTAGAGGGGGGAATAATATAGTGTGGCCTGGTGTAGAGGGGGGAATAATATAGTGTGGCCTGGTGTAGAGGGGGATAATATAGAGTGGAGTGGTGTAGAGGGGGGTAATAATATAGAGTTGCAGGGTGTAGGGGGTAATAATATAGAGTTGAAGGGGGGAGGTAAAAATTTAGTTGCAGGGTGTTGGGGGGAATAATATAGTGGCAGGGTGTAGATGGGGGAATAATATAGAGTGGCCAGGGGTATATGGGGAATGATATAGAGTGGCAGGGTGTAGAGGGGGATAACATAGAGGCAGGGTGCAGAGGGGGGAATAATATAGTGTGGCAGGGTGTAGATGGGGGAATGATATAGAGTGGCCAGGTGTAGATGGGGAATTATATAGAGTAGCATGGTGTAGAGGGGGGTAATAATATAGAGTGGCTGGGCATAAGGGAGGGGGATAATAATATAGAGTGGCAGGGTATAGGAGGGTAATAATATAGAGTGGCAGGGTGTAGGGGGTAATAATATAGAGTGGCAGGGTGTAGGGGGTAATAATATAGAGTAGCATGGTGTATATGGAGGAATAATACAGAGTGGCAGGGTGTAGAGGGCAACAGGATAAAGGTGGCAAGGTGTAGAGAGGGGGAAGGAAAGCAGGGGTTAGATGAGGAGAGAGAAAGAGAGCTGCTCACTGGTAGAAGGCGGCAGAGTTGACATTCATGTAGCTGCAGGAGTTCTGGGCCAGGCTCATGGTGGCGACCTGGGCGGGCACGGCCACCGTGGTGGCCTGGGCGCTGACGAGCGGGCTCAGCACGCCCTGCTGCGCGGAGAAGGTGTGCAGGTTCAGCTGCATGGCGTGGTGCGGCTGCTGGCCCAGCATGTCCGAGGCCTGCTGCGGCAGCTGCGCCAGCTCGTGCAGCCCCACCGGCAGGATGTACATGTCCGTCGTCGCGGGTGCCGCCACCTGCTGCTGCTGCTGCTGCCGTTGCTGCTGTTGTTGTTGTTGTTGCTGCTGCTGCTGCTGCTGTTGCTGCTGCTGCTGCTGTTGCTGTTGTTGTTGCCCCGAGCCTACGCTTCCCGCCGACTGGTTTGTGTTCGCCGACACCGCCTGCGCACAGCATACAGACCCACCCTAGAGAGGATAAAGTTTGCCTTGACGCAGTCCCGACGTGCTGCGAGAGACAATATCGACCCTAACAATTTCAGCAAACTATATCTCAAGATAAGATGTACGATTCGAGTCACACATTTGTGCACACAAAGAGACATTCAAAGAAGAATCAAAAACATACTCCAAACATATCTCTATTAAATTTTTTGTTTCTATCTACAATTCTGTGAATTATTTGTCCTTATAATGTAAAATAATAAACATACTAAACAATATTTAAAAGTGTCAAAGCTGTTCTTTACTTAGAGTCCATGTAGAACTACCGAGTGTTAAAACTAATTATTAAAAAATGTAACAGGTAAACATACGAGACTCGGGGGATCAGATCAAGAGTTCGCCTCACTGATTACAGTAAGCAAACGAGGGCTGGTTGAAAACGAGGCCCGTACCTGCATCTGCAGCTCCCGCTCGCGCGAGATCTTCTTGGGCGACTTCTGCTTGCGCTCCGTCTTGATCTGCGCGTTGGCCGCCGTCTTCTCCTCCTTCAGCATCCACAGCTTCTTCTTGAGCGACAGGAAGTCCTGGAACTTGAACTCGTCGTGGAACGTCTTGCTGTAGAGCCAGTGCTTCACGATGGGCTTGGGCCCCTTGGTCTTCTCCAGCTTCACTTGGAGCGGCGGCGGGGGAGGCGGAGGCGGGGGTGGTGGTGGGGGCGGGGGTGGCTGCTGTTGCTGCTGCTGCTGCTGCTGCTGCTGACCGTCCGCTTCCCGGGGCCCGGGGTGGGGGTTGTGGTTGTGGACAGCGTGGGTCCCGTAATGGGTCTGCTGCTGGTGGTCTACAAAAAAAATTTTAAATCGACATTAAGAGAGAAAGCGGGTTGGAAGAAAAACAAATTTAATAATCAAAAAGCCTAAACAACACATGCTTCTTAGCAGTAAAGAAAAATTATATCAAGCCGTTAAATTTTTTTTTTTTTTCAGTTTTAATCACTTTTCTTTTTGATCTATAAACATGCCTAAATGTCCCAATTAGCAAGTTACAATTTTTAAGCACCTAAGAAACATCCTAACAGAATAGGTAAAAAACTCTACATGTAGTTAATAATTAAAAGTTTTCAATTATTTTTGTGAATAATACATATATGTATACTTTTATTTTATTTCAATTACGCAAAAAAAATTTCTTTGGATTGTAACTCGCTATTAATTAAAACAAAAGCTTTTATGATCAAATGCAGATGTGATTAACCAAAGAAATACCCTAATTAAGAAACAATATAAGTAGGAGTATTATTTGTGTATTGGGACACCGGATTGCGGGTTGGGATTCAGGATTCGTGGCCAGCTTGGATGACCTTGACTGTTGAACTGAACGACCATGATCTTGGTAATCTTCATAGATGACCTTGACCTCTCGCAGTTAACTAACTCAAGCACCCCTGAACATTTAGCATCCCGTTACGGTCATCACCATATGCTATTACCTGCTAGGCCACCACATCATTAGCAAATACATAACACTTTTAGAAGTATATATAAAATAAGAACATCTCAGAAATTATAAAATTCATATGAGTCCTTTATCAAATATGTTTGAATAAAAATGATTATATTTAACCTTAACACATAGCTATGTCTTTTGACCAAAGTCCCTAGTAAAAAATGGTATAAAATCCTCTTGCATTCGTAAGTCTTTCACATATATCCCTTTCATTCCTATCACACATATTAAGTATTAAAATACATATTTTAAAATAAAGATAATGTAAATATGAGCTTGACATACATATGTCTTTAGACTACACCCCTTTATCCATGCCCATAGATAACGCTTGCTTTTAAAATGAAATTTTTTATATAATTACAATATTTTGATATTGGTGCACTTCACAACTGTAAGGGATTTGGGTTCGTTTCCTGTCTGGCAGTCCTCGCATTTGGTGTGTTTTATTAGGAACGAATGAAAAGGGCCTAGGTTAAAGACATACCTATGTCAAAGGATTATAATTACATAAAACTTTAAATTAAAAAATAAAAAACACTTTAAATGTGTATTAACAGCGTATGTTCTAGCTTTGAATATATATATATATATATATATATACACACATATACTGTATAGAAGTCGCCAGGCGCAATCGCCACCATTTCTAGGGCATCGACTCGTGGTGGTCCCTAGCGGACAAGTGTCGAACTCTTCAAACACCCCCTTCCCCACCCTCCCTCAAACACACGTTGTCCTCCACCCACCCTCTACCCCACCTCTCATCCCTACAGTTTTTTGCGACGCACAAACTCCCGTTGAACGACCTTGAGCTGCAGTGAATGTTGGGTTGGTGGGGGGGTGCGGGGGGAATGACAGCGGGCGACAGTGCTGCGCTCTTAACGTGCAAACAACAACCTAAGACGATACAGGGCGTTACGGCAGCGGTGAAGTTCCCAAGCTGCTCCTCATACGCTCCTGAAAAACGTAGAGTAAATCCTATCCACTCGCGACTTCTACACAGTATAATATATAATATTCAAAGGTTCTAGCGAGCGAAGGGAGGAGAGGCTGACCCACGAGGCCCAGGCTGGTGGCCATGACCTGCATGGTCTGGTACTGGGCGAGGTCGGGGTAGGCCACGGCGTGGTGCTGGTGCGTGTGGTGCTGGTGCATGTGGTGGCCCAGGTGCTGGGACTGGTGCCCAGCGGCGAAGCCCTGTTGCTGCTGCTGCTGCTGCTGCTGCTGCTGCTGGTACTGCGTCTGTGCCTGCGTCTGCAGCTGCAGGTGGTGGTGGTGGTGCGGGGGGTGGGCGTGGTGGTGGGGCTTCTCGCTGGTGAACTGCAGGCTGTAGAAGTTGGGGTCGTGCTTCTCCAGGTAGTCCTTCCACATCTTGGTGATGTTCAGGTCCGGCCCGTTGTGCTTCTCCTCCTTCAGGAACTCCCGCACCTGCGGCAGCCCACGTCGTCAGGGACGCTCACGCAACTGAATCTTAGTTTTAATTTTCGAACACTTTACACTATGTATTGGAGTTTCAGAAAATTCAACATTACTTTTAAATAACTGTACCGATTGTGCTGAAAATCGGTGGACGATCGTTAAATTACATAATATTAATAATTCAAAACGACGAAAACATGATTGAAAAGTCAAATTGATGGTTGTTCCAATCAAGTGGAAGAGAGATGTGGTGCAAGCGTACAATGAGCGTAACGGGACACATCGTAGTGGGACAATGTGCGTTACGGGACACTTTTTCCTGCGTACAGCCGGCGTTCAATCGTGGGTTTTCGCAACTGCCACGAGAGGTGGGTTTTCTTCGGGTACTGCCGTTTCCCACCATCCAATCATTCATTCGATGCTCCGAACGGCATCTCACCTCCTTCCATCGCCTCAAGAGGCCCTGACGTAGACAAAATCCATTCCAAAATATCGCGCACATGAAAAATCTTTAAATTTCCCATCCAAATCATTCCCGCTGTGCCAACCAATTCTTCATTCTAGTCCTTGCATTTCCAGCAACTCGAGCTCTCTTACAAAACACGACTTCGTAACGGGAGGGTTGTGCAGTTTGTGGAGACATGTTTTCCTATTAATTCTGCTGGAATGCCACTAGCAATGCTCCAACAGAACCGGCGAAGCTTGTACGCGGCTTCCAGTACACTTGACCTGAAGTCAGCGCCACGCCAAAGACGAGCTTGGTTAATATCTTTATGGGCCTAAAAGGTCGTTGGCACGAGGGGGATATGAACCCCTGCCTGGGAGTCAAGCGGGAGAAACAGCTCTACCCCACCTTAAGTACAACCTCATGTCGCTGCTGCGGCCGTCAGTAGTTACGCCCAAGGACTTTGCAGTCAATAGTGATAAGCCCAGTGATCCTCAAGGATTAGTAATAAAACTACAGTATTAAGCCTCGAAACTGGTGTTATTATTTATTATCATACTATTTATACCTGGCCATAATGACACCATTTCTTTGACTGCTCCTTAAACGAAAAAAATGTAAAAGTTTTAGTAATAACGCTGGAGCCCCATTTTTATTTTTACATTATTTTGCATGGGCTATAAACTTTTAACGTCAGCATTATGCTGTTGTCTTAAACGAGCCGGTATTTTAATATTAATTGAATTTGGAACACATAATGTTTTGCCATGGATCATTTGTTTTAATTATCAGCCCATAATATTCTTTTAGTAATTGTTAGCATCGATAAGATATTTGCTCGAGACTTAATCCCGACGGTTTGTGTGTTCGCCCGCAGCTTAAGCAAGTGATTGATTTCAAGACTCGAACCCAAGTTATAATGCTCGGATCATGCGTCATTTTTGGAATCCTGTAATGAAAATGTGTATTAAATATTGTTAATAAATCACTGGCTATAATCCACCTCGCTATTTTATATGACCATTACATTCCTTAACCATAAACATATATATACAAAATCAATAGTTCAATGTGGTAAAAAACTCAATTACGAAATAAAATGTTGGATAAAATTTTGAAATGAATTCCGTTTAAGTTTGATAAAAAAAAGTTTTTAATTGTGTGCATTGGTATATTAACAAATGCACAAAAACTTTATACGAATTACAATTTTGTTTCTCCAATAACAGCAAACATAACAATAACATACAGCACAATACACTTAAATATTATTCAAATGATTACTTAAATACACTCTAATTGCATTTAGATGTATGTATAATTAATAATTTGATTTGATCTTGATGGGAGCAGTGTCTTGATCAAAAAAATAGTCAACAAGCACAATTCCGTTGTTGGAAAGCAAATAATTTGATTAACATACATTCTTATGAGAAAAAAATTGATAAGCGCTGTTTTAATTAACGTTCAGTTTTCCTGGAACAAATTAGGGTGTTACTTCAAGTGACTAGCGCAACTATATTTGAACAAATCTTTGTACAAGAGCACGACTCGAATGTGGACACGCACGGGCCGAAGGACGACTCACCCGGTCAGACCTGATGATGGAGTATATGTGGCTGCGGACTTGCTGCAGCGTCTCCTCCGAGATCTTGCGCGGCCGGTTCTCGTGCCGGCCCCGCCCGTCCCGCGGGAACATGATGTTCTGGTCCTGCTTCTGGCACAGGATGCGGATCTTGTGAGGGGAGATGCCGTGGATGTGCGCGAACGCCAGCCGGCAGATCTGCACCTCCTTGCCGCGTATCCGCACAAAGTACTTGTACGAACATGTTCGCCTGTTCACGGAACAGAAAAACATTCAGTGTCTTGTATAGCTTTGGCCATCAACTGGCTTTTGAAAAGAGCATCGCCAAAACTAGTGCGATCCTTAACCTCTCGGTTCCTAATTATGTCCATAAATTTTTTAAACTTAAGCCGAGCTACACGTTAGTCTAGTATCATTGCAAATATGGCACATCAGTTGATACCTTAGTGGAAAGGACCAGCAACATAACTCCCGAAAAACAACTGTTTCGTGTTTCCAAACCAAACATGAAAACCCAAACAATTTCTTCTTTAGACCTACAATCACTTCACGAAACAGCCAGAATAATAAATAATTTAACATTTGTATTTTAAAATTTCGATACAAACTGGAAATTATATTCATCTAACACATTCCGAAATTGTTTTGCATCATTTTTACAAGTACACGCTGATTATGTGTTACTTGATGCTTGCTACTTTAATTGTACATCGAAAGATCCTGAATAAAAATCAACTCTATCACAATACAAACAACAATTAATACCACGTCTTTTGGAAGTTATTTTAATCCATATTCAACTTATGATCATAATTCCTTGTTATATAACAAGTTTCTGCTATGTCAAGGATATTTCGACGTACTGAATTAAAACCACAAGCATCATGTACCACTAGATCAATATATTCTGGATCATGCAAGTTTTATAAGTGATATAGAACTTTCAGTACACATTTGAATGATAGCCACATACAGTATTTACTAATAATGATTATAATATGGCTAGTTTTGGCACAATTATAGACTGAATGTATTAAGTATATAAAAATCAAGAATTTGAAGTACTGCCAGAAACAAAATGAATTTATACAATAGAATACAATACAATACAATACAATAGAAATGAATTGAAAAGATCCCAAATGTAATGAAATAAATGAATTGTAGTAAAATTACATTAAAAGAACCAAAAGAAACCAATTCTTATGAAATAAAACTATTTTAATTCAATCAAACTTTATTTGAATTAAATGTTTGAATTGTACCGATATAAATCAACGAAAAGAACTGAAAAGTAATGAAATGTTACCTTAGCTACATATGAACGCGAAACTAACGAAATAATCTGAAATGAGACAAATGTAAATTAAATAAAACCACATAAACATAGATGAATCGAAACCTTATTAGTCAAACATAATGAATTTATACAACTGACGCAGTGTACGCTTTAGACATCTGCGAATTGTGATTTTTCAGTTCAAATCTAATTTGAATTGAATTAAAAAAAAATCACGAGTTTCAAATTTTTTTCGAATCGAATTTAGGAATATTTATTCAAATAACATAGATTAAAAAATTTTAACATACCACCTTTGAAAAACTTGTCACATAATATGATAAAACTATCACACTTGCGTTAGGAAGTATACAAGTGTGATAGTGATTATGTTTAGTGGAATTGAGCGACGGCCCGCACCTGTCCGAATCCTTGTGCCGCTTGCGGGCGATGTCGTGCTTGCGGATGAGCCCGAACAGGTACGCGTTCTGCTCGTCGTGCGAGTTGAGGGAGTAGTAGCCGTCGAACAGCTTGTGGCGGTGCTCCTCCGACACGACCGTGTAGCACTTGCGCCGGCACCGGCAGTCCTCCCCGATCTTCCGCTCCTGCACCAGGTCGCCCTTGCTGTTGATGTACGACTTGCCCGCGACGCGCAGCCGCTTCCGCTTCTCTCGCTTCCACTCTGCGCAAGGGGGGCCCCCCGCCCCGCCCCCGTCAGCCGGCTGCCGAGGCTTCCGACACGGGGAACGACAGCAACATGCGCGGGAATACATTTGCATGCTTGTTTCATTACGAAAGTAATTTTCAAGTACTACTTGTACCACACCTGCTACTATCGCTCCAAAATTCACTCTCTCATTACTAGTTGTTACCACACTATTAAGTCTCTCACTGTGACCAATATAATGTGAACTTGATTTTTTTTTAATTTTGTTTATGGCCAGAGTTCTATTAAGGAGTTTAAATTAACAGTATACAAAGTTATCTTTAGTCAAAGAAGCAAACTATCAGTACCACACAACTGAGTCCCACAAACTTTCATCAACATGTTAAGATTGTTCAAGTTGAAACTTCTATGCTGTCTATGTAGGACCCTTACGCAGCATAACCTATTCCCAAAGAGATCAATACCTCAATGCTGCTTAACAGCTCAGCTAGTTTCGCAACAGCATACGTACAGCACAGATACACTTAAGTTAAATGAACACACAGATAGCAGCTGCTACACTGTAAAAATACATCATGCACAGAGAAAAACCGAACGCACACTGTGCACAAACTGACGAACTTCTAACTTTTCTCTGTGCTGGCCCCCGGCCACTGTGTATGCTACTTCAGTAGTGACAGTTGTTTTGATATGTGCATTCAAAAGATAAATAGTAAAACTACTTTGCATATGTACTTATTTGCTCTGAATTTTTGGTACCTTATTATTCCTTAACACTAAAACCAAAATAGTGGAATCAAACACTTGGAATTAGGTGAACAACTGCTGCCGTAAATAATATAACAAAATTCAAATTTTCACTCTGAAAATTTAGACAGGCGTATATACTGAAAAAATTTGAATGATTCAAACTGCTCTGCATGCGTGTGTGTGTGTGTGTGTGTGTGTGCATATGTGCTATTTATATGCCGTTTGCATGTTATCGTGAATGTAGCCTAGACTTAGTTAAAAATCCCACGAGTTCAAAACAACTATAAAAATGTAATGTTTATTTTTTTTTTCAGTCCTGAGTTTTGAAAAATAACAAAATCACAATTCTAAAATCCAAAACTTTACTTTTAAAAATGCGTTACTCTTTTTCTGAAGCTCTCAGCACTCTTTAAAAACGTTTTCTTCAGAAAAATAAACACCAACACCAAAATATGCACATATCTTATATAAACTATATATTTGCTTATTTCTTTGAGCAACCTAACAAAGACTGTTATTAAACTTATAAATATACACGATCTTAATCCCTAATAAAGCACTTCACACATGAACGCATGCCCGCAAATTAAAAATACATTTGGTAATCTTTTGAACAGCGGGCATTTTGTGCGCAGAAGGGTCTAAAACGCAGAAATTTTCTTCGTAGCAACACACAATATCTTCATCAATTATTCAAAAACACGGCATTAATATACACAAATAATTTAATAGGCGCTCTCGCACTGCCAGGCTGTAACTAGTATGTTAAAAACACAAACGTAATAAGCTCAATATTACATAATTTCATTTAAAAAAATCATTACACAAAACGTCAACGAAGGTTCTGCCATCCAAACATTTAAATAAAAATAATCACATTTCTCTTTGAAATACGTAATAAAATAATATAAAAAAATAAACCTTATGAGCTGTTTGTGCATCGGTTTGCATAAGCTACTGTCAAACACACCTGATGGATTTCTGGTTCGCTTTTTCGTTTCCTTGGCTTGTGCACCTTCGCCTTCTGCCATTCTGCTTCGAGAACGGGGCATTTTCAGCAAACCCCAATCATTTCTTTTGTAGAAACAACAACAAAAAAAATCTCATAGACAGAGATCGATTAATAGTGTGCGTTCAGAACTACTTTTAATATTAACAATTCTAAAGAATTAAAATTTCTGACAGAACGGAAAGCCACAGAAACAATAATTAAAAACATAAAATAACGCAAATTAACTTATTAATCTTTCAACAATTAAAAATTAATAAGTTGGAAAGTGTGTCTTAAATTTATCTGCAAACATATACACTATAGACAACAAATATGTTATGAAATTTTTATAGGAAATTCTTAAAATCATCCTTAAAACGAAAATTATGGCTGTATCCGAATACTGGCCTAATGGATCCCTTAGCTAAGGGATCCATTAGGCCAGTATTCGGATACAGCCATAATTTTCGTTTTAAGGATGATTTTAAGAATTTCCTATAAAAATTTCATAACATATTTGTTGTCTATAGTGTATATGTTTGCAGATAAATTTAAGACACACTTTCCAACTTATTAATTTTTAATTGTTGAAAGATTAATAAGTTAATTTGCGTTATTTTATGTTTTTAATTATTGTTTCTGTGGCACTAAAAGTGCATCGTAGTGGACGCGGCCATCTTTGTGTTGAATCCGAATTCTCACAAGGGATGCCGATGCATCCCTTCACGCATCCACTAATTCGAGATTTCTAGGGATGCGACACTCGCATCCACTAACGCGTCCCTACATCCATTAGCTTCGGAATCGGGTTTTATTTTGTTTGTGTATAATATTACTTCAGATTTTCAGCATAAGATTTATTTAAAACATTATAAGCGAAAGTGATAACTTAAACAGAGACAAATGAAGACGTTAATAAATATAATAAAAATACGAATTTAAACTTAAAGGAAACTTCAAAACTCATAAGTATTTTTAAAGTTTACAATTTATAAAATGTATTTTAATTGGATCGCTAACATGTATAACATACACGTTACATTATTTTTTAATTGGTAGGTATTTATTATTTACGTTTTGCTGAATATTCGTAGATATCCCTACACAAAATGGCTGCGTAAACATTAGTACGACTGACAGTCAACAGGTGGTGCTAGCAGTAAAAGTATTCAGATACTATCCATCCATTAGAAATGTGTCCTCTACATTGTGGCTGCATTTGCTAAGGGATGTAGGGATGTGTGTGCTAAGGACGCATCCCTATGTATTCGGATACAGCCTATATTTTTATCCCCTTTAGTAAATTCCCAGTGGAAAATATATTTAACAATAAAACGTTATAAACTTTAAGTATTACTTGAAATAATATAAACTTTTAAACTGTTACTGTACCTAAAATCATTCCGTAAAATATAATAGCCTTAAAAAATTATTGAATCCAAGATGGCTACTTTCTATTTGAGTGTAGAGGTGGGTCGAAAAGTATCATCTTGATACTTTGTCACTGATACGCGCCTATATCAGGAACGGCAAACGAGTACACTTGAAAAGTATCAAGTACTTTAGTATCAGTTCAGAATTCGCCTGGAACAACACCACGGCCAATGTGCGCAGAACCAAATCGCAGATGACGGTCACTTGGGTGGAGCTTGTGAAAGGGGAGGGGGCAGGAACGACGAATAAGGGATAAAGAAGGGAAATAATGTAGGGGAGGAAGCGCAGGGGAAGGCGTTGAAGGAGAGGAGCAAAGCGAAATTGTTACGAGTCGTTTGGTTATTGTCCCACATTGACGTCGACCCAAGTGTCTCCTCGGCTCCTTCAGGCCGTTATGCCTCGTCAACGTCCTCCCTTTTCCCCCCCAGTGAACCCCAGTGTGTGCATCGGCTAGGGACGCACCCGCGTGCGCCCTAGCACGCCAGTGTTATTATGTAAATATTTCTATGTGTATATATTTCTTTCTCAATGACAGTGACTTCGTTTAAGTGTGTAAATAGTGTAACTGTTATGTATGTATTAACTATCGGCAACTATCGTGTAATTCTTGTAAACGTATCGCAGTGTCTGTATGTAAGCGCGGCCTGGCGCTCATCCGCGTCGCGAGGGGTGGCGCTCTCCCACGCCGGCCGATTTCCCCTCCACTCCCCCGCCGCCCGCGCGCGACGGTCCGCGGACGAGCGGGGGAGAGCAGTAGTTGAACTCAGGACTCGAGCAGCGGCGGACGTGCGCTCCGCTCCGCGCTGATCGCGAGACGGGTGTCGAGCTCACGGTCCGGCGACTCAGCCGTAGGACGAGCATCTTTCGCAGCAGCCGTGCTGCCCACGACGAGCCGCCCACGCGAGTGGGTGCCTGAGTTGCGAGTACGTAAGTTATGACGCGCATCACGCATTACGGGACGCGTAAGCTTCGTTACGCGTCGCAGGACTTCCGCAGACGTTACGAGTCAGTACGTAAGAACCGCGCACGCATCACGTGTCTTAGTGTGGGGCGTAGTTACCCTTTGCCGAACCATCGCCGACGTTACGAGTCAGTACGTAGGGACCGCGCACGCGTCACGTGCCATTACAACACAGTTGTCTATCAGGAACTTTGTTACGTGGATAAAAGCCAGTACGCGTCGGGACGAGTGGGCCGTACGAGACGGTCACCGGGAGTCCGGGTCATCGTGGAAGAGGCGCGCAACCCGCGACGGATCCGCCAGGCCGCGGCAAGCTCTCTGAACGCAATAAAAGAGCTCGTGAACCGATTAACAGCGAGTGGTCCTTTCACTCTACCTGTCACTCTACCTCACCATCCCTCCAGGTCCCGCATTTCCAGGTCCCGGCCACGTCGGCCTGGACCCACACCTCTCCGACGAGAGCAGCACGGGCATAACGGACATTACAAGCAAACAGGGAAATAGGGACCAGAAGCCGAGGGACGTCAACATCAAAGTACGCTCAGTGCGCAGTGCGTGCAGTCTCGTTCAATAATCAAACTAATGAAATTTTAATATTAAAAAGTACATTAATACAAGATATAATATTTATATTTGTGCACCTAACAGCTATGAAAATGCAAATAAATTCTCAGTTGACACTAATAACAGATGTAATAAACATATGGACTTTTTTTTCCGAAAACAATTAGTAACTAGTGTTTTCATACATTAAAAGATTAAGATTTTATCAAAAATTAAAAATAAAAAAAAACAGATACGTACATTAGTGAGCATACTATATCAACGTTTACATTTCAAATGTTTCTTCAGATTAGTCGATGATGATTTATAACTCAGTTTTTGTTTACACAAATTACAATTAGCAAACTCATTATTTTCCGTAAAAAAATCTGGGGCGAAAACATTAAATGTTACGGTACATTAAAATTTAATTAGAGACGTTCGTTATTTGCTTACACGTACATTATGCGAAGCCAGAATTGCCTATAAATTGAATACGGTACCTTTAAATATTTCACCACTACAAAATATTAGTTAGAGAAGGATTTTATCAAGATTAAACTTATTTTAATTCAGAGTATAATTTCAAAGGAGTTTCTTGGTATGCTCTACATCATGATACTCTGTGACCAGGGGCGCAACAACTAAATTTCCAAAAAAAAGGGGGGGGGGGGGAGTCCTCCCCCGGGAAAATTTGTATTTCAAGGTGGGAAATGGTGCTATTTAAGACGTTTTATTATCTAAAAATACACTGAGGTTTAGTTAGAAATCCCAGTAGTCATGGATGTGAAAGACTGCCACATTGAGTTAGCCATACCAAAAACTATTTTAATTGAATAAAAATTGATTTTCTTTTTAAACTCAACTAATACATTATATCACACTCTTGTGCCAATTTTAGGTTTCATTTAGACTTACTGCTACAGCATGTAAGTACTTAATTTGTAAAATGTTTTATTTTAAGTCTCATTCAATGATTCCTTGTATGTTAAATAATTAGGTAGGGCCTACAGATTTCACTTTGTCATGCTGGATATAAGTGTGAAATGTTGTGCCACCATGTTAACAAATTTGAGTCACCCGATTATTGGTTATCCACCATAACTAGTTACTTTTTCAATGTTACATATAATTTGAAGGGTACTGTGTCAGCATTTTGGTAAATTGACACATAATCAACTAGATTTTAGTAAACGCACATCTCAGGTTCTCAAATGCAACAAAAACTTAAGTATTTGCTTTAAACTTTTTATTCATGGAATTACACACCTATTCACCACCAAACAGGAGATCTTTTTTATTTATTTTATTATTTATTTGTTCGGAGTTTTTAATTTGATAAAATTCTGCAGATATTATACACTACACATGCTTTCTGTGGAATCAAAAAGTTTTTCTCAATCTCAGTCTCCATGCTAGGTCTGATATAAAATTTTGCATTTAAGTTCATAAAAACCTTTAATTAAGGGCTTGTTTAGTAGAAAAAAGTCATTTTTACAAACAACTATGGCTATATTAATTATTAATTTAAAATCATGTGCAAAAAAAAACAACACAAAATATCAGAAACAAAATAGTTTATTAAACTACCGCCTTAAAATCCAGCTTTTGCAGATCACGGACAAAAGTTATTGCAAGCAACAGAACTGCGGTCGTAAGTCGCAAAAAGTCAAGATAGACTTGGTGAAAGCATGAGCCATTCTTTCCCAGTACAAGGTCACATTATTTTCATACAAATGTTTTGTATCCAAGGACAGTCGCTAACTGGTAAAAATGCAGTGGTTAACCACACACACCCATGTGCGTGAATGGGTGTGCATGTGAGCATGCACGTGCCAATAAGGTGGAGTGTGATTACAGCACAAGCAACACAAATGATTTGCTTTTGTCTTCGGGTTAAATAATGATTAAAAAACTAGCCGCTCGATTTCCACAAACTTTATTCATGTTGAATGACACACAGCAAAAATTTTCATATCACTCTGTGTTACAAATAAAACTATAAACTGCAATATTTATAAATTATTTCTGATAGCAAAAGTTCAAGAATCACACAATTTCATCACTAATAAAATTTTTTTACAATCCTCTGCTTTCAAACATAATACATAAATATCCTATTGAAACTAATAGCTTCCTTTTTTAAAATTAGTTTCTCCACAGAAACAACCCCTTGTTTGAAAAATGTGAGTACAATCTGCACAAAAATAGATCTAAATAAAATTTAATTTTTTTTTAAAACATTTACTTTTGGGTGCACAAAAATATTCAAGAGTTGAGTAACTTTTAAAACTGACTTAACAAAATGAAATTTCATCTACAAGTATTTCCCAATGTTAAAAAACCTCACACACTAAAACAAAAGAGCATTTGTATGAGAATGTTTATTATGAGCCCTAATATTCGGGAGCATGACTTCACCAAAAGCTCCCCTCCTTATTTTGGTGGTTATTAAAGCCCCCAAAAAAGAAGGGGGATGCCAAAAAACATTTGAAAAATAAACTCTTTAAATCAACATTTTTAAGCCACCCATGAACTTAAATGTTCAAAGATGGTTTTCGCAAATTATTTATATGTCAAAAGTACGAAAATTAATAACAACAATAATAATAATAGAGATGAATTTAGCATTATTAATATCCAAATAAATGATGTTTTCTTAATGTCATGAACATGATTCTATAATTTAATGATGAAACATTTTTTACTTTGCAGGTGCGTTGGGTGGCTGTAGTAAGAGACCCAGTCGCTCGGCTAGCCCCGGTTGAGACATGCCCCTGCTCAATACGTCGTACGTGAGTTTGTTTACTGTACACAGTAAGCTAAAAACTTAAATTTCATTTCATTTTCTACATTGTTCGTACCTTTTTTTTACATTAATGAAAATCAAGTGTGTTTAAGGAGCCCTTTTAAGGATTAAATGTCATCAGATATACGTAAATATCAATAGATTCCTTTTTCTACTCATAGTTTACCATAAGTAAAATCTATTATTATTATTATTATTTTAAAAATTCAGCTGCTTCACCATTGAAAAAAAAAAAAGTAGACACAAAGAGTATTTGAAACACTCACAAAGTGCATATGCAAACACTACACACAAAACAATGTGTTTTTTTTTTAAATTTTTTTTAATGTTTATGTGACTTCGATAACATATTTATTAAGGAGTTTAATAGGACCCATGGTGAAATTTAAGGAAATTTAAGGGTTCTTAAGCAACAGAAATGAAATTAAGAATTCTTAAAGGAAACTAAGGCGGCATACGAACCCTGTTCCAAGACTGAATCTTTCGTACATGAACGAGACACTAATGCAGCATGCAAAGAAATGAGCCAGCGCGAGTTAACGGTGTTCAGAGTTGGCCAAACTTCAAAATATTGTATTCTTGTATGAAGGCAGAGGATTGCTTGTATACCTTGCAACACCAGCGCAGAGGACATGAAACATCATATGATCTGTCCTCTCGCAAAGAGAAAATTTGGAGTCTGCATGAAAAGACAGAAATAGTTTATTAGTTCTCTGAAGCACACGACTTACCAAAAAAAAAAGTACAACCAATAATAAATTTTATCACAGAGTATACAGCCAATCATAGAACTGGTTGCAAACAAAACCGTAGATCTCAACTATAACTGTGAAAAAAAAAAAAAATTAAGCATTAGATACACACATGGTTTCACATGGTAACTTTCAATACGGGCACAAAAAATTAATTTTAATCTGTTAGGTACATCACATAGTAAGTTGGTTCTAGCCCCAGGCATTAAAATGCTACGAGGTATTCAATTTGAAAGAATAACTACCTGAAATTATTTTTTTTTTTTTTTTTAAAGTTTCACTGCAGAACAGTAGTAACAAGAGGTACTCAAGTGCAAGGAAATCTCCCAGTTTTCCCCCAATGCTGTGAATATTCAATGAAACACAAATATATGATCTTTAATTCATTTTTTCTGCAAGTTTTTTTTTTAACTCTTAGAGACAGTCTTATTTATACCAAGACCAACACAACCTCTAAACAAAAAAAAAAAACCTTTTATCTGAAAATTCAAGCAACAAAAGTCTCACCGGGCAAGCATGTTTAGTCGAAAAACAGGTCAGAAAACCTAGTCATCTGGGCCTCAATGCGATTGGTTGTGCAGTGTCATTAACAACCCACCTTCAAGTAAACTTACAGAGCGCTCACCACACAAACACCAACACAAAAAAACTGTACTCTGTGAATAGTTCCATCGGGCGTTCATCAGAACTGTCTCTCTAAACACACACACCATATGCCATGTGGAGGTACGAAACTGGAGATCGTATTAACACGAGCAAGGAAAAACATTATCACTACGTACCTGCCTGGCCCACTTTAAACAAAATGCAACTGAATAAATATACCCGCTCATTTGCACACAGGTCATGGTCAAAAAATTAAAAATTAACTTGGAAACAGGACACAAATATATTTAAGAAAAAAAAAAAAAAACATTTAACACATGAAACTCTGAATAACTTAAATTTGAAGTTAAAGGCAAAAAAAAAAGTACACAGTCAAAGAGATGTTACTACATTCTCTGAATTCAAAAAATGGTGTACATACAAAAGAATTATTAAAAAATTTCATTACTTCATTATTAAATCAATAAATACATTTTACAATGTTTATGGGGAAAAAAAAAACATTTCATCAAATACTAATATGGCACATTTGCTACTACAGATTTTAACCTTATTGTTTGCAGACACCAAGTTTTCTTTAAAGTACAGTATATGAAACTATGAAAATAAAACTCTATAACATGGCTGCCAATGTGCAAAAGGGGAGATCTTAATTAATTATGTACAAAACATCTTATAAATACAGCTACATGAGCAGACTACAATAGTAGCATTTAGTACAACTCTGTGATGTGGCATCAAACTCACACTCTCAATTAATATGATCAACATATTATTTATTGACTGTGCTTATTCAGGTATCCTTCATCTAAAAAATTTGTACAGTGCACTAGATACCTTTGATTACTTTGTTAACACATACTATGAAACTAACTTCTAAACTAGCAGCCAATACTGCAAAGAATTTAATTCAATCACATGGTTTTAGCAAATAATATTTTTTTTCCCCTAAAGAATAAAAAATCTTAGCTAAAATCAAAACAAATGGTTCAGTTTAAAGATGTCAATTATAAAAATCAGATGTTACAGTTTTTAAATCACACAAGTGGAAATATATTTAAAAAAAAATACTTTTACATTTTATAGTATGAAAAAAATTAAATTACGTACACGAACAAGACACAGAATCATTTTTTGTACTAGCTGATAAGTTGCATAGTCTGAAAAATAAAGGAAAAACAATACATGTTGCTGCCTAATTTTTCATTACAACCCTCTAGACGAGGCACAGACTAACACAACCAAGATGATACATCCTGGGGAAAATAAACATAACACATGTACAAGAAAAATTGAATTAGTTTAAGGAATTACCGCTATTATCGGTAACGCCTCTCCGACATCCTAATGATGTTGAGACACACGCTGCGATTAAAAAAATGTAAAACGGCTCACACAGTTCAACTCACCTTTCTTTATAAAAGATACAAGACACAATAATCTTACATTCTCGCTCAATACAAACTGCGCTTCGCGGACACCACTCGCAAAACACTTCAAATATTTACATATGAGTATAAGAATACTTTTTAGCACACATTTATGGTTGCTCTTAAGTCTTTAAATAGAAAATTTATATTATTATTGCCAATTTTTTGGCATCCTTAACTTACGAGAGAAATGTCAATTTCACGTGGCTTCAAATCAATCAAAAAATGTGACCGGTTTCAGTATGCAACAAAACATTCCAAAATAACATAAATTAGCACTAAGAGTCACAACAAAATTGAAGGAAAGGATATTTAATTACATTGTATAGTGGGCATCATTACCAACGAATGTTCTCAAAACATTTCCTGTAATTAAATATACAAGAAATTTATGAAAAAGTAGCTGCCACAAAAATTTATATATACTATTGCAAAAGCAATACAATAACATTAATCCTTAAACTAAAAACAAAGTAGGTATTATTATTTTCTTAAATACTTCAAAAATTAATAATACTTTCGTATATACTTTAAATAAATTGTCTAACAGTTCACATCATCAAACAAACATTGAACTAAAATACTGTCGAGTTACAAACATATTTTAAAATAATGACGAACATTCACATGAATTACGCTAAAGAAATATGTATAAAAAAACTCACATCCAAATGCAATGAAATATTGGGGGTCGGAAAAATACGCCAAGATAAAAATCTGGAAATATAAAAAGTTTAAAGATTAAAAAAAAAAATTAAACACTATCAGACTTATATAAAATTTATAATTACGTATTTCCATGTATATATGAACAACACAAATAGCTGAGCTATTCAACTATTCACTTTCTAAAAACCCAGAGCGGCAACTTGCAAAAGCAAGTCTCCCCCCCCCCCCCCCCCAAAAAAAAAAATTAAATGAGAAAAGGAAGAAAAGGTAAATGGGAGAAGGAAAAAAAAAAAATTATGCCTCGAAAAATTGTGCTTAACAAACTGCCACACCAAGCACAGATTTTTTTAATGAAATGATCCCATACTGGCATAAGTTTTGAAATCATTGAGGGAGTGTTGAAAAGCAATTCCTTTAAAGCCCAAACGTTCTCCGAATACCACAGCCAATGTGGAGATCCATTTGTAGGTGAAAGAAACTAATAAGCAAGAAAAAATCAGAGGTACGTATTAACCACTCTTGTGCAAGTAACACATTTATTTAGTTATAATATGTTGGTGTGTAACGCTACATTGTATCAATCATAAGTTACATCTATTATTTAGCACCACTCAAAGACAGAGCCATTAACCATCTACATGGGAAAATAAAATTTATCAATTTATTACAATTCTCATATGATAAGTACTGTTTCAATTGAAAAACCCTGAAAACCATTCAAATACACAATGGTTTGAAACACAAGACTTGGAATATAAAACAACTTGTAATACAAAATAGCTTGGCTTCTGGCCTGTAGCAGTGTCGTTTGGCGAATAATTCACCAACGTTTCGGTCGACATTGCAGTCGCCATCATTAGGGAGCAGTTACCCACGGTAGGTAACAGTTGGTAACTGCTCCCTTGAAGCGTCAGGATCGCCGCGTCAGCGCGGGTATCGGCACGTCATCCCCTCCTTCCTTCCCCCTCCTAGTGAGTGCTTGCTTGCTCCCTGCCTCCGGTCGGCGCATGCGCGCTGCATTGAACCTATGCCTTATATACGGCTGTAAAGCCTAAATTCGGTCTTGTTTGTCTTGTCTCGTCTAGCTTGTCTGGTCTCGTCTTAGTCTCTTTCGAGAGCTCGAGTAGTTTTGTAATATAGCATGTAGTCAGTCAGTTAGGCTTAAAATTGTACGACGTGCGCGACCTCGGGGGAAAGAAAATGTAAGTTGGAGTGAGGCGGTTGCCCTCGCCATAACGTAAGCGTTTGTAAATTTTTGTCTAATTTTGGTTAAATTCTTTTTCGATCGCCACCAATAAAATTACGTTTGGATTTAATTTAACTTAACTTAAGTTAGCTTCACTTTGTTGGTAACTGTTCTCCCGAGACGTCGACGTACATAAAATGTAACTTGATTAATTTGTTTCAAAATGTAACTTACATCTGTAACGCAATGTAACGCGCTTTTTGTAGTAGGTTTTCCCTACATATTGACAAGGTTGTAATTTTGCTGCTTTCAATGCGTCTACCTTGTGACGCCCCCTTTTGATGGGACAGCGCAATGTTTAACCGGCGTAACTTTTAAAACTAGACTGTTCTCTATTTTTGTGGTCTTGATTATGGCTCCTTCACTTAAAATGTTTGCTGTGTGTTAAGCACTTTAATAGATTTTGTGGACCATATTGGTTGTTGTTAACTAAGTAATCAATTTGTTTTGTTTTTTTTGCCTAATTAAAAATTTATTAATGCTGAATACTGTTGTTGTGTAACAAATACCTATCCTCAATCCTTGCCATGCTATGGCCTCCCACCCCACCCTTATGCTTATAGGCATTTCAACTATGGTTTTGGCGGTGGGAGCGTTAACTTGTTTTTGGCAATATATGATTTTTAAATGTGATTTTAGTTACTCTCTTGTGGTGTCGCTAGTGTAAATATTGAAATTATTTAATGTATTTAATAATTTCGGTTTCTCTAGCCTACCTCTCTCAGTTTTAAGAATTGTATCAAGAAGCTTGTGTCTGACAGTCAAAGTAAAGTAATTCAAAAGTATGTTAAATACTAATATCGTGACTAGACCTTGGAATAAAGTGTATACAAATTCAAATGTACGGTTTATATTTGTGTGTAATGTTTGTGACAACGGTGACAATACACTTTAACATGCACAAAATCACACTTTATAGAAATAAAATTATCTTAAAATAATTTATTTTAAACTACAGATGGAATTTGTTATTACTCTCAACTTCAAAGCATCTAACAATTCTTTCACTTGAGTGAATTATCTTTACAATCAAATGTTAATTATTTGGATGTTATTTATTTTAACTAACTTCAGTCCGGTAGAGCTTGGACTACTGGGTACGTGACTTGCAGTACCAGTCAACCAAAATAGCAATACGTTCTTCCAATATCAAATTCCATCTATCCTAGCTAATACTACATATCTAGTTCGGGATCGCGATTCCGGAATTTGATTTGTAAATCTAAAGATGAACAAGTTAATCGGTTTTCTTTACAAAGAATATTCAATATAATATAACAGATTCTAGTTCTGTGAAAAATGTTCGTCTTGTTTAAATTGTAATTCACTCGGGTACTTCTATATTCAGCGAGTCTTCGGGTGATGGGGTAAGGGACCAAACCTTGCTGCAGGATACCCACGAGACGTGTAGGTTCTCGGAGACTCCTTGGTTAGACTCATCCAGGACTGCGATGTTGGTGTTGCTCCTCGGTCCTCTAGCTTGCGGCAGGAATACGCGCTGTCACGACTCCATCCTTCAGATTATGGGCGGCGACTGGGCTGGACTGCGCGACGTTCATCCTTCCCGGGCTCGAACTGCGACTTTTCAATCTTCAACATGATTCTTCTTTCTTCGGAATTATAACGACATTTAATCTTCGTAGTTTCAAAGCCAATTAGTCATTTGGCGATCTCTTGAACACAGATTTTTGTCGACTTCTCTTCTTAAGTAATTATTTAAAATCTTGATGTCTGAGTATTATCTTCATCGATTAAAATTATTATTTTCTTCAAACTCAGTTAATATTGGCATTAATAACCATTTCCAATCTTCTATAAAATTCAATTATAAATCAATGTCAAAATCGTTGCGTTCTAGCTGCTGTCTTAATCAAGTCTCAATTCGTTCTAAAAGAATATTTTCCCCGTCACTAGTAAACGATTTTCTTTAGTTTGTTATTAAAACAAAAAATAGTAAAATTACTAACCATTACTGACGTGTTCATCTTTAAATTAATAGTGGTTTCAAAAAATTCTGCTATGCTAGCCTTGACAATATTTAAAATAAAATAAAAAAACATAGAGTAATACATAGACAAAACGATAACCAAAGAAATTTACAGTCTGAATTAATCATAGAGTACACGTATAAACATACGGAATAAAATGTAATTAAACAAAATAAATATTAAAGGAAATTAAATATTTACTTTCTATAAAGTGTAAATATTGCCTTTATACTCTCAAAGTGTTCAGTTATTTTTTTGTATTACTTTGGGGTCAAAAATGTCTGAAAAGCCATGGCGGGAACACCAGGATAAAGTAAGTAGTTGTGTTGGTGACTGCTTTGAAGAACTGCATCGAATTTGGACAGATTGTGGCTTCGACGAGGGAACATGCAAGCGCAGGCGTGGTGTAGTTGTGAATCATGTCAAGTTGCTTTTAAAAGACATTGTGATTGGAGAAACTGGACTTTAAAAAAACCTTCTGACATCAAAAGTGGAAGAAACACTTAAGGAAATAACATCTCTCTGTCCAAAGAGCTGCGCTGTGATATTCCTACCACTAGCTATTAAAATCTGCCATTGAACAGAATGGAGAAAGCATTGAGGAGCACCATAGAAGAACATTGTCAGATAAAGCGGGCAAAACTGAACAAACCGGCAGAGCTGAAAGAGATGGAGAAAATCATCTGCAAGTCATTGGCCATTGACCCTGTCCATTTTGCAGACAAAGAGTGCCCACACAGCAAGAACTAGAGGATTTTGAGCAGTATTTGAATGATCAAAAACAAGAAAAGGCTCAACTGGAAAGTGTTTTCAAGAAAAGAAGACTTGATATAATCACTTTGGTTAAGGAACTGGAATGGAGTCCCTCTCTCCAGTTTGAAAAGAGCGTAGTTAATTATGATGGTTCATTTGTTTTTTTTTCTGAAGCAAACATGAGAGAACTAGAGAATCTGCATCAAAGATTGAGCAAAGATCTGCAGGAGAGACAAGCATCGGTTTTAGAGCTACGTACAAAATTGACAGAACTTTGGGACAGACTCTCGCAAGGTATAGAGTACAGAGATAAGTTTCTGTCAAGTGTTCGTAGCTGTGGAACGAGCACAGTCATTCCCATTTAACTGAGGGGTTTAGTTTCTGTTTGAAGGAAATATCTTATTGCAATCATGTTCCAATAAAATTTATATTATTTTTTAAAAAAAAATCAAGATCTACTCATGAGAACATCAACAGAATAAAAAAAGACAATTAAAAGTATGAAATAATTCTCTAAAACTAAGTTACCATTTGAAAAAAAAAATCACTGTCTACAGGTCGTACACACAAATCTGTAATAAAAATCTCCCTCACTTTCCATGATCAAAAATTTCAAATTTCCCTAACATTTTAAAATAATTTACCTATATTCAATCTTGAAAATAAATTATAATACTACTGCATTACCATGATGCCCTTTTACAATGTAATATGTAATAAGCATGTCTATCTACATGTACAATAAAAATAAAATGTCAAGTATCTGTGGGTTTTAAAAATTTACCATCATCATAATGTAAAAATTAGTTACTAATAACCGCTACATGATAAAAAAAAAAAAAAGAAAATATTTTCCAATCTATTTAGTACCACCATACATTTTGGCATAAAATTCATGTAAAAAATTACATTCATTTAATTAAATATATTAAACGAGTACGTTTTGTGATTTAAGTAAGTCTTGATTAAAAAATGCTGATTCAGTTCCTGATTTCAGTTGCATTTCAATGTTGCATGGTGCATTGACATGCTTTTCGATGTTATTTTGGTTTTGCGCATTTCCCCAAATAATCTTATCCTAATCATTACACAAGTTTTAACTTATCTGCCGCCTTCAGTAAGATAACATCTATTATATCAGAATAAAAATTTATAGAGTGCTATTATTTTATTTTGTGGTACACAACAGTACTGTGATGGATTAGTTTAGCAACTTTGGTGGAAACCTGGTGTTCCAATAAACAATGGTCACATTTGCATGGATTATTTTCATATAAATAAAGTCTTTACAGTATATTTTGTGCTTAGAGTTGTGTGTTGCAGAGACAAAATTCATATGTATTTTGTGTGATACCTCTACTGTATCTTTGAACTTTTTATCTGAATACTGTTTATGTGTATTCAAAGTTTTTGTGTAATAAATCCTGCATTGAAACCAAAGTGACTTTTGGTGAAATACATATTGACACCTGTGGAGTAGAAGCTAACGAAATAAATAAAAAATAGCTTCCATCATCCTCCTAGCTGCCCTAGTTCTAACATAATCTTGCTTACACCATTTTATAATGAGTTTGACTATGCATTAAAAAATAAAATAAATGAATCACAGACCGAAGCAAAACTTTTTTCCCCCTCAAATTACCATGACGGCGGAATTTCCATGATTTCAAGTAATTTCCTGATGTGAACACCCCTGTTCTAGAAACACAGAACGTAGCACAAAATGAGTTGTAATTTTAATATAGTATTTTTTTTTTTTAAATCAAGAGACATGAGTAAAAGTTAATTAAGCAATCTCTTCAACAATTTACAGGTAATGACTGACATGTTAACTCCGTGGTCTAAGATCCTGCTTGACGAGCCGAAGTCCTGGGTTCGATTCCCGGCAGGTAGGCAACGGCGAACCACCGCAGAATCACACCGCCGAGAAAACCCCAGACACATCGCGGCTCCCCACCAGCGCCGCATTACCCGGGGCAGCGTCCTCCGACGCGAGTATTAAGGAATCACTGTCAAATATCGTGGGGTACCTGCTCAAAAACACAAAAGAAAATCATTTCGTGAACAATCCCTATTTTAATTAAACAGTCACAGTGTATCCTATTAGTTTATCTTACTATATCGATGGCTTAGAATGAAAACCTCGTATCTCAATTTTTGACGAAAATACGTTTTTTTTATGTTTTTGGCTGGAAAACCTCGTATCTCACACAATGTTTGGCTGAAAGAAATGAAATGTGCATCCTATTGATTTCTATCACATAAAAGAATTGTACAACCATTAATTAAGGGGGGGGGGGGTGAAAGAAACCGTTTTTTTTTGTCTCTGCTGTAAAATTTGCATTTTATGAGATACAAGGTTTTCATTCTAAGCCATCGATATGCAATTAATTTCAAATCGTAATACTGACACCTTTCAAGCGATTCCACGGCTTATTTTCCGAGCCCCCAAACAATCGGACAGCGCGACTTTTCAGCTTTCGGGATCCAGCGTCGCCATTCACGAACCACGCTAATAGTTTCGCGCATGGACAGGTCCCGAAGAACACCTGCACCAGTCTCAAGCGATTCACGGCTTATTTTTCGAGCCCCAAATATTCGGACAGCACGACTTTCAGCCTTTCGGGAACCCAGCGTCGCCGTTCGCGAACCACCCTAATCGACAGGTCCCGAGGAACACCCCCGGTGAGCGGGTGAGTCCCGACGGCACGACGCAGCGCGGCGGGAGGCCCGGTCCCAGGTGCGGCGTGGCTTACGCGTAGAAGGCGCTGGCCATGTCGCCGACGGACAGGTCCAGCTGCTGGCCACCGCCGGCGTCCCCGTGCACGAGCCCCGGGTACTGCTGCGGGGGCAGCGCGCCGCCCCGGTGGCGCTGCAGCGACGCCAGGTGGTGCTCGCCCATGCCGCCGAACGCCGTCGCCACCCGGGTGGTGGTGGTGGCCGATGCCGCCCAGCGACTGGTGGTTCAGCGAGGAGTGGGGCAGCAGCGCCACGCGCCCCGCCGGGGGGTCCTTGGCCCGCGCCGCCGCCGCGTTCAGGAAGTGCTGGTGGGAGTTGGAGAAGTCCTGCATCGAGTGCTGGTGGATCGACTCCGCGTGGGACTGCGGCAGGACACACGACCGTCGTCACACACACACGTCCCGACACAGTTCGCTACAACAGGACCTTTGCAAGACATCACCAGGCACTACAAGAGATCCCGTAATCACTTGTGATTGCATATTTACTCAAACATAAGATGGCAACAAATGTAAGATGAATCCCTCTTTGGATCCTAATTTCTCTGAAACAAACTTTTACCTACTGATACAAGGCACACTTAAATTTAAAGGTCCGTCTCTCACGCCATGTTGATCCCGTTCCTTTTTTAAAGGTCATATCTAAAATTTTAACTCATTACCCGCCCTTGCATTTATTGTTACGCCAAAATATTTTCAACAGCTAATCATTTAATAGAATATTGTGGGTGTAACAAGTTGTGCAAGTGATGATAATTACGAAGACTTATTCACCTTTTCATACCCATGAATATCTGTTGAAAATATCTGTGTGCAAAAACAACAAATGAAAGGTATATAAGAGTTAAAATTTGTAGAAATAACCCTTAAAATCTGAGGGAAAAAAATTGTGAATGGTCACCATACACATAAGGAGTGAAAATTACAGATAAGAGGGATATAAAATTATTAGGGTACTCTAACATTTTAAACACACGTAATCATGCATTTAAAATAGACCTTTATTGACTAGTGTCTGTCCATGTCTTCAATGTAATAATAAGAATGGGTTTACAATAGCTAAAATATAATAAATAACCCTATTATAAAAGTCTATACAAATCGTCACAATTCTAATGCTAACACCAGATCCAACCTCAAAGTTGAGAGTTTACATTGCGAATTATGAGTTGCGAAAGTATAAGGAATAATGTGCTGCTGATGTCATCTGTAATCGGCTGTAAAGATGTTTCAATTAAAAACATTTTTTTTTTTAAACCCCTGCGCTGTAGAGCAATATTTGTTACATGCGTTACAAACGTTAACTCCGTTAACTACTCACTTCCATTATCCTGTGATTCTGATATTATTTTCTACAAGATGTAAAAAAGTTTCACTTCAAAAATGGTAAAATAAACTTGGCAAGTGATACTGAGCCTTAGCGCCAGCGTTTCTCATTGCCGTCAGAGCAGGCTTTAAGATGATATAGTTATTATTAGATTCGAGTGTATAGTTTGACCGGTGTGTGTGTGTTTCAAAGTATCCTATTTGCGTGTCACCAAGATTATGTCATGACCCCTCCGCACGAAACATGAGACGTGCATTGAATCCAAGTCAAAAAGACCTTGGACACCACGACGACAAACAGACAAACCAAACGATGATGTGTCTCTGT